>NC_068923.1:33362032-33987032 GCF_023091745.1 Budorcas taxicolor | reverse complement strand
AAATTTTCTCATTGAACACCCTCCAGCCTGTCTCCAGAGCTGTACTTCAGTGAGGAGGCTGACCAGGGGGCTGTGAGAAAATTAATGCTGGTCAAAGGCAGGACCAGTAGCAGGTTCCTGTGTCCACTGCTGAGGGCACAGACAGAGCCTGCACAGCACCCAGCGTGACTCTGTGAGGTCCACAGAGTCTTCCACCCACAAGCCCCAGGGAGAATCTTGACATGCGTTCAGGGACCACTACCCAAACACTCCTGCTTCCCAGAGACGCCCCCCTCTGAAGGTTCAGTGAGATGTAAGGTGAGTTCAGAGTGGAAACTGTCATGTGATACTTCCACTTAGTCCCTGGGGAGGAGAGCTACAACCCACTCCCTCATGATCACAAACACAAGTGTCCCTCCAGCCATACAGTGGCAACTCGGAGTCAACAAGACCCTGGGCTGGAGACGGGCCCCCATGTATGTCTTTGGACCACGTATGAATCCATATGCAAGGACGCTGCTTACTACACTGTAGACAAAAAGTACTGGCTCTGAATGTAAGGGAAAAATATTAAGTATTTTCTGTGAATAGATGTTTTTATTCAGGACAAGACAGAAAAAAAAAAAGAGAAAACTTCAAGAGAGGGAAGAGATACTTACACCGGAATAGAAAGGCTCTCCAGAGACACATGTCACGTCCTGCTCCTGGATCATCAGGATATCCCTAGCCAGGTGCAGCCGCACTTTGAAGGGCTCCTGGTTACCATCCTGCAGCAAACAGATCCCCGTCTTTGTCTTCAGAACAAAAAAGAGCAAAACAGAGAAAGAATTATACTCAGTTCATAGGTTATATTTTTATGGCCTTTTTAGCAAAACATCAAGAAAGCTAGAAAAAAATGTAGTCAGATGAGCCTGAAACAAAACAGGTACAGAGAAAAATATAACCATTTCACACCAAGCTATTGTTCAATTGCTAAGTTGTGTCCAACTCTTTAAGACCCCATGGACTGCAGCATACCAGGCTACCCTGTTCTTCACCATCTCCCAGAGTTTGCTCAAATTCATGTTCATTGAGTTGGTAATGCCATTCAACCATATCATCCTCTGTCACCTCGTTCTCCTCTTGCTCTCAATCTTGACCAGCATCAGGGTCTTTTCCAATGAGTCGGGTCTCTGCATCAGGTGGCCGAAGTATTGGAGCTTCAGCTTCAGCATCAGTCCTTCCAATGAATATTCAGGGTTTATTTCCTTTAGGATTGACTGGTTTGATCTCCTTGCTGCTCAAGGGACTCTCAAGAGTCTTCTTCAGCACCACAGTTGGAAAGCATCAATTCTTCAGTGCTCAGCCTTCTTTATGGTCCAACTTTGACATCCATACATGACTACTGGATAAACCATAGCTTTTACTATACAGACCTTTTTCAGCAAAGTGATGTCTCTGCTTTTAATAACTGTCCAGGTTTGTCTAGAATTTTCATACCAGGTAGGCCTCATAGAGATCATATCAGAAAATACCCACGAAGATTTGGAAAGGTAGGATTATAGTTTATATGCTATATTTGAAAAATAGTAAACATTTATTTAATATTTACAACCTACATAACTTTTTTGGTAATGGTTTTATTGAAATCCAGGTCACAGTATATATTACAAAATTAAACCCCTTAAAGCGTTCAATTCTATGTTTTTAGTGGAGCAATACACAGCTATCATTATAACCAAGTTCTGACCATTTTCATTACACTGAAAAAACATCATATCCCCAAGCCACCCCACCCCCATTGCATGCTCAGTCACTTCAGTCATGTCCGACTCTGTGGCATCGTGGACTGTAAACCACCAGGCTTCTCTGTCCACGGGATTCTCCAGGCAAGAACACTGGAGTGGATGTCCTTCCCCAGGGGATGTTCCAGACCGAGGGATCAAACCTGCGTCGCTTATGTCTCCTGCACTGGCAAGTGAGTTCTTTACCACTAGCACTGCCTTGAGCCATTCTTAATTTGGATAAAGGGATAAATACATAGAAATATATTTTTATCTTTAGTAGTTAAGTAGCATGAAATCCCAGGTAAATAATACAGGACTTTCTCTTGGAATATAAATTATGCATGGGTTATTAGGGGTTTGTTTCTTTAAGAGAATGTTCACAATATTGATGAGAATATACTGAGACACCGTGGCTTCTAGAAAGAATTTTCTGTAAACTGTTTTATTCCATGTGGGATACACACCATTATGCCCTTTATTATATGTGGTTAGATTGGTCTGTAATTATTCTGTAAGTATTATAATGTCTTTTAAGGAAAAACAAGCTTTTCCAGGAGTTGTGATGGTCCTAGTCCCTCCTCTGAGATCACACACGGCTAGGCCCCCATAAATTGTATCCATTAATACCCCCCCAGAGCTCAGCTCGAGTGCGTATGTCTAGAAGACAAAAGTATTGATATTTCAGCAAAAGCAAAATTTATTTTCTTTAATACAGAACACAAGTTTTGTACATTTTTCCCAAGGCAAATTCTCTCATGCTTGCAATATGATCTTGGCCAGGGGCCGGTATCAGATTGCTTGAAATGCTCTGGAGAAGGAGATGACATCAAAGCCCAGGGAATTTAATTGGGTGTGTTTGATGGTTTTTCAGTGGGCAGAACATTCCACACCATTCCCCTAGCAGAATCACGGACTAGCTGGCACTTACAGATAAAGCTCTGCCTCAATTCCAGGAGGAGAGAGGGGCTTTTCCCTGAGACCCCGTAAACACATTATTGTCTCACATCAAAGAGAGATTGAAGATCATCCAGGGAAAGCTTAAGGAACTAAAGCACAGCTCGGAGGTTTCTCTCATCACATTTCTGATGTGGTCACACCTCCATCCACTCAAGCATGTCCCCTAATTACTGGAGAGTTGTCTGGAAAACAGAATGTGGACCTAGAGCTGTGCTGGGCCCCTCAGAGGACAAGAGTGATGGGAGATAAAAAATGAGGTGGCTTCTATTAGAATGTAATATATGTACCATAAATATATATGCCAATAAATTTCTGTTTGGAGAAAATGACAAACTGAGAGATAATGAAGCTAACAATAAATTAACATTAAAATATATATTTCCATATAAATGCTATATATATTCTATTATGAAAATACAGCTCAAGGACATGAAATTACATTAAAAATTCCACAGATGCATTTGTTTTTCAAATACAATGTAACTAACAGAGTCAGACATGAATTAGATGATAATCTCTGGTCTCAGAATATTCCTACTCATCCAAATATACAAATAAGGTGCAATATGATGTTTCAGCACTTGATATAGGAGAAATGTAGAGGAATGAATTAGCTATTCATGAGTGAAGGCATGTGAGAGAAGGCTTTGTGGACAGAAAGAGGTCGCTTGTCTTGAAAAAAATAAATTGAGACAATAAGTAGAGAAGGCAAAAGTTATTTTATCCAAAAGGGGGAAATTTGAGTAAAAATATAGAAGCATGAGAATGCAGAGTCCATGTGATGGAGAACACAGCTCTGATGTGGAGCCCATGGAGTTTGACAGGAGCTGAACCAGAAGAAGTTTCAGGAGGTGGGGGTGGGGGTAGGGGTGGGAGGCGAAGGTCCCTGTACCGTGTGGCGGCAGGTAGGCACTGCACAGTGAAATGGTACGCTTAGAGTAAGGTCTTCTAAGCCTGTTTCTTAGACCAGAGGAGAAGGCAGATGGGGACTGGAAAAGTGAGAACACAGTTACTCTTGGCAGAAACATAAGACCTTGGGCAGGAGACGCTGGGGACTGAATGGATGGGTCAGGCCCAGAGCTGCTTCAGTAGCTGCAAGAAGATGGGTACTATCCATTTTGGACACTCTCCTGGCTCAGAGCAGCCTGCTGGATTGGCATCATCACTGTGGGAGGCAGGCACACAGTTCATTCACTATATAGAGCTGACTGTGTGCCCAGATGTATTCGTTTATTCACTTGACTTTGGTCCCCCAGCACAGTGGTTCTGGCAGACGGGACAAAAGCAGAGGCGTGGAGACAGGCAGGAGGTGGGGTTTGAACCTGGGCCTCTGACTCCCTGCCTGGTGTCCTCTGGCAGAGATCTCTGTAAGGATGCCTCCCCATCCTTCTGTACACAATGGCAGGGCTATCAGTGTCTTTCACCAAAGCTCTGGAAATAATTCAGTCTTGAATAATGATGCTTCCTGGATCAGAGTGATGGCAAGTGGCAGCATCCCCACCCTCACTCGGCCTGAGGGATGCCCTTCCTGCCACAGACGGGCTACGGAGGGAGGTAAGGACACCAACTGATATGGGATGGGAGGGCTGGATCCACACGCCCTCGTCCCCGATGTAGTCTTGGGGGCTGAGAATGGGAAACAGCACCTGAAAGTGCTGCCTGCGCAGCGTGAACTAAAACCACCCTGGCTGCAAAGTCTTTATAGATTTGCAGACCCAGGTTGTTCAAGAATAAAAACCCACCCAGATAATGACCAGTCCCACATTTTAGCATAAACTTAGGACCTGCACCCATCTTCTTTTTCTTTATTAACATAAGAGTTGCTTGTCTTCTACCTTTTTAAGCTGTGGTTGCGTCACACATGCATGAGGACATGCACGTGCTGCATATAACCTACAAGCACAGTATGTGATTATAAAATCTGAAAAATGAAGTCTTCAAAGGCTGTTTTCTTATCCCTGATGGACGATCCTACCTTGCACTGGATTTTGCAAACCCCACACTGAAGTCTGTTTCCTTAGAGGAATACTAAAGAGCAATGCCTCTTCGTTACTCAAAAGGCAATGCTTTTAAGCATCTAGTCATTGATTTCTTATCTGTGAATCAATGAAGTGTGTTCATGAATTTACATTGACTTACTCTTTGTTCTAAAAACATACCTCACATGTAAACTTATTAAGAATGTGCGCTTAGCATAAATCAAGTACTTTTGGAAATTCAAAAAGTAGACTGTCACTGACTTCCTACGTGAAAGAGAAAACCTGTTTAGTTTAGGTTCTAGGCCCTGAAAGAACACAAATTCTGTTTTCACTGAACTTTAATATCTATGTTCTTTTCACCCTGAAAGGTAGTATTTGCAAGATGACAGAAGAAACTGCACAAAGCCAGGTGGAGACCACCACATGCGTGGCCAGTAGTCTTTCAGGAGTCCTCCTATTTCTCTGTGTTGGTTGCTAAGTGTAAGTTACCTGTTCCTTAAGCCTGCAGTTGTGAGTGATACGTGACCCCTTGTGTGGCTCCATCTGTGGTAGCAGAACTGATGGTACTAAGCGTCATCCACACAAGACGCTTCTAGCCTCATTTCATGCCCTCCCTTCCCTGCTGCAATGTGTCTGACCAGCCTCCTCCTCTGCTAACTTCCAGCTACTTTTCAAGCTCTTATACAAGAAGTGCAGCTCCTTGAAGCCTTCAGAGGCCCTTCCATCCAAAGGCCTTTGTTGACTATGAGGGCTACTCCATTTCTTCTAAGGGATTCTTGCCCACAGTAGGAGATATAATGGTCATCTCAGTTAAATTCACCCATTTTGGTCCATTGTAGTTCACTAATTCCTAAAATATCGATGGTCACTCTTGCCATCTCCTGTTTGACCACTTCCAATTTACTTTGACTCATGGACCTAACATGCCAGGTTCCTATGCAATATTGTTCTTTACAGCATTGGACTTTACTTCCATGACCAGTCACATCCACAACTAGGTATTGTTTTCGCTTTGGCTCCATCTCTTCATTCTTTTTGGAGTTATTTCTCCACTGATCTCTAGTAGCATATTTGGCACCTACCAAGCAGGCGAGTTCATCTTTCAATGTCATATCTTTTTGCTTTTTCATACCGTTCATGGAGTTCTCCAGGCAAAAATATTGAGGTTGTTTGCCATTCCCTTCTCCAGTGGACCACCTTTGGTCAGAAATCTGCACTATGACCCCTCCATCTTGGGTGGCCCTACACGGCATGGCTCATAGTTTCACTGAGATAGACAAGGCTGTGATCCAATCCAAAGGCAAGTCCTTACTTCTTGGAACTCAGGGCCTTGGTCAGGTAAGAACATTCACCTAAGAGTCAGTCAGTATTTAGGCGTCGCATGCCTAAATGATATCATAACATTTAGCTCCATCACATCATTTGACTTCACTATATATACTATTATCTCTAGAAAATCTTAGCAAGTTAGTACTCTTTTCATTTTTAAGGATTATTAATCTATAAGACCTAGTACAATCTTTTACTCATAGTAGAGTTTCTTTCAATATTTATTGATTGAATCAGTCACAGATTATATTTTATTATATGAGAGACTAATCAAATTATAAGTGGTCAGGAATTATTAAATTAGTAAGTGTATGTTATAAAGGAGCATGTCTTTTCACATCAACACCTATGGTACCTTAAGGAGGACGGATGTGAAAGTGAACTGTGAGGAGAGCTTGGACTGGAAGTGGAATGCGGACCTACTGCTGTACATTTTGACAACACTTTTAAGGCAAAGAAGCAGTAATCACGCCTGGCTGTACATACACTGCTTCTTCTGCATTGTGGGTTTTGCATTTGTCCTCATTGTATTCTCTCTTAATTTTTGCTTCTTTTCAGATTATTGAATGCCAATTCCTTACAAATAATTTCAACATTTTCTTCTTAAGAGAAGAATTTTTTAAACAATAAATAAATAACCCTCCTTTTCAAAAACATTCTGTATTAGATGTCTATGTGAAACTTATCTAGCCATATTTCTATTTCTTCACAAAGAAGAGATATCATGGCATTTGTAGGGTAATATTCTAAGTAGATCTCTCTGTGGACATGGATATCAAAATTTCATTGTTAGTAGTTTATTCACAGTCAAGAGAAAATAAGTTTACTTTAATATATCTTTGATATGATTTTCAGCGATGTAGGACTTTATAAAGAGGCCGAAACTTAGACTTCCCAAGTGGCACATTATGGTTTCGCTTTTGCCAAATTCCTTAAATGGAACTCAGTGCTTCATGTTGCTGTTCAGTCACTCAGTCATGTCTGACTCTTTGCGACCCTATGAACAGCAGCATGCCAGGCTTCCTGTTCTTCACTATGTCCCGGAGTTTGCTCAAGTTCATGTCCATTGAGTCAGTGATGCTATCTAACAATCTCATTCTCTGCTGCCCTCTTCTCTTTTTGCCTTCAATCTTTCCCAGCATCAGGGTCTTTAGCTGCATTTTTTCAGCATTTCATAAAATCTCTCAATCTGCTTCTCTGCAGAGTGAGAGATAGGCTAGAGTGTCTTTACGTGCCAGTCCATGGAAATGTTCTAAGACCGAATTTCTGGCAAGCTCTAATTTTGGCCCATCTTCGAGGTGATTTGCTCATCCTCAGAGCATCATGTCGTCCTGTATCCCTTCCAGTCCAGCCAGCAGGTGGGAGACACATGGGAACTGCTTTGACAGCTCTAAGAAGCTGCTCCACTCTGGGGGCGTCGGAATGGCGGCACCCTCAAGGGATCAGTGCCAAAGGGCAAGAATGTTGACTATAGAAGCAAGGGTGAGAGAAACCTCAAAGGTATCACTGGTGTAACATACAGCCAAAACGTAAGGGAATTTGATATCTGCTTCATATCAGTGAATCAAAACCTTTTGTGTAAGAAACCATCTAGGAATCAACATTCTGTCATCTCAAGTCCAGGTGAACTGTGCGCTAGAAACACTGCCCACTGCCCAGTCTCTACCACGGAGTCTCCGAGGTGTTTCATGGCTGTCTCACTCATGCAACACATGTTCAGACTGCTGAGGGCTTCACTGCCCAGAACTAAAATAACACTTCAATAGAAATGGCAGGTTTACTACACTCATTCAAAATTAAGAATACCTTGTTGTTCAGTTAGTTGCTAAGTCAGATCCTACTCTTTGTGACTCCATGGACTATAGTCCGCCAGGCTCCTCTGTCCATGGGCATTCTCCAGGCAAGAATACAGGAGTGGGTTGCCATGCCCTCCTCCAGGGGATCTCCCCAACCCAGGGATCGAACCCAGGTGTCCTGCATTGCAGGGGATTCTTTACCAGCTGAGCCACCAGGGAAGCCCCCAAAGGGAATACTGTGGTGCAAATCTAACAAGTAAAGGTTTTCCTAGAGACTCAAATGGTAAAGAGTCTGCCTGCAATGCAGGAAACCTGGGTTTGATCCCTGGGTCGGGAAGATCCCCTTGAGAAGGGAATGGCAATCCACTCCAGTATTCTTGCCTAGAGAATTCTATGGACAGAAAAGTCTGGTGGGCTACAGTACATGGGGTCTCAAAGAGTCAGACATAAAGTCACAAAGAGTCAGACATGACTGAACAACTAACCAACAATGGCAAAAAGTTTCCTATGTGGAAAACTATAAACTCTGAGGAAAGAAATAAAAAATGAGGAAGGTAAAGAGAAATATTTTATATTTGTGGACCAGAAGACTCAACATTTTCAAGACACTGACTCAACCCACTTGATCTATGGAATCGATAAATCCTAATAAAACTCCAGCAAGCTGCCTGTGGGTGTTGGAAGCTGGCTCTCGGGTTTGTGTGGAGAGGACCCGTAATAGCCACGTGATGCTGAAGCAGAGGACAGAGCCAAAGGATCTGGGATCTCTGTCTCAGACCTGCTGTAAAACTGCAGGAATCAAGACAACACAGTGGCTTTTTTTTAAGACTAAACATACAGATCAGCGGGATAGAACAGCAAGCCCCAGAGTTCAGGAGAAGGATGATGGTGAGAGTCGTAAAACAACGTGAATGTACTTGGTGCTGCTGAACTTTACAGTTGAATGTGCTTAAAATAGTATTTTTATATCATGTGAATTTTACCACAATAAAAAAAACATTTAAAAATAGTTCTTAAGAGCTATAATTCATGTACCTTTACACCAGCCACTTGAAAGTGCATTATTTAGTGGCTTTTAGTATTGTCTCAGTTATGTATCCATCATCACAATCAATTTAAGAACACTTGTCTTTTCAAAATGTTGCTGGAACCCATCACTCCTGATCCCCTCATTCTAATCTCAGCATGCTAATCTACACCATATCTCCATGGTGTCCACCTGTTGTGGACATTTCACGTTAATGAAAATACACAGCATGTGGTCCTGTGTGTTTAGCTTCTCACTGTGATGCTTTCAGATTTGTCCAGATTGTAGCATGTATCAACACTTGGTTTTCTAAGCTGCCCGCTAACCTTCCCCTGTGTAGATACACCACAGTCTATGGTCCATTCCTCCACCTCTGGGGTATTTATATGATTGGGCTACTATGACTCATGCTACTGTGAACATCTGTGGGCACATTTCTGTGTAAACATGTGAGCTCATTTCTCCTGAGTGTCCTCAAAGGAGTGATACTGGGAACTTCCGGCTGTTCCACCCCACGGACATTGCACGTCCTTCCCAGCAGGGTCTGAGAATCTCTGCTTCTCCGCATATTGAGGACCACTTGCTCTTTTCTGTCTTTTTGATGATAAACATCTTAGTGGATATAAAGTGGACCTTGCTGTGGTCTTGACTTCCATTTCCTGGATGGCTGATGGTGTCAAGCATTTCTTTTTTCTTGCTGGCCATTTATAAATCTTCCTTGAAAAAATCTCCGTTCAAATCCTTTGCTCATTTTTATTGGCCATTTCACTAATGAGTTGTAAGCTTCTGCCAGATTCTTGAAGGTTACTTAGGCATATAGAGAAATCTGGGTTGCCGGTTCTTTCTCTTCAGTAGTTGAAAAATACTGTGCCCCTTCCTTCTGGTTTCCATTGTTTCTGGAGGGAAAATCTACTATCATTTGAATTACTTTTTGCCTATTGCTAAAGAACAATATTGGTTTTTTCTTGCTGCTTTTAAGTTTTTTTCTTTGTCTTTAGTTTTCAGGATTTGACTAAGATCTGTCTTGACACAAGTTTCTTGGGTTTATCCTTTTGAGATCTGTCCTACTTCTTTAATGTATAAGTTTACATCTTTGGCAAAATTGGGGGAGTTTTCAGCCATTATTTCTTCAAGCACTGTTTGAGCTCAGATGTCCTTCTCTTTTTCTGGGACGCTTAGGACTTAAACGATGGATTTTTCATTTTAAGCTCATGGGTCCATTATGTTTTCCAGATCAATTTCTTTCCTAAATTCAGAGAGGGTGATTCTTATTGTTCTGTCTTTAAGCTAACTGATCCTTTCCTCTGTCCTTTCCATTCTGCTGCTGAACCCATCCTCTGAGCTCTTATTTCAGCTGAATTTTCAGCTCTGCATTTTCCATTTGCTTTCTGCTGAGACTTTCTTTTTTTCTCACTTGTGTCAATGCTGTTGTAAGAAGGGTAAAACCATTTCACGACAGCCACCTTCCAGCTCTTGTTATACTTGTAACGTCTCTGACATTTCAAGGTTGGCAGCTGTTGGTTATCTTTTCTTTTTTAAGGTGAGGGTTTCCTTGTTCCTGCTGGTCCAGGCAGGAGTTCCAGCTGCTTCAGCACCTCCACCCCACGAGAGCCTGGCTGGGAGGCACAGGGCTGTCCCATCACTGCCCCTGGAGAGCCATCCATGGAGGTCTCTGTCAAGGTGCTGAAGTAAATCTCAACCTTGCACAAGTCTACTGCTCTAGTGGGAAGTGGAGGAAAAACATATTTTTAAACATCAAATTTCTCTACCTGTAGTACAAAACAACTGATGGCATTAAAAGCTGAAAAAAAAAATATATATAATGTGTATGTTGTGTGTATGTGAGTGGCTCTTTGATGGGAAAAAAAGAGAAAAAACCTGAGGCTTCACACCCCTTTCACCCCAGATGAGCTGGTAAGAATCCACCCCCGGGAGCTGCCATGTCTCTCTTGATCAAATTTCACAGACAGTGGACCTCACCTCTGAATTCTGCATCCCAGCACATCCCCCATGGAGTGAACACTGACTCTCACCGTGAAAGCCGGACATCAATTTCTCCTGATGTCTCCTTCAGGAGATGATGGTTTCACACATGAGATTACTAACTGCACACTTTCTCCCACAAGGAAAACTAAAGGAAGTCACCTAGTTTTGTTAATTCTAAGTCCTAATGATGCTCATTAGAACTCTGCTGCTGCTGCTAAGTCGCTTCAGTCATGTCAGACTCTGTGCGACCCCATAGACGGCTACTGAGGTGCTAGTTACATTGACGCCACACATCTGATAATTCTGCCATATTTAGAATTTAATCTCCAAGATTTTCTTGTCTGTTACTGGCAACCCCTTTGAAACAGGCAATCTCTGAGATGAATTATGCAGCCATCTCATATTGATTTTAGTCTCACTGGCCTTCTAAAAATATATTGCCAACATTTAAAACCGACCTTGGCTAAATTTGATTTTCTTTCAGGGCAATGTTGAAGGAGATAGTATCACAGGGATGGACATGGCTTCCTCTGGTTGAGGGGGCTGGTCACTCAGGAGGTACAGGAACAGAATAGTCCACTTCTGAGCACAAGGAAGGTGACTTTTTCTGTTAACTGAAGCATTCACGTTTCCACCTGACAACTGCTATGTACCATTCTGATGTATGTAATATATGTGTATACATGTACCATTTTGATGTATGTAAAATATGTGTATGTGTGTATATATGTAATGTATATGATATATGTAATATATTTTTCTGCCAAAAAATAAAGGAAAAGAAAGGAAGAAAAAAGGCAATGGGCCATTACTCTTTTATTAACTAAAAGAAAGAAAGGGTGACCCTATGGGAACAGTGTAATCAGCCTTGACAGCCAGACCCATGATTCAAGATGATATAAATGGTTTGTGACAAACAACAGTTAACAGTCCGCAAAGCATCCATTGTCTTTCGTCAGCAGGAGATTATAGATTTAGGACCCAGCGTGACTCCCCGCAGGATGTTGGTGAGAAGTGAGGTGGAAGCTCAAATTCAGCATTATTCACCCCAACAAAACAGTCTGAAATAAGCCTGTGAATCAGCTACACAGTGAGTCTGCCTGCTGAGTCACTACAGACATCAGGGTACCCAGGAGCGGCCTGTGTGACACGTGCTGCGACTCTCCCCTGAGATCACACATGACAACACTGTTAAGATGATGTCGTTGATGTTATTACACAAGAAGGATAAACTCTAAAACATCCAGTATTATGATAAAAGTATTCTGTCACATTCAATTTAGTTTCACCTATTGGAAAGGGTCCGACAGGCCCACATGGAATCCCATGTGCTAAGCCCAGGTCACCAGGCACTTGACATTGACCACCCTGCAGTTCCAGCTTCTGCAGGATGGTCACTGGTTTAGCCACTCAGCCTGGAACTCCCCTGTCAGAGCTAGAATGACCCGCCTCCCCCACAGACCTTCTCTCCCCTCAGGAGGATGATCTTCACAGAAACAAACCTTTTTTTGGGAACAGTTTACTTTTTCTGACCATTTCTCCCATTGAAAACCTCTTATTTTCTTTAGCTGACAGAACTCCTCCTAATTGCCAGATGAGTACCGCCCAACCCCATGGATTGTAGCCCATCAGGCTGCTCTGTCCATGGAATTCTCCAGGCAAGAACACTGGCGTGGGTTGTCATTTCCTTCTCCGGGGCATCTTCCCGACCTAGGGATTGAACCTGCATCTTCTGCACTGCAGGTGGATTCTTTACCACTGTGCCACCAGGAAAGGCCTCATGAATCACTGAATAAAGCTCATGAGATCTTTAAATGTACTCAGGTGAAATTTTCTCATTGAACACCCTCCAGCCTGTCTCCAGAGCTGTACTTCAGTGAGGAGGCTGACCAGGGGGCTGTGAGAAAATTAATGCTGGTCAAAGGCAGGACCAGTAGCAGGTTCCTGTGTCCACTGCTGAGGGCACAGACAGAGCCTGCACAGCACCCAGCGTGACTCTGTGAGGTCCACAGAGTCTTCCACCCACAAGCCCCAGGGAGAATCTTGACATGCGTTCAGGGACCACTACCCAAACACTCCTGCTTCCCAGAGACGCCCCCCTCTGAAGGTTCAGTGAGATGTAAGGTGAGTTCAGAGTGGAAACTGTCATGTGATACTTCCACTTAGTCCCTGGGGAGGAGAGCTACAACCCACTCCCTCATGATCACAAACACAAGTGTCCCTCCAGCCATACAGTGGCAACTCGGAGTCAACAAGACCCTGGGCTGGAGACGGGCCCCCATGTATGTCTTTGGACCACGTATGAATCCATATGCAAGGACGCTGCTTACTACACTGTAGACAAAAAGTACTGGCTCTGAATGTAAGGGAAAAATATTAAGTATTTTCTGTGAATAGATGTTTTTATTCAGGACAAGACAGAAAAAAAAAAAGAGAAAACTTCAAGAGAGGGAAGAGATACTTACACCGGAATAGAAAGGCTCTCCAGAGACACATGTCACGTCCTGCTCCTGGATCATCAGGATATCCCTAGCCAGGTGCAGGCCGCACTTTGAAGGGCTCCTGGTTACCATCCTGCAGCAAACAGATCCCCGTCTTTGTCTTCAGAACAAAAAAGAGCAAAACAGAGAAAGAATTATACTCAGTTCATAGGTTATATTTTTATGGCCTTTTTAGCAAAACATCAAGAAAGCTAGAAAAAAATGTAGTCAGATGAGCCTGAAACAAAACAGGTACAGAGAAAAATATAACCATTTCACACCAAGCTATTGTTCAATTGCTAAGTTGTGTCCAACTCTTTAAGACCCCATGGACTGCAGCATACCAGGCTACCCTGTTCTTCACCATCTCCCAGAGTTTGCTCAAATTCATGTTCATTGAGTTGGTAATGCCATTCAACCATATCATCCTCTGTCACCTCGTTCTCCTCTTGCTCTCAATCTTGACCAGCATCAGGGTCTTTTCCAATGAGTCGGGTCTCTGCATCAGGTGGCCGAAGTATTGGAGCTTCAGCTTCAGCATCAGTCCTTCCAATGAATATTCAGGGTTTATTTCCTTTAGGATTGACTGGTTTGATCTCCTTGCTGCTCAAGGGACTCTCAGAGTCTTCTTCAGCACCACAGTTGGAAAGCATCAATTCTTCAGTGCTCAGCCTTCTTTATGGTCCAACTTTGACATCCATACATGACTACTGGATAAACCATAGCTTTTACTATACAGACCTTTTTCAGCAAAGTGATGTCTCTGCTTTTAATAACTGTCCAGGTTTGTCTAGAATTTTCATACCAGGTAGGCCTCATAGAGATCATATCAGAAAATACCCACGAAGATTTGGAAAGGTAGGATTATAGTTTATATGCTATATTTGAAAAATAGTAAACATTTATTTAATATTTACAACCTACATAACTTTTTTGGTAATGGTTTTATTGAAATCCAGGTCACAGTATATATTACAAAATTAAACCCCTTAAAGCGTTCAATTCTATGTTTTTAGTGGAGCAATACACAGCTATCATTATAACCAAGTTCTGACCATTTTCATTACACTGAAAAAACATCATATCCCCAAGCCACCCCACCCCCATTGCATGCTCAGTCACTTCAGTCATGTCCGACTCTGTGGCATCGTGGACTGTAAACCACCAGGCTTCTCTGTCCACGGGATTCTCCAGGCAAGAACACTGGAGTGGATGTCCTTCCCCAGGGGATGTTCCAGACCGAGGGATCAAACCTGCGTCGCTTATGTCTCCTGCACTGGCAAGTGAGTTCTTTACCACTAGCACTGCCTTGAGCCATTCTTAATTTGGATAAAGGGATAAATACATAGAAATATATTTTTATCTTTAGTAGTTAAGTAGCATGAAATCCCAGGTAAATAATACAGGACTTTCTCTTGGAATATAAATTATGCATGGGTTATTAGGGGTTTGTTTCTTTAAGAGAATGTTCACAATATTGATGAGAATATACTGAGACACCGTGGCTTCTAGAAAGAATTTTCTGTAAACTGTTTTATTCCATGTGGGATACACACCATTATGCCCTTTATTATATGTGGTTAGATTGGTCTGTAATTATTCTGTAAGTATTATAATGTCTTTTAAGGAAAAACAAGCTTTTCCAGGAGTTGTGATGGTCCTAGTCCCTCCTCTGAGATCACACACGGCTAGGCCCCCATAAATTGTATCCATTAATACCCCCCCAGAGCTCAGCTCGAGTGCGTATGTCTAGAAGACAAAAGTATTGATATTTCAGCAAAAGCAAAATTTATTTTCTTTAATACAGAACACAAGTTTTGTACATTTTTCCCAAGGCAAATTCTCTCATGCTTGCAATATGATCTTGGCCAGGGGCCGGTATCAGATTGCTTGAAATGCTCTGGAGAAGGAGATGACATCAAAGCCCAGGGAATTTAATTGGGTGTGTTTGATGGTTTTTCAGTGGGCAGAACATTCCACACCATTCCCCTAGCAGAATCACGGACTAGCTGGCACTTACAGATAAAGCTCTGCCTCAATTCCAGGAGGAGAGAGGGGCTTTTCCCTGAGACCCCGTAAACACATTATTGTCTCACATCAAAGAGAGATTGAAGATCATCCAGGGAAAGCTTAAGGAACTAAAGCACAGCTCGGAGGTTTCTCTCATCACATTTCTGATGTGGTCACACCTCCATCCACTCAAGCATGTCCCCTAATTACTGGAGAGTTGTCTGGAAAACAGAATGTGGACCTAGAGCTGTGCTGGGCCCCTCAGAGGACAAGAGTGATGGGAGATAAAAAATGAGGTGGCTTCTATTAGAATGTAATATATGTACCATAAATATATATGCCAATAAATTTCTGTTTGGAGAAAATGACAAACTGAGAGATAATGAAGCTAACAATAAATTAACATTAAAATATATATTTCCATATAAATGCTATATATATTCTATTATGAAAATACAGCTCAAGGACATGAAATTACATTAAAAATTCCACAGATGCATTTGTTTTTCAAATACAATGTAACTAACAGAGTCAGACATGAATTAGATGATAATCTCTGGTCTCAGAATATTCCTACTCATCCAAATATACAAATAAGGTGCAATATGATGTTTCAGCACTTGATATAGGAGAAATGTAGAGGAATGAATTAGCTATTCATGAGTGAAGGCATGTGAGAGAAGGCTTTGTGGACAGAAAGAGGTCGCTTGTCTTGAAAAAAATAAATTGAGACAATAAGTAGAGAAGGCAAAAGTTATTTTATCCAAAAGGGGGAAATTTGAGTAAAAATATAGAAGCATGAGAATGCAGAGTCCATGTGATGGAGAACACAGCTCTGATGTGGAGCCCATGGAGTTTGACAGGAGCTGAACCAGAAGAAGTTTCAGGAGGTGGGGGTGGGGGTAGGGGTGGGAGGCGAAGGTCCCTGTACCGTGTGGCGGCAGGTAGGCACTGCACAGTGAAATGGTACGCTTAGAGTAAGGTCTTCTAAGCCTGTTTCTTAGACCAGAGGAGAAGGCAGATGGGGACTGGAAAAGTGAGAACACAGTTACTCTTGGCAGAAACATAAGACCTTGGGCAGGAGACGCTGGGGACTGAATGGATGGGTCAGGCCCAGAGCTGCTTCAGTAGCTGCAAGAAGATGGGTACTATCCATTTTGGACACTCTCCTGGCTCAGAGCAGCCTGCTGGATTGGCATCATCACTGTGGGAGGCAGGCACACAGTTCATTCACTATATAGAGCTGACTGTGTGCCCAGATGTATTCGTTTATTCACTTGACTTTGGTCCCCCAGCACAGTGGTTCTGGCAGACGGGACAAAAGCAGAGGCGTGGAGACAGGCAGGAGGTGGGGTTTGAACCTGGGCCTCTGACTCCCTGCCTGGTGTCCTCTGGCAGAGATCTCTGTAAGGATGCCTCCCCATCCTTCTGTACACAATGGCAGGGCTATCAGTGTCTTTCACCAAAGCTCTGGAAATAATTCAGTCTTGAATAATGATGCTTCCTGGATCAGAGTGATGGCAAGTGGCAGCATCCCCACCCTCACTCGGCCTGAGGGATGCCCTTCCTGCCACAGACGGGCTACGGAGGGAGGTAAGGACACCAACTGATATGGGATGGGAGGGCTGGATCCACACGCCCTCGTCCCCGATGTAGTCTTGGGGGCTGAGAATGGGAAACAGCACCTGAAAGTGCTGCCTGCGCAGCGTGAACTAAAACCACCCTGGCTGCAAAGTCTTTATAGATTTGCAGACCCAGGTTGTTCAAGAATAAAAACCCACCCAGATAATGACCAGTCCCACATTTTAGCATAAACTTAGGACCTGCACCCATCTTCTTTTTCTTTATTAACATAAGAGTTGCTTGTCTTCTACCTTTTTAAGCTGTGGTTGCGTCACACATGCATGAGGACATGCACGTGCTGCATATAACCTACAAGCACAGTATGTGATTATAAAATCTGAAAAATGAAGTCTTCAAAGGCTGTTTTCTTATCCCTGATGGACGATCCTACCTTGCACTGGATTTTGCAAACCCCACACTGAAGTCTGTTTCCTTAGAGGAATACTAAAGAGCAATGCCTCTTCGTTACTCAAAAGGCAATGCTTTTAAGCATCTAGTCATTGATTTCTTATCTGTGAATCAATGAAGTGTGTTCATGAATTTACATTGACTTACTCTTTGTTCTAAAAACATACCTCACATGTAAACTTATTAAGAATGTGCGCTTAGCATAAATCAAGTACTTTTGGAAATTCAAAAAGTAGACTGTCACTGACTTCCTACGTGAAAGAGAAAACCTGTTTAGTTTAGGTTCTAGGCCCTGAAAGAACACAAATTCTGTTTTCACTGAACTTTAATATCTATGTTCTTTTCACCCTGAAAGGTAGTATTTGCAAGATGACAGAAGAAACTGCACAAAGCCAGGTGGAGACCACCACATGCGTGGCCAGTAGTCTTTCAGGAGTCCTCCTATTTCTCTGTGTTGGTTGCTAAGTGTAAGTTACCTGTTCCTTAAGCCTGCAGTTGTGAGTGATACGTGACCCCTTGTGTGGCTCCATCTGTGGTAGCAGAACTGATGGTACTAAGCGTCATCCACACAAGACGCTTCTAGCCTCATTTCATGCCCTCCCTTCCCTGCTGCAATGTGTCTGACCAGCCTCCTCCTCTGCTAACTTCCAGCTACTTTTCAAGCTCTTATACAAGAAGTGCAGCTCCTTGAAGCCTTCAGAGGCCCTTCCATCCAAAGGCCTTTGTTGACTATGAGGGCTACTCCATTTCTTCTAAGGGATTCTTGCCCACAGTAGGAGATATAATGGTCATCTCAGTTAAATTCACCCATTTTGGTCCATTGTAGTTCACTAATTCCTAAAATATCGATGGTCACTCTTGCCATCTCCTGTTTGACCACTTCCAATTTACTTTGACTCATGGACCTAACATGCCAGGTTCCTATGCAATATTGTTCTTTACAGCATTGGACTTTACTTCCATGACCAGTCACATCCACAACTAGGTATTGTTTTCGCTTTGGCTCCATCTCTTCATTCTTTTTGGAGTTATTTCTCCACTGATCTCTAGTAGCATATTTGGCACCTACCAAGCAGGCGAGTTCATCTTTCAATGTCATATCTTTTTGCTTTTTCATACCGTTCATGGAGTTCTCCAGGCAAAAATATTGAGGTTGTTTGCCATTCCCTTCTCCAGTGGACCACCTTTGGTCAGAAATCTGCACTATGACCCCTCCATCTTGGGTGGCCCTACACGGCATGGCTCATAGTTTCACTGAGATAGACAAGGCTGTGATCCAATCCAAAGGCAAGTCCTTACTTCTTGGAACTCAGGGCCTTGGTCAGGTAAGAACATTCACCTAAGAGTCAGTCAGTATTTAGGCGTCGCATGCCTAAATGATATCATAACATTTAGCTCCATCACATCATTTGACTTCACTATATATACTATTATCTCTAGAAAATCTTAGCAAGTTAGTACTCTTTTCATTTTTAAGGATTATTAATCTATAAGACCTAGTACAATCTTTTACTCATAGTAGAGTTTCTTTCAATATTTATTGATTGAATCAGTCACAGATTATATTTTATTATATGAGAGACTAATCAAATTATAAGTGGTCAGGAATTATTAAATTAGTAAGTGTATGTTATAAAGGAGCATGTCTTTTCACATCAACACCTATGGTACCTTAAGGAGGACGGATGTGAAAGTGAACTGTGAGGAGAGCTTGGACTGGAAGTGGAATGCGGACCTACTGCTGTACATTTTGACAACACTTTTAAGGCAAAGAAGCAGTAATCACGCCTGGCTGTACATACACTGCTTCTTCTGCATTGTGGGTTTTGCATTTGTCCTCATTGTATTCTCTCTTAATTTTTGCTTCTTTTCAGATTATTGAATGCCAATTCCTTACAAATAATTTCAACATTTTCTTCTTAAGAGAAGAATTTTTTAAACAATAAATAAATAACCCTCCTTTTCAAAAACATTCTGTATTAGATGTCTATGTGAAACTTATCTAGCCATATTTCTATTTCTTCACAAAGAAGAGATATCATGGCATTTGTAGGGTAATATTCTAAGTAGATCTCTCTGTGGACATGGATATCAAAATTTCATTGTTAGTAGTTTATTCACAGTCAAGAGAAAATAAGTTTACTTTAATATATCTTTGATATGATTTTCAGCGATGTAGGACTTTATAAAGAGGCCGAAACTTAGACTTCCCAAGTGGCACATTATGGTTTCGCTTTTGCCAAATTCCTTAAATGGAACTCAGTGCTTCATGTTGCTGTTCAGTCACTCAGTCATGTCTGACTCTTTGCGACCCTATGAACAGCAGCATGCCAGGCTTCCTGTTCTTCACTATGTCCCGGAGTTTGCTCAAGTTCATGTCCATTGAGTCAGTGATGCTATCTAACAATCTCATTCTCTGCTGCCCTCTTCTCTTTTTGCCTTCAATCTTTCCCAGCATCAGGGTCTTTAGCTGCATTTTTTCAGCATTTCATAAAATCTCTCAATCTGCTTCTCTGCAGAGTGAGAGATAGGCTAGAGTGTCTTTACGTGCCAGTCCATGGAAATGTTCTAAGACCGAATTTCTGGCAAGCTCTAATTTTGGCCCATCTTCGAGGTGATTTGCTCATCCTCAGAGCATCATGTCGTCCTGTATCCCTTCCAGTCCAGCCAGCAGGTGGGAGACACATGGGAACTGCTTTGACAGCTCTAAGAAGCTGCTCCACTCTGGGGGCGTCGGAATGGCGGCACCCTCAAGGGATCAGTGCCAAAGGGCAAGAATGTTGACTATAGAAGCAAGGGTGAGAGAAACCTCAAAGGTATCACTGGTGTAACATACAGCCAAAACGTAAGGGAATTTGATATCTGCTTCATATCAGTGAATCAAAACCTTTTGTGTAAGAAACCATCTAGGAATCAACATTCTGTCATCTCAAGTCCAGGTGAACTGTGCGCTAGAAACACTGCCCACTGCCCAGTCTCTACCACGGAGTCTCCGAGGTGTTTCATGGCTGTCTCACTCATGCAACACATGTTCAGACTGCTGAGGGCTTCACTGCCCAGAACTAAAATAACACTTCAATAGAAATGGCAGGTTTACTACACTCATTCAAAATTAAGAATACCTTGTTGTTCAGTTAGTTGCTAAGTCAGATCCTACTCTTTGTGACTCCATGGACTATAGTCCGCCAGGCTCCTCTGTCCATGGGCATTCTCCAGGCAAGAATACTGGAGTGGGTTGCCATGCCCTCCTCTAGGGGATCTTCCCAACTCAGAGATCAAACCTGAGTCTCCTGTGTGGCAGGTGGATTTTTTGTTTTTACCACTGAGCCACCTGGAAAACCCATGGTGTATGATACCATGTACTATATTTACAACTGGAAATGACACAGGATTAAAATTTATGCATCTAAGTTTAAGCTTCTAGAACAATAATTTACCTTTTTTTAATGTATGAAAAAAAGCACAGGGAAAAGAAAAGCATGGGACACATGTGCACCATGTTGATGTATGGCAAAAAAATACCACAATATTGTAAAATAATTATCTTCCAATTAAAATAAATAATTAATTTAAAAATAAAAAATAATTTACCTTTTTAAAAAAGTATGAACTGAAAGGTGTTCTCTTTGCTTATTTATACCTAAGCAAATATGACATATTTTAACACATGAATATTTGCCTTTTGCCCGAAGAGTGCAAAGACAATGCCTTGCATGTCACATGAAAAGATAATCTTTCTTCCTAAAATAGAGTCATTGCCTTCTCTGAGGGCCCGAGTTCACGCACTGTTGACTGCACACTTGAGTGGCCTTTAACACCCTTGACAGAGCAATGCATCACTTTAGCTCACACAGAACATGATGGCAGCTCCACAGAGTCAGAATCACCAATATTAATAGTTAAACAACACTGAAACAGTGAAAGAATAGTGGAATCATAAAATCGGAGGATTTTAATGCTAAAAGGGACCTTGCTGCTGCTACTGCTGCTAAGTCGCTTCAGTCATGTCCGACTCTGTGCGACTCCATAGACGGCAGCCCACCAGGCTCCCCCATCCCTGGGATTCTCCAGGCAAGAACACTGGAGTGGGTTGTCATTTCCTTCTCCAATGCATGAAAGTGAAAAGTAAAAGGGAAGTCGCTCAGTCGTGTCTGACTCTTAGCGACCCCACAGATGGCAGCCTACCAGGCTCCTCTGCCCGTGGAATTTTCCAGGCAATAGTACTGGATTGGGGTGCCAAAAAGGGACCTTAGACATCTTCTAATTTATAACCATTTATGTGAAAAGAATTAGTTTCAAGGCTTCCACTACCTGAAGCCGTCAGCGCACAGTTTAGGGAGGAGGACAACTCGACCCAAGGAAACATGCTCCCTTCTTGCAGGAAGAAGCCCAAGGCTTCACAGACTCTCCGTGCCTTCAAGTCTCACTGAGATAGGTTGTTCTCTGGACCCGATGAGGGCCCTCACCCACCCCTCTGCTGCATGCCAGGCTCCACAGACATGAACGAGGGCCAGTGCCCACCCCCAGCCCTCTAATCAAAAAGCAGAGAGGTGTGGGACCTACCTCCTCACAGGCGGTCCGGAAATCCATGTGCTACGGCACCCACAGGATGTCGTCTGAAAAGACAGAGAGAGGCCGTCAAGCACAGCACCGAGTGTCAGAGGAGACAGCAAACCAGTACGAGAGAGGAGGCATTGGGTCCTGTGGGGAACCTGTGTCCACAGCCCCTGTGAGGACGGAAGGATGAGACAGGAGGAGGTGATGGACCGTCTCCCTTGGCTCCTGTGAAGTGTGAACCCCTTGCCACGGTGGGGCGAGGACGTACACGTCCAGGTCCCTCTCCCTCCGCTCAGCACCCCCGATGGGATCCAGGGCAGCTTGAGTCCCTGTCTCTAGGGGGCTCATCGCCACCATCCACTCTGAACCATACTTTGCAACTGGGGAAGTGAAGTGAAGTGAAAGTCTCTTAGTCATGTCTGACTCTTTGTGACTCCATGGACTATACAGGCCATGGAATTCTCCAGGCCAGAATACTAGAGTGGGTAGCCTTTCTCTTCCCCGGGGGATCTTCCCAACCCAGGAATAGAACCCAGGTCTCCCACACTGCAGGCAGATTCTTTACCAGGTGAGCCACAGGGAAATCCAGAACTACTGGAGTGGGTAGCCTATCCATTCTCCAGTGGATCTTCCTGACCCAGGAATTTAACCAGGGTCTTCTGGGGAGGAAACTTCAACAGGAATAAATACAAGTTGTCTATCATGTGGTTATCTCTTGATAAAGAAGGTTGACAAGTCTTTCTCAATTAAAAAGTTACATGCATGAATAATTGTCTCTGGAACTTAACATTTGCTTCAGAAACAGTGTGAAGTAAGAAAGCAAGCTATTTATCAGAGAAATAACAAGATAAATTGATGTATGAAATATCCAATACAAATTTCTCTAGTGACTGTAATATCTAAATGATAAGCATAGACTTAAATGCTCAGAAATCCTGTCTTGTTTCATTTTAAATACTTTAGAGAGTTTTCCTTTAAGTATATGATAAACTTTAAGAGTCATCATAGAAAACTGACACCCTGTCACTATAAAAAATGTGGAGTTAAAATATAATCTTTTAGGTAAATGAGACTTCACAGTAAAATGCATGGTGCGTTCCAAAACAGAAGACTTGATACAATTCAAAGTACTGCTCCTCTCCACCTCTGGAACAATAAATTCTCTAGTCCTCTTTGTCATTTTCTGTTGTATGAGGTTGATGAGCGCTTCATAAGTCTGTGTGAGTGGAATAGAGTACATTGCCACTGGATTATCACTGCTGCCTTTGAAAGAAAAGAGATGGAGCATTTTCAGTAGAATTGAACATGCCACATAATATATTATTTTCATAAATATAAGTCTTATGGACTGTGAGCCTAGTTTGGTTTGACTGGAAAGCATAAAGAGGTTGATATTAGCAAAGATAGATAAGAATAAATCGTTAGCAAATAAAAGGGCAATTTGATGAAATTATAATTGATGACATGAATTATGTATGTTGTCCATGAAAATTTTGTCATTAATTTAATTATTATTTTTCAAAATTGCTCTAGAAGATTGTATATGAAAGAGCTGCAAATATTTACTTATTGCCATTTCTTATCTTTAAAAGTAGGAACATTTCAGTATTTATTGATTACATAAAAACACAGTGTCTCCAGAATCAATTTCCTGCTTCTAAATGCAGCCAGAGAAATAGGCATAAGGGCATTTAACCATTATCTAAACTTAAACTCATAGTTCAGCAGGGAGTATATCTGTGCCTTCTTAACACTTTCTCAACCATTTTAACACATTTTCCTTTTCCCCTTAATTTTCCATTAGCCCTAATGAAAATATTTGGTAATAATATCAAGTATTTTTTAAGAAAAAGAATTTATTCAAAACAATTTAATTACTAGTCAACATAAATCTCATATTGTTTTTTGGTTACTAAGTTGTGTCCAATTCTATGTGACCCCACGGACTGCAGCACACCTGTCCTTCATCATTTCCCAGAGTTTGCTCAAATTATGTTCATTGGGTCAGTGATGCCATCCAACCATCTCATCCTCTGTTGCCCCCTTCTCCTGCCTTCAATCTTTCCCAGCATCAGGGTTTTTTTGCAATGAGTTGGCTCTTTGCATCAGGTGGCCAAAGTATTGGAGCTTCAGCTTCAGCATCAGTGGCATAAATTCCATAGCTATCATAAAACCTTTTTCAGTGATCATAAACATAAAAACCGGAGTAAAAATCATACTAATTTATGTGTTTAAAAATTTCTGAGAACTTTTTCTGTATAAACCGCTATGTTAGAATGGTTTTAGTTTTACAGAGATATTGTAGAAATAGCTCAGAGGCTTCCTGAACACCTTTGTGTCAGCACGTTTATGGACGCCTGCATTAGTATGCCACATGGCACGTAACTGTTACGAGTAATGAACCAATGCTGTTGCATTATTGTTAATCAGCCCCTACTTCTTTCAGATGTTCTTGGTTTCCCCCTCGTCCTCTACAGTTTCCAGTATCCCATCCCAGATGACACATGAGGTTTAATCACCCTGTCTCCTTATACTCCCCCTGCCTGTGACCATTTCTCAGACTTTCCTTTCTTTAATGACCTGGGCAGTCTTGAGGATTACTGATCATTTGTAGAATGTTATTGCATTGTGATTACTCTGATGTTTGTCTCATGATGGTGGTGGGGTCGTGGGTTTTGGAGAGGACGCCCGGAGATAAATGCCACTTGACCACCTCGCATCAGAGAATCACTCCATCCACACGTCCACATGCTGCTGAGGCTGACTGTGGGTCTGGATGACAGATGTTGGTCAGATCTCCCTGTTGTCAGTTCCTCTGTTTTTTTTTCCTTTCACAATGTATTTATTTCTGAATACATCAGATCATCACAGTGTACATTTTAAGTATCTCATATTTTTATTTGTTAACTGTACCTCAAGAAAGTCAGACAAAGGTAAATATTACTGACTTATCTTTTTTTTGTCCTGTGTTCCACACTGCACTCTGGAGCCCAGTCACTCTCAACAGCACAGGTTGTCCTGAGAGCAGAGAACCCACATGAATCACTTGGAATTGCTCTGCACAGTGGGTGTATCTGTTCTCCCCATCATTTATTTATCATTTACTCAGGCCCTCTAAGCTGACAGAGCAGGGAACACATGTGCATACGATAACCCAGGTTAGAGCACAGGTGTTTATAAAGGTTTCCATGCGCAACCATCTGTATCTTTGTTGAATCACATATGAGCTCTCAATGATGTTCCTGCCTCTAAGGCATGAACACAGGAACCACCCTAATCTCTTCCCTTGTTTTCCTGTAGATCCCCACTCGCCAGGGACCCACCATTCACCTGCCTGGTTGTACAGGAACAGTCACACAGGAGCTGTTAACACATATCTCTGTGGGGACCAACTTCATCACCTAGAGTACAGTTTATTTTGCCTTTAATATTACAAGCTATGCCTATTTTCAAAATGACTAGTGTCAATGCCTTTTCCTCTCCCCTATTTCAGTGAGCTTTTTTCAGACATTGCATTATTAGTATGTCTTATAAGGAAAAAAATAAAGCCTTTGTTTAAATTAATTTCTTAAAATATGATTCTTAAAAAACCTCATCATTTAAAATATGGATGAGAAAAGCAAAACATAAGAAGCCTGGGTGGATAACAATAAAATTAACTTTGATGTTTATAGAATCACAGTGTGTAAATGTGACCACCCCCTCTCCCCCCACCATTCTTGATCGACTTGGAATCCCGTAACCAGTTCAGAGATAAGCTACACAACATGGGAAAGTCCTGGCCTCAGAAAACCTGTTTTTACCATTATTACAGGTATGACCCAAGGAACAGTGCCAGACTGTCATCCCAGGCCATGAGTAGTGGGAGAGGAGTGAACATTCCCAAGTGCCCCCAGAGTGCCGCCTATATGCCCCAGGTCTCAGACCTGGCCTCTGCTCGAAGGGCTGGCCTTCTGCAATTAAATCTAACACTCCAGGGTTAGCTGAAATGACTCTTGTTAATTATGCTGACAACAGCACCACTTCCTGTTGATTAAACCTCATCTTTATAACCAAACCAGGGGGGCAGATGCATGCTGCTGCCTATGGAAATACTGCTTCTCTCAGAATGATTCATTTGTCACAGGGTTGACAAGATGAAGACAAGGCCCTTCCCCACTTGCATACACATGGGGACATGCTCAGGTGGAGACCTGAACAGGTGGTTACATAAGACTGAACGGAAAGCATCGGTGCAAACACATTTGGATTTAAATTATTTAAATAATTTCCAGAATGTTTCAGTCAGTGCATATAAAAAAAGTCTCTGTAACACTCTGCTTACCATGACAGTTCAGTTTACTGAATGGAAAAATGTTATTATTTATAGAACTTTCCCAAGGCTAAATAATAAAATATGCAAAATTTATTTGCCATCTTTCTGTGTACCCCAAACTCAAGCCCGGCACACGCTCTCTGTACACACTTTCATATCTTCTTCACATGGTGATGCTTTGATCAATTGGAAATTAACTCCCTCTCCTCCTGGTTAAAACAATAAGAGTAAAAATGACACTTGCATACTTAGGTTTGATTTTTAGAGAACCTTTAGATCATTCAGGGGTGGACATCTTTGGGGCGACTCTGTGTATGCATTACTCTCCTTTCTATATTGATTAGGAGTGTGCATGGTTATTTAAAAATGCCACAAACCAGTGGCTTGACCAGGAGGGCAGATGGTTTCTTCTCCTGTGAGGACTGAGCCGAGTAGCTGAGAGGTGGCCTCACAATGTCTGGAGCCCACACTGCCACCCACAGCAAATCACGGCCAGAGGTTTAGATATAGTGCAGAGAATATTTGATCACCATCTGGAGAAGGACATGGCAACCCACTCCCATATTCTCACCTGGAGAAGCCCATGGGCAGAGGAGATTTGGGAGCTGCAGTCCATGGGGTCACAAAGTCAGATACAACGGAAAGACTGAACAACAACAACAACTATTATTAACCCAGGTGAGTTCTTTCTCCTTCCTTGGCTTAAACTTTTACTGAAGCAGAGTGTTAACTTTCCGTAAAATAGAAGGCACATGTCACATTCATAGCTGGAAAGACAAAGTATAAACATAGTATTTGAAAGGAAATATTTACTTTGTAGTAAAGAAGATCTAGGTTTGAATTCAGGCCACTCACTTGCTGTCTATGAGTAACCCTCTGATTGTCCAAGTTCTCTAAGCTTCATTCAGTTCAGTTCAGTTCAGTTGCTCAGTCGTGTCCGACTCTTTGCCACTGCATGAATTGCAGCACTCCAAGCCTCCCTGTCCATCACCAACTCCCGGAGTCCACTCAGACTCACATCCATTGAGTCAGTGATGCCATCCAGCCATCTCATCCTCGGTCGTCCCCTTCTCCTAGCTAGCATCAGAGTCTTTTCCAGTGAGTCAACTCTTCGCATGAGGTGGCCAAAGTACTGGAGTTTCAGCTTCAGCATCATTCCCTCCAAAGAAATCCCAGGGCTGATCTCAGAACGGACTGGTTGGATCTCCTTGCAGTCCAAGGGACTCTCAAGAGTCTTCTCCAACATCACAGTTCAAAAGCATCGATTCTTCGGTGCTCAGCTTTCTTCACAGTCCAACTCTCACATCCCTACATGACCACTGGAAAAACCATAGCCTTGACTAGACGGACCTTTGTTGGCAAAGTAATGTCTTTGTTTTTTAATATGCTATCTAGGTTGGTCATACCTTTTCCTTCCAAAGAGTAAGCGCCTTGTAATTTCATGGCTGCAATCACCATCTGCAGTGATTTTGGAGCCCCCAAAAATAAAGTCTGACACTGTTTCCACTGTTTCCCCATCTATTTCCCATGAAGTGATGGGACCAGATGCCATGATCTTTGTTTTCTGAATGTTGAGCTTTAAGCCAACTTTTTCACTCTCCTCTTTCACTTTTAGCAAGAGGCTTTTGAGTTCCTCTTCACTTTCTGCCATAAGGGTGGTGTCATCTGCATATCTGAGGTTATTGATATTTCTCCCGGCAATCTTATTTGTTCCACTTTAATCTTAGGTTGATGATCTCCATACCTCCAGTGACTGGGGAGTTTGGAGCATGTAGGAGGTGATTAGGGCCCCACCACCCAACACACAGCACCCACCTAACAGTGCTGATGAGAATGAACTATGTATGCCTTGTGTGCGTGCATGCCGCTGTCTTCAGGTCACTTAGTCGTGTCCGACTCTTTGCGACCCCATGGACTGTGCCCCACCAGGCTCCTTTGTCCTTGGGATTGTCCAGGCAAGAATACTGGAGTGGGTTGCCATGCCTCCTCCAGGGGATCTTATGGACCCATGAATTGAACCCATGTCTCTCATACATCCTGCATTGGTAGGCAGGTTCTTTACCACTAGCACCATTTGGGAAGTCTGACCTATGTCTTACATGGTAATGAAAGCAAATAAGAATGTGTCCCACTTCTGCTTAGATTAGGTCCAAATGCCCTAAACAGGAATGTATCAGTATGCACTGAGCAACTTGAAGAGGCCCATGGAATACAGCTCCGCATAGTCTTAGCTCTGGTATCCCACTCTCCCCTCAGAAAGCAAAGCCTGGCTCACAAGCCAGTAGGCTGGGCGACTCCATAATGATGGCAGAAGAGGAGCTTCTACCATCTTTCCCTGGAAGAACACCTAGTCTGACAACCACCTGGGAATGAGCACCCCTTTTGGAAATCTGGGAGTCCAATGGAGAAATTTCCAGCAGCTCGCTGGAGGGAAAAGAATCCAAGTGTGGACACACGGGGGAGGGTCAGAGGCAGAGTTTCCCTTCATCAGATCACCCCCTGCTCCTGCCCCAAGAGAGGTGCTTCCAAGACACCTCAAGGGTCTACAGAAAAAATATAATGAGACTGATGTAGACTTTTCTCCAAGAGAAAAAAAGAAAGAAAAAAGTGATCTGCCAGATGTTGATAGCTGGATTGCCAAGTGGATGCTAAGCAATGCAAGTGTTTGGGATTATACATATGTAATTATACGTGTATATGGACAAATATATGCATATACACATATATGTGTATATATATGTAATTGTATATTATATATGTAATTATATGTGTATATGGATAAATATATGTATATGTGTGTATAGGAATAAGTCACTGCCGAGTTTGCAGCCCTATTTAGTGTGATGGGGGAATCCCTGAAAGATCTGAGTAACGATGATCTATCTTATCTGTGTAAGGGTGTTGAGCATTCTGTGTGAATAGTAAACTCTAGTCAGTAATTGCTGTTGATTATCATATTCATTGAGACTTAGAATTATTGTTAATTCATTCTAACATCTCTTCTACACAAAAACTTATATTTCTAGGAAAATTGTCTGGCTTTATTTTTTTTGATGACCATTCAGTGAATTAAATGAGCACAAATGTAGACAGAAAAATACATAACAAATTCATGTAGAAAGAGAAAGAAAAGCGTCATAGTGGAAGAAGCAGAAGTAAAACAATGAAAGACCAGAGGTTTAAAATCAGACCAAAGATTGAAAGAAGTCAATAGAAAGAAGAGAAAAACTAGAAAAATACTTCAAAATAATATTTTTAATCTTGAATCCTGAAACTTTCTACCTTAAATTTTACTCCCCTGATGCTGAAAGATATTTTTTAAAGTGTTTAGGAGAAGTTGACGGACCACTCTGTGCTTTTTTTCACACATTTAATTTAAAACACATTTGTTTTCATATTTCATTTAGACATTTGTGTCGTATTTTAGATAGATTCACAAAATCACTCTGAGATTGGGTAATATTGCAGCTATCATGGATGCAAAGATTAGCTCAAAGCAAACTTTCTTGAAAAACATCACATTGAGGACAACAAGGAAAACAGAGATGCAAAAACTGGAGAAAAGCCAGGGTTTCATGTGTGAAAACAGGCAAAATAAGCAAGCTGGGGACCAGTGAAACAGCGGCAGTTCACATCATGCAGACCCAGAAAGTAAGATTCACAGAGCAGTATAACATCCAGGCCTGTCCACGTGTCAGCCACGGGCTAGAGTCTAGAGTAGTTAAGTCAGATACCTGGAGCCCCCGGCCAGCAGGGCTGACCCCATGAACCAAGGCAGGGAACTCAGATGAAGGCTGAGCAGGAAACAGCATGAGAGGCATGTCTGTCTGGGGAAACCTTGATGTTCATGTACCAGGGAGAGAGCCAGCCGATGGTTTCAGTTATGACAGCAGAAGCAAAAGGGAAACATTTCTGCAACAAGAAGGCAGAAATGGTCGTGATTATGACTTGGCAGCACCATGCTGGGATATGTCTATCGATGGTACCCCAAGCTCCTAAACCCTGAGAGGCAGAAGAGAGTCCACCTGTGTGCAAATTCACATGCAATAATAGGAAATAAACCGTCTGGCAGGGAAAAGTTCTACTGTCACACTTGAGGGTTTGAACTTGAATAAATTAACCAAGGCTTAAAAAAACAGTACTGCATTTGCATAGAAGATGTTAATTTTTCTAATTTATAGACTGAATTCCAAATCTGTGAAACATAACAGGCATTAACCCAACACTGCTGGAATAAACCACCCTTTCCATCCTCCAGTGGCAATGCTGGTAATTTAGAGTGATTTCAGTTTTCCACAGAATCATCCACAGAAACACTGCTGGCATTTCAGTGGTCCCCAACCTGCTTGTTTTGCATGCTATCACACCTAAAACCCTGGCTTATCTCTAGTTGCAACGTGAAGAGATTTCTTAAAAGAAAGAAGTTAGGAAAGTTGAATGTGGTATTGTTGACTCGATGTTTCCCAGGGCCTAAGTGATTGCAAAGCTCATCAGAAATCCTAAAATGTGAACTGGGGTCCGAACCGCCCACCTGGCTTTATTCTATTCTCTCTCTCTCTGTGCCCAACACAGACATGGAGCTGGTTCCCTGCTCCTATCTTTCAGGGTTTCCTGAGGACATGTGCAGATAAACAGTCTTGACTTTAGCTTTTATCCTCCATCAACTAATTAAGGTTGAAAACAAAACAAAACTTATGCTAGTGAATATGGAGCGAACACAAAAGTGTGAGCCTCCCCCAAGCAAAGTGGGAACGGCAGCAGCACCGCTCCTGGGGCAGCACTAAGGTTTCTCTATTTTTTGTCTCTATGAAGTCCAAGGTCTTTTGACACTAGCCCATAGACCCTAAAGGAGGCTCCCTGCTCACCTTCACACTTGGCATAGTATCTCCACACCCAGCACAGGTAAAGCCTGCCCTGCCGCCTGGTGGGCACCTGACAAGTACTTGAAGGAGACCTCATGTCATGTCAGGATGGCTGGAAAACACTTGTAAATATCAGCTGGGGTCTGGACTTTAAAGGAATGAGCAAGTACTTAAGACAACATAAAACAAGGAAACAAGAACACCTTCTAATTACACACAAAGACCAGCCTCCAGGCGCCTGCAGGGACACAGTGGCTCCCACAACCCAGCAATTATTGATAACTGGCTGTCGAGTTCATTGTATGGTTTTCTCTTATTAAGTCTAGTTAGTCATTTTGTAAGTAACATGAGATTAAATTGCTTGATATTTCTTCAAATCATGTTGCTAAGCAGTTATTAAAGAACTGGAAAATATCCTAGGTGCCCAGAGAAGACCACTGGAAACACAGGGAAACATAACCGAGAAACAAAGGCAGGGAACCTGCTTCAGTGTCAGGGCTTGTCAGTTTCCTTTTGGTCAGTTTTTGCACAGACAACGATGTTAATGTAATAGAAGATCTCTTCCCCTTGGTAACGGGAGGAGTAGCGATCACTCCCAAATGCAGGGCACATTCATATTACTCCGGGATACAGTTCTGAGCCAGCTTTAGAACACGGTATGCTGGCTGCTCTGAGAAAGCATCACGTCAGAGTGGTAGTCAAGCCTGCTGCAGTACGTGCACTTTGTCTCCTCTTGAGGCAGTTTAGCTGAGAGCTCTGATTGGCTTCTCCAGCAGGGACCCTGAGTGGACCATCCTCTGGTTCATGCTGGGTGGGACTGGACGGTCTGTGAAGTGAACCTCAGAACGAGCAGACACACCTGAAGCCTGGGATCAAGTCAGCCTAATGGCTGGGATTAACACCAGGAAGATAATCACCAGGTTTTCAATGAATATATTAAATGTACCTTTGTGAAAATGAAAGCTAAAAATGAGGATGCAGCTGCTCTAGAATAAAACCCTCCTTATTTTACAGGGCAGGAGCCTAGAGACTGAGGGCAAGCCCCGCAGCTGATTGTTCAATGGACTGGAAACCCTTGGGGGTCAGACTTCTCCTCTACAGCACTCCATGAGGCAAGAGGATGGACAGATGTCCTCAAAGCTCTGGGCAAGATGTACTTCAAACTACCCTCAAATGTTAGTGGAGAACACAAACGTTTTAGACCTTTAAAGGCTCACAGATTTCATCTTTGGTGTATTCTTTCTCAAGTAAAGCAAACGAGTATATACAGAAGGCTCCATTTAATCCAAAAATACGAATATAATTTCAAACATGGACAGTAGTTGGCAGCATGAGAAAATAATAAAAATGAGCTCAGCTTCCTCCATTCAGTAGGTAACATCTGACCCTAATCATCACCAACTAGACATGCACACATATAATTTAGATTAAAATTGGCAACTTAAGAAATAAGAAAAGCAATGAATAAATATGAGAAGGTCAACGTTCTTCCATTCTGAAATCTTTTACTAACCAGCCCTTTGGCTTATATTTTTCTGTCCCTTCATTGATTAAATGAAATATTTCGACTAAAATTCTGTGAGGCAGTATGATTTCAGGGACACACTGCAGGTGTTGAAAGTAAACAAACACAGTAAGCAAATGCTCTTAAATTTTCCTTTCCTGTGTTCTGGATCTCAGGTCACCAGTTGGAAGAGATACACACTACTCAAAAGTGGCGGGCTTTCTTATGTTAAAAGACATTCGACCCTCATATCCCAGTGCATCCCCCACATCCGTGAACTTTCCAGAAACTGAGTGCATCAGAGTTATATTCTGACTGGACACAATGGGGCTCACGTCCCTCTGTGCTGGTTGCACCTTGAACTCTGCTCTTTCTTGCTGGAAAGAAAATGGAAACCTCAGGGCCCTGTAGGGAATTAAGTTCTCAACAGCTCATGAGCTGGGAACGGGGCCCAGCACCAGAAAGGGTGCAAGTGGCCAGCACCTTGATTGTTGCTTTCAGTTCAGTTCAGTTCAGTTCAGTTCAGTCGCTCAGTCATGTCCGACTCTTTGCGACCCCATGAATTGCAGCACACCAGGCCTCCCTGTCCATCACCAACTCCCGGAGTGGGAACCTCTAAAAAAGGGGTCCCTAAAAGTCAAGACTGGATACCTCCCACACACAGGCTGGGAAGTAACACATGCTGCTTAAGCCACTGAGTTTGTGGCAATCTGTCACACAACATAAGAGACACAGGTTTGATACCTGGATCTGGAAGATCCCCTGGTGGAGGGCATGGCAACCCACTCCAGTGTTATTGCCTAGGGAATCCCACAGACAGAGAAGCCTAGCAGGTTACAGTCCATGGGGTCGCAAAGAGTTGGACATGCCTGAGCGACTAAATAACAGCAACAAAGTAATTTTTATGAAACTGCAAGTAAAATATAGTAAAAGAAAGTATTTTTTAAATCTGATCTACTTGGCTATTTGTTTTCTATTTTCATTTATTCATTAAAAATCCAATGCAGTATTAGTTCCTGTAGAAATAATTTGCTTTATTTTCTTTAGATTTAGTAATCATTTAAAATTTTATTTTTATAAAGTAAATCAACTGTTATTTGCAATTCTATATTCATGACTCTGGCTATTCTTTTGGAAATAACTCATTATTCTATCCTTAAGATGTCATTTCATAACCCTTTTGACATAGAAATCCTGGTGCTGACACAGGTTGTCCTTGTAGCAGCTGGCTCACAAATGACTCTCTGATTAATAGGCCACATGACCTATTGCTCAGCGCTGATGGCATCCGAATCTGTGTTCCCCACCTTCCAGGGGAGACCTGGCACTGATGGCATCCGGGTCTGTGTTCCCCACCTTCCAGGGGAGGCCCGGACAATCTTCGCTCACCAGAAGCTCAAGTTACTTCAAGTCTAACTGAGCGTGAGCCCTCTGACTCGTGTAAAGCCAAGGCAGGAACATTTCAGTAACAACATTTCGTGTGATGTGTGTGTTGGTTGGCTTTCTGGGTTTGATCTCCATTTTGTTTCCTGGAAATAAAATCCAGGCAGTTTTGCCTGAAGAAGGATTTGACTTAATCCAGAGCCGTCATGCTGATGGATTTGTCAGGAGCTCCGGGCAGATCACTCAGCTTCTCTGGAGCCTGCTTGCTCCAGCTCTGAAAGGGCAGATTAGACCAGAGGACACATCAGTCCTTTTCCAGCTCTGAATTGCCAGAACTCCTGAACGCCCCACCATCTGGCTGTAAGCCTGTCTGGACATGCACACGGGGGGATTTCAGCCTCAGTTTCCCCTTCCATCTGAAGTGAGCTCTGAGGTGAGCATTGTACCTCTTCCATTCCCACATCTCATGTGGGGTAACAAGGTCTGCTCTGCCTACTTCTCGTTACACATGACTGCAATAAATTACATGGTACAATATATTGGAAAATATTTTGTTCAGAAACATTAATATGTTAACAGTCCTTGAGGAGAGAAACATAATACAAAGCAATCCACTGTAAATATGGGAAGAGCAAATATCAGAGATTAAAGTAGCATCTTCAATGGCAAAGTGGGAGTCTTGAGCCTAGTCTAGGGAGAATATACAGACAGAGCATCAGGGCACCAGATAAAAGCGAGATTGGTTTCTCTTCTTTTCCAAGTTTAGCAAATAGTAAAAGTTAATTTGACCTAGTTGATTCATATAACTAACTATCAATATATAAGGCTATATATACATGTGAGTAAAAATTATGCCTTCTCTTCTAGTGATATGTTTATACTTGTTATAGATGGTCATGGAGTCACAAACTAACAAATACTAGATCTTGAAGACACCAGAAAGTCTGGGACTGTGTAAGCATGATGAGCTCATCACTACATGAAGACCAACTCAAGCAATGAGAATACAAATGTATCGTTAAACTACAATTGAGTCGATTTTGTTTATAAGTACGGGGGTCATGTGTTGCAGTAAAAAATGCTGTCCTTCCATGATGGGTTTGCACCACTTCTCTAGAGAGGGGCTGCCTGGAACTTACCACACCCAAACTTCACTGATAGGAAACCCGCGTGATCTGACCTTCCAGGGTGGCTGAGAAGCCGTCCAGTCTGTGCCAATAAGAGGAAACTCAGTGCAGGTTCTCTAGGTCCTGTGCGCCCCCTGCCTCTCCTGCGGGCTGCATGGAGCAGCGTCCTCTCAGATCCTGGGGCTGTGTGGTCAGAGGGAAGTGTGGCCACAGCCGGGTAGCCTGTCAGCTGAGTGTGAATGTCATCTTCCTGTTGCCCCTGTGGGTCTCACCACTTTTACCAGTTTTTACTGACTTCCATGGACAAAAGAAAGACATAAGGACACAGATTTAAATACAATGCATAAAGCCTGTTTTACGTTTAATTTTTATGGAAAGGGAAGTCGCTCAGTCGTGTCGGACTCTTCATGACCCCATGGACTGCAGCCCACCAGGCTCCTCCATCCATAGGATTTTCCAGGCGAGAGTACTGGAGTGGGGTGCCATTGTCTTCTCTGATTTTTTTTTTTAATGGAAAGTCCTTTTTTATGCAAGGCCCAGAGTTCATTTCCAGTTTTGTAAGAGCAGATGACAGACTGGGGGAAAGCAGATGTGTTTTTACATCAGTAACAAACAACACAATAATGCTTTTTCTATAATTGATTATTATACTAGTTTTTTTTTTTTTGCTTCCCTGGTGGCTCAGGCAGTAAAGAATCTGGCTGCAATGTGGGAGACCTGGGTTCGATCCCTGGGTTGGGAAGATCCCCTGGAGAAGAGAAAGGCTACCCACTCCAGTATTCTTGCCTAGAGAATCCCCACAGACAGAGGAGCCTGGTGGGCTACCGTCCATGGGGTCATGAGGAGTCGGACATAACTGAGCAACTAAGCACATACTAGGTTTAGGTCTATCTAGCCAAATCAAACAGGATAAGTTTATCCAAACGTCACCATGAGTGAGCATTTGTTTTTTCAAAGTTACTTTTAACTCATTTGTACAGACGTTTTTCACCAATAACAACTGTGTGTTTCTTTGGTTTGTCTCCCAGCTTGGATGGCATGCTTTGTTTGGGGAACATAGGTGAGGGATTTCAGACAACTTAGAATGTGACATGAGGGAAAGCAGATTAAACCAAAGGATGTTCTAGAAGTTTTGGAGTCAAAACACCTCTTTCTAAATATAGATGCAGAGAAAGCCTTTGACAAAATTCAACATCAATTTATGATAAAAACTCTCCAGAAAGCAGGCATAGAAGGATCATACCTCAACATAATAAAAGCCATATATGATAAACCCACAGCAAACATCATCCTCGATGGAGAAAATTTGAAAGCATTCCCCCTGAAGTCAGGAACAAGACAAAGGTGCCCCCTCTCACCACTACTATTCAACATAGTTTTGGAAGTTTTAGCCACAGCAATCAGAGAAGAAAAAGAAATAAAAGGAATCCAGATTGGAAAAGAAGACGCAAAACTCTCACTGTTTGCAGATGACATGATCCTCTACATAGAAAACCGTAAAGACACCACCAGAAAGTTACTAGAGCTAAGCAATGAATGTAGTAAAATTGCAGCATATAAAATTAACACAGAGAAATCCCTTACATTCTTATACACTAACAATGAGAAAACAGAAAGAGAAATTAAGGAAACTATTCCATTCACCATTGTGGTGAAAAGAATAATATACTTAGGAATAAATCTACCTAAAGAAACAAAAGACCTATATATAGAAAACTATAAAACACTGATGAAATAAATCAAAGATGACACAAATATTTGGAGAAATATACCATGTTCATGTATCGGAAGAATCAATATAGTGAAAATGAATACTAACCAAAGCAATCTACAGACTCAATGCAATCTCTATCAGGTTACACAGAACTAGAACAAATAATTTCACAGTTTGTATGGAAATACAAAAAGAAGAATGGAACTGGAGGAATCAACCTACCTGACTTTAGACTATACTACAAAGCTACAGTCATCAAAAGAGTATGGTACTGGCACAAAGACAGAAATATAGATCAATGGAACAAAATAGAAGGCTCAGAGATAAATCCACACACCTATGGACCCCTTATCTTTGACAAAGGAGGCAATACTATGAAATGGAGAAAAGATAATCTCTTTACCAAGTGGTGCTGGGAAAACTGGTCAACCACCTGTAAAGGAATGAAACTAGAACACTTTCTAACACCATACACAAAAATAAACTCAAAATGGGTTAAAGATCTAAATGTAAGATCAGAAACTATAAAACTCTTAGAGAAAAACATAGGCAAAACACTCTCTGACATAAATCACAGCAGGATCCTTTATGACCCACCTCCCAGAGTAATGGAAATAAAAGCAAAAGTAAACAAATGGGGCCTAATTAAGCTTAAAAGCTTTTGCACAATGAAGGAGACTATAAGTAAGGTGAAAAGACAGCCTTCAGAATGGGAGAAAATAATAGCAAACAAAGCAACTGACAAAGAATTAATCTCAAAAATATGCAAGCATCTCATGCAGCTCAATACCAGAAAAACAAATGACCCAACCAAAAATTGGGCCAAAGAACTAAACAGAAATTTCTCCAAAGAAGACATACAGATGGCTAACAAACACATGAAAAGATGTGTTTTCATCACTCATTATCAGAGGAATGCAGATCAAAACCACAATGAGATACCATCTCATGCTGGTCAAAATGGCTGCTATCAAAAAGTCTACAAACAATAAATGCTGGAGAGGGTGTGGAGAAAAGGAAACCCTCTTACACTGTTGGTGGGAATGCAAACTAGTGTGGTCACTAAGGAGAACAGTATGGAGATTCCTTTAAAAACTGGAAATAGAACTGCCATATGACCCAGCAATTCCACTGCTGGGCACACACAGAGAGGAAACCAGAACTGAAAGAGACATGTGTACCCCAGTGTTCATCACAGCACTGTTTAGAATAGCTAGGACACGAAATCAACCTAGATGTCCATCAGCAGACGAATGGATAAGAAAGCTGTGGTACATATACACAATGGAATATTACTCAGCCATTTAAAAGAACACATTTGAATCAGTACTAATGAGGTGGATAAAACTGGAGCCTATTATACAGAGTGAAGTAATTCAGAAAGAAAAACACCAATACAGTATATTAATGCATATATATGGAATTTAGAAAGATGGTAACAATGACCCTACCTATATGTGAGACAGCAAAAGAGACACAGATACAAAGCACAGACTTTTGGACTCTGTGAGTAAGGGAGGGGATGATTTGAGAGAATAGCAAAGAAACATGTATTTTATCATAAGTGAAATAGATCACCAGTCCAAGTTCAATGCATGAAACAGGGTTCTCAAAGCTGGTGCACTGGGAAAACCCTGAGGGAGAGGTTGGGGAGGGAGATGGGAGAGGGGTTCAGGATGGGGGACACATTGGCACCAATGGCTGATTCTTGTCAGTGTATGGCAAAAACCACTACCATATTGTAAAAGTAATTAGCCTCCAATTAAAATAAATAAATTAATTTAAAAAATAAATATATTTCTAGCTTGTCTCCCTTAGCAAAACAGATCTTCCTATTGATTTACATTTTAGCACTATTTTTTGCAATGCATAGAGTAAATTAGTTTCTGGTAATCCATGAAACCTAGATAGCATATTCAAAAGCAGAGACATTACTTTGCTGACTAAGGTCCGTCTAGTCAAGGCTATGGTTTTTCCAGTAGTCATGTATGGATGTGAGAGTTGGACTGTGAAGAAGGCTGAGCACCGAAAAATTGATGCTTTTGAACTGTGGTGTTGGAGAAGACTCTTGAGAGTCCCTTGGACTGCAAGGAGATCCAACCAGTCCATTCTGAAGGAGATCAACCCTGGGATTTCTTTGGAAGGAATGATGCTAAAGCTGAAACTCCAGCACTTTGGCCACCTCATGCAAAGAGTTGACTCATTGGAGAAGACTTTGATGCTGGGAGGGATTGGGGGCAGGAGGAGAAGGGGACGATCGAGGATAAGATGGCTGGATGGCATCACTGACTCAATGGATGTGACTCTGAATGAACTCCAGGAGTTGGTGATGGACAGGGAGACAGGTAGGCCTGGCATGCTGCGATTCATGGGGTCGCAAAGAGTCGGACACAACTGAGCGACTGAACTGAATCCATGAAAATGTCTTTACAACATAGTATAGAAATAAGCCAGACAGTTACTACTCACATAAAGCATACTGATGTTTCCTTCTATCGAATGTGTGTGTGTGTGATAATGTGAATATTGCATGTTTTCACAGTTGTCTAATACATGTTTACTTTATCTTCCAGTAGGTGGCAGTCTGTGATGTTAAAAGGGTACATGGCATTAATATTATTCTGGAAGCTTTTAAACTCCTTCATGCAGAACAGAAATGAGCAGAAGAAAAAAAGTAAAGCCTTTTATAGCTGCCTATATATTCTGTGTAACAAAAACAAGTTATGTATTTATTGTCATTTTGCATGTAATGACAAAATCACTACTATACAAATAGTGATTATGCTGCTTTATGACCTAGACTATAAGGGTGAAGGGAGGTTGAAAAAACACAATATTTGGGACAGTACGTTTAATCTGAGAATATAGAAATGGGCAGTTGTGCAAAATGTATTTTTTGGAAAATGATCAGTTATTTTACTGTTTTCTAGCATGTCTGAAGGAAATGGCAACCCACTCCAGTATTCTTGCCTGGAAAATCCCATGGACAGAGGAGCCTGGCAGCTGCAGTCCATGGAATCACACAGAGTCGAACATGACTGAAGTGACTAAGCAGCAGCAGCAGCATCTCTGAAAGTGAATGAGAAGCTAACTTTATTTATATGTAGCTTATTATTGATAGCTCAGTTGGTAAAGAATCTGCCTGCAATGCAAGAGACCCCAGTTCAATTCCTGGGTCAGGAACATCCACTGGAGAAGGAATAGGCTACCCACTCCGGTATTCTTGGGCTTCCCTTGTGGCTCAGCTGGTAAAAAATCCACTTGCAGTGCGGGAGACCTGGGTTTGATCCCTGGGTTGGGAAAATCCCCTGGAGAAGGGAAAGGCTACCCACTCCAGTGTTCTGGGCTGGAGAATTCCATAGACTGTACAATCCATGGGGTTGCAAAGAGTCGGATATGACTGAGTGACTTTCACTTTATTATTATTCTACAAGGACAATTATCTTGCTGTGTACTGAGGGTTATTCAGACTCAATATCAATTACCTTTATGAGGCAAAAATGACAATTCTCACCTCCTAACTGGTAACACAGTGCTTGAGGCTAACTTACTGACATTAGTTTTCCTGTAACACAGTAACCTGTAACACAGTAAGTCTCATTTGTGTGAGGACAGAATGCAGTGATTAGGTTGCTCTCTCGTCAGGTCTTCTCTCTAGTTGTGCACTTTCTTGCTTATTGCTTATGTCAATCCTCCCCTAAATTCATTTTCTGCATCTACCAGCTTCCAGTATTCAATGGAGTAGCAAGCAGTAGATACTTTTATAAATGCTTGTTGAATAAATTAATATAAATGTTGAATAAATAATATGTCAGATTGGCCCAATATTTGGCACAGAAAGGAATACAGCAAATATTCACTAAGCTTCAAGCCTGGTTAGACAGACAGGGAAGAAAAAGTCCCATTTAGGGAACAGAGAAGAAGTATTAGTGATTGTTCCTCTAATCCTTATTTGTCCCTTGTTTGAACTCCAACACAGTAACTGCCTTTTTCAACAATATGGATCTCTTCTCTATGTGCTAGGAGGCATGCTCAGTTTTATGTTTCTCTAGTTAAAACAAGAGAGAGAGAGAGAGAGAGAGAGAGAGAGAGAGAGAGACCAATTTCTCCAAGGAAGCTTGGGACTGACCGCCTCTATTTATACCACGTTGCATCAAGCTGCCAAACTGTTATTCAGCTGGAAACAAAAACAACAACAAACAGTTGAAGTGATAAAAACTCAGACAACTTCAATCTTTTTGCTTTCATTCATGCCTCTCCCACATTTGAATGAGGTAAATCAAATCTCAGTTCAGGAGTAAAATACTATTCTTTTGTGAACAAGTGAAGTAATTTCCACACTAAATTGAGTACTATCTACTCTGTAATCAAACTCGTTAAACAAATCGAACACCTCCTTGAAGCAGGAAGTGTTTTAAGTTTCAGAGAAGCTGCAGAGACAAAAACAGCATCTCTGATTTACAGAGTGTGTTATTTTTAATCTACTTGCAGTCGATGGACCAGCAAGACGGACCAGTGTAAACACTGGTGAAACTCTTGCAGAAGTCCATTTTCCACGGTCGGGAGCCCCAGCGCAACAGGCGGGAGGCATGCCTGTGTTTGTTCCTATTTTGTTGCCTTTTTTGTTTGTTTCTTTTTTGCCCTCCTTTCTCTCTTCTTTGTTTTTAATTGAGTCCATCAAAGCAATTCTTTATTTCTGTTACCCTGCTTTTCATTTCTAGCATTTACTTCTGATTCTTTATTACAGTTTTCTTCTTTCTTCTTGCACTGTGAAAGTGTTAGTCACTCAGTTGTGTCTGACTCTTTGCAGTCTCATGGACTGTAGCCCAGCAGGTGCTTCTGTCCGTGGACTTCTCTAGGCAAGAATACTGGAATGGGTTGGCATTTCCTTCTTCAGATGATTTTCTTGACCCACGGATCGAAACTGCATCTCCTGAGTCTCTTGTATTGGCAGAGGTTCCCTGCCTCAAGGTTTCCATTGAGCCACCTGGGAAGCCCGTACTGGGAGGTATCAGTTCAGTTCAGTCGCTCAGTCATGTCCGACTCTTTGCGACCCCAGGAATCACAGCACGCCAGGCCTCCCTGTCCATCACCAACTCCTGGAGTTCACCCAAACTCATGTCCATTGGGTCGGTGATGCCATCCAGCCATCACATACTCTGTCATCCCTTTCTCCTCCTGCCTCCAATCCCTCCCAGCATCAGGGTCTTTTCCAGTGAGTCAACTCTTCACATCAGGTGGCCAAAGTATTGGAGTTTTCAGCTTCAGCATCAGTCCTTCCAATGAACACCCAGGACTGATCTCTTTTAGGATGGACTGGTTGGATCTTCTTGCACTCCAAGGGACTCTCAAGAATCTTCTCTAACACCACAGTTCAAAAGCATCAATTCTTCGGCGCTCAGCTTTCTTCACAGTCCAACTCTCACATCCATACATGACCACTGGAAAAACCATAGCCTTGACTAGCAGACCTTTGTTGGCAAAGTAATGTCTCTGCTTTTCAATATGCTATCTAGGTTGGTCATAACTTTCCTTCCAAGGAGTAAGTGTCTTTTAATTTCATGGCTGCAATCACCATCTGCAGTGATTTTGGAGCCCCCAAAAATAAAGTCTGACACTGTTTCCACTGTTTCCCCATCTATTTGCCATGAAGTGATGGGACCAGATGCCATGATCTTAGTTTTCTGAATGTTGATATAGATATATATAATATATGATATAACATGTAATATCAAAATATAGATATATTAAAACAAATATACACATGCATTTATAAGCTCTTAAAAATTGATGGAAATTTTTTCATTAGCTAAATGAATCCCCATAATGTGATAATTTTATAATACTGTACATCTAAAACGTGTTTCTTAAGACACAACTTTCTGATCCACCATTTTGCTTAAATGATATCTCAGTAAAGTGAATATTGATGATAGGGATTTAATTTAATGTTGGAAAACATATTCATCATTTGATTTATGATTTTAACACTTTGGTTTTAAAACTACAGAAATTTTAAAACTTCTGTATTTTAAAAGTTTAGTTGTATATATGACCCTAAAAGTAAAATTCAGCTCCTGAATCAGATAGATAGATGACCATTATGAATGAATTTTTATCTTAGCCAGACACTTGAATCCAGATATACTATACATCCATATATCTTGGTCCCTGATGCAATTCTAAACTTTCTTTCAGATATTTTTTATTTAAATTCCCAACCCCCCCTCCGCCCCCGCCCGTGGCTTCCACCTTTGATTTAACCACTTGCCTTTAAAAAACAATAGAATAAAATAACAAGCAGGAAATTTCTTTAAAAGATTTCTCCTTTCATTATTTCTGATTCTATTTTCATGTTGGTTTTCCACATAATCTTTCTGCAACATAAGCCTCTGGCTATTCTCTTAAACCTAGAGAAACACAGGCCAAGTAACCGTGTAATGTATCTCTTTTCTTGGAATCTTGTTAAACAATTGTTTACAAGTAATCCCTATTTATGTAAGACACATTTTATTGTTATGAAAAAAAATCATACAGGAAATGGTTTTCACTATTAATAAATCGATATGTAAGCTTATAAAATTCTTTGACACACTCTGCCTGCTATGATGTGGGGAGGATCAGGTCTGTGTCCACTTGTGTCAGCTCCTGTATCTCACACCCTTTCTTGACTCAGTTGTGGCCCCATCAGCTGCCACTGCATCAATGCCTCAGTCATGTTTCACTCCCCTAAAGATGCTTTCTCCTATATTACTTTATACCAGCAACAAGAAGAAAGCTGAACTGAAGAAATCAGCATGTCTTCTCAGATCCACCAGAACTCAAGGGGTTGTAGAACACACTGCTGCCCCAGATGAGCCAGGTGGGTGCAGAGTCTCCACTCACCGGAGTGGAAACATCTCATGGAGGAGCAGAGACCTGTATGGGAGCTGGGAGAAGGCAGGACAACCTGAACAAGAACTGACAAGTCTCTGGAGGGGCAGCAAGGACAAGTCAGAGAGGTGAAAACTCTGGGCGTGGGGTCCACAATTTTCTGAATTTGTTTCCAGGAAATCTACCTGTTTCTCACAGCGAAAGCTGGAGGAAAATCCCCTTATGATTCTGGCAGGAGACAGGAAAGGTAGCTATTTTGAAATACACCAGAGCATCCTGCTCTTTTCTGATTTAATTTTTATTTTCTATCAGAGTAGAGTTGATCCACAGTGTTGTGTTCATTTCAGGTGCACAGCAAAGGGATTCAGTTACACATATAAGCATGGGAGCATTCTGTTCTCAAGAAGCTCTAGATTCAAGGAAAAGTAATTTACCAGAACCTAACCTAATGTTTTCCAAAGCCTAAGGAACCTGTGTGAAGGGAAATAGCTGACTCCAGCCCACATGGAGAAGTAGAACTTCCAGTTCCAGCTCCCTCTGACTCTCCAGGAGAGAAGGGAAGAACTCAGGTCCAGGGACCTCCCACCATCTTTCCCCACCTGAATGAGGGAGGGGCTGCAGAGAAGCACAGTTGAAGGCCATGTCCTGGGGGTCTGGGCTCACTAATGCTGAGACCACAGGATGGTAGAACCCTCTCCTCCCCTCAGATCTCACCACCACATTACTGAAGGTTAATTTACTACAGTCTCTTACACTCCTTCTGTACATCATGAGTGGATTTCAACAAAAAAAATAGCAAGACATTATCAACAGCAAAACCAACAGTTTTAAGAGATACAGAATGCATTAGAAATAAACATGGCAGGGATGTTGGAATTAGCAGACCAGAAATTTAAAACAATTATAATTACTATGTTAAAGGCTCTAATGGGTAAAAGCAGACAAAATGGAAAAATATATGGGTAATGTAAGAAGAGAGAAAAGATTCTAAGAAGGAATAAAGTAGAAATGCTGTAGAGCAAAAGCACTGTAACAGAAATAAACAATGCTTTTGATAAGATCATTAGTAGATTGAATACAACAAAGGGAAGAATCTCTGAGCTTGAGGATATGTTAATAGAAACTTTCAAAGTAGAAAAGCAGAAAAAAAAAGACTGAAATATTGATTGAATATACAAGAACTATGGGATGACTAACTACAAAAAGTACAATGAATGGATGAGAAGAGAACAGAAAGAAGAAAAATGGTCTGAGAAAATGATGACTAAGAGCTGCCCAAAGTAATATCAGACACCAAACCAAAGATCCAGGAAGCTCAGTGAACACCAAGATGGATAAATAAAAAACCAAACACCTCATATGTCATAGCAAAACTATAGAGAATCAAAGATAAAGATAAGTCCTGAACCAAACCAGAGGGAGGAAAAAGCCCTATCTATCTGGAAGCAAAGCCAAGAATTGCATCTACTTTCCTCTCCAAAAAAAAAAAAAAAAAAAAAGGAAGCAAGAAGAAAATGGAATTAAATATTTAACATGTTGACAAAAGCAAGTAAACAAAAACACCAAGATTTCTTTATCTATAAAATTATTCTTCAAAAGTGATATGTGAATAAAGACTTCCTCAGGCAAACAAAAATCCAGGAACTTTGTTTCAGGTATTCTTGTCTCATAGAAATACTGAGAAAGTTCTTGAGAGAGAAGGAAAATGATATAGGTCAGAAACTCAGACACACAGAATGAAGATTAGAAAAGATATAAGTTAAGACAAAGCAAAATATTTTTCTTATTCCTAATTGATCTAAAAGACAGTTAAAAATAATGGCAAAGTGTATTTGGTGACTATAGCTCATGTATATTTGAAATGAATGACAGAAATAATACAAGAAATGGATGGATAAATTAGGAATAATTTATAAGTTACTTGCACTAACAGAGAAGTGGAATAGTTATTTGAAGTACATTTGAATTAGTTGAAAATGTATATTGTGAGCGCTCTACAACAATAAATAAAATTTAAAACAAGTATAATTAATGTTCTAAGAATGAAAAGTTGTAATCACATAAATGTTTAACACCAGAAAAGATAGAGAAAGAGTTGGGGGGAAAAGGAACAAAGAACAACAGGACTGAATTGCTGTTGTTGTTCAGTCACTAAGTCATATTCGACTCTTCCCAACCACATGGACTGCAGCACACCAGGTTCCTCTGTCCTTCATTATCTCCTAGAGTTTGTTCATATTCATGTCCATTGAGTCGGTGATGTAGCCATCTCATCCTCTGTCGCACCCTTCTCTTGCCTCCAAACTTTCCCAGCATCAGGGTCTTTTCCAATGAGTCGGCTCTTCGCACAGGTGGCCAAAGTTGATGCTTCAGCTTCAGCATCAGTCCTTCCAATGAATATTCAGGACTGATTTCCTTTAGGATGGATGGTTTGATCTCCTTGCAGTCCAAGGGACCCTCAAAAGTCTCTAGAACCACAATTTGAAAGCATCGATTCTTTGGCACTCAGCCTTTTTATTGTCCTACTTCACATCCATACATGACTGCTGGCACAACCATTGCTTTGACTAGATGGACCTTTGTTGGCAAAGTGATGTCTCTGCTTTTTAATATGCTGTCTAGGTTTGTCACAGCTTTCCTTCCAAGGAAACATGTTTTTTGTTTTTTTTTCTTTTTAATTTTGGGGATGCAGTCACTGTCTGCAGTAATTCTGGAGCCCAAGAAAATAAAATCTGTCACTGTTTCCACTTTTTCCCCTACTATTTGCCATGAAGTAGTGGGACTGGATGCCATGATCTTAGTATTTTTAATGCTAAGTTTCAAGTCAGCTTTTTCATTTTCCTCTTTCACTCTTATCAAGAGGATTTTTCGTTTCTCTTCACTTTCTGCCATTAGAGTGGTGTGTGTGATATGTGTGAAAGTCGCTCAGTCACATCCAACTCTTTGCAACTCCATGGACTATACAGTCCATGGAATTCTCCCAACCAGAATACTGGAATGGGTAGCCTTTCCCTTCTCCAGGGGATCTTCCCAATCCAGGGATCAAACCCAGGGCTCCTACACTGCAAGCAGATTCTTTACCAGCGGAGCCACCAGGGAAGCCCAAGAATACTGGAGTGGGTAGCCTATCCCTTCTCCAGCGGATCTTCCAGACCCAGGAATTGAACCGGGGTCTCCTGCATTGCAAGCAAATTCTTGACCAACTGAGCTATCAGGGAAGCCCAGTGATAACATCTGCATATCTGAGGTTGTTGATATTTCTCCCTGCAATCTTGATTCAAGCTTGTGCTTCATCCAGTCCAGCATTTCACAAGATGTACTTTGTGTATAAATTAAATAAGCAGAGTGACAATATACAGCCTCGTACTCCTTTTCCAATTTTGAACCCCTCCGTTGTTCCATGTCCAGTTCTAACTGTTGTTTCTTGACCTGTGCACAGGTTTCTCAGGAGACAGGTAACGTGGTGGTCTGGTACTCCTGTCTCTTTAAGAATTTTCCATAGTTTGCTGTGATACACACAAAGGCTTTAGTGTAGTCAATGAAGCAGAAGTAGATGTTTCTTTGAAACTCCTTTGCTTTTTCCATGATTCAGTGAATGTTGGCAATTTGATCTCTGGTTACTCTGCCTCTTTGAAACTCAGTTTGTACACCTGGAAGTTCTTTGTTCATGGACTGCTGAAGCCTATCCTAGCTTGAAGGATTTTGAGCTTAACCTTGCTAGAACATGAACATAATAATTACACCACTATACATTATGCTTTTGTGTTATAAATATGACTGATATACTTTAGAGATACAAGTCACTGAAGTAACTATAGTACAAATAAAAAGTGGCTTTTCAGATTCATCATGACTTAGGCTGTTGGCCAAGATAAAGAATAAAGATAGGATTTAATCTCCATAAATCAAGAAAAACTGAATATATAAAAAATGGTATTCAAAATAGGGACATCAGGCAATCAAGTCAGTGTTCCACGGAAATGAGGAACATTGAGGTAAGCCCTAGGAATGCCCCTGCTGACTGCCTGGACAGAATTCCCAGGAAGAGCATGCATATACATACGAGGAAATTACTCAACTGTACTCCACCGTCACACAGGCCTAGCGGAGTGCTTTCCCAGTATTCCAGTGTATCTCTTCCCTCCTTCCCCTGATAGCCATTAGTTCTACATCTGTAACTCTATTTATGTTTTGTAGATTTTTTTTTTCATGGCTTTTACTGTTTATCTTGAAAAATGCTATTTATTTAAGACAAAACAGTAAATGAAATGGGTTTTCCCATAATCAAAATCAGCATGTAATCAAGCCTTTCTGCTAAGGGCATTTATCAATTAAGAAACCTTTCACTGAAACACTTAAAATCATGGCAGCTAAATAGTACTGATATCTGCCACGTTTACACATCCTGGTGAGAGTGGAGGGAAGTCTTCCTCCAGTGCCTCTCCATCATATTCTGGCTAAATCAGCTTCACCGGAGGCTTCCTCTAACATAGCTGTTGGAATCCATATTGATAAACATAAAAAACTAAATATGTCATTTCAGTTTAAAGAACGGTTCTGTAAATTGAGAGCATCATTTCTGCCCTCTTAATGCAGCTTAGACTTCGGTATGTATTGCAATAAATGTGCAGTTGCTACACCATTTTGCCTCAACAGTTAGAAGCAATGATGCATAACCAAACTGTATTATGGAGGCTGAATCTGTGTGGATCTGAAACTAAATGTATTTCTAGATGTTTTTCTTATTTTTATTAGTCTATGATTAGGCATTTATACAGTGATATTCAGATAATCCCTAAAGTTTTTGTTTAATATTTAACCCCACTAACCAAGAGGCAGCCACCTAAAATACATAAACACACATGCTTGCACATGTGCAAAAGTACAGGACTGATATTTTTTAAATTTAAAAAGCACTAATAGAAAAAGGTCAGTAGAATAATGCAAATGCAAAGTAGAAAGGAATAAAGAAAGAAAGCAATAGAGTTAGTGGAACCAGAGAACAAATTAAGGATAGGAAATAAATAATAATAAATGTTGCATAAAGATATCATTTTTCTATTTTATGATGAAGAAACGGAATAAATGCCTTTCAAAAATACAGAAAGATCATGAATGCAAGATAGAATTCATAACTGAATGATGGACTAGAATACACAAAGGTAAAACATATTCTGAATAAAGCTGAGGTCCACCAGGTAAGTGAAGAAGCTGCAGGAGAAATCAGGGGAAAAAACAAGAAAGATAAGCGATTTCCACTGGAAATTGTTTAGGTGGAAAATACAGGAAAGATGGCATATAGGTGCAGTCCTATAAATGGTATAAACACAGTTGTATAATGACTTTAACTATCATGAAATCAATACAGATGAAATAAGACACTGACTTAGAAACTAATGCAATGTCAAACATAAATTAAATGCACCAAAAATAAATAACTAAATACAACAAATAAGAATTTAAATTATTTTTATTTTCCCTATGTCTTACTATATTCTACATATGTATTTCCACAAAAATATTTGCTCCAGAAATTGCTTCTTTAATAATGAAAGAGTGGATAAATGCATAGGCAAAATTCAATGAAAAAATGATATATTTATTTAACATTAAATTATGTGTAGGAAATTATGTATGAAAAAATATAACAGAAAGTTATCAATGTCATGATTTTCTACTTAATTACATAATATGCTGATTGTCCATTTTTTAAATTTCTAGTTACCCAATTGAAGAGGTTCAGTCAGTAATAGCCAACTCCTTGAGACCCCACGGGCTGTAGCATCCTAGGCCTCCCTGTCCTTCACTATCTACCAGAGTTTGCTCAAACTCATGTCCATTGAGTCAATGATGCCACCCAACCATTTCATCCTCTGTCACCCACTTCTCCTCCTGCCCTCAACCTTTCCCAACATCATGGTTTTTTCCAATGAGTCACCTCTATGCATCAGGTGACCAAAGTATTGGAGCTTTAGCTTCAGCATCAGTCCTTCCAAAGAATATTCAGGGTTGATTAACTTTAGAATTGACTGGTTGGATCTCCTTGCAGTCAAAAGGACTCTCAAGATTCTTCTCCAGCACCACAGTTCAAAAGCATCAATTCTTCAGTGCTCAGTCTTTATGGTCCAGCACTCACATACACACATGACTACCAGAGAAACCACAGCTTTGACTAGATGGACCTTTGTTAGCAAAGTGACTTCTCTGCTTTTTAATATGCTGTCTAGGTTTGCCACAGCTTTTCTTCCAAGGAGCAAGCCTCTTTCAATTTCATGGCTGCAGTCACCATCCACAGTGATTTTGGAGCCCAGGAAAATAAAACCTCTCACTCTTTCCATTTTTTCACCATCTATTTACCATGAAGTGATAGGACCATATGTCATGATCTTAATATTTTGAATGTTGAGTTTTAAGCCAGCTTTTTCACTCTCCTCTTTCACCTTCATCAAAAGACTCTTTAGTTCCTCTTCACTTTCTGCCATTAGGGTGGTGTCATCTGCGTTTCTGAGGTTGTTGATATTTCTCCTGGCAATCTTGATTCCAGCTTGAGCTCCATCCAGCCTGGCATTTCACATAATGAACTCTGCATATAAGTTAAGTAAGCAGGGTGATAATATGCAGCCTTGATGTACTCCTTTCCCAATTTTGAACTGGTCTGTTTTTCCATTTCTGGTTTTAAATGTTGCTTCTTGACCTGCATACAGGTTTCTCAGAAGGCAAATAAGATGGTCTAGTTGTTTAGAAAGGTTTATATATATACCTCATAAAATAAACTTTATATGTAAAAATATGTTTTTGCTGTTTTTTTGTTTTGTTTCAAAATAGCCCAGAAAAGCATGTCAGGACCTGAAAAAAGTTAAAAGTGAATCATATTTTGTGATACATAAGCACAGTGATAGAGATGTGGTTATTTATAATACTATTTTCTTTATTTTTGTATATGCTTAATATTTTCCATAATCACAGTATTTTTAACCCAAAACCTTCATTAGCAAGAACAGTGCCCTTCTTCAGCCACATCCTCTTCCGTTATGAGACAGCTGAAAGGCCATTTTCTGGTTACAGCCCTGATTTTCAGTTTTCCTTTGGTACTTACCTTATTTTTTAAATTATGTTTTACCCTGAAAATTGTTATATTTTAGCTGAATATTTAAAAAATTTTGTACAAAATATTTTTCAGATTATTTAGTTTGCCTTATATTTCCAAATGAAAAAGAATTCATTTAGAATAGGGAACCTGTTTGCATTATTTTAAGATTATAACTGAACATTCATCTTTTTGACAATAGGATGAGGGGTATCGAAAAGAAAATGTGGGTGGGAACTGAAAAGTGTATGTTGGTTTGAGCTTTTACAATATCACCTAAATCATAGGTTATATCCTCAATTTATAACTTTGGATTTATTAATCACGTGTTCACATTTTTAATATAAAAATAACTGCTATTCTTTAAGATTCTTTAAATTCTACGTTGAGAACTGATTTTGGAATGCATTTCTGCAGCTCTCTGTATCAGTGTAAAGTCTTCATCCTTTAAAACTGAAATTTTATGATGCTCCAAGAGACCTGCAAACTGATTCAGTAAAACTGGAGAAGAAACTGGGTGACAGTTTGAAATCAAAAAGGTGCTTCAGACAGTGCAGTAAGCATCACTGCAGTCAGCAAACTCCTTTCAACCTGAAGGATCAGGTGCACTTAGGTACATCATGGATATTAGCACACAGGCCAGTGAATATGCACATATGCAGACTGAGGCTCACTTAATATCTATTAAACACAATGGGCAATTGTGTAAGTGTTTTCGCATATGTAGACACTGACTTTTAACTCTCAGCATGACAGAGTTACAACAAATTCATGTTTTCCATTAATTGTCTCAATTCAACATGTCTTCCTGACTAAAGTGGTCTATGGGCAATGAATTCATATGTACAGGGTATTAAAATGTAAAACATTTTACTATCATACAAGGTGCTAAAATATTTTTCTTCTAGGGACTTATGGCTTTTTGGAAGAGAAGTGATGAGAGCTAAGTTAGGTTCACACTTGGCCGACATCTCCACTTCCTCTTTGGGTGCTTACGTCAGTCAGCTTTGAAACAGCTGCACAGTTAGGCCAACAACTAAGACGCAGTGTACTTGGTTCAGGCTTAAATATTACCTTTCACTTTTGTAGATTTTTAAATCTTTTCACCAAAGACAAATGAAAGAAGGTAGGTCGCATAAGAAACTTAAAATGTTAACACAGTGCAATAAGATTCACCAACAAATGTATGAGTTTGCCTAGCAGTTGTTTTGCATCAGACAGTGGGGGAAAACACAAAACTACTAGACTTTCTTTCCTTGGAATCATTGTACTTTCTTTTTTCCCCAAAGGAGAACGTGGCAGAGCCTATTTAATATTTAGCAGTTTAAAGACAGAGTGAATGCCCTGTTAGCTTTTTATCATGGAATGCTATCATTTTTGGCTTGGAGAATGAAGGACATGTATCAGAAGAAATTCAAACCACTATGCCCTTTCAAATATAGACAATAGCAAAAAGCGTGTGTTTCCTTCATCTCTTGAACTTTAAGCTTGATTAAACTCAGTGAAGGGCCATTAACACCATCAGACAGCTTTAGAAAACTATTTTTATTAGCTCTTTCCAGATGACTATAAATGCCAAGCATTCATGAAGTTACATTTGCTTCCTTTTGTGAAAGCCGTTCAAAGTCATCTTTGATGTGTAGATCAAAAGTATTGCTTCCTAGTTAAAATAGAAAAAACTGGTTCATGAATAGAAGTCTCTTTCGGAAAACAAATTACTATTTCTGCAATTCTGTAGCTCTGGAAAACATTTTCTAAGAAAATGAGGGCAGGAAATTAGCAAGAACAAAAAAAAATCTAAATAGCATTTATAACCTTAAAAACCAGCTGTTGAAATACATCAATATCTATGGACAGTTATGAAACGATAGACACTCATATTTTACCTGGTATTTAATATGGATAAATGAATAGGTATACCATATGAGATGTTAAAGAAAAATAAAGTTAACAGCAATATACTCTACCTAGATTAAGATATAGAACTTGGAATATTGCAATCTAAAAGAATACAGAAGAAAGTTGGAGGTGATGCCAGTATAGATTTTTATCTTCTTAAATTATTGCCCCTTCCAAAGAAAAACAACCCTAGAGTGACTGACAAAGAGACACAGTCTCAGATACACAGGTATATACTTTCTATATAAAAACTAAGATCATGGCACCTGGTCCTATCACTTTATGGAAAACAGAAGGGGAAAAATGGAAACAGTGACAAACTTTATCTTCTTGGGCTCCAAAATCACTGTGGATGGTGATTGCAGCCTTGAAATTGAAAGATGCTTGCTCCTTGGAAGAAAAACTATGACAAACCTAAACAGTGTACTAAAAAGCAGAGACATCGCTTTTCTGACAAAGGTCCATGTAGTTAAAGCTATGGTTTTTCCAGTAGTTAAGTATGGATGTGACAGTTGGACCATAAAGAAGGCTGAGCACCAAAGAATCGATGCTTTCAAATTGTGGTGCTAGAGAAGACTCTTGAGAGTCGCTTGGACTGCAAGGAAACCAAGCTTGAATATTCTGTGGAAGGACTGATGCTGAAGATGAAGCTCCAATACTTTGGCCACCTGATGCAAAGAGCCAACTCATTGGAAAAGACTCTGATGCTGGGAAAGATTGAAGGCAGGAGTTGAAGGGGATGACAGAGGATGAGATGGTTGTATGGCATCACCGACTCTGTGGACATAAGTTTGAGCAAGTTTTTCTGGGAGTTGGTAAAGGACAGGGAAGCCTGGCATGCTTCAGTCCATGGGGTCGCAAAGAGTTGGCCATGACTGAGTGACTGAACTATAAAAACAAATGAATATAAATTGGTAAGATATTAATGATCAAACAAATATTCTATTTGAGAACAAGAAGGAAAAAACAGGCTTTGAAACACTGGCTGATGTTGAAGTAAAAGGGAAAATTCTGTATGTAAACAAACAGAACCACATGTTCTTTTTGTTTGTTTGTTTTTTGTAGGCTTCTACTGTCTAGAACACAGGCTCTCAACACAGAGGCGCTAACACCAGCAATTTCTAGGGACTAGTATGAAATTTTAGGGAGGTACTTAATCCCCTCTGAGAATAAGGAGATTAATATTCAAATAACATTTAGGCTTTATATTTGCAAACAAAGAATCTGGAAAACCTTTTAATATTTCTCTGTGTTCTATAACCTTTAAAATCTCCACTTTTGGTGTTAAAAGCATCAATGCATGAACTGACCCTGGAAGAGAAAACTTAATTTTAATGATAATTAAAATAGCATCAGCCATGATTTTGGAATTATTTGATTTATTTCACAAAAGAATTCTGAGCATTCATATTCAAAGTATATGCTATTTCACTTTTAAACAAATGCATTAGGACAACCTGGATTTTAAAACTTTCTAAGAGAGAAAGCTTTCCTGCAGCTCATATATATTAGCACTGTTGCTGTGAGATGGAAGGAAACCTCGGCTAAGACTAGAGTCGAGAAGAGAACTCTCATCCCTACCACTCATCAGTTTCCCCAGATGGGAAGAGACTTACCCTGACCTCCAACAGCAGGAAGGTTGCTACTTTGCTACTCAGCTACCCCAGCTGTAGGAAGGAAGACCCTCTTCTTGCCCAGCAACAAGCCCAGCCAGCCAATGAGAAGCCACACCCTGAAATCTTACTCTCCACCAGTAAACTTTCATCTACAAGAGCCCCTCAGAAAGCCCCCTCCCCTCTATAAAAACAAGCTCCCTGCTTTGCTCTCTGGAGCCCTAGATGGTATTTTCCAAACGGCAATCCTGATGGCTATTCCTGAATAAACTCACTTTTCTGGTGAGATAACTGACTCTTTTATTAGTGAAGTTGACAAAAAGGCTTTGTAGGGACACAAATCTTCCCTGGAGTTTTCAGAGCTCATGCAAGAAGCCTTAGTCTTCGGAGACATGAAAATGTATACAACAGACACAAAGGAAACATTTGCATCACTTCCCTTAAAACATTTCATTCTTCGCATGATAGGAGGATTAAATCTGTGGTCATTTGTCGAGCTTATTTCTCTGCTCCCAAAGAGTAACACAACTTCTTTCATCTCCCCAAGATGGACAAATGGTCACAGCACACACTAGCCCTTTAAGTTACATCCCCCAAAACCCAGGATGACTAGTGAAGTTACCTTCCAGGGCATTTACATCTCAAATAGAAGTGGTACTTAGGATTTTGGAAACATCTCTAAATTGCAAACATCCACATGCAAGGTGCTATATGCCTCCCTGAGTAACTTGATGACATTCCGAAGAGCTGGAGTTAGGACTCAGCATCAGCATGCTTTCCAGAGACTCTTGTGAGAGGGGAGGGACAATTGCCTCATCCCCTGTATAAGCAGAGAAGAGTCTTTTCATTGGCCCTCACCTTTGAAGTTTCAGGCTACTGATGTAGGAAAAATTCCCTTGGCCTCTCTTGACTTGGAATAAGGGTTAAAGCATGGGGGGCAGGGCGGGGGGCGGGGGGGGGGGGGGTGGTGGACAGAGGGAAGAACTGGTTATTTACTCTGAAGCAGTAAGAAATCTGTGCCTGCTCCAGGACAGCACTCAGGACTACAGGGACACAGAAGAAAACTAACAGGTTGCCACCCGCATCCCCTCAGCACATCCTCTCAAATGACTTTCAAAGTCTACTTCACAGCTTTCTTTACTCTGTGAAAGCCTACTTCACAGCTTTCTTTACTTTCTTTACATCAGCCACATAAACCCATACTGAGGGAAGCTTTTACACACTTGTACACCTGAGAATCAATGACTATACAATCCCCCCAAAACTACTGCTGAATGTGATTGCATGGAAAGTGAAACAGAAAACTAAAGGGTAAATAAGACAGTGCACATTGTTAAATCTGGCAAGCTGTGTCTATTGGCTCCATGTTTCCTTTTTCATTGCATTACTGCATTTAGAGCTAGTCCAAAATCATGCAACCTGTAAATTATTGGGTTTCGTGCCTACATGCCTTTGTTTATGCTGACTCCTTTCCCTGAATCACCCTCCTACTCCATCGTCCAACTTTTATAATACATCTGGATTCAGATAACTTTATTATTTGCATTTGTATATAAATATGCTGCATAGCAACTCAATGCATGAAAAATATTATCTCCATTAAAGGGGCTTCCCTGATGGTTCAGCAGGTAAAGAATCTACTTGCAATGCAGGAGACATAGATGAGGGTTTGATCCCTGTGGAGGAGGGCATGGCAACCCACTCCGGTATTCTTGCCTGGAGAATTCTATGGACAGAGGAGCCTGGCAGGCTACACAGTCCATGGGGTCACAAAGAGTTGGACACAGCTGAAGCAACTGAAAACACACACACGCACACACACACACACACACACACACACACACACACACATACACACACACACATACACACACACACACAAATAAAGAAACTGAAGCTTAGAAAGACTACTTGCAACTGTTACCTGGTGAAGTTGCAAGCCCTCTAGGATCAATCTGATTCTGGAGATAATACTTTACTGTCTCACTGGGCAAAGCCTAATTATTCTTTAAGTATCAGCTCAAGCTTCCTGCCCACTTAGAAAGCCTTTCCTCATCTCCTAATTCAACAAGCTATACCCCTTAGGCCCCCTGTACATCCCCATCCTTAAACTACTCATCACACCCTCTAGTCAATTGTGTGTAGATACACACATCTTTATATGCATCAAGCAGTGCTGTAAGGAGACTGAGCTGATCCCTTCTTTCTTATGATTTAATAAATACATGAAACTGCCTTGAAATAATTATTAAGGTGCCAGATTGCTCTGAAGGACAACAGACAGGAAGTAGTGAACAGAAGGAGCTACCTGACAAGGAGCATAAGGAACTAAAAGGTATGTGCTATTTAACTTCTGATTTCTAGTTAGAAGCAGGATCTGATTCTCTGAGGAAATAAGTTTCTAGATGAGGCCTGAATAAAAGAAGTCAGGCGTTAGGGAAGAAACAAAGGAAGATGTCCTGTGAGGAAGGGTTAGTGGTCGATGTGAATGATACTTGAGGCAGAAAGAACACACTGTGGGAAAACTGGGCCAAGAAAAGGAACTGGACAGCGGCCAGTGTGTCAGGAGCATCCGTCATAAGGGAGTGGGATGCCTGAGTGGCTGGGAAGCTGGGTGATGACCAGTGGAGCTGAGGAACAGGATGGGGACATAGTCTGTGTCCCTTTTCAGCTCCACTCCACCACAACAAAGGTGGCACACCACTTACACTTGTGTCCTCGTTGTGAAGTAGGGTCCTTACATAACAGACAGGGGACTACTTCCTGGCTAAACAGCTGTTGTTAGAAGATCCAGGTACATCAACCAACCCTTCCGCCCACAACCCTGCCCTCTAATTACAATACCATTCCCATGCTCAGTAACGAGCTGTTCAAGAGTTCCCATTCAAAAATTCTCTGTAGGTAGTTTCACAAAATATATGTGTCCATGAATCAGCAGATCACAGCACGTACTCGGCATAACCACGTGCTCTGGGCTGCACTGAGCACTATGCTCTCAGGGCTCCAGAGTCAAGCTGATAAACAACAGACCTGGAGATGGATCTGTGGGGTGTGTGGGGCACATGTTTAGGGCTACTTCTTGTGCAAACTGCTTAATAAGCGTGACTGCTCATTTCCTCGAATGTAATGTAAAGTCCCTGGAACAAAGTTTGATTACTTTAATTGCAGCCTGTAACCCGCCCTTCCCATCCCAAGAGCTTCCTCCTCTAATTGGGATGCAGAACACGGCACTGCGCTTGGGAGAGTGTGTGGTCTGGTGCAGAACAAATTAAATCTTATGTAATTTCAAATCTTAAAATCTTCTTAACCAATTTAACAATTTTTCTGAGTCTAGGGCCATGCTAATGAGATACACACAAGCTCGAATGCCATTATTGAATCTTAATGCCCATGATGCAATTTCTCTATCAAGAGTTTCTTTATTAACAATCAGGAACTGACATATCTGGAATGGATTTTAACTCAACAGGGAACATTTGTCTAATGATACCAACGTCTTGGTACTTTACTTTCTATGTAGAGCATATGGGGATTCTCGCAGATTCTAAATTTTCTTTAAATTGCCATTTGAATAGCCAAGCAAACACAGTGGCAGGTAAAGAGCATCTGTAGCAAAGAGAAAAATCTACCTTCTGACAAGTTATCTATCTGCACCAGTACTCATCGGCAGTGGTGGTGTCTCTCCTTTTAATCCACCACAGAAAAGAAGAACCCATGCAGGTGACTCAGGTCAATTGATACATCTGTGCTGGCAGCTGGGAAACCACTTCTCAGTTAAAACTGCAAATCCTGTTAACATCAAACTGTTTGGTTTAGATCACAATTCTTATTTCAAAAAAGCATTCATATATTTTATTAAAGAGAAAAGAACTTCTTAAGGTAAACCGTAGAAACTATACACACATATAGTAAATGTACAACTGCTTTAAATGTACATGGAGGCTCTGGGAATAAGCAGGGATACAGGAATCTCAGGCTTCCCTGGTGGCTCCAATGGAAAAGAAACTGATAGCAATGCAGGAGACCCAGGTTCAATCCCTGGGTCAGAAAGTAACCCTAGAGAAGGAAATGGCAATCCACTCCAGTATTCTTGCCTGGATAATTCTATGGACAGAGGAGCCTGGCAGGCTACAGTCCATGAGCCCCCAAAGAGTTGGACGAGTATTGTTTATTTACTTCCACTTCTTTTTCATAGGAAAATCAGGGTGCTTGAAAGGAATATTGACAACAAAAATTGTTCCCTCTGCTCAATCAGCTGTTAGTACTGACATTAATGTACGTCTTTCTATGCACATTTTGATGGACTATTAACTATTGGAAAATGTGAACTCTTATGTAGCATTTAAATTGAGGCTTTAAAAATGCACTCCCTTCTTAGGTCTGATTTCATTGCCTTCATTTTTTGGCTACATTTTCAAGGTGTCTTGGAGGTAGATGCTATCTTCAGTTCTTTTCTTTCTCTGACTCTAATACATGCAGTGAACGTGACAGGAACACATAATTTGAACAAAAACCACCATAACTGTCTGGTGCTCTGGTCGTCAGGGCCTGGCTCCTGAGGGGAGGGTGTGAAGAGCTGCTGGGGGAGTGAACTGAATGATCACTGTCAGCTCTGGAGCGTCTCGGCAAGACAGTGGCCACTGAAACACTGCCTGCATATCACCCCCATGGGCCTCCTCCTGGTTTACCAGCTGCAAGTTAGCAGGTAGAAGAGAAATAGATGGCTGAGATGCCTGATTTTGTGTCATGTTGGCCATGGTGACTTCTGCTTTATTGACTACACCAAAGCCGTTGTGTGGATCACAACAAACTGTGGAAAATTCTGAAAGAGATGGGAATCCCAGACTACCTTACCTGCCTCCTGAGAAACCTGTATACAGGTCAAGAAGCAACAGTCAGAACTGGACATGGAACAACAGACTGGTTCCAAATCAGGAAAGAAGTCTGTCAGGGCTATATATTGTCACCCTGCTTATTTAACTTATATGCAGAATACGTCATGCTAAATGCTGGGCTGGATGAAGCATAAGCTGAAATCAAGATTGTTAGGAGAAATATCAGTAACCTCAGATACTCAGATGACACCATACTCATGGCAGAAAGTGAAGAGGAACTAAAGAGCTTCCTGATAAAAGTGAAAGAGGAGAGTGAAAAAGTTGGCTTAAAACTCAACATTCAAAAAACTAAGATCATGACATCCGGTCCCATCACTTCATGGCAAAAAGATGGGGAAACAATGGAAACAGTGACAGACTTTATTTTCTTAGGCTCCAAAATCACTGCAGATGATAAGTGCAGCCATGAAATTAAAAGCTTGCTCCTTGGAAGAAAAGCTATAACCAACCTAGACAGCATATTAAGAAGCAGGGACATTACTTTGCCAACAAAGGTCCACCTAGTCAAAGCGATGGTTTTCCCAGTAGTCATGTAAAGATGTGAGAGTTGGACTATAAAGAAAGCTGAACACTGAAGAATTGATGCTTTTGAACTGTGGTGTTGGAGAAGACTCTTGAGAGTCCCTTGGACTGCAAGGAGATCCAACCAGTCCATTCTAAAGGAGATCAGTCCTGGGTGTTCTTTTTTTTTTTTTTTTTTTACTTTATTTTACTTTACAATACTGTATTGGTTTTGCCATACATTGACATGAATCCACCATGGGTGTACATGCGTTCCCAAACATGAACCCCCCTCCCACCTCCCTCCCCACAACATCTCTCTGGGTCATCACCGTGCACTAGCCCCAAGCATGCTGTGTCCTGCATCGGACATAGACTGGCGATTTGATTCTTACATGATAGTATACATGTTTCAATGCCATTCTCCCAAATCATCCCACCCTCTCCCTCTGAGTCCAAAAGTCCACTCTACATATCTGTGTCTTTTTTGCTGTCTTGCATACAGGGTCGTCATTGCCATCTTTCTAAATTCCATATATATGTGTTAGTATACTGTATTGGTGTTTTTCTTTCTGGCTTACTTCACTCTGTATAATCGGCTCCAGTTTCATCCATCTCATCAGAACTGATTCAAATGTATTCTTTTTAACGGCTGAGTAATACTCCATTGTGTATATGTACCACAGCTTTCTTATCCATTCATCTGCTGAGGGACATCTAGGTTGTTTCCATGTCCTGGCTATTATAAACAGTGCTGCGATGAACATTGGGGTACATGTGTCTCTTTCAATTCTGGTTTCCTCGGTGTGTATGCCCAGCAGTGGGATTGCTGGGTCATAAGGTAGTTCTATTTGCAATTTTTAAAGGAATCTCCACACTGTTCTCCATAGCGGCTGTACTGGGTGTTCTTTGGAAGGACTGATGCTAAAGCTGAAACTCCAGTACTTTGGCCACCTCATGCAAAGAGTTGACTCATTGGAAAAGCCTCTGATGCTGGGAGGGATTGGGAGCAGGAGGAGAAGGGGACGACAGAGGATGAGATGGCTGGATGGCATCACTGACTCAACGGACATGAGTTAGAGTAAGCTCCTGATGTTGGTGATGGACAGGGAGGCCTGGCGTGCTGCAGTCCATGGGGTTGCAGAGAGTCAGACACGACTGAGCGACTGAACTGAACTTAAGTGAACTGGCTGTGATGCTCAGTTACGTGTTCAAATGTTACTCTTGACATCTCTGTGAAGGTGCTCTTTCTGTCTCACAGGAGAGCCTAACCTTGCTTCTATTTAACCCTAACTTGGGGTCCTGCAGGCATGCAGGCATGCTCACTTGGGTTATTCTTTTATTCTCCTAACTGGTGCCTCCCTTCAAATCCTTACAGCCTGTTCTACACTAGGAATGATCATTTTAAACAGCCCTCCCTCATGATACTCCTTGTTTGGAACCCATATCAGCTCCCCATCACACAAACAGTAAAATCCCACATCTTCAGTGCAGCCTGGGAGGGTCATGCACAATCTGACCCCACATTGTCTCCAATGCCAGGTCCCGCTGGACCCTCTTTCACTCAGAACCAGGCTGATCATCACAGGCAGGCTTCCACTGCACACACATACTTTCCTTCTGCTTAGAGAAGCCTTCCCCAGCCTGAATACTGACATGGTTTGCTCCTCTCCTGACCCAGGCCTCTGCTTGAATCACGCTCCTCAGAGAGGACTTCCCCAGAGCACACTCTCTGCTTCCTTCTGGTTTATTCTTCTTCACAGAGCTTCTTATTACCTGGTCATTTATTATATATGTGTCTGTCTCTCTGCCTCAACTTCCTGTCTAGTACATGGGACATCTGAGGAAAAGCCTTAGCCCTTTGGATCTCTCTGAAAACTTCAGATTCTAGAGTACTGGATTGTGGTGCTAAGTCACTTCAGTCATGTTCACCTCTTTGCAATCCCATGAACTTAATGTAGCCTTCCAGGCTTCTCTGTCCATGGGATTCTCCAGGCAAGAATACTAGAATGGGTGGCAATGCCCTCCTTCAGGGGATCTTCCTGACCCAGGGATCAAACCCACATCTCTTAAGTCTCCTGCATTGGCTAGCAAGTTCTTCACCAGTAGGACCACTGGATTGCACTATAAATGCTCAATTTTTGTTACTTGAATGAAATGTACTCACTCAGAAATGAACAGATGAATGAATGAAGACTGATATTGTTAATACTGTAGCTGACTAGACCCTGTTCTTAAGGAGAATGAGTAAGAATAGACAATATATAAACAAAAAAGGCAATAAAGTGACATTTGTGCAACACTAATGTCGATATTTAGAGACACAGGATGTTAGAAAATGAAAGCATTCTTTGAATTAATATCTTTGGAAACTGCAGCCCTGTAGTTTTGGGACTCTTGTCAAAGGCCGCACAGTGGGCCAATAATTTTTCCACATGCCCAGTAACCAAAACAATGATGTTCCCCTGCAGTGGTGCTGTACTAGATAGAAAACAGCATGAGGATTTTTACTCAATTCATTTGAGTAAAAAGAAGCAAAAAAATCCTCTTCTGAGGACCTTGTCGTTATTCCAAAGGGCATTCTGGAATCTGAGATAGGGCACTTACTAAAGGTCATGATTTTTTTAAAAAGTAGAAATGCTGTAATAACTCACAAAGCACATTAGATGTTTCACTGGAATTATTCCAGATGTGGAAAATAAGCAGATTTGGAAGAAGCTAGGGGCAGGAGAGGTTTGGGGTGTCAGCCTCCTATGAGGCAGAGATGAGACATCTGCAGGGAACTTAGTCACACCACCTGCTCACACACAGTTCAACGGGATTAATTCCAAATTTCTCCAAGTACATCCTGAGACATGCAGACTCCCCACATGTCCATACCATGAATCTCTCGAAAGGGAAGAAGACAGGTGTCCAAAAGAAAGGTGAGTGCTCAACCAAGTCTGCTGTTTTCCTGGTACCACTCTTGACTCTAACCACCTGTAAATACTGGTTTGTCATTTCAGTTAATATTCACTCAACAACTGCTCAGTATTCCAAAACTCAGGGCACCTAGAATGAAGTGAAAAGGAGAAAAAGCAACTCTCCTACCTGGTAGAGTTTACTTTCTAGTTAAGTGTTTAAGTCCAAATTTATTTCTTAAATTGAAGAAAGTAAGGAAAACCACTAGGCCATTCAGGTAAGACATAAATCAAATCCCTTAGGATTATACGGTGGAGGTGACAAATAGATTCAAGATATGCGATCTGATAGAATGCCTGAAGAACTATGGATGGAAGTTCATAACATTGTACAGGAAGTGGTGATCAAAACCATACCCAAGAGAAAGAAATGTAAAAAGGCAAAATAGGTGTTTGAGGAGGCCTAACAAATAGCTGAGAAAAGAAGAGAGGCAAAAGGCAAAGAAGAAAAGGAAAGATATACCCATCTGAATGCAGAGTTCCAAAGAATAGCAAGGAGAGATAAGAAAGCCTTTCTAAGTGAACAATGCAAAGAAATATAGGAAAACAATAGACTGGGAAAGACTAGAGATCTCTTCAAGAAAATTAGACATATCAAGGGAACATTTCATGCAAAAATGGGCACAATAAATGACAGAAATGGTATGGATCTAGCAGAAGCAAAAGATATTAAGAAGAGGTGGCAAGAATACACAGAAGAACTATACAAAAAGATCTTAATGACCCAGATAACAATGATGGTGTGATCACTCACCTAGGGCCAGACATCTTGGAATTCGAAATCCAGTGGCCTTAGGAAGCATCAGTACAAACAAACCTAGTGGAGGTGATGGAATTCCAGCTGACCTATTTCAAATTCTAAAAGATGATGCTGTGAAAGTACAGCACTCAATATGCCAGCAAATTTGGAAAACTCAGAAGTAGCCACAGGACTGGAAAATATCAGTTTTCATTCCAGTCCCAAAGAAGGACAACATCAAAGAATTTTCAAACTACCACACAATTGCACTCATTTCACATGCTACTAAAGTAATGCTCAAAATTCTCCAAGATATGCTTCAACAGTACACGAACTGAGAACTTCCAGATGTTCAAGATGAAATTAGAAATGGCAGAGGATTGAGACATCAAATTGCCAACATCTGCTGGAACATTGAAAAAGCAAGAGAATTCCAGAAAAACATTTAATTCTGCTTCGTTGACTATACTAAAGCCCTTGACTGTGTGGATCACAACAAACTATGGACAATTCTTCAAGAGATGGGAATACCAGACCACCTTACCTGACTCCTGAGAAACCTGTATGCAGGCCAAGAAGGAACAGTTAGAACCGGGCACGGAACAAAAAACTGGTACAATATTGGCAAAGGAGTATGTCAAGGCTGTATATTGTCACCCCACTCATTTAGCTTATATGCAGAATATATCATGAGAAATGCTGTGCTGGATGAAAAAACACAAGCTGGATTCAAAATTGCAGGGAGAAATATCAATAACCTCAGATATGCAAATGATACCACCCTTATGGCAGAAAGTGAAGAGGAACTAAAGAGCCTGTTAATGAAAGTGAGAGTGAAAAAGGCTGGCTTAAAACTCAACATTCAAAAAACTAAGATCATGGCATCCAGTCCCATCACTTCACAGCAAATAGATGGGGAAACAATGGAAACAGTGGCAGACTTTATTTTGGGAGGCTTTTAAGTCTCTGCAGATGGTGACTACAGCCATGAAATTAAAAGATGCTTGCTCCTTGGAAGAAAAGCTATGACCAACCTAGACAGTGTATTAAAAAGCAGAGACATTACTTTGCAAACAAAAGTCTGTTTAGTCAAAGCTATGGTTTTTCCAGTAGTCATGTATGGATGTGAGAGATGGACCATAAAGAAGGCTGAGCACCAAAGAACCGATACTTTGGAACTGTCGTTTTGCAGAAGACTCTTGAGAGTCCCTTGGACTACAAAGAGATGAAACCAGTAAATCCTAAAGGAAATCAGTCCTGAATATTCATTGGAAGGACTGATGCTAAAGCTGAAGCCCCAGTACTTGGGTCACCTGATGTGAAGAGCTGACTCATTAGAATTGAAGGCAGGAGGAGAAAGGGACATTAGAGTATGAGATGGTTGGATGGCATCACCAACTTGATGGACATGAGTCTGAGCAAGCTCCTGGGATTGGTGATGGACACAGATGCTTAGAATGCTGTAGTCCATGGGATCACAAAAAGTCGGAAACAACCGAGTGACTGAACTGAACTGAACTGAAACATTGAGTTTTACCATTTTGCTCTTCTAAAATAGCCTTGCAAAGCAAAATATCAAACAGCACCAGAATCAATATTCTTGGTCAAATTGTTCACATTTGGAATTATATATCATATCTTCCTAGTAAATAGATTAAACCTTAGGACACATCCTTGATCTATCAACAGGAAAAGGGTAAAATGCTGTCCTTAATTTAAAAAGAAGAGACACTAAAAATTTATGTTTTTAACAACATATAATTTGAAATGCTTGGGTGGGTGGTAATTAAAAGTTAAATTACTAGGAATAAGACTAAAATGTTAAGTTCATTAACTTCTGAAATAACTAAAGTAGCCTTATGTTTCAATGTCATTTAATTGTGTAACTAGAAATCACTCTGTTAATCTTGAATTTAATTCTCCAGTTGACTTTAAGCAACACATTTTATAACTCTGCACACAAAATGTATCACTTGAAATCTTCAATGTTTTTGAGCTTCTGAGTCCCCAGAGAGTTCAGTTGTCATGAAATGAGCTGTTTAATTCACTGCACATCTAATATGTGCAAGTGCAGAGGTTTTGGTTTGTCACTTTGAAAAGATAATCAAGGACTGGTATAAAGAAGTAAAGTTTTTCAGTATCATGAATATGACCTTAGCTCTGGTGAAACAGTGTGAATCACTGATCCTCTAATTAAACCAGTAAACTAACAAATTGATGGCATGCCATTTAGAAATATGGGAAGCATTTTTGTTACTCGAGTAGGTTATTTTCCTCTTTAGAAAAACCGATTCAAAATACGGGAGGGTGGTTTGTATTTAGAAAATATGACAAATCCAGTGTTGCTTAGTCGCTAAGTTGGGACCAACTCTTTGCACCCCCATGGACTTCAGCACGTCATGCTGGAGCCTGTTTAATATTAATGTATCAATGTGAATTCACTACTGTTAGTAAGTGCTCCATGCTAATGTACCAGGTTAATATGGGAATACTGTGTGCAGGGGAGTATGGAACTTTGCGCTATAAGTTTTTCTGATTAAGTCCAATTCGGTATTGTTCATGGGGTTCTCACAGTATGAAAAGGCAAAAAGACAGGATGACAGAATACTGAAAGAGGAACTCCCCAGCTCAGTAGGTGCGCAATATGCTACTGGAGATCAGTGGAGAAATAACTCCAGAAAGAATGAAGAGACAGAGCCAAAGCAAAAACAACACTCAGTTATGGATGTGACTGGTGATGGAAGTAAAGTCCGATGTTGTAAGAGCAATATTGCATAGGAACTTGGAATGTTAGGTCCAAAAATCATGGCAAATTGGAAGTAGTCAAATAGGAGATGGCAAGAGTGAACATCGACCTTTTAGGAATCAGCGAACTAAAATGTACTGGAATCGGTGAATTTAACTCAGATGACCATTATATCTACTACTGTGGGCAAGAATCCCTTAGAAGACATGGAGTAGCCATAACAGTCAACAAAAAAGTCCAAAATGAAGAACTTGGGTGCAATCTCAAAAATGACAGAATGATCTCTGTTTGTTTCCAGGGAAACCATTCAAAACCACAGTAATCTAACTCTATGCCCTGAAGAGTAATGCTGAAGAAGTTGAAGTTGAATGGTTCTATGAAGACCTGTAAGAACTAACACCCAAAAAAGATGTCCTTTTCATTACAGGGGACTGGAATGGCAAAGTAGAAAGTCAAGAAATACCTGGAGTAACAGGAAAATTTGGCCTTGGAGTACAGAATGAAACAAGGCAAAGGCTACGAGTTTTGCCAAGAGAATGCACTGGTCATAGCAAATACCCTCTTCCAACAACACAAGAGAAAACTCTGCACATGGGCATCACTGATGGTCAGTACCAAAATCAGACTGATTATATTCTTTGCAGCCAAAGATGGAGAAGCTCTATACAGCCAGCAAAACAAGACTGGAAGCTGAATATGGCTCAGATCATGAACTCCTTATTGCCAAATTCAGACTTAAACTGAAGAAAGTAGGGAAAATCACTAAACCATTCAGGTATGCCCTAAATCAAATCCCTTATGATTATACAGTGGAAGTGACAAACAGATTCAAGGGATTAGATCTGATAGATAGACTGCTTGAAGAACTGTGGATGGAGGTTCATTACATTGTACAGGAGGCAGTAATCAAAACCATCCCCAAGAAAGAGAAATGCAAAAAGGCAAAATGGTTGTTGGAGGAAGCCTTACAAATAGCTGTGAAAAGAAGAGAAGTGAAAGGCAAAGGAGAAAAGGAAAGATATACCCATTTGAATGCAAAGTTCCAAAGAATAGCAAGGAGAGATAAGAAAGCCTTCTTCAGTTATCAATTCAAAGATATAGAGGAAAACAACAGAATGGGAAAGACTAGAGATCTCTTAAAAAATTAGAGATACCAATGGAACATTTCATGCAAAGATAGGCACAATAAAGGACAGAAATTGTATGGAGCTAACAGAAGCAGAAGATATTAAGAAAAAGTGTCAAGAATACACAGAAGATCTATACAAAAAAGATCTCCATGACCCAGATAATCATGATGGTGTGATCACTCACCTAGAGCCAGACATCCTGGAATGCAAAGTCAAGTGGGCCTTAGGAAGCATCAGTATGAACAAACCTAGTAGAGGTGATGGAATTCCAGTTAAGCTATTTCAAATACTAAAAGATGATGTTGTTAAAATGCTGCACTCAATATACCAGCAAATTTGGAAAACTCAGAAGTAACCACAGGATTGGAAAAGGCCAGTTTTCATTCCAATTCCAAAGAAAGGCATGCCAAAGAATGCTCAGACCACCACACAATTGTACTCATCTCACATGCTATCAAAGTAATGCTCAAAATTCTCCAATTCAGGCTTCAATAGTATGTGAACTGAGAAATTCCAGATGTTCAAGCTGGATTTAGAAAAGGCAGAGAAACAAGATATCAAATTTCCAACATCCATTGGATCATCAATAAAGTGAGAGAGTTCCAGAAAAACATCTACTTCTGCTTTATTGACTATGCCAAAGTTTTGACTGTGTGGATCACAACAAACTGTGGAAAATTCTGAAAGAGATGGGAATACCAGACCACCTGACATGCCTCCTGAGAAATATGTAAGCAGGTCAAGAAGCAACAGTTAGAACTGGACATAGAACAGACTGATTCAAAATTGGGAAAGTAGTACATCAAGGATGTATATTGTCATCCTGTTTATTTAACTCATATGCAGAGTACATCATGAGAAAAGCTGGGCTGGATGAAGCACAGGCTGAAATTAAGATTGCTAGGAGAAATATCGGTAACCTCAGATATGCAGATGACACCACATTTATGGCAGAAAGTAAAGAAAAACTAAAGAGCCTCTTGATGACAGTGAAAGAGGAGAGTGAAAAAGCTGGCTTAAAACTCAACATTCAGTTTTGATCATGGCAACTGGTCCCATCACTTCATGGCAAATAGATTCAGAAACAATGGAAACAGTGAGAGACTTTATTTTCTTGGGCTCCAAAATCACTGCAGATGGTGACTGCAGCCATGAAATTAAAAGAAGCTTGCTCCTTGGAAGAAAAGCTATAACCAACCTAGATAGCATATTAAAAAGCAGAGATGTTACTTTGCCAACAAAGGTCCATCTAATCAAAGCTATGGTTTTTCCTATAGTCATGTATGGATCTCAGAGTTTGTCTATAAAGAAAGTTGAGTGCCGAAGAATTGATGCTTTTGAATTGTGGTGTTGGAGAAGACTCTTGAGAGTCCCTTGGACTGTAAGGAGATCCAACCAGTCCATCCTAAAGGAGATCAGTCCTGGGTGTTCATTGGAAGGACTCATGCTGAAGCTGAAACTCCAATACTTTGGCCGCCTGATATGAAGAACTGACTTATTTGAAAAGATCCTGATGCTGGGAGGGATTGGGGGCAGGAGGAGAAGGGGACGACCGAGGATGAGATGGCTGGATGGCATCACCGACTCAATGGACATGAGTATGAGTAAGCTCTGGGAGTTGGTGATGGACAGGGAGGACTGGCATACTCCAATCCATTGGGTCACAAAGAGTCAGATATGACTGAGTGACTGAACTTAACTGAACTGAACACTGTACTAAAATTTCAAATGTATTAAACACACAAAAGATACAAAATCAGACCTTGATGCTGTGAAAGATTGAAGGAGGATGAGATGGTTGGATGGCATCACCAACTCAATGGACATGAGTTTGAGCAAACTCCAGGAGATGGTGAAGGACAGGGAAGCATGGCATACACGGCTGAGCAACTGAACAACAGATTATCACACTTTCATCAAGAAAACAAACTTTCACAATTAGGAAGAGCTTGGGAAATACAGTAATTCTGTGTCCTTCTTGAAAGAAAAAAAAATTTCTTGGCAATTAAAAGCATTCAATTGATAACTGAGTTATCAAAATAAATATATCAAAAATTTAAAACTATGCAAAAAAGGTAATAAAAGCTGGTGAGCACTGAATCCATATCAAAGAACTAGCATAAAAGACCTTGAAACTCATGTTTACAGAAAAAAATGTTAATTAACCCTATAGGAATGTAATGTTTAAAACTTAGAAACTATCTCCTTTATGCTATGCTTTCCAAGAAAATACAAGCAAACATATAACAATCATGTGGAATAAGATGGTAAAACAATGAGTTTATCCTAGTTGACAAGTTTGGTTTACTTATTCATTTAGATATACAGTGAATAAGTAGACTAATATTCTGGTAAAATTCATCAAGTTAGTTTTCCAAAATATTAATTAGAAACTTTACAATACTTTTCTCAGACTTACTTTCTTTTAATACCAAGAAGCAGCAATAACGTACTGAAACCTGAGCATCTTTAAAGAAGTATCCTAATACCATCTGACTTCATTGACTTCTTTTGAGGTATTCACTTGGCTTTTTCCTCACTCTTACTAATTTTATTAAGTACTCATGCTTCATAAGTTATTTAGGTGAAGAACCTTGATTTCCTGCATGGTTCTTACATACTCAGTAAGTTTCAATAAACATGGACTGATTTGTTGCCTGAAACTTAGCTCTGAGAAACAATTTGAAAGTAGTCAACTCTCTCATGCTCCACTCATCAGTTCAGTTCAGTTCAGTCGCTCAGTCGTGTCCGACTCTTTGCGACCCCATGAATCGCAGCATGCCAGGCCTCCCTGTCCATCACCATCTCCCGGAGTTCACTCAGACTCACGTCCATTGAGTCAGTGATGCCATCCAGCCATCTCATCTACTGTCGTCCCCTTCTCCTCCTGCCTCCAATCCCTCCCAGCATCAGAGTCTTTTCCAATGAGTCAACTCTTCGCATGAGGTGGCCAAAGTACTGGAGTTTCAACTTTAGCATCATTCCTTCCAAAGAAATCCCAGGGCTGATCTCCTTCAGAATGGACTGGTTGGATCTCTCCACTCATACCCGTACTGAATTATGATGGGGACTAAGCTAGTTTTTATAACTATAACTTTGTAACAGTGACAAGGGTGATCCCTGAGAGGACTTCAAAACTGTTACACATGTTCCTGAAATTCCTACAGCAAAACACAGCAGTCTAATGACCCTCAGCCACTCCCCCAGAGATTAAGTATTAAAAATATAATCAAGACAAGACCATAAATATTTACCTCATCTGACAGACTGTGGCTTGCTGTTTGTTTTCCCAGATGTGTAACTATTTTGATTCAATTTTTGTTGTTGTTGTTCAGTCACCAAGTCATGCCCAATTCTTCCCAACCCCATGGACTGCAATACACCAGGCTTCCCCGTCCTTCACCATCTCCCGGGGTTTGCCCAAGTTCATGCCCAAATTTGATTAAGTTAGTTCTACATTTTTCCCTATTCATTTTTTCTTCATTATTTTTTCTCACTGGTTCCCTTACTTCAGGTTTGAGATTATTGATAGGGTCTATTAATGTTTTCCCAGAAGATTTATATAATGGAAATTATTTGACAAATAAGCAACTCATAACCGCTCTAGAATTTCCCTTTGAATCTGTGTGCAAATTTTTGTATATCTGAAACAGCCCTTGTTTATTATTCACAATAAGTTCAGTCAACAGGAGTTCTGAACAGATTTCCATTCCAGTTAGACAGACTCATTATAATACTTCTAGTCAGGCAGAAAGTACATTTCAAGATCAAAGGTCAAAGACAAGGGAAGAGAAAGTAAAAAGCAATAAAAGAAATCTTTGCAATTTCAGAAGTGAAGAGCTGGAAATGAGTAGTTTTCAGTTAAAGCAACTCCTTGTCTTTGGGAAATATTATATTCAGTTATTACACAGTCATATTTTCTTCTAAATTCTAGAGAAAGAATAATTCATAAAGTTAACTTTTGTTAGCTACAGAGATGCCAAGTAGGTGTCTTTCAGGGTGATCAATAAGATTAAGACAGGATAATTGGTAAAGCTGATAAAATTTTAAATAAAATAAATAATAAAATATAAATAAAATTAATTAATGAAAATTTTATTAATCTATATGATATTCTTGCCTAGAGAATCCTGTGGACAGAGGAGCCTGGTGGGCTGCTGTCCATAGGGTCACACAGAGTCGGACACGACTGAAGTGACTTAGCATGCATACATGCATTGGAGAAGGAAATGGCAACCCACTCCAGTATTCTTGCCTGCGGAATCCCAGGGATAGAGGAGCCTGATGGGCTGCTGTCTATGGGGTCACACAGAGTCAGACACGACTGAAGCAACTTAGCAGCAGCAGCAGCAGATCATATTTAGGTGCCTTCCATAACAATCAATACAGGATAGTTTCACAGACATAGTTAGTATCTTCTTGGACAATAACTATATAATTCTGAAATGGGACTTGTGAAAAGTTTGTAGGATAGTCCCTCCTCCTAACAAAATAAATACATAAATAAATTACCTTTTATATGAACATAGGACCATATTATCTAATTGCTTAACAGTGTTTTTAATTCTACTTAGTAGCATCTATCAGATTCATTTTCAATTTCATTCAAAATAGACTTAAGTCATGTGGATCTGCCTTAATTTAGATAAAGAATCATTCATCTTCTGATTTATCTTGAAAAATGTATATGACTTCTCATATATTTGAAAAAGTTCCTATAATCCAATGTAACTACAACTTGAGGAGTTAAGAGAATGTTAAACCCTTACTGGATATATAACCTATTTTCACCTTTTCTTCTATGGAGCAAGCATCTTTTAATTTCATGGCTACAGTCACCATCTGAAGTGATTTTGGAGCCCAAGAAAATAAAGTCTGTCATTATTTCCATTGTTTCCCCGTTTGCCCTGAAGTGATGTGACCGGATGCCATGATCTTCATTTATGACAAATGTAGACAGCTTATTAAAAAGCAGAGACATTACTTTGCCAACAAAGGTCCGTATAGTCAAAACTATGGCTTTTCCAGTAGTCACATATGGATTTGAGAGTTGGACCATAAAGAAGACTGAGCACTGAAGAACCGATGCTTTTGAATTGTGGTGCTGGAGAAGAATCTTGAGAGTCCCTTGGACTGCAAGAGTAAACCAGTCACAATTCCACTGCTGGGCAAACACACCAAGGAAACCAGAATTGAAACAGACACGTGTACCCCAATGTTCATTGCAGCACTGTTTACAATAACCAGGACATGGAAGCAACCTAGATGTCCATCAGCAGACTAATGGATAAGAAAGCTGTGGTACATATACACAATTGAATATTACTCAGCCATTAAAAAGAATACATTTGAATTAGTTCTAATGAGGTGAATGAAACTGGAGCCTATTATACAGAGCAAAGTCAGAAAGAAAAACACCAATACAGTATAGCACATATATATGGAATTTAGAAAGACGGTAACGATAATCCTATATATGAGACAGCAAAAGAGACACAGATGTATAGAACAGTCTTTTGGACTCTGTGGGAGAAGGCAAGGGTGGGATGATTTAAGAGAATAGCATTGAAACATGTATATTATCATCTGTGAAACAGATCACCAGTCCAGGTTCGATGCATGAGACAGGATGCTCAGGGCTGGTGCACTGGGATGATCCAGAGGGATGGGATGGGGAGGGCGGTCGGAGGGGGTTTCAGGATGGGGAACACATGTACACCCGTGGCTGATTCATGTCAATGTATGGCAAAAAACACTACAATATTATAAAGTAATTAGCCTCCAATTTAAATAAATTAAAAAAGAAAAATTAAACCAGTCAATTCTGAAGGAAATCAACCCTAAATATTCATTGGAAGGACTGATGCTGAAGCTGAAGTTCCAATACTTTGGCTGCTTAATGCAAAGAGTCGACACATTGGAAAAGACCCTCATGCTAGGAAAGATTGAAGGCAGGAAAAGGGGACAACAGAGGATGAGGTGGTTGGATGGCGTCATCGACTCAATGGACATGAGTTGGAGCAAGCTCCAGGAGACAGTGAAGGACAGGGAAGCCTGGCGTGCTGCAGTGCATGGGGTCGCAAAGAGTCGGACATAACTAAGTGACTGAACAACAACATTTTCACCTTAGATGTTCTATAAAAATTGTATTTCTGTGAAAGACATTTTCTAGTTTATCATAATTTGTACATCACATATATTTGAACCAAAGTTTTATTACTTTTATTCTCTCTCACTCACGTTTCACCTCCAATTAATGGAGCAATGCTGAAAAACACATCCATAAACTAACCTCCCCCTCCCCCACCTTCCCTGCTCACCCTTTATCAGGCATCATCACACTGTTCACCAGGATGACTGTACAAGCCTTTTAACTGTTCTTCAAAATTGGACTTCACCACCATGGAGCCAGTTCCTCTGCCCAAAAGGAAGTTGTGGAAACGTTTTGGTCTGACCGGGACAACCTGGAGCTCACACTCAGTCATGGCTCCCCTCGCACCCGTCTCAGCAGCATCCTTGTAGCAGACGCCAAATCCCTGGGTGACTCCGAGCCTTGCGGGATGCCCTCCCAGGCCTCTGCAAGTCATCTCTGACTGCCTGCCTCCTCATTTTTCATCTTGTTCCCTCCGTACAGCCATCTGCTCCCTTGCGTGGCTCAGACACTCCAACAATGAATTTACTCAAGGGCCCTGCCATGGCTGTTCTCAGAACAGAAAACACTCTTCATCTGCATTGTTAGCCCTCATACTTTCTACATGCTTCTGTATAAATGTGGGCTCCAGGAGACCTACACTGACCTTTGTGTTTGAAGTTGTAACCTGCATCTGTCTGCGTTCAACATTTCTCACCCTCCCAATTCTCATGATGCTGATCAACTTTCAATCTTCTCCTGAGCTGGTAATATGAGCTAACGTCCTATACATCCTTTTGTATTGCAAAATCCTTCTGTCTTTGCTGAGTATGAATTATTTTTCTGTTTTAGTCATTGATGTCCCTCAGCACTTTGTGTGTCTGGCACACAGTGGATACCATATAGATAGTTGGGATGAAGCAATGATCAGGTAGGTATTCTTTGCAGAAATTCTATCAGAACTTTTGTTCTTCAGAATCCATCTGAGCCATCTCGGGTTAAGTATTTGCATGAGGCTCTTTCTGTGAAACTATGTAATTATATTCTGAAGGCTGCTTTTATTTTCCTCAAAGCCCTTATCACATAACATGACTCCCTAAGAATTATTCCTTAAAAATATGCTAAACTATTCTAAACTTCAGCACACTAATCATCCTCCATGTTGATGCAAGTTCTATCTCACTCCAAGAAAAGTTTGACATGCTTCATTAGTTTTCGTTATGGACAATTTGAATAAACATTATCATTTAAAAAAGGCATAGAATTAAAGGTTGCATAGTCTAAGTGGCACACAGTATATATATAATCACTTTAGTGGTCAAGCTCAAGGCTCTGGCCCTGGTGTCTGGGGCTGGCATGCACGGTCCACAGAGCAAGCAGTGAGAGGGGACATGGAAGGATGGATAGGAAGCAGAAGCAAGCTGTGCCTGCTGTATGAGCCAGACTCACAGGAAAGGCGAGAACACATGCCAGTTCTTACCATATATGATCTTGGCGGGATGGGGGCCTTGCAGAGTAGGGGCTCTTTGTCATGGAGCCATGTACACTAACCTTCCCAGGGAAACCAAGAAGCTGGAAGGGGGCCCAAGGGAATACACACAGCACTTGTGGCCTCTCCTGTGTCCATCAGCCTCCCACAGGAAGACCCCTGTGTACCCCCTAACCCAGCCAGAAACACACAGGAAGGACTGGTCTGGGCAGGGCCGTGTAGCCTTGCCTCAACCAGGCAATGTTCAAGAAAAACATTGCAGTGGGCACCTGCTTGACAAATGGAGGATATTATAACCAAGTACGAGTATTATACACCTTAACTCAACCGTGCCACGCCTCCAGAGAGTCTTAGTCATAGGATGTTCAGTGTCAAAATGCTTAGGAAGTAAACTCCTGTACAAATAGACTCCACAGTTAAGCTTTGCTGAATCATCCTGATGAAAGAAAACTGAATTATACCTTCATTTTTTAGCCCACAGTCTAATTCTTAGAAAGCAATCTATGTAGGTATGAAATAAACCCTCAACTATAATCAGCTAACAAAAACAGCTCAAAAACTTAGAGCTGATTAAAATGATGTCACTGCTATTCATTATCAGAAAGTCTTTCAGACTTTAACTGGATGCCAAAGGAACATATTTGTTAGTGATTTTGAAAAGAAGTGGAGAAAAAAGCTACTATGAATTTGATATAAGCACAAAAACTTCCTGAGCTCTGGGTAAACATAAGAAATATGGTGCATTAAAATGGAAAGTTATACTGTTTATAGTTCTTTGGTAAATGTCACTACTATTATTCTTACAGTTTGTTGGCATAATAATGGATCTTCAGAAAAGATTAGGGATAAAATACCCAAAGCTGGCACATTTTTAGTAATATTGTCCGTTTCTCACATGCTTCTGTAATCTCTGTCCCTAATCGTCTTTGCAGGGAAACGTGATTCCAGTTAATCACCCAAACTCAGCACTCACTGTTGAGGGGAATTCAGTGCATAGTATCTCATGTTTCCTCTCAGAAAAATAACCAGGTTCATCTATTTCTCTGACTCTGAATGTTTCTAAGTGTCAGTAATAGGCGACAGGAGCATATTTAGAGAACTTGCACCATATTCCAACTACGCCCAGAGGCGGTGCAAACAGCCGAGCCGTGATAGTCTCATAACTCACAGGGCATGGCTGCGACTTCGTGTCTCCACAGAGTCTCCCCTCACCACACGCCAGGGCACAGCGGCTTTCCTTTCCACATTCTCCCTTCTCCGTGACTCGCATAACCAACTAAGCCGAGCGAGTCTTCCTCACGTCTGCGTGCCTTCGTGATTCAGTTCAGAGGCTCACTAACCTGTTATTATGCCCAAACACAGTGCCAAGTACTGAGTGTGAAGCCCAGAGCAGAGGACGTGCCCCCTCCCGCACTGAGCGTGCGGGACGGAGAGCTCTTACGTCCATCTCAACTCCCTTCTTTCACAGACCATGCAAACCCTCAGCTCCCTGGATCTCAAAAGCCTGAACACAGGACCGCTCTGCACCCAAACTCAACCGGCTTTCTGGTGGTTGATTCACAAGGTAACTGTTACTTGTTAAAGTAACTTTTCCTTCTATTTCTTGATCCTTTCTATTTTTAATCTAGAATTAGACTGAGTTTTGATGATATGTGTTCTTATCAGATTGCGTGTTTTCTATCTGCCCCATTGAGACACTTAACTGACTTTTAACAATCTAAGGGGTATAATTCCTCACTTGGCATTCAATGCCTTCTAAAATCTAGCCTGGATTTTATCTGACAATGTTAACACATAGAACTTTTGATTTGAAAGAAATGGGCTGATTGCGTTTTGCCATCGTGTTTCTGTCAACCTGAACTTACTCCTATTACTAATTTATATTTATAAAAATCTTCCTGCTTTTAAAGATTGTTGTTTGTCAGCTAGTCACTAAGTCGTGTCCGACTCTTTGGGACTCCATGGACTGTAGCCCACCAGACTCCTCTGTCCATTGAATTCTCCAGGCAAGAATACTGGAGTGGGTTGCCACGTCCTTCTCCAGGGGATCTTCCCAACTCAGGGATCCTTCAATAGCAGGCGGATTCTTTACTGCTGAGCCACCTGAGAAGTAATCTTTAAAGATTGCTGCCTGTGCTCTGTGGGCTTTTCCAGAAAGCACTGCCATCACCCTCTTCTGCTTGCACACGTCTTTTAGGTAATGGGCACTTTCTGCCCTACGCCAAAATCATTTGTGTGCATCTCATTTTCTTACTAACTCTGGAATCCTCAAAGGCAACAGCTGCATATGTACGGTTATTGTTCTTTTTTCTTGTTTCAAATCAAATTTACTACATGCAAGCTATTATATATGGTAAAATACTAAAAGTTCATACATATTTATACTGATTTACAGTACAGGGTTGTGTACATAAATCCAACTGTCCTATTGTGTGACCCTAGGGGACTTACTCAAATGTAATTCTTTCTGCATACAGATTTTTTGTGTGTGTATCCTTTAAAAAAAATTCATTTTGAGTAAATTATAGACTGACATGAAGTTGTGAGAATTAACACAGACAGATCCAGTGAAATCTTTACAGTTTCACCCAGTGGCAGCACCGTGGGAACCTAGTACAACATGGAAACCAGAATTATGACGTTGGCCTAGCCCACCAACTTTGTCTACATTTCCTCATCTCTTTTGCATCAGTGTGTTTCTGTGTGGATTTAACTGCATTATTATTATTACACTGGCGGTGCAGCCACAACCACAGGTGAGACAGGGCCGAGTCCAGGGTGCAAGGATTGTTCCCATTTCCCTCCACGCTCACCCCATTTCCCTCCGCCTCCTTGATAACAGCTGGGAGCTACAAATGTTCTCAACTTCTGTAATTCTGTCACTTCACAATGGTCTATGAAAAGAATCATACATTATGTGACCTTCTGAGATGGACTTTATTCACTCAGCATAATTCCTTTGGGGTTCTCCTGTTATGATGCATTTCAGTATCCTGTTTGTTCTCCCCACTAACTAGTACTCCACAGCTTGGATGCACTGTTGTTTTTTTCAGTACTTTATCCACTAAAGGCAATTAAGGAAGTGTCCTGATTTGACTATTACAAGTAAAGAAAGCTGCTGTGACACTTATCATCAGGTTTCTATGTGACCACAGCTCTCCATTTCTCTGGGATAAATGCCCAAGAGTGCAATTTGGGGGTTGTATAAACATACATCTAGTTTTGTAAGAACCTGACAAATTGCTGTCCACAATGACTGTACCCTTTATGTCTCCATCATTGACGAACACATGATGGAGATGCTTTTCTGTATCCTCACCAGCATTTGATGTGGTCCCTGTATTTTAGCCATTCTGATAGGTGTGTGGTGACATGTCACTGTGAGTCTGATCCTCATTTACCTGCTGACTCATGACAGTGGACATTCTGTAGGTGCTGACTTGTCATCTGTATGTCCTCTCCAGGGAAAGTTTCTTCATATCTCTTGCCCATTTTAGACATGGATTTTTTTAAACAACTGCTAAGTCTGAGAGTTTTAATATATTCCAGATATTTTTTTTATCCTTTGCAGATATTTGTTTCCAGCCTGCAGCTTGTCTCTTCATCCTCTTAGGTTTTTTGCAAAGTAAATGTTTTGAATTTTAATGAATTCTTCCTTTTATGGATCATGCTTTTGTTGCTAGGACTAAGAATTCTTGGCCCAGTTCTAGATAGCAAAGATACTCTTTTTTAATTTTTCTTTTAAGTTTTATAGTTTTACATTTTATGTTTGAAATCTGTGATTCATTTTGAGTTAGTTTTTGTGTAAGGTGTGAGGTTTAGCCCATTTTTCTTTATCCATATCTAGCTGCTCAAATAGTAGTTGATGAAAAGGTTATCCTATTCCAATAAATTATTTCCATACAGTTTTCAAAGTGAGCTGGGCATAGTTTATGCATCTATTCCTGGGTTTCTACTGCACTGTGTTCCCTGACATGTGTTCCTCTCCCGCCACCAGCGCCACTCTGCCTGGATCACTTTGGCTGCATATTAAGGCCTGATTTTGCACAGTGATGCTTTTAAATATGTCATTGGAAAATAGGCATAGTGTTTTTTTCTTCATTTCCAATATGTATGGCATTTTTCTCCTAGTACTCTTGAATAAGGGCTTCCCTGGTAAAGAATCTGGCTGCAACGCAGGAGCCGCAGGAGACTTGGTTTTGATCCCTGGATTGGGAAGATCCCCTGGAGGAGGGCATGGCAACCCACTGCAGTATTCTTGCCTGAAGAAACCCCATGCACAGAGGAGCCTGGTGGGCTACAGTCCATAGGGGTGCAAAGAGTTGGACACAACTGAGGTGACTTGGCTTGCATACACACACAGTTTCGAGTGTTGAGAAGGACAATCTTGCCTTGCTTATGATCTTCGGGAACGCCTTCATTCTATCACTGTAACTTGACCGTCTGTTATAGTATCATTGTATCTTTTGCAGATGTTCTCTGTCAATTAAATTTCCATTTATTCCTAAATTGTAGAGAGAGTTTTCATGAGTGAGTGCTGGATTTTCTCGAATATGTTTTCTGCACCAGTTTAATTCTATTATGGTCTCAGTACAGACATTGTTGGTTGTTAGTGTTTTACATGTCAAGGTAGATTTTTGGCTGAGGAACAAATTTTTCTTCACAGCCTCAGAAGAGACTGATCAACTCTACTGACACCTTGACTTTTTTCTTAAGCCACCCAGTCTATAATTCTGAGTTAGGACAGCCCTAGACAATACATATGATGACAGATGAGAAAGTGCTACAATATCCTTCAGAAGGTAGTCAAAACACTAGTCGGTAGTAAGCTGATGTATCTACAAAACGAATTAGAGAGAAAGAAGCTTCTAGATATAAGGAAGCCAGCTAAGTGGTGAGAATAATAATCATGGCTAAAGGTAATAAACGCCTCTGCTCCATTCTAAAAATAAAAATAAAAGTCTGACCTTGTAATTACAAGTGACCCTGATGAAAAAGAAAACCATGGGTTTTTAAAGACTAATTGTGGATGCAGAGATTGGCTCTTCTCTGTGACGAGCTCAGATATAACGAGGTCAGTTAAAAAGAACAGAAGGGCCACCAAACAAAGCACAACAAATAGAGCCACATAGATGAGTAACATCAGGCCGGTTACCATTGAGACTGAAGTGAGTTGAATGAAAATTACTAGATGGTGACAAAAATGCTTGATGCACAATAAGTGAGAATGAAAGAGACCACCAAGCCCAGCAGCAGAATCTCACAGAACAGAACACCTAGTCAGCCCTTGGCTTCCATTCCCATTCAGCTCTTTTCAGTCTTGACATCACTAAGAGGAAATCCAGGTCTGCAGCTGGAGAAGACATTGTGAGAAATTACGTGGGGACTTCTGAGCCAATTACAGACCAAACTTTAGAGAGAACTTTAAGATTGTCCTTCTCAACACTCAAAACAGTGTGTGCATGTGTGCTAAGTTGCCTCAGTTGTGCTCAACTCTTTGCACCCCAATGGACTGTTGGCCACCAGGCTCCTCTGTCCATGGGGATTCTCCAGGCAAGAATACTGCATGTCTTTGAGCGATCTTCAGTGATCTTTGTACTTCCAGGAAGGGTACAGAGAAAAAGGTGGTCACACATGGCATGGAGCCCGTGGGGAGTGTGTTTTTTGCTAGGAGATGCTTTGTGTTGGCTGCAAATACAGGCTTTGAGGTTCACTGCCAAATTTTCCCTTGGCACCCCCTTTTAATTAGTTGATAAATCCAGGCAGGTTATTTAACTATCATGTCATATTTTTATTTTTAAAATAAAAACAGACTTTGCAAAACAGTGAAAACATATATAGCACAGGGCAAATACCAGACAAAATAGCTGTTGCTAATATCACACCAGCATCACCCCTATGTTCATTTCCAGTGATTCAGCCTTTCATTTTTTTTAATTGAAGGATAATTCCTTTACAGAATTTTGTTGTTTTCTGTCTAACCTCAACATGAATCAGCCATCAGTTCAGTTCAGTTCAGTCACTCAGTCGTGTCCGACTCTTTGCAACCCCGTGAATCACAGCACGCCAGGCCTCCCTGTCCATCACCAACTCCCGGAGTTCACTCAAACTCACATCCATTAAGTCAGTGATGCCATCCAGCCATCTCATCCTCTGTAGCCGCCTTCTCCTCCTGCCCCCCAATCCCTCCCAGCATCATAGTCTTTTCCAGTGAGTCAACTCTTCACATGAGGTGGCCAAAGTATTGGAGTTTCAGCTTTAGCATCATTCCTTCCAAAGAAATCCCAGGGTTGATCTCCTTCAGAATGGACTGGTTGGATCTCCTTGCAGTCCAAGGGACTCTCAAGAGTCTTCTCCAACACCACAGTTCAAAAGCATCAATTCTTTGGCGCTCAGCTTTCTTCACAGTCCAACTGTCACATCCATCCCCTCCCTTTTGAACCTCCTTCCCATCTCCCTCCTCATCACACCCCTCTAGGTTGATTCAGAGCTCTTATTTGAGTTTCCTGACCCATACAGCAAATTCCCATTGGCAATCTATTTTACATATGGTGATGTAAGTTTCCATGTTACTCTTTCCATAAATCTCACCCTCTCCTCCCCTCTCCCCATGTCCATAAGTCTGTTCTCTATGTCTGTTTCTCCACTGTTGCCCTGTAAACAAATTCTTCAATACCGTTTTTCTAGATTCCCTATATATGGGTTAGAATACAATATTTATCTATCTCTTTCTGACTTACATCACTCTGTATAATAGGCTCTAGGTTCATCCACCTCACTAGAACTGACTCAAATGTGTTCCTTTTTATTGCTGAGTAATATCCCATTGTGTATATGTACCACACTTCTTTATCCATTCATCTGTCGATGGACATCTAGGTTGCTTCCATGTTCTAGCTATTGTAAATAGTGCTGCAGTGAACAATGGGATACTTGTGTCTTTTTCAATTCTGATTTCCTCAGGGTGTATGCCTAGGAGTGGGATTGCTGGGTCATATGGTGGTTTTATTCCTAGTTTTTAAGGAATCTCCATACTGTCTTCCATAGTGACTGAATCAATTTACATTCCCACCAACAGGGTAAGACCATTGCCTGTTCTCCACACCCTCACCAGCATTTATTGTTTGTAGACCTTTTGATGATGGCCATTTTGACTGGGTGAGGTGATATCTCATTGTAGTTTTGATCTGCATTTCTCTAATAATGAGTGACATTGACCATTTTTCATGTGTTTGTTAGCCATCTGTATGTCTTCTTTGGAGAAATGTCTATTTAGGTCTTTTCCACACTTTTTGACTGGGTTGTTTGTTTTTCTGGTATTGAGTTGTAGAAGCTGCTTGTATATTTTGGAAATTAATCCTTTGTCAGTTGTTTTATTTGCTATTATTTTCTCCAATTCTGAGGGTTGTCTTTTCACCTTGCTTAGAGTTTCCTTTGCTGTGCAAAAGCTTTTAAGTTTAATCAGGTCCCACTTGTTTACTTTTGTTTTTATTTTGGTCACTCTAGGAGGGGGGTCCTGTGGTCATGTATGGATGTGAGAGTTGGACTGTGAAGAAGGCTGAGCACTGAAGAATTGATGCTTTTGAACTGTGCTGTTGGAGAAGACTCTTGAGAGTCCCTTGGACTGCAAGGAGATCCAACCAGTCCATTCTGAAGGAGATCAACCCTGGGATTTCTTTGGAAGGAATGATGCTAAAGCTGAAGCTCCAGTACTTTGGCCACCTCACGCGAAGGGTTGACTCATTGGAAAAGACTCTAATGCTGGGAGGGATTGGGGGCAGGAAGAGAAGGGGACGACCGAGGATGAGATGGCTGGATGGCATCACTGACTCGATGGACGTGAGTCTGAGTGAACTCCGGGAGATGGTGATGGACAGGGAGGCCTGGGGTGCTGCAATTCATGGGGTCGCAAAGAGTCAGACACGACTGAGCAACTGAACTGAACTGAACTGGACTGAGGAGGTGGGTCATAGAAGATCTTGCTTTGATTTATGTCATCAGGTGTCTTGCCTATGGTTTCCTCTAAGAATTTTAGTTTATGGTCTTACATTTAGGTCTTTGATCCATTTTGAGTTTAACTTTGTGTATGGGATTAGGAAGTGTTCTAATTTCATTCTTTTGCATGTAGCTGTCCAGTTTTCCCAGCACCATTTATTGAAGAGGCTGTCTTTGCCTCATTGATATACTTGCCTCCTTTGTCAAAAGTAAGTTACATATAGGTGCATGGGTTTATTTCTGGGCTTTCTACCTTGTTCCATTGGTCTATATTTCTGTTTTAGTGCCACTTCCATACTGTCTTGATGACTGTAGCTTTGTAGTATAATCTGAAGTCAGTAAGGTTGATTCCTCCAGCTCCATCCTTCCTTCTCAAGACTGCTTTGGCTATTCGGGGTCTTTTATGTTCACATATGAATTATGAAATTTTTTGTTCTAGTTCTGTGAAAAATGCAATTGGTAATTTGATAGGAATCACAGTGAATCTGTAGATTGCATTTGGTAGTTTAGTCATTTTCACACTATTGATACTTCCTACCCAGGAACATGGCATATCCCTCCATCTGTTTATGTCATCTTTGATTTTTTCATCAGTATCTTATAGTTTTCTGTGTACAGATCTTTTGTCTATTAGGAAAGTTTATTCCTAGATATTTTATTCTTTTTGTTGCAATGATAAATGAGGTTGGTTCCTTAGTTTCTCTTTCTGACTTTCCATTGTTAATATATAGAAATGCAAGTGACTTCTGTGTATTGATTTTGTATCCTGCTACTTTGCTAAATTCACTGATTAGCTCTAGCAATTTTCTGATACTATCTTTAGGGTTTTCTATGCACAGTATCATCTCATCTGCAAACAGTGAGAGCTTTACATCTTCTTTCTGATTTGGATTCTATTTATTTCTTTTCCTCCTCTGAATGCTATAGCTAGGACTTTCAAATCTATGTTGAATAATAGTGGTGAAAGTGGACACCCTTGTCTTGTTCCTGATCTTAGGGAGAACGCTGTCAGTTTTTCACCATTGAGAATAATGTTTGCTGTAGGTTTATCATATATGGCCTTTACTATGTTGAGGTAGGTTCCTACTATGCCCATTTTTGAAGACTTTTAATCATAAATGTGTGCTGATTTTGTCAAAGACTTTTTCTGCATCTATTGAGATTATCATATGGTTTTTATTTTTCAATCTGTTAATATGATGTATCACACTGATTGATTTGTGTATATTGAAGAATCCTTGCATCACTGGAATAAACCCAACTGGATCATAGTGTATGAGCTTTTTGATGTGTTGCTGAATTCTGTTTGCTAAAATTTTGTTGAGGATTTTTTGCATCTATTTCATCAGTGATATTGGCTTGCAGTTTTCTGTTTTTGTGTGTTGTGTTTGTCTGGTTTTGGTATTAGAGTGATGGTGGCCTCATAGAATGAGCTTGGAAGTATTCCTACCTCTGCAAATTTTTGAAAGAGTTTTAGAAGGATAGGCATTAGCTCTTCTCTAAATGTTTGACAGAATCCTCCTGTGAAGCCATCTGTTCCTGGGCTTTTGTTTTTCAGGAGTACCTTTTCATTTTTCTTTTTTCATTTAACCCAAATCTAGTGCTCGCTGTGTTTCATGTGCCACATTTTGCACTAATCTGTGGAAATACCTGGATATATATAAATAGAAAGAAAAACTATTCATTTCCTAGAGCATAAACTCATTACAAGAAGCAATGAAGACAGAGGGATTCTGGAGAATTTGCTGTTGTCAAGGTGGAGGCAGGAATTAGGATAAAACATCACAGGGGAATTAAGAGTCTGACTGTGTCTGGCAGGGAGAGGAGGGATTTATGAAGGTATTACCAGAGAAAAACCTTTTGGAAAAAGGAAATCAGCATTTGGAGATGCAGAGATATATAAGGGCATAAAAGTCCTTGAGGGAATTGGGTTTATGGTGGCAAGATTGGAGAAAAGATCTCTAGTCTTTCCCATTCTATCATTTTCCTCTATTTCTTTGCATTGATCACCTAAGAAGGCTTTCTTATCTCTCCTTGCTATTCTTTGGGACTCTGCATTCAGATGGGTGTATCTTTCTTTTTCTCCTTTGCCTTTCACTTCTCTTCTTTTCACAGCTGTTTGTAAGGCCTCCTCAAACAACCATTTTGCCTTTTTGCATTTCTTTTTCTTGGGGATAATCTTGATCACTGCCCCCTGTACAACGTCACAAACCTCCATCCATAGTTCTTCAGGCACTCTATCAGATCAAATCTCTTGAATCTATTTGTCACTTCCACTGTATAATTGTAAGGGATTTGATTTGGCTCATACTTAAGTTATCTTGTGGTTTTCCCTACTTTCTTCAATTTAAGTCTGAATTTGGCAATAAGGTGTTCATGGTCTGAGCCACAGTCAGCGCCTGATTTTGCATTTGCTGACTCTATAGAGCCTCTCCATCTATGGCTGCAAAGAACATAATCAATCAGATTTCAGTGTTAACCATCTGGTGATATCCATGTGCATAGTCTTCTCTTGTGTTGTTAGAAGAAGGTGTTTGCTATGACCAGTGTGTTCTCTTGGCTAAACTCTATTAAACTCTGCTTCATTCCATACTCCAAGGCCAAATTCGCCTGTTACTCCAGATATCTCTTGACTTCCTACTTTTGCATTCCAGTCCCCTATGATGAAAAAGACATCCTTTTTGGTGTGAGTTTTAGAAGGTCTTGTAGGTCTTCATAGAACCATTCAGGTTCACCTTCTTCAGCATTACTGGTTGGGGCATAGATTTGGATTACTGTAGAAAAACTTCTGCTTTATTGATTATGTCAAAGCCTTTGACTGTGTAGATCACAACAAACTGTGGAAAATTCTTCAAGAGATGGGAATACCAAACCACCTTACCTGCCTCCTGAGAAACCTATATGCAGATCAAGAAGCAACAGTTAGAACTGGACATGGAACAACGGACTGGTTCAAAATCAGGAAAGGAGTACGTCGAGGCTGTATATTGTCACCCTGCTTATTTACCTTGTATGCAGAGTGTGTCATGTAAAATGCTGGGCTCGATGAAGCACAAGCTAAGATTGCCAGGAGAAATATCAATAACCTCAGATATGCAGATGACACCACCCTTATGGCAGAAAGTGAAGAGGAACTAAAGAGCCTCTTGATGAGAGTGAAAAAGGAGAGTGAAAAAGCTGGCTTAAAACTCAACATTCAAAGAACTAAGATCATGGCATCTGGTCCCATCACTTCATGGTAAATAGATGGGGAAACAATGGAAACAGTGACAGACTTTATTTTCTTAGACTTCAAAATCACTGCAGATGGTGATTGCAGCCATGAAATTAAAAGATGCTTGCTCCTTGGAAAAAAAGGTGTGACCAACCTAGATGGCATATTAAAAAGCAGAGACATTATTTTGCCAACAAAGGTCCATCTAGTCAAAGCTATGGCTTTTCCAGTAGTCATATATGGATGTCAGAGTTGGACCATAAAAAAAGAATTGATGCTTTTAAACTGTGGGGTTGGAGATGACTTTTGAGAGTCCCTTGGACTACAAGGAGGTCCAACCAGTCCATTCTAAAGGAAATCAGTCCTGAATATTTATTGGAATGAGTGATGCTGAAGCTGAAACTCCAATACTTTGGCCACCTGATTTGAAGAACTGGTTCCTTGGAAAAGACCCTGATACTGGGAGAGACTGAAGGCAGGAGGAGAAGGGGATGACAGAGGATGAAATGGTTGAATGGCATCACCGACTTGATGGACATGAGTTTGAGCAAGCTCCAGGAGTTGGTGATGAACAGGGAAGCCTGGTGTGCTGCAGTACATGGGGTCACAAAGAGTCAGACATGACTGATGACTGAACTGACAGAATGAACTGGAGAAAACCTGCCAGTTGGACCTTAACAGAGGCATTGCGGTAAGAGTGTAGCATATGAGATGGGTTGGGCGGTGTCCTCCCCAAAAGTCTTATGTTGAGGTTCTGACAACCAGTCCCTTGGAACATGACCTCGTTTGGAGACAGAATCTTTACAAAGAGGATGAAGTTTAATGAGGTCACTAGGATGGGACATAACTTAGTGACTGCACAACAGCAACAACAGAATGAGTCCTGACTCACTGGCACCAATGTCACAAACAGGCATAGTTTGGATACAGAGGCAGACATGAAGTGGCAGAAGGAAGACATGAGGCAGAGAGACACAGAGAGAAGGAAGTCATCTACAGGTCAAGGAGAGGCTGGGCACAGATCCCCTCACAGCCTCAGGAGGAACCCTCCGTGATTATGGGCTTCCAGTCTCCAGACTGTGAGAGGATCAGTTCCTGCTGCTGGAGCCACCCAATGGGTGACACTTCATTACTGCAACAGACTTTACCCTGGCAAACTAATGCAGATAGTGAAACACAAGTATGTTACTTTCTGCTTCAGTTCAAAAGATCATATAGTCTCTACTAACCCAGTCTACAAAGCACCACATTTAATGCATCCAATGTCAGAGGCAATTTTTTTCTGTGCATGAGCCATCTTAATATATTTTAATAATGCATATTTAATAGTGCTCATTCTTTCTTTAATTACTCAGTTGTTAAGGCTTTAAAAGCAGGCTATTATGTTTGCCCTGGTTTTTGAGATTACAATTACATATCACTTCTCCCAATTTGAGGATGAGTACTTTGGGAGTCATGGATGCTGTCATCCAATCAAGAAGGCATAAAGCAAAAACCTTGTTGGAAGGAGAGAGAGTGAAAGCCGCTTTTTTAAAACTATCGAGAACTAATACTATAGACTTCGTGTTTATCACTATTAATACACGGTCTTCTTGTTCATCCTAACTTTCCAATAATAAAGAAATTTATCCTAAGTCCTTGTGAATTTCTGGATATCATTTTAGAGTGGACATTTTTCATTCTATAAAGACTTAATTCCGTTAAATCTACCTTTCCTCTATTTACCATCCTTATTGTTAGAAAAAAGTAAAACAGAAATATACACACATCATTTCCTTGAGATGAAAAATATAAATTTAGAATATGAATCTCTCAAGAGTAAAAAAGAGCATTATGAAAAAATTGGTAAAATAATAAAAATTATTTATGCCTAAAATTGTTTCCTAGTTAAGCATTATGCTATAAATTATTTTACTTATAGGTAAGGGAACAACTCAGAGACCTAAAGAAAAACTTCTGTTGCTAACCCATCAGCTGAGAAAAGGTCGACGACTAAACCTGATTCTGCTCCATCAGCAGCAGAAACGCCTTCGCTCCCTGCCCCCAGTTTTCTCTCACCATGGAAGAGAGTGCTCTTGGTGTGAAATATAAAATATAATGTTTTGAGGAAAGCTTAGCTTGTTAAATGAACTCACAAAGTAAAAATAAGGTAAAAGATTAATGATGGTTCATAAAAGTTAAATTATTTCAGATATAACCAATGGAAGCTGACTGGAATTTTAATTCTTTTAACTTAGTAAATCTTATTTATTCAGCAAACATTACTGAAAAAAAAAAGTGTGACTTGGAGTATTTGAAAAAATTCAGTTCAAGCTGTCATCAACTTCTGCTGAAAATAAACACACAAAACCAGCAGGATAAAATAAAAATGATTTGGATGACTGCTAACAAAAGCAGTATGCAAAGGCATGTTTATACTTCAGAGGTGTGGATCTGTCGTTCCCATGGATCTGTCCACTTGCTCTCTTCAGCATGGGCACATCTGGACACAACTGCTGTAGAGGTCAGGCAGGAGAGCATGTTACCTGTGCTTCTTTATTAACCCAGTCAACACTTTCAGCTTTAACTGCTCCTCCAACTTTCTGTCCACTAGCGGAAGCCAGCAAGATATAATTAGTGACAGATTATAATTTATAATTTCAAGATATAATGGAAGGCAAAGGGTGTTCTTATATCAGAAGGAGGATTGGAGGTTTTTACCTGATGCTGTTCTAACTATTCCAAATACTATCACATTAAATGACTGAGATCAAGTCTGGCCAAGACACTGATGGATTCATACCCTTCTCCATCTTCAACCCTTTGCAAACCCCTGAAATAAGATAGCACTGTGCAAGTAGGGTAAAATAAACAGGAAATGAAAACAAACAAACAAACAAACAAAAAACCACGGACAGAATCAAGAACAATATTGACAAAGTATCCCCCAACTACAAAATTATTTGCCAGGGAACTTGATGGCATAAAGCAGAGTGCCCAGTGGTGCCAACAGCTCTGCGGGAGGAGGGAGCAGAGAAACAGAAACCCTTCTGATGGTTCTGGAAGCACAAGAAATTGAATTGCCAAGTGGTCCTCGCCTGACAGCTTAGCATCCTCACTCAGTGGGAAAGTTTAGTGCTTGGCAGTCAAAGATGGGCTTTACAAGCTCTGGTTCATGACACAGCTCTAACCACACAGGCTATGTCTTCATTTATCAGTAAGCAGCCATGCAACATTGGAAGATATTTCTGTATTCTGTCTTAAAAACCATCTCAACAATTTTCAAAAAGCACAGATAATGTAATAACACAATTTGAATGTAGGTACAATAAATTCAATAAATTTAACACAAACAGAAAACCAAAAATTATTATTTGACAGCTTTAGATTAAATAAAAATTCAAAATAAAATAACAGAAATACTTTAAAACAATTGTGTTGATTGTGTAATGTTTCAGACTCTGGAAAATAGCTAAAGGATTTAGAAGAAAGAAATTTATGACATAAGGAATTGAAGCCTTTGGAAATAAAAACAAAGAAATGAACTAAAAATTCTAGTGAAGAAAAACAATTAAAATAAGATGAAAACAAAGAACAGAAAAATAGAATTAGTAATTATAAATCAAAAAGAGTTTAAAAACACCTTCAGAATTTAAAACTAATCTATAAATGCAAATATTGATTCATTAATGAAATCAGTAAAACAATAAAACACCTAACCAACGTAATGGATGAGAGAGACAAAGCACAACTAAATAAAACTGGAAACTAAGAAGGGGAATAACTATTCAGAGGAAATATCTAAAGCCTATGACACTTTACAAAACTCTTCAAAAATACATTTGGAAACCTAGATGGAGTGACATTTTTCCTAAAGAGAACATATCCTACTGTAATAGAGCAGAACATTATACAGAAACTGAACAGAGTAAGCATCGCAGAAGAAATGAAGAAAGAAGTAGCTGAAGGGTTTCCTGACACACGGCAGTGAACCAGGATCTCTCCACATGGGAGGAAGAGGATCTGGAGGCAGAACCAAGAGTATAAGTAATGACCCCGAGACCAGTTCAGTTCAGTTGCTCAGTTGTGTCCGACTCTTTGCGACCCCACGGACTGCAGCACTCCAGGCTTCCCTGTCCATCACCAACTCCCAGAGGTTGCTCAAACTCATGTCCAAGTTGGTCAGGAAGATCGCTGGAGAAGGGAATGGCTACCCACTCAAGTATTCTTGCCTGTGGACTCACACAGAGGAGCGTAATGGGCTATCCAGTCCATGGTGTCACAAAGAGTCAGACACAACTGAGCCACTAGCACTTTTTCTTAAACTCTTTCCTCTCTGCACTTCAGTTCAGTCACTCAGTCGTGTCTGACTCTTTATGACCTCATGAATTGCAGCACACCAGGCCTCCCTGTCCATCACCAACTCCCAGAGTTCACCCAAACTCATGTGCATTGAATCGGTTATGCCATCCAACCATCTCATCCACTGTTGTTCCCTTCTCCTCCTGCCTTCAGTCTTTCCCAGCATCAAGGTCTTTTCCAAGGAGTCAGTTCTTTGCATCAGGTGGCTAAAGTATTGGAGTTTCAGCTTCAGCATCACTCCTTCCAATGAATATTCAGGACCGATTTCCTTTAGGACCAGACATGGAACAACAGACTGATTCCAAACTGGGAAAGGAGAACATCAAGGCTATATATTGTCATCCTGCTTATTTAACTTATATGCAGAGTACATCATGAGAAACACTGGGCTGGATGAAGCACAAACTGGAATCAGGATTGCTGGGAGAAATATCAATAGCCTGAGATATGCAGATGACACCACCCTTATGGCAGAAAGCAAAGAACTAAAGAGCCTCTTGATGACAGTGAAAGAGGAGAGTGAAAAAGCTGACTGAAAACTCAACATTCAAAAAACGAAAATCATGGCATCTGGTCCCATCACTTCATGGCAAATGGATGGGGAAACAATGGAAGCAGTGACAGATTTTATTTTCTTGGGCTGCAAAGCCTCTGCAGATGGTGACTGAATCCATGAAATTAAGACATTTTCTCCTTGGAAGAAAAGCTATGACCAACCTAGACAGCATATTAAAAAGCAGAGACATTTCTTTGCCAACAAAGGTCCATCTAGTCAAAGCCATGGCTTTTCCAGTAGTCATGTATGGATGTGAGAGTTGGACTATAAAGAAAGCTGAGCACAAAGAATTGATGCTTTTGAACTGTGGTGTTGGAGAAAACTCTTGAGAGTCCCTTGGGCTGGAAGAAGATCAAATGAGTCAATCCTAAAGAAAATAAGTCCATGACTATTAAAGTTACCTTTTGGAACAGCAACTCACCTTTCTACTGAAAGGCCTGGGAACCATGAGTGAGTGAGTAGCACCAAGTACCCTAACTACCCAGAGTTTGGTCTCTAAATAGTTTTTAAAAAGTTTAGCTAGTTTCAGGGCAAGTAACATATAAGCCTGAGGAATCCTATTACAGTTGAAGGCAAAACACCATCAAACCCTACTGCAGGTCATTGCGGCCCCATGGACTGCAGCACGCTAGGTTCCTCTGGACATGGGGTTCTCCAGGCAAGAATATTGGAGTGGGTTGCCATGCCCTCCCCAGGGGATCTTCCTGACCCAGGGATGGAACCCTTGTCTCTTATATCTCCTGGGATGGCAGGTTCTTTACCACTAGTGCCACCTGGGAAGCCCTGAGATATGCTAACTAAACTACTTGAAAAGGAAGTTTTATGATGTCTAGTATTAGCTTCAAAGAAGCAATAGAAGAAGGTAGTGGGAAGAAGAAGAAGGTAGCCAAAGAAGGTAGTGGGAAGTGGATGGGAGCCCTGATTTGATAGCTGCTAACCAATATGTGACCCATGAAATTCCTGATGTTCAAGCTGGTTTTAGAAAAGGCAGAGGAACCAGAGATCAAATTGCCAACATCCGCTGGATCATCAAAAAAGCAAGAGAGTTCCAGAAAAACATCTATTTCTGCTCTCTTGACTATGCCAAAGCCTTTGACTGTGTGGATCACAATAAACTGTGGAAGATTCTGAGAGAGATGGGAATCCCAGACCACCTGACCTGCCTCTTGAGAAATCTGTATGCAGGTCAGGAAGCAACAGTTAGAACTGGACATGGAACAACAGACTGGTTCCAAATCGGAAAAGGAGTACATCAAGACTGTATATTGTCACCCTGCTTATTTAACTTATATGTAGAGTACATCATGAGAAACACTGGGCTGGAAGAAGCACAAGCTGGAATCAAGATTGCCGGGAGAAATATCAATAACCTCAGATATGCAGATGACACCACCCTTATGGCAGAAAGTGAAGAGGAACTGAAAAGCCTCTTGATGAAAGTGAAAGTGGAGAGTGAAAAAGTTGGCTTAAAGCTCAACATTCAGAAAAGGAAGATCATGGCACCTGGTCCCATCACTTCATGGGAAATAGATGGGGAAAGAGAGGAAACAGTGTCAGACTTTATTTTGGGGGGCTCCAAAATCACTGCAGATGGTGATTGCAGCCATGAAATTAAAAGACGCTTACTCCTTGGAAGGAAAGTTATGACCAACCTAGATAGTATATTCAAAAGCAGAGACATTACTTTGCCGACTAAGGTCCGTCTTGTCAAGGCTATGGTTTTTCCAATGGTCATGTATGGATGTGAGAGTTGGACTGTGAAGAAGGCTTAGCACCAAAGAATTGATGCTTTTGAACTGTGGTGTTGGAGAAGACTCTTGAGAGTCCCTTGGACTACAAGGAGATCCAGCCAGTCCATTCTGAAGGAGATCAACCCTGGGATTTCTTTGGAAGGAATGATGCTAAGGCTGAATCCAGTACTTTGGCCACCTCATGCAAAGAGTTGACTCACTGGAAAAGACTCTGATGCTGGGAGGGATTGGGGGCAGGAGGAGAAGGGGACGACAGAGGATGAGATGGCTGGATGGCATCACTAACTCGATGGACCTGAATCTGAGTGAACTCTGGGAGTTGGTGATGGACAGGGAGGCCTGGCGTGCTGCGATTCTTGGGGTCACAAAGAGTCGGACACAACTGAGTGACTGAACTGAACTGAACTGAACACTGAAGGAGACTGATGTACATCTGTGTACACTTGATACCTTCAAAATTTTCCAATTTAAAAATTAAATTTTCTAGTGATGAACTATCCTCCTCCCCTATAATAAACCCATTGAGGTAAGGACCATCTAGTACAAGATAAAAGAGCTCTGGGGTATAAAGGACAGCATGGTCACAGTAATTAATGAAAGTGTATCTATACATGAAATCTGCTAGGACAGTAAATTGCAAAAGTCCTCAACTACAGAAAATAGTTGTGTGCAGAAGCAAAGTGTAAACTAACCCTATGTGGTAATCATTTCACTCTCTCTGTATGTGTATCAAATTATCATGTTACATCTTAATCTGACACAATGTTACATTTCAATGATGTCTCAAAGCTGGAGAAAAAGATGGAAATTTTTTTTTTCCCAGAGTAGTTAGTACATATTAAGCTCTTCTGCCACTGGGAGATATTTAATATTTATTTCCCTTCAAAGAGTACAATCCAGTGAGTTTTGGTATAGTCATGAGATTATGTATCTATCACTAATATCTGATTATATAAGATGTCTGTTACCCCCAGAGAAAATGTTACCCTTAGCTAAGGACCTAACAGAAGCAGAAGAGATTAAAAAGAGATACCCTTAGCAGCCATTCTTTATCCCCATTCCAGTTAATATCTCTTTGAATTCCTTAATAGTAAACTTGGTTTGAGTTGCCCCTAAAATTGTTTCTAGGAGCTTTTTCAATTTTATGTAAATTTTCAAATGTAATTAAGTGTCTGCTTCTGATAATGCCGATTGCTGAAGCCCCCGTTCACTTATTTCTGTTGATTATTTATTGTTGCTGCAATCTTCATTCACATTTCTTTATTTCCTCCTCCTGTTGGTCATCAGTGTTGCCTGCATACATAACACTGTATTTGGAAAGTGTGTTTACAGAAATAATCTAAAGCCTAGGCTGATGTTATCTGTCTCCAGAGAGGATGCTCATTTGCTTCCATTTGCACCTGGAGGCACTAGCACTCCAGGGACATTTAGACCAGTTTTGATACTGGAAATCAGGTGAGGCCAAGCGCATTCCCTGGTGAGAAACTGTCTGCTTCAGGTTTATTCTGTTACTGTGTGGCTCTTCAAGCAACTAACATTCTGCAAGCCATGGCTACACATTGCTATCCCCATAGTGCCACAAAGCTGTCAACTTCCTGCCAAATTGGAAAATGCAGAGGAAAAGTGGGCCGAGTACAGAGCAAACACTCTGCACAGCTTTCCACTCCCAGACCCTACCTATTTCACGTGATTTCCCTTGCTGCAGGAGAGTATGTTCTCATAATTGGTCAGCTGTGAATGCACGTGTGTGTGTGTGTGTGTGTGTGTGTGTGTGTGTGTGTGTGCGTGTGTGTGTGATGCAAAGGAATAGCAGGAGTAGAAGGGCTTGTAATAAATATTGCTCATAATTTTATACTAATTTTTTGTTTTTTTATCTTTTCTTTTTTTAACACTTCAGTGTTGTTGACCCTCTCTATTGTCTTGACTTTCCATTTTATTTAACATTTTCATAACTTCTCTCTTTACATTGCATCTTTTTTGGCATTCAAGTTAATTTTCAGTCTTGCATTTTCCCCCAATAAATGTATTAAAAAGACTATACATAGTCTGTCTCCTACAAATTTTTATATTTAATAATTTCTCTATTTCAATATTGTACACATTCATATACATTTCCATTGTGTTTTCTTCTTTGAAAGATGAATTACTTAGAAGACAATTTCAATTTCCAAATGTCTTCATTTCCAAATAGAGGGGTGTTTAATGACTTTTTTTGTTGTTGTTAAATGTGCTAACTTAATTGTGCTGTAGACAGAGAATATATAGCCTATGTGATACCAACACTGTTTTCATGAACTCAATTCTAAAGAAAGATTATTTATCCACGAGCTCTGCCCAGCACCTTACACAATCTAGTCTGCACAACTTGTGTCTCTGTAAATCAAATTCACTCATACAGGATAAATTAATAGACTACTTTGGAACAGAAGAAAAATCATATTTGTTCATAGGGAGAAGGCAATGGCAACCCACTCCAGTACTCTTGCCTGGAAAGTTCCATGGATGGCGGAGCCTAGTAGGCTGCAATCCATGGGGTCACTAGGAGTCAGACACAACTGAGCGACTTCCCTTTCACTTTTCACTTTCATGCATTGAAGAAGGGAATGGCAACCCACTCCAGTGTTCTTGCCTGGAGAATCCCAGGGACGGGGGAGCCTGGTGGGCTGCCGTCTCTGGGGTCACGCAGAGTCGGACACGACTGTAGCGACTCAGCAGCAGTAGCAGCAGAGTCGGACACGACTGCAGCAACTCAGCAGCAGCAACAGCAGGCTATCCCAGGCAAGAGCAGACAGAGAGATGGCAGAATTATGACCTCTGTTTGGAAGTGGGAGTGTCCTCAGCGTCACTGCTCCACGGGCAGGAGAAGCACTGCAGCATCTCCCTTGAGATGCTGGGAGCCAGCTCCATCTGAGCAACAGGATCTCAAGGCTCAGCCCAGACAGAGTGGCCTGGCTCACCCCCATCTCGGCACTGGCTCCACTGCCGGCCCCCTACAGTCACTCTGCCCCAAGCATGCAGGGCACCTGAGCAAATAGCTCCTCTTCAAACCAAGTCCATAAAACAGCGTAATTAAGGGATTCCATCTGTCCCATCCCTGCCCCCAGCAGCCAGGGTCCAGATAAAGTTGAGACATCATTTCCACTCTATTGTTCTGGCACATGTTCAGTCACCACTGTGACAGCATCTGTTCACATGCATACATCTGCACGAGCAGTCCAAATGATCCCCTCGAGTCCCAATCACTCCTTTTTGTTCTTGTTGCTACAAAACGATGTAGTTTTGTACTGTCCTCCCTAACTTGGCTTTGCTCAGAAGACATGCTGTTTTTCCTATATACTTTAGAAGACCAATATGATTTTCAAGTAATATATAATAATGTTTTAGAAAAGAAATATCTTTGTCCTTTAGTTTTACTTTACAGTTTGAGTGGTTCAAATCTTTCATACACTTACTATCAGTTTTTAAGACAAGTGTAACAAAATCTCCCCGAAGATCTGTAGCTCTGGCAATTTCTTCTTGTAGGTCTCCTACTTTTGGCTTCACATATTTTGTTTTTGTTTTTCCAGTGAAATTTTATCATTTCACTTGTGAATTCTTTTTTATTTTTTAATTGGAGTATAGTTGTTCTACACTGCTGTGTCAGTGAGTCAGCCATATTTATACATATATTCCTACTTTCTTGGATTTCCTACCCTTTTATGTTGCTACAAAGCACTGAGTAGAGCTGTGCTATACAGTAGATTCTCATTAGTTATTCTACTTTATACACAGTATCAATAGTGCATAGATGTCAACACCAATCTCCCAGTGTATCCCACCCTCCCTGCCCCCACTGGTATCCACGTTTGTTCTCTACATCCGTGTCTTTATTTCTGCTTTACAAATAAGATTTATATCATATTTCTAGACTTCACGTAATATATGTTAATATACAATATTTGCTTTTCTCTTTCTGATTTACTTCACTCTTTATGACAAGCTCTAGGTCCATCCATGACTCTGCAAATGACCCAATTTCATTTCTTTTTATGGGTAATATTCCCATAAATATATGTGTATATATATATATATATATATATACATATATATGTGTATACATATACATGTGTATATATGTTTCACATCTTCTTTATCCAGTTCTCTGTTGATGAACATTTAGGTTGCTTCCATGTCCTGGCTATTTACATATTTTAAGTTTATGCTACTAGGTTCTTAAAAGTTTAGAAGTGTTCACTTCTCCTGTTGAATTGAACTTTTCCTGTTTCATGTATTTCATCTTACACTGATGAAATTATACTAGTCTTCTATATTATCTGCTTTTCGTAATCTGGCTATTTCATCTTGAAGCTTTGCCACTTCGGTCCTGGGGCTGGTGCTCCTGTCGCACTTGCCCCTTACAGCTTGTAACCACAGGTTTTATGTGATTTTGAGGATTGTGAGATTATCATCAATGTCATTTAGTGTATGGGACTTTTCAGGCTTTGATTTAAGGAGGAATCTCATTATCCACGCTGTTAGGTTCCTGGGAGGGGTCATCAACTGTGACCTTCTTAATCAAATTCCAGGCTTATGCCTTTGGGGTCCCGTAGCAGTGAAGATAATGCTAGTGAAAAGTATAGATTGCAGCCAGACTGTCGTTGGAAACTCCTCGCTAATGCTACTGCTCCTTCCTCCACATAAAGCAGGTGTGTCTACCCTCTGTCTTAGCCATTGACTGATCTCAGCCTTACATTACCAGCCCTTTCCTTGAGAAAAGCATCTTTTAGAGCTTGTTTTGTGGAGATTCTCAGATTTTCCACCATGTGTGGAGTGGAAGCTTTTCCTCCTTGTCATGAACCCCATTAAGACGGAGGGAATCAGGTCATGCAGGATCAAGGCTTTTACTGATAAAGATCTGTTTAGTCAAGGCTATGGTTTTTCCATGTAGTCATGTATGGATGTGAGAGCTGGACCATAAAGAAAGCTGAGTACCAAAGAATTGATGCTTTTGAACTGTGGTGCTGGAGATGACCCTTGAGAGTACCCTGGACAGCAAGGAGATTAAACCAGTCTAAAGGAAATCAACCCTGAATATTCATTGGAAGGACTGATGCTGCAGCTGAGGCTCCAATACTTTGGCCACCTGATGCAAAGAGCTGACTCATTAGAAAAGATCCTGATGCTGTGAAAGATTGAAGGCAGGAGGAGAAGGGGATGAATGAGGATGAGAGGTTGGATGGCATCACTGACCCGGTGGACATAAGTCTGAGAGAATTCTGGGAGACACTGAAGGACAGGGAAGCCTGGCGTGTTGCAGTCCATGGGGTTGCAAAGAGTCAGACACGACTTAGCGACTGAACGAGGATCAGAATATTCTCAGAGCAGCCAGGCTTGGTGCTTCATTATGTTTCCAATCTGTTGTTTTTGTCTCTGAGGATTTCTGCCATTTTCTCGCCGACCCAACTCTGCACAGAGAGCATATTTGTATTTCATTTTCAATATCATGTATTACAAAGGTTATTTAGATAGTTTGCCACATTGCTGGAATATGAATTCTGACTGTGGTTCTCTCTGTTTTATTCTCTGTGCTCCTATATCTTAAAAATTTTTTATAACTAAAACATACTATTATGATAAGAAAGTATTAAGCATAATGACATTTGCTTAATTGAGACATTCTCAGTAATTCCCTTTACTGGATAGACAGCATAGTAACTATGTAATCAGTGTAGTTCATATGTTCTTATACCTTTGTAGATGAATAAGTTCTTATTTCTTAATAATATATAGCCTAAGTAGTTACAGCATTAAATAAATATTAATATGTGGCAACCAGTAATAAATATTCTTATATACTGGCTTCTAATGTAGTCAAATATGAATGAATTCTTTTCCCTGTGAACTTAAAAAAATGTTTTTTTCTTAAATATCTAGGCTGGTTGAAGGGTGTTTAGAAGCCAAGCACAGCACGAAATACTGTACATTCTTCCATGCCTTTAATCCTGTCATTTCCTACAAGCTTCCTTAAACACTTTATATGTCATAGGGATTACTAGTAAGGATGCTTTTCTTGTGGTTCAACAGAAAACATTGTTATCATTTTATAAAACAGCTTTTTTGTTAGGAGTTCAAATTTTAGCTATTATGAAAAAATGAGAAAATCCAAAAACTCAAAAACCGTTAGTTCATGATGAAAGAATATCTCAGAAGTTGATTCACCAATGAAGCTCTCCTGTCTCAAAGTGTGAGGAGATGTGGTATTCCTGCTGTTTGATTTTATTCCTGGAGAAGAATTAATAATAATGAAGTTAAGAAGAGGAATCCAAGTCCCCATGCTGAGGTACTGCTGCCTCTGCTCTCTGAGGCTCAGAATGAATACACTCCTGTCTCCCCTCACCTCCAGAGGTACTTGCTGTTCCTCAGCTTACTGATGTGGGACAGCCCAGAGGCTGAACTCTGAACAATTTTGCATCACTTCCTTTCACCATCAGGGTCTTCTGGAAGCCAGGTAACCCTCCTTAGCCTCAGAATGTATAGAGTTGTCATAATAAGAATATTTTTACTAAATGTGAAAACAGTGCTTTGTAGAATACAAAAAGGCATTTAATGCAATCAGTGTTAATACCACAAGTCTTTCCTAGATACTGGAATTAAATCATAAATAGTGAGTGTTAGCTTTGTATGCTTTCACTCAACTTTTTCGGTCAAATCTACTACTGGTCCCTTTTCATTATGTGAAATGAGATAAGACATTACTACAGAAAGACCACCTCTTATGAAGGTGCTGAATAGCAATACAAATGGGCAACTGGATTTTATAGCCAAGATGAGGAGTAGTGGTTTAAAAAGTGAATCTGACAATAATAGATGCAAAATTCCTCAGCTGTCTGAACTATATTCCTAGTAGTGAAACAGAAAGTATCGCTTTACTGATACAATTCTCATCTTAGGCTAGTATGAACTTTATTTGACTTTACTATGTATTATTTTACATCAGCAATATGAAATGAGTTATAATACATATCATTATATCAATACTGCTTAATTGATGCTTTTGAACTGTGGTGTTGGAGAAGACTCTTGAGAGTCCCTTGGACTGCAAGGAGATCCAGCCAGTCCATTCTGAAGATCAGCCCTGGGATTTCTTTGGAGGGAATGATGCTAAAGCTGAAACTCCAGTACTTTGGCCCCCTCATGCGAAGAGTTGACTCATTGGAAAAGACTGATGCTGGGAGGGATTGGGGGCAGGAGGAGAAGGGGACGACAGAGGATGAGATGGCTGGATGGCATCACTGACTCGATGGATGTGAGTCTGAGTGAACTCCGGGTGATGGTGATGGACAGGGAGGCCTGGCGTGCTGCGATTCATGGGGTTGCAAAGAGTCGGACACGACTGAGCAACTGAACTGAACTGAAATATGTACACATTCACACCATAATGAAATTTTACTTTTATTAAATTAGTATTTCTAGGCCAAGTTGAATCACAGGTATTGACAAATTTATTCCATTAATGTTTAATACTAACAAGTTTTAAAAATCTTTCAGGTGTTTATCCCTGAGCTGTTCCTCCCCACACTTAACAAATAAGTCTCATATTTCTGTTACATACTCACAGGAGGGTATCTGGTGGGTTGACCAATCTCTGTCCCAGCAAACCTTGTAATGTGCGTGTGTGTGAAGTTGCTTAGTTGTGTCTGACTCTTTGAGACCCTATGGACTGCAGCCTGTCAGGCTCCTGTGTCCATGGGATTCTCCAGACAAGAATTTTGGAGCAGGTTGCCATGCCCTCCTCCAGAGGATTTTCCCGACCCAGGGAACAAACCCACATCTCTTACATCTCCTACACTGGCAAGTGGGTTCTTTACCACCTGGGAAGCCTGATGAAAGGATAAGAAAGAACCAACCAGTCAGAGAAGCTGCCCATAGAGCAGCTAGTGGGATGACAAAGATCCAGTCACCTGTCAGCATGAGTGGGACACTTTTCAGGAAGGAAGACATACCTGAGTCATTCTCCTGAATGAGGTAGAAGAAATTACCTGACTTTCTATTCTTAAAAAATCTTTAATTTCTCAATAAATATTAATCAATGAATTTGCCAATATATTTTTTACCATAAATAAGCTATTCTAATTAAAACTGATAACTAATTTAACTTTGAAAGTAAACTGGACAGTACTCTTAAGAACATCTTTGTGTTAGCTCTTATCACTCTCTGGCAAACACTAAAGGAACTATCACCCAGGAGGATATAATTAAACTTTCGTCTCCTCCTGGACATTCTGCACAGCATTTGAATACCACTGGGTTCTGCGTCTCAGAAGACGAGCTTGCCCAACAGCTCTCTTGAGTGAAGAAGGCTTACACTAGATCAGTTATTTAGATTACAGTTATTTATCTGGATTGACAATGCTTATCAAATCAGTTTTAAAAACAAATCTATACTTGATCTTCTATTTTATAAATCTCAGAGATTGTTATCTTTGTCACTTTGAAAATCAATTATAAAATTTTAGGATATTAGCACAAACTTTTCCAATTATGGATGACACATTCAAACAGAAACATAATCATAGCAATCCTAATCTTTAGTTAAACAGTACAATATGATAATGAATTGCCATTTTTAGGTAAAAGTTTCTGTTCTTATTGATCATTTCATAACATGACTCACATCAAATTATCTTGCTCTAAAGTGTCAATGTAGATAAAAATGAAAAATAATGAGCGTTGTTCAGACTGTGATGTATTATATAATGCCCTATATATGGTTTGAATGTGGAGTTCAAGGTCAGGAGGGGCGGCCATGAGGAGATATCCCTCGTTCAAAGTAACAGAAACCCAAGTAAGAGGGTAGATGTTGCAAGAGGGCATCAGAGGGCAGACACACTGAAACCATAATCACAGAAAACTAACCAATCTGATCACATGGACCACAGCCTTGTCTAACTCAATGAAACTAAGCCGTGCCGTGTGGGGCCACCCAAGATGGACAGGTCATGGTGGAGAGGTCTGACAGAATGTGGTCCACTGGAGAAGGGAATAGCAAACCACTTCAGTATTCTTGCCTTGAGAACCCCATGAACAGTATGAAAAGGCAAAATGATAGGATACTGAAAGAGGAACTCCCCAAGTCAGTAAGTGCCCAATATGATACTGGAGATCAGTGGAGAAATAACTCCAGAAAGAATGAAGGAATGGAGCCAAAGCAAAAACAATACCCAGTTGTGGATGTGACTGGTGATAGAAGCAAGATCCAATGCTGTAAAGAGCAATATTGCATAGGAACCTTGAATGTTAGGTCTGTGAATCAAGGCAAATTGGAAGTGGTCAAACAGGAGATGGCAAGAATGAACGTCGACATTCTAGGAATCAGCGAACTAAAGTGGATGGGAATGGGTGAATTTAACTCAGATGACCATTAGATCTACTACTGTGGGCAGGAATCCCTTAGAAGAAATGGAGTCACCATCATGGTTAACAAGAGAGTCTGAAATGCAGTACTTGGATGCAATCTCAAAAATGACAGTATGATCTCTGTTTGTTTCCAAAGCAAACCATTCAATACCACAGTAATCCAAGCCTATGCCCCAACCAGTAACACTGAAGAAGCTGAAGTTGAATGGTTCTATGAAGACCTACAAGACCTTTTAGAACGAACACCCAAGAAAGATGTCCTTTTCATTATAGGGGACTGGAATGCAAACGTAGGAAGTCAAGAAACACCTGGAGTAACAGGCAAATTTGGCCTTGGGATACAGAATGAAGCAGGGCAAAGGCTAATAGAGTTTTGTCAAGAAAATGCACTGGTCATAGCAAACACCCTCTTCCAACAACACAACAGAAGACTCTACACATGGATACCACCAGATGGTCAACACCAAAATTAGATTGATTATATTCTCTGCAGCCAAAGATGGAAAAGCTCTATACAGTCAGCAAAAACAGACCAGGAGCTGACTGTGGCTCAGATCATGAACACCTTATTGCCAAATTCAGACTTAAATTGAAGAAAGTAGGGAAAACTACTAGACCATTCAGGTATGACCTAAATCAATTCCCTTATGATTATACAGTGGAAGTGAGAAATAGATTTAAGGGACTACATCTGATAGAGTGCCTGATGAACTATGGATGGAAGTTCATGATATTGTACAGGACACAGGATTCAAGACCATTCCCAAGAAAAAGAAACACAAAAAACCAAAATGGCTCTCTGGGGAGGACTTACAAATAGCTGTGAAAAGAAGAGAGGTGAAAAGCAAAGGAGAAAAGGAAAGATATAAGCATCTGAATGCAGAGTTCCAAAGAGTGGCAATGAGAGATAAGGAAGCCTTCCTCAGTGATCAATGTAAAGAAATAGAGGAAAAGAACAGAATGGGAAAGACTAGAGATCTCTTCAAGAAAATTAGAGATACCAAGGGAACATTTCACGCAAAGATGGACTTGATAAAGGACAGAAATGGTATGGACCTAACAGAAGCAGAAGATATTAAGAAGAGGTGGCAAGAATACACAGAAGAACTGTACAAAAAAGATCTTCACAACCCAGATAATCACGATGGTGTGATCACTCACCTAGAGCTAGACATCCTAGAATGTGAAGTCAAGTGGGCCTTAGAAAGCATCACTATGAACAAAGCTAGTGGAGGTGATGGAATTCCAGTTGAGCTATTTCAAATCCTAAAAGATGATGCTGTGAAAGTGCTGCCCTCAATATGCCAGCAAATTTGGAAAACTCAGCAATGGCCACAGGACTGGAACAGGTCAGTTTTCATTCCAATTCCAAAGAAAGGCAATGCCAAAGAATGCTCAAACTACCACACAATTGCACTCATCTCACATGCTAGTAAAATAATGCTCAAAATTCTCCAAGTCAGGTTTCAGCAATACATGAAACATGAACTTCTAGATGTTCAAGCTGGTTTTAGAAAAGGCAGAGGAACCAGAGGTCAAATTACCAACATCTGCTGGATCATGGAAAAAGCAAGAGAGTTCCAGAAAAACATCTATTTCTGCTTTACTGACTATGCCAAAGCCTTTGACTGTGTGGATCACAATAAGCTGTGGAAAATTCTGAAAGAGATGGGAATACCAGACCACCTGACCTGCCTCTTGAGAAACCTATATGTAGATCAGGAAGCAACAGTTAGAACTGGACATGAAACAACAGACTGGTTCCAAATAGGAAAAGGAGTACATTAAGGCTGCATATTGTCACCCTGCTTATTTAACTTATATGCAGAGTACATCATGAGAAACACTGGGCTGGAAGAAGCACAAGCTGGAATCAAGATTGCCGGGAGAAATATCAGTCACCTCAGATATGCAGATGACACCACCCTTATGGCAGAAAGTGAAGAGGAACTCAAAAGGCTCCTGTTGAAAGTGAAAGAGGAGAATGAAAAAGTTGGCTTAAAGCTCAACATTCAGAAAACTAAGATCATGGCACCTGGTCCCATCACTTCATGGGAAATAGATGGGGAAAGAGTGGAAACAGTGTCAGACTTTATTTTGGGGGGCTCCAAAATCACTGCAGATGGTGATTGCAGCCATGAAATTAAAAGACGCTTACTCCTTGGAAGGAAAGTTATGACCAACCTAGATAGCATATTGAAAAGCAGAGAAATTACTTTGCCAACAAGGGTCTGTCTAGTCAATGCTATGGTTTTTCCAGTAGTCATGTATGGTTGTGAGAGTTGGACTGTGAAGAAAGCTGAGTGCCAAAGAATTGATGCTTTTGAACTGTGGTGTTGGAGAAGACTCTTGAGAGTCCCTTGGACTACAAGGAGATCCAACCAGTCCATTCTAAAGGAGATCAGTCCTGGGTGTTTACTGGAAGGATTGATGTTGAAGCTGAAGCTCCAGTACTTTGGCCACCTCACGAGAAGAGTTGACTCACTGGAAAAGACCCTGATGCTGGGAGGGATTGGGGGCAGGAGGAGAAGGGAACGACAGAGGATGAGATGGCTGGATGGCATCACCTACTCAATGGACATGAGTTTGGGTGAATTCTGGGAGTTGGTGATGGACAGGGAGGCCTAGCGTGCTGTGATTCATGGGGTTTGCAAGAGTCGGACACGACTGAGCGACTGAACTGAACTGATATATGGTTTCTTTTTATTTATTTATACTGGCAAATTAAAGCAGATGAGAAAAGGGAAAAAAATTCTCTTTTGCCTTTGTCCACTTTCAGCTGGTGGTAACAACTATTAAAATGTTTTCCATTTTGGTATGTACATAAACATAGCTCGATATCTCACAAAAACATTGAAGTATCTTACAGTATGGCCCGTTCATTATAACAAAACATTAAAATGTCAACACATTTGTAACATGAAAGTATTTGAGAAGTATTAATACATAAAAGGATAAATTTAAAAAATATATTTAGCTAAATATAGCCCAATGTATTTGTCAAGTTCTGTGTCTATCGTTATGGTTGTTAAGCAAAAAAAAGTGATACATTTTTAATTTTACATAAAAATTACACTTCAAATATCCTGATTTATATAATTCTAATTATATATATCCTGAAGAATGTAATTCTCCAAAATTGTAGGCTGATTATTGTTTTTCTCTTTTGATGTGCATGTGTTGTGTCTTAGTTGAGATAAGCCTGGTTGATCCTGCCTTGAAAGAAAGATGCCCACAGAAATTGCAGGTGGAGTAGGTGGAGCTGTCTGGCAGGTGGGCTACAGACAGTGCCAGAGAAGATCCAGACAACTGCCCTCTGATTGCTGGAATGGGAGACAGACCAAACGGAGGTGGGTTCTGCTGTCTGTTTTCCCTCCAGCATCATGGTCACTGGCAGCGCCACAGGTGAATTGGACAGGGTCTCCTGTGACGTGCAGGTAGCTGCGGGTCAAGCAGTGACATCCCCTTGCTCCTGGGGTATCCCCTTCCTACTGGTCTCAGCTTTGTCAGGAAACCACCTCACTCCTTGTTTGTCAATGCCACAACTATCTACCTGCTTTGTGCTTCTCATTTTATATTCTAAGTGCGAAAGACTGAAGGTGGACAAACGAAAAAGCTCCCCTGGCTCCAAATTAAACTGTTGTTCAGTTCAGTGGCTCAGCCATGTCCGACTCTTTGTGACCAGCATGCCAGGCTTCCCTGTCCGTTACCAACACCCGGAGCTTGCTCAAACTCATGTCCATTGAGTCGGTGATGTGATCCAACCATCTCATTCTTGGTTGTCGCCTTCGCCTCCTGCCTTCAATCTTTCCCAGCATCAAGGTCTTTTCAAATGAGTCAGCTCTTCGCATCATGTGGCCAAAGTATTGGAGCTTCAAGCGTCAGTCCTTCTAATGAATATTCAGGACTGATTTCCTTTAGGATTGACTGGTTGGATCTCCTTGCAGTCCAAGGGACTTTCAAGAGTCTTCTCCAACACCACAGTTCAAAAGCATCAGCTCTTTGGCACTCAGCTTTCTTTATGGTTCAACTCTCATATCCATACATGACTACTGGAAAAGCCATAACTTTGACTATACGGACTTTGGTTGGCAAAGTAATGTCTCTGCTTTTTAATATAATGTCTAGATTTGTCATAGCTTTTCTTCCAAGGAGCAAGTGTCTTTTAATTTCATGGCTGCAGTCACCATCTGCAGTGATTTTGGAGCCCAAGAAAATAACGTCCCTCACTGTTTTCATTGTTTCCCCATCTATTTGCCATGAAGTGATGGGACCAAATGCCATGACCTTAGTTTTTTGAATGTTGAGTTTTCAGTCAGCTTTTTCACTCTTCTCTCACTTTCATGAAGAGGCTCTTTCATTCCTCTTCATTTTCTGCTGTAAGGGTGGTGTCACCTGTATATCTGAGGTTATTGATATTTTAGAGACACAGATTAATGCTGAACCAGGTCAGGCCAATGTCATTGCACAATAATCTGAGGAGCTTCTTGGGAGCAGAAGGCTGCACAGAAGATGCACTCCTGACCCCAGTCTTCCTGGCCCACAAAACTCAAAATTCGCACATCCCTTCCTCCCAAACAACCCAGTTCAAAGGGATTACAGATTTTCTGGTCTAAGTGAAAATATAGAAAAGGTAAAATCTTAATGCTGTAACTTAAAATTAAATCCTATTTCATGCTTCCAAAAGTTCAATGGCAAAACACTTTAGATTATTTTCAGATAAACTCATAAATATTTATACTGATGCCAAAACTCATTCCTGGAATTCCCCCCAGAAAGTGGTATGTGGTGTGCCCCGGCCTACATAATTTATCAGTGATTCCATCTGTACTCCTTCCATCTCCTTTGGGTTTGTTTTGCCGCTCAATATTCAGTCAAAAGAATATAATTTGGTAAAACAGGCCCATTTGAAAGAAATGCCTATACAGAATTTTTCATCGAGAAATCCCTGTTCATTTGTTAAGCTGATTCAGCTCTTTCTCTCTCTTTCTTTCTCTTTCTCTCTCTCTTTCACACACACACACACACACATACACACATACACACATACACACACACACCATGGTCTATTTCCTTCTGGAAATGTCTACTAAAGGTCTTCTCTGCATGAGGAGACACTTGTTCCCATGGCACATGTAAGGATGTTCAGGTCGTACATTCTGACAAGGAAGAGGCCCCCTGTGCACACCACAAAGACCAAGGGAATGTGTGCCAGGGCCCACAAAATCAGCACAGGCAGTTCAGAGTAAGTAAGCAGTTCGGAGTAGAATTGTCTCAGATGGCAGCCATGTAGAAGGCAGCCCTGAGAAGTTGTTCACCATCAGACAGGCGGCCAGGACCTGGTGGAGCCACATCACGTGCTCTCTGACAGAACAGTTCAGAGAACATTCCAACCAAAATCCCTGTTCAGATTGGTCAGCCTGATTTGAAAACACAGCTGCTCAAAGGAGGTAAACGGAGCTTTGAATTCCAGCCATCACACCTCCTCATGGACAGACCGTGTCTAACCAGCCCCACCCCACATCCTGTGCAGAGTCCGAATTCCTCTGCTACCCAATGAAGAGGCGATGTGGCAAGACGTGAGTTAGCCGTCTCACACCGCTGCAGCGCCTTGTGACAGAAAATGAAACACTTCCCATTTTTCTTACAGTGAAGCACTATCTCCTCTCCCTCGTGTGTCTCTCCCACCAGCCCATGACTTGCTGGCGGGGAGGGCAATGCATGTTTACTTCCACACCACGCATCACTCATGTGCTCACAGGATGCTTGCCTAATGAATGCCCAGTGGGCATGGAGTGATTCTGTCACCGTCTCCACATAACCCTGCGACCCAGCACCAAGTTCTCATCGCTCTGTAGAGACACGTTTCTCCTCCAAGTGGATTCCATCACTCAGGTTGGATAGAATCCCTGTCATTCATGGGGGGATATAATCTGCATATCTTTACTGATGGTTAAAATGGTCCCTTATCTGGAACCGGATGGATACAGAAAGAGAAGTGTTACCCAGGCAACGGAGCTGCTTTGTTTGAATGGCTTTCTTTATTATCACAATGGAAGTTAAAAGATACAATGTTGTGTAAATTACTGAGTTCACGTAAATAAGTGTAACGATAAAGAGAATGAGAAAAAAACTACCACTTTTAAGTGAAAGAACATTTCTGGACTTCTTTCATAGTTGTTTGGATCGTATAATCCTTTTATGTTCATTAAAAATTATTAACACCCTTGAATAAATTCAGGAGTTTATCACAGTACACATATTCAGTCTGATGTTTATTTTTTTATTTGTTCATTTTCCACGTCTCCTTTTGAAATGTGAGCATCTTGAGAGAAAAAGCCTTGCTGATCTTGTTCACAGAAGTTAACTCCTATTCTAGGATTTCAGAAAATGTAAAATAACAGGGAAATAAATTTTGAGACTGACTGTCTGCCACTAGGTAGCATGGAGGTCCTTTTGTCCCATAAAAACAAATTTTACATTTGTAACTGCAGCATTTCATATAAAAATAAAAAACTTTTAAGAAATACTTATCTTTTTATTTTTTAATTAATTATTTATTTATTTTAATTGGAGGCTAATTACCTTACAATATTGTGGTGGTTTTTGCCATACATTGACATGAATCAGCCACGGGCCTACATGTGCTCCCCAACCAGACCCTCCCTCCCACCTCACTCCCCATCCCATCCCTCAGGGTCATCCCAGTGCACCAGCCCTGAGCACCCTGCCTCATGCATCAAACCTGGACTAGCGATCTATTTCACATATGATAGTATACATGTTTTCAATGCTATTCTCTCAAATCATCCCACCCTTGCCTTCTCCAACAGAGTCCAACAGTCTGTTCTTTACATCTGTGTCTCTTTTGCTGCCTCACATATAGGGTCATCATTACCGTCTTTCTAAATTCCATATATATGCATTAATATACTGTATTGGTGTTTTTCTTTCTGACTTACTTTGCTCTGTATAATAGGCTCCAGGAGACAGAATCTCACCACTCATTTTATTGATAATTATCTTGTTTTTGTTAGAATTGTCTTGAAAATATTAATGCAGAGCTGTTCTGAAATCAAACTGCTTGGCTTGGCATTCTAGCTGAGTCTGATGACTTTGTCAGCTAATTGGTGGGATGGAGTAAAAGACCACTGGCTCCACAGTGATGCTCTCAGAATGGAGAGAGGCAAGAGATACAGGGTTAGTGCAGAGCGCCGCACATGTTGAGTACCCAGTGCATAATCACAGGGAGAACGTGAAATATAATATGTCTTTGATAACTAAAGCCTTACAGAATCAGTTCAAATATCAGGAGCAAAAGTTTTCATTTTTATAGAGTGTGCATTTGGTACAGAGTAAAAACAAATTATTTAAACATTTTCTTATAAAGCCAAACAGATTTCTTACAACCCCCCTGGTGTTATATCCTCCTTAGTTATGAAACTTATCTGAATATCATCATATCATAATAATTTTAAAAATCCATTGTGCATAGCTTAAGACAAAATGCTTTGTCCTGCCTGTATTACGTGTTTGGGGTCTGACTTTTTTCACACCCTATTTCTGCTCTTATGGTTAAATAACATTGATTCTAGGCTTGAAATACTAGGCTTGAAAGAAGCAATCGTATATTAATAGTATCAGTGCATGGGTTACAGTCATGGCAGGGTCTTTACATGACACATAGCATCTGGAAAGGTCTATGACTTGGCTAAGAGCAAAGTTAATTAGTGACTATGTACAATTAAGACCAGCTTCTAATCCGGTTCCTTCTTATCCTGCTGCTTTCAAGAGCTACAGTACCATGAAACTAATCCTTGTTACACAACTGTTGATGTTAATACCTCTCTCCTTTGAGCTACTGAAGAGTCTTAAGTGCCATAAATCAAATCACATCCAAGTCTGTTTAACAATGAAAGGGGTTATCATTAACTTATTTCCTTTTGGTTTTCAGATTAATTAGATTGATTGTCAACAGATTTATTATTCTCACATTTATGTCATGCCTACATTAATATTTATAAGGATGTTATTTGCAATTTACTTGTAAGATATCTAAGGCAGAAAAAAATTGACTGGCAGGGAAAAGACTTAAAAACACTGTCAGGATAGTCCACTGTGAGCACAGTTTATGCCCAGATCATCCTGGATTGACTTCATTCATTCACTGCCATGTTTGTCGGACAACAGAAAGATGTCTAGTTAAGGTAGAACGGGGATAATGTGAAATAGAAAGAAATGGAAAGCCTTTCACTTGAAGAGAGTAAATCTCACTTGTAGACACACCTCAAGGTGCACTGCATAGATGGCTGGGCTATCAGCAGCCAGACTCAAGGAAACCAGACATCCTGTCCCTGATCTAACGCATTAGTAAATGTGTTAAACTGACGTTAAATTATGTGTCTATACACTAAACTGTATCCATTACACTCTTTTTCCAGGGAAATCATTATGTATTTTTCATAACCTTATAAAACTGAAAGGTCTCTAAGGTTGGGATGCCCTGTACAGAGCTCATCAATAAGAACAGAATTATTAAGTTTAAATATTATATATTTGCTACAAGAATTACATTGGCATTACCAAACTACATTTAGTCATTCTCTATCCATTCCTTTTATAATTTATTTTTTAAACTTGAAGCTTTAAATCATTTTTCACTACAAATATAACCAGATTTTTATCACATACATATGTGTGCTTTTTAATATACTTCAAAGTGCATGGCAAAGTAGTACAATGAAATTCTACGTTAACCCTATAATTACCCTCTCCCTCTGGTCCTAAAAAGCACTAGGAATGTTTAATCAAACAGTAGACAATTTCAATTTTTGCTGTATGACTTCCTGCACACAAAGTCAAGCCATACATTAAAACAACATAAACTTTGCTATTTTAAAAACAGGCTTCTGGTTTCAACTCTGATGAGCAAAGAGCTTGGAAGTTGTCCCTCCCACATTTTCAACAAGAAAAGTTCTGCACAAATGGAAGGTCAACCACTTTTATTGAATGCCTCAGAGAACTGAGGCCTCAGAATAAATTTTCACAGGGACATCTGGAGAGATGATGTGAACTGAGAAGCAGCTGAGATCAATCTATCTGTAGGAGAGGTGGCAGGAGCCTTCACCTGGACTATGCTGGAGAAAGCCAACAGCATGCAAGAACAGACTCATGCAAAAGGAAACGCTAGAACCAAAACCCTAAAATAGAAATGAAGAGGCATCAGTGTCTCATCAAAAGCCTAGACATGCCAAAGAAAGAAGTGAGCTTGAAAACCTCTGTCAGCAGAAACTTCCCAAACTGAAATACAAAGGAAAAGATACTAAGAACAAAAAAAAAAAAGAACTAAGGTCCTGCAAACCTTTCATGAGGCCGGGAAAAAAAAAAAAAAAAAAAAGATTAAAGTCCGTTATTACATTAAAAATGGGCTACAAGGCCATTAAGGATGCTCCTCTTGTGAGTTCCCTTTCTTGTTGCATTTTGAGCCATGATCCATTTCTTAAGGGCGTGGCTGGAAATGAACTCAGCTAAACAGCACCCATTCTTTAGACCCTTCAAGATGAAGTAAAGCATTCAATCCAATGAGTCACAATACACATCTTAGAAAATCTACAAGAAAGAAGAAAAAACCATAACCTGAGTGATACTGTTTTCCTCCAAATTCACAGTTGTACCAGTCATTCTAAATTCTATTCACAACTATTATCCATTTATTTTTAAGTTTTGGGGGAAAAAGAAAAAATGTAGCTACTTAAGTAGCAGAGGATTAGCACAGGATTATAGCAAAATATCACATAAATTTTGGGGAATGATACTGAAAGGAGAAACCCTTATACTCCAATATTTATTGTCTGACATTGAATTTATGCCTTTAAGGTGTATGTTACCTGTTTTAAACCTCTAGTCTCTCTCTGAAGAAAGAGTTGATACACTGTTTCCATCTTCCTTTCTTCCTGAAGTATTCTAATCAGTATAACCTCAAGGTAGTCTACTGTGTTGGAGAAAGTTCTAAGGCTTAAGATGAAAAGTCACACAGATGATGAATGAGGAAGCTGCTTATAAATGTGAGCCATCCTCTGATTCAGGAGAAAGAATAATGTTTTACAAACCATGTCCACAGTGGTGCCATATGAAAAATAAACTGGATATATTTACTAATACAAAGGTGACCCTCTGGTACTTGGGGATTGTGGGTGTATTTTTTTCCTTCCTCCAAGTTGCCTCAGAATCACTTACACAAAGTTTATATGTAACACTTCAGGGATCCGCCTCCTTCCTTCCTTAGAGGCCTGTTTGGTCTTCATTTCTCTCAAGCTTGACATTGGCTTTTATCAATTGAGTTCTTGTGCCCAATGCTTTCATTTCATATTTTAGACTCTTGCCCTTCTGATGACTGCAAATGGGCTTGAAACTTGAGTAGGGAACCCATGGTTTAGGGAGTATATAGTTCAAAAGACCCCAGAGGAAACAGGCCAGATTTTGAGAGAGAGCAGAGATCCACAGTTGTTCAGAGACTTTCTGAACAGTCTCTGCTTGCTAAGTTTGACACATTTTAACCCAAGTCTAGGGGCTGAGCCTCATGTGTTAATGCTGTAAATTAAAGAACCAAATGTTCTTCTGTGATCACTTACTTTCTCTACAAGTCAAGTCATTATGACCTTGGATTTTCCAGTTCCACAGTCATGAGGCGGTTCGGATCTGTTAGCAGAGGATTAGCAGTTAGTTTAGTGGTTAAGTGAAGGGGTTTCAAAGCTAAGCTGCCTGAGTCAATGTCCATTTCCAACACTCAGTCATTGTGACCCTGGGCAAATTATTCTCATTTGTGGTGAATTAGATTTCTCACTATGAAGTGGATATATTAATGGGCCTTGTCTGACAGGGTGGCTTGAGGATTCAGTCAGTCAGGGCACTAAAGTGCCTGTCCAGCCCCTGCCAGACGGTGGGCCTCCTGAAGACCAGAAGTTCGTGCTGACTTAAATGCCATCTGCCCTCATAACACAGCCACATGGACAGTGAAGTAGGTACCTGTGTTACTCAGACCTTGAAAAGCAAGGTCATGTTATTGGGGAATGGTAAACCAAAATGCAAGAGTGGGACTAACTGTCTCTCACCTTATTACTCACCTGATCTTTCTTGCTAAAATCTACCACAACAAAACAGATTCCGCTGATCATTTTTCTTTACCCAGGTAATTCAGTTCAGAATCAAAGGTCCCCACAAATGCAAGCGACACGAAACTGAAGTCACACTTGAGGAGTCAGGAAGTCTATGCATCCTTACCGTAACTGTCACAGGACGCAGAAGACTTGGAATGACCCAGTCCCTGTATTCACCATGGGTGCCAGGTGGGCCTGCACACAGACTGGACAGCTGCCAGCCTGTACTTATATCCTCAGGCTGCTCAGTATCTGCAGCCACAAACAGGTCTCATCCTCTTGGCCCAAACCTCCCAAAGGACCTCCCAAAGGCTGCTCACCCTGATCATGGGCTTTAACCTTATTTAGTTGATTTGCTTTCTGGGAGCACATTAGAAGTTTTGTCATCTTCCATTTTGTTTCAACTGTTTTGTCTAATTAAGTAAAAGTAAAAATTTTAAGCACTGAAAGGGAAAAAAAAAAAGCTTCTAATGAATGGTAGAAATTCTCTTCCCAAGAAAGTAAGTCCTAAACCTAAGCATGACCAAGTCTCCCAGCTTCTGACTTCACGGGTGAGCTGGCCCTAACATAATCTACAATAAATTTCTCTACTGAGCATTTCACATGAACCTTCAAAAAAAAAAAAAAAAAAAAAAAGAGAATAATTTGCCCCCAGGGTCACAATGATTGAGTATTGGAAATAGACATTAACTCAAGCAGTTTGGCTTTGAAATCCCCTCACTTTTCTATTACTACTATATTGTTTATTTTCTGCTAAAATATGTAAACCTCCTACTGACAGTGATAGCAGAAAATCCAAGGTCATACTGATTTGGGCAGTAAGGAAAGCAAGTGATCACGGAAGATCACATCGATTCCTTGAATTGAAGCATCAATAGCTGTTTTTGCTATCAAAATTTCTATGAGGCTTCACACTGTTAGTCTAAAAACAAATGACATAAAGGAAGAAATGGATGCTTTATTGTACTTTGCTGATGATGTTAATATTTCTGGCCATAATCTGTCTCCCTTTCTAGTATATACACTTCCTTAATACCTGTCAGCTGTCACAAAAGTACACTAGCAGGGCTGGGCCTGTGCCGCATTCACCTTGGGAAACTCTGAAGCAAGAAGGATCAGGGGCTGCAGACCTGCAGGTGTAAGGCCAGAGAGGGCCCTGCAGCTGCCCCCAGATTACCCTGAGGATGCGGAGGTCTCTAATGTGGTTTTACTCATCCTAATTGTCTTGTAGAATTACTGGCCACCCCATTCCCAGAGAAATGATCCGGAGCAGAATACTGAAAAAGTATTCTCCTCCTCAGAGAAGGAGCTGCGAGCATGCAGGATTTCCCCTCGCCACCGCAGAGCCGGCAGGTTAATCCTGGAGACGGCCCCCTCCCAACCGGCTCCTTCCTGATGTGATTTCCTGCTCACAGTCTACAGTCTGTGACTGACGTGCCCAGCATTTCACAGCCTGCACTTGGTTGGTCACTGACTTGACTGCTGCAAAGGCTGCAAATAGGCAAGCTGACCACAGTGTGTGTGTGTGTTGGGGTTCAGGGTGTCGCCACCTGATGTGGGGCTCATTCTAAATGGAAAACAAATGTGTAGACACATTGCAGAATCAAAGAAAGAAATACAGTGGTGCTGGGAGGGCGGTGGCCACCAAAGGAACACAATGGGGAGATTTCAGATGGGCCAATTTATAAGTAGCACTGAACACATAATCAGGGCTTCCTGGTGGCTCAGTCAGCAAAGAATCTGCCTGCAGTGCAGCAGACCCAGGTTCAATCCCTGAGTCGGGAAGATGCCCTGGAAAACAGAATGGCAACCCACTCCAGTATTCTTACCTGGAGGATTCCATGGACAGAGGAGCCTGGTAGAGTTGCATGGGTCCATGGGGTTGCACAGAGTCAGACATGACTGAGTGACTAACACTTTCAATTTCAAATACATCATCAGAAAGCCACCAAAATCAATTAGAAAAATAGACTGTCTAGCAGATGTCCTACAAGTAGGGGGAAAAAAACCTGTCCCCACATAACTCCATATTTAAAGGTTTAAAGGAGATGTACTGAAAACATTAATATGGGAGAAAAGGTAACAAAGATAATAGGAGATAATGAAGTAAAATTTTTTTCTCCACCATAGTAGTTTGGTTCACCATTCTAGAGAGTTATCTGGCAATACAAATTCTAATTAGTTATGTGCAAATCTTAGGAAAGAGAAAATGGGATCCTGGTAAAATTCTAAATATATTCTCATACAAGGGATAAAAATTATTGGATTGGAGATTTTCTTTACCTTAATATAGTTTATGTTACAGTTATACCGCATATAGATTACGGAAAGTAAATATATCAGTTTCCCTAAATGATAAAAGCACACTGACTTTCAATTTGAAGTAAATTAAAAGACTAGTATATGTCTCCTGCATTTTCCATGGTATTTGAAGAGTCAGAAAAGTAATTTGATGAGATGATTTTCATTCCTCAAAAGAGAATTTCAGCGACAGGTCAAATTGCAGTTAGAAAGCAAAGCTCCCTATGTCACCCATTTGCCCCTCAGGGTTCCATTGAATAAACAGTTGTTATCTACATGCTTCCTGCAGACTTTAAATGATCACATTATTAAATTTCAAAAATCCATACTAGAAAAGGTGTGATGAAATGATGTAAATCAGATAATAAACCAAATTATAATCAAAAGCACATGTAGAGGAAGTGAATAGATCCTTCTGTTTACTAGCAAAAAACATGTTATTAAAACATTAATTTAAGAGAATAGTGTAGTTCACTTACATCTTGATATAAAATCTTAATATTAATAATTTGGTACAGATCTTTATCCACCAGACATATGATGATGATTCAGCTAGAGGTTATTTGAGGAGTTCCATGAGCTCAATGCAAAGATTCTCTTGTTTTTGAATGCCTTTGTCATTTCAGATGCTGCCATTGGTGGAATTTTACTAGTAAATTACTTCCATAGAGTCCTAGAGCATCTCACTCAAGTTGATCAATATCCACAAGTGTCTTGACCAAGTGTCAAAGAAAAAGCATTGAGATACCTAGAAGGCCAGGATAGAAACTTGCTTTGCTGTTTTACAGCTAACAACTACATTCATAGAATTGCTGAGGGTATGGGGTTCTTATGAAAACTGAAAGACACAGTTTATAAAAACAAAGATGCACAAATGTTAAAAACCAAAACCATCATAAGTGGTACAGGTCAATCAGAACTTTCCAGAAGCAACCTTCAAGTTATCTGTTCTTCTTACCTGAGCTGCCTCTATTCTCCCCTTATGCAAGTCAGGCAAGTTGAAGAATGTTATCTGTCTTGGATTATTAGGATGAAAGTGTCTTCAGCTTTTTTATTCAGTGTGGAAGAGAATGGAGAGGAAAGAGAAAATTTGGGGGGGGAGCTATGTATGGCAAGTAGATGTGAAAATGCTTGATAAAAATAAAAGTAGTAGATGGAGAGAGAGAATCTCTATGCTACTAAGCATTTTCTTAAATATTAGAAATTGACAGAAAGCTTACTTTAGCAAAAAAGCATATTACATATATATATACACAATATATATGTACAACCATATATATAAACTCATTTGTATATATAAAACATATATACATATAACCACATACATACATATAACTTATGTCTCTGTCTCTATATGTATCAAGATCTATCTCTTATCATCTATCTATTCATCAAATCTATCATCTACTTGCCTATCTATTACTCAATATGCTAAGATATATTTAGTTATTGCAGATTGCAATTGCCTTGTGGAAAATCACCAACTCACAAGGGTAGAAACTATAAGAAGAAAAGTACTTATACCACAAAATATTCTGAAAATTATAAAGTGGCACTAGTAAGTCCTTGCACATCAATAGTCACATCACTAATGATCAGATAAATGCAAATGAAACCACATCGAGGTATCACCTCACAGTTGTTGGAATGTTTACTATAAAAAAGGAGAGCAGTAACAAGTGTACGAGACAGGGAGATAGGGGACTCTTTGTTCACTGCTGGTGGGGATGTAAATGAGTGCAGCCACTATGGAAAATAAATAGGGATTCCTCACAAAATTAATAATTGGACTACAATATGATCCAGCAATCCCACTATTGGGTGTGCACACAAATGAAATGTAAAGAGGATAACAGGATATCCCATGTTTACTGAAGCATCACTCACAACAGCCAAAATGAGGAAACCTAAGTGTCCATAAATGGATAAATAGATAAAGAAAAGCTTTTATATACACAATAAAATATTATCAAGCCACAAGAAATATAGAAATCTTGCCATCTGCAATAATACGGATGGTCCATTAGGTCATATTGTGCAAGTCACAGTCATTAGATTAGGTCATCAGGTCATTAGGCTATACTGTGATAGAAGTCAGAGAAAGATATATGTTGCATGCTATCACTTATAAGTAAACATAAAAAAGCCAAACTCATAGAAACAGAATAGAATGGTAGTTACCCGGGGCTGGGGGCAGAGAGAACCGAGGAGATGTTAGTCAAGTGTAGAAACTTAGAAGATGAGTAAATTCTTGAGGTCTAATTAATACACACTGTTTATAGTTAACAGTTCTGTAAAATATATCTTAAACTTGCAAGACATTAGATCTTAAAAGTTCCCACTATGAAGACAGAAATGTTAATTAAGTGATGAGATGAATGTTAGCTTACCCTACACTGGTGATCATACATAAATCTATCAGATCATCAGCTTGTTCACCTTAAACTCACACAATGTTATACACCAATTAAAAATTTTCCTCTAGCAAAAGAAATTAACCAGAAGAGTAAATTTTATGAATGCCACTTCATACTCAGATGATAGCTTTGGATGGATATTCTAGAGAGAAGCCTATTCAAGTTAAAAGATCTTTCACTCTTCAGAACTTTCTTAGAAAAGAAAGCAACCAAGAACAAAACACAAAAGAGAAATCATGCTCTCATTGGGATGCAAGCACATTTTCCCTCACCTCAGAGCCTGTGATTAGAGCAAGGAGAACATAAGGAGCTTTTCTCAGCTAGGAGAGCTCTGCTTACTCAGATGTGAATGTGGACCCTGACCCCTGGACAGTCTCTACTCCCATCTGAGAACCATATTGAAAGTGAAAATATTAGTTGTTTAGTCATGTCCCAGTCTTTGCGACCCCATGGACTGTAGCCTGCCAGGCTCCTCTGTCCGTGAGATTCTCCAGATAAGAACACTGGAGTGGGTTGCCATGCCCTCCTCCAGGAGATCTTCCTGTCCCAGGGATCAAACCCGAGTCTCCCACATTGCAGATGGGTTCTTTACCCTCTGAGCCATCAGGGACACCCTGGATTCTATTATCTATGTTCAAATAGTTCAAGGTCTTCAAAGGGAAACCATGACTCAGGGAAACTTAAGAAAGCATAATAGCAAGTCCTTTGGTAAAGGAAACATTTAACTGCTAAGTTATTTATTTTTATAATTCTGATTTGCATCATTCTGTTAACCCATTGGACTGTTGACTATTAAAGCAGTTCATGCACACTTGAAGTTTGTACAAAACCATATCATTTATTTTACTTTCTTTGCCTTTGACCTACTTCTTTCTCATCTTCTTTATATCTGTTCTCCATCCTGATGTAGCAATAATATCATAATATAATCATGAAAATATAATATAATAAAATAGAAGAAAAACATGACTAAATGTGACCTTTTCATAAAACATTAAGAGAGATTTTAAGTCAAAATTTTTTACAATAAGGTATGAATCTACAGATTCATTTATTTCTCCTTTCTTCCTGTTTTCAATGCTCAAGTTTCTTTCAGTATGCCACTTATTTAATATAAAACATTCTCTCATGTCTGCACTGCTCAATGTGCTCAAAATATTTAATGATCAAAATATTTAATGATCAGTGTCTCTCCTGAAGTTCCTGAGTCATGAACAGGAAAAGCTACACCCTTAAACTGAGAGGGCTTCCCTGTTGGCTCAGACAGTAAAGAATCCACCTGAAATGCAGGAGACCTGGGTTCGATCCCTGGGTCAGGAAGATTCCCTGGAGAAGAAAATGGCTACCCACTCCAGTATTCTTGCCTGGGAAATCCCATGGACTATAGGCTATAGTTCACGGGGTCACAAGAGTTGGACACAACTTAATGACTAAACCACCAATCTGAGAGCAGTTAAGTGACTTAAATGAGGGGCCATCAGACTGAGGCGGCTCTAGTGCCTTAGCAGCCTATGTAAGCAAACACAAACCTCAGGCTGAAATGTCTCAAGGTTAAGAAATCAAAACCCAAGGACAGCCAATCGTAAACTGCCTCGGCCTTTCCCAAATACACCAGTGGTACACCAGCCAGCCTCAGGATTTCCTGTGTCTCTTGGGCTCCTGTTGGTGGCTCTAAATCACTCCTGAATGGAAGTAATTTTGGGGTGATATACATTCTTGAAATATTTAGTATGTCTCAGTTTATCTTTCAACAATAGCAAGTAGAAAATCCTTCCTTAACGTTATCCAATTAGACCCTAGTTTGATTAGTGAGCTCACACTACTCATCTGCTCCTTATCCTCTCATCTCATAAACAGTTATAAGTTCAGTGGTGTGGACATCCACACATACATATTGGCATGAACACAGACCCACACACACACTGCCGTGGACACATGCACACCGGCGTGGACACACAGACACACACAGTATATCAGATTTCTTGCTAGAGAAGACCCATCCCAGATCTGAATAAGGACAGGACCTGTATTACACAGAAACATTCTTACACTATGATGTTTGTTTGAAGTCATTTAAATGACACTCTAGGTTGCTAAAAATCAAAGAGAAAACAGAAGTCTGAAGAAGATCATAAACAATGTTAACACACTATGAGGTAGTTAACATTTTACCAAATATCTGTCAGTACTCTAAAAATGATTAGACTATGTCCCTGAAATAGGCAGTATTTGACCCTGTTCTGAAATAAAGCTTTTACGGAATTTGGAACATTCAAGAGCATGATTAGAAAAATACCTGATCTAGATTCCATGTATTCTTAATGTGCTAGTAGTAAAGAGCCCACCTACCAAAGCAGGAGACGTAAGAGATGTAAGTTCAACCTCTGGGTCAGGAAGATCCCCTAGAGGAGGGCATGCCAACCTACTCCATTATGATCATCACAAATGATGACTGTCCTGATTAGAAACCCCACAAGAATCTTGCTTTTACTTTCCAGGAGTGGGTCCTCTCATTTGATCAGGAGGGACAGCCACATAAAGGCTACATGATAGCTTTAGCCTGTGCATTTTCTGAAGACCTTGAAAATAAGTCCACCCTTTGACTAGTCTGGAATGCATTGGTCTGAGCTCCAACATTATAAGAGCTAAAAGCATTTTCAAAGCAATGCAATGGAAGAAATTCCTCCACCAATAAATGTCCGCATGATTTCTCCCACTTTTCTGTTTGCTGCAGTGCTTCCTAAGCAGCTGCTGCATTTACAGCTCACCTTAACCCCAGAGACACCTCTGCGTCTCTCAGAACTCTTCCCGTATCAGCTACCTTCACTGTGATGAATGTTCTCTATCTTCCTTACTTCTGTAGTTTTAAGTGGCTTAAATTAATAGATTCCATTTTAAAATGATCTAATTGGCTCAAGAGAGAGGTCCAGAGTGAGTAACTCAGAAACAAATTGGATTGCAAACAACATGGAGAGTTTTGGACAAGACACCACTCCTGGTTGCCTTAAGATGAAACCTTGAGAAGCCCTGCAGGGGGCCAGCTGGCTGCACTCAGATTCCTGACCTGCAGCACTGGAGACAATAAATACGAGTTACCAGAAGACATTAAGTTAGTGCTAACTTAATACACAGATATTAAGTGTATAGATAACTAAAGTGATAAAGTGATAGATAGCTAAAGCAAAGTCTGAAAATGAAATTCTAGACCAATTTTGCTGCCATGATAGTAGCTGAAACTTACTGTTACTAAGAGGATTATATAAATTAATAAAGGAATTCAAATCAAAGATGTACATATACAGACATTTATGTCTTGGCATGCTGAATCCATTTTTTTTCCTAAAATCTAAACTAAAATTCATCCACTTTGGTACACCAGCTGTCCTAGGTATTTCTTGAATAACTTATCAAATTGGAAACTGATGCACATTTTATGAATCAAGCATATTTTAGGTCAAAATTATTGTTTTTCATCACAGAAAACAAACAGGGTTTTCTTTTAAATCACTGAGGACAAATAAAAGTGTTAGTCTCTCAGCTGTGTCCAACTCTTCACGACCCCGTGGACTGTGGCCCACCAGGCTTTGCTCTCCATGGGATTCCCCTGGCAAGAATACTGGAGTGGGTTACCATTCCCTTCTCCAGGGGATCTTCCACACTCAGGGATTGAACATAGGTCTCCTGCATTGCAGGCAGATTCTTTACCAACTGAGTCACCAGGGGAGACCAATACATAATAGTAATTTGTGTCACTGGTCTCATCCCCAGAATAGGTTCATCTCATAATTCTGTATTAAAGGCATGGGGTTTTCAAAATAATATGCACTTAATTAACCAATGACAGCAAAAGTGACCTGCCAAACTCTCAAACTGCACTCTAGTGAATAGACTGAATAATGGGAGCAACCAGAGCCCAAAACTCAACTGGATGCTTCAAAATGAACAAAGATCCACAGAGCATTGTTCTCCCATGTCCTACAGTGTTGGTTCTGATGAAACAAAAGGAGAAGAAATGGGATTTTTAGAGGAAAATTTCAGTTTTCTCACCATCACCAAGCAGCTGCGTATAATGCAGGTAGTTTGACATCAGAGAGGCTTTTGTTTCTTGGAAAATCACCACAATATTAAAAAAAAAAAAAGCCAGCCTAATGTTTTTAATCAAAAAGTCCCATAAAACTGCAAGTTTAAAGAAAGAAAGAGTATTTATGACATATTGCAAGACAGATGAAAACAGGAAAATTCTGAAATGGTAAAATTTGGGGAAAAGAGCAGTAATGAAAAAAATAACAAACTGCTTATCTAGAAAGCACTGTAACCCAGCATGGCTTATTGGCACAGGAAGGCAGGCTGTTTGTAATGTAATTGCACCATTCTACCTAAGCCCAATTCACTCTCATTATCTTGTCACTCCACCTTTTCTTCTGCAGACTCTCTGGCTGCCTGGCCGCATGGGCTGCAGGAGGGAACAGGTGGCGGGCTCCTCACTTGGCCTGCGATGCTGCCTTACAAATAGCTCCTGCCCGAACAGACCAGCCTGCTCCTCTGACATGGGCAGACTCCGCCGCCTTTGGGGATAAGACAGGACGTGCTAATGTGGCTTACGATCCTCTGTAAGAGTGTGAAGATGCTCTACTGAAACAAGACCACTTTAAAAGATAAGTGGTACAGAAAAAAACAAGAAGAGTACTTGCAGTTACTATGCTTTTCCTAGGTTTTCAAACAGAATAAAACATCCCTGTGAATCAGGACATGTTCCTCAGTTACAGCCGAGTCTTATGTCTTTCCTCAAAGAGAAATAATTTAAATCAACTGGTGCCAGGCATTTCCAACAGACTGGAAGCAGGCATCCGCTAAAGGATGCTACCAAAGTGATCCATGACTGAAGTGTGCAAGCGCTTGATTTGACTTGCACACAACTACCGCCCCTTACTTTAGAAGAGTGGGTCGGTTGCTTTAACAGCCATTTAAATTTGTGACAGAGAAAGATATCCTTTGGAGAAAACTGTAAATATTGAATTGGCCCAACATTCATCCAGCTTTTTCTGTAACATCTTATGGAAAAACCCAAACAAGTGTTTTGGCTGACCCAATTTCTTTACTTTTTAAAAATTTGACACTTTGAATAAAAATAAATCTGAATTGTAGTTTTAAGAGCAGAAAACATGAAACATGAGTCTTACTGCTTTTTCTTCTGAATGACCTCCTCAGTCAAAGAAGGTGATGACTATAAAACACAGAACAGCTGAATTGTGCAGTACACACAGCATCGTATACAATGAAATACAGAATGGTTCTAAGAAGAATCAGAAGCAGAAAGCATGCCTTTCCCCCGTAAAGACTCAGTTACAAACCACCAGACTGCATGGGCTCCACAGAGGCTGTGATGTGTACCTTATCCATCTTTGAGTACACAGTGGGTATTCAACAAACACTTGCTGAATTGATGAATGAATGTATGAAAGCAGAAAAATAACTGTGCAGGATCATTTAATTTTAGAAATACAAACTGCTCAAAACATAATCAAATGTTGCCCACTGTTCACAAAATAACCTTCACTCAAATGTACTCAAGATGAAATTAGGTTGTATTAGAATTTAACTCAGGAAAGAATTTAGAATTAAGATTCAACTAACCTCAGTTCAATTCTTAGATCTGCTACTGATGGTAGTTTGAAATCTTTTCTGTTTATCTTTATACTTTTTGTAAAGATATTATATTTTGTGCATAGAATATTCAACATTCATACTAAAATTGCGTCTCTTCTGAAAGGTATGGAATGCTTGAATCCGTTGTGTAAATGGCACACACAGACATAATGCAGGAGTTCAGGCAGGGTTTTACAGAGAAACTGGTACCTGGAGTGTGACTGTTGTCAGTTCCCCTTACCCACAGAACACACTCAAAAATAAAACAGACAGATATCAGTGACAAGTCACAGCAGAGTCAACTTACAACTTGCTTCCCAACATAAGTCAGCCATCTTGGCCTCTGGTAGTTTTCTAAAGGTGCTCCCTGTCTCAGCAACCCTGGAAACTCTGAGCAATGCAAATTCTCAGGCTCCAACCAACTCACTGAACCGGAAGCTCTGTGCTGGGGCCTAGAAGCCTGAGTTGGGACCAGCAGTCCAAGTGGTTCTGATGCATGCCCTAGTTTGAGAAACACTAACCTATGATATCTGTGGTGCTGGAGAAGACTTTTGAGAGCCTCTAGGACAGCAAGGATATCAAACCAGCCAATCCTAAAGGAAATGAAACTTGAATATTCATTGGAAGGACTGATGCTGAAGCTGAAGTGTCAATACTTTGGCCCTCTGAAGCAAAGAGCTGATTGATTAGAAAAGACCCTGATGCTGGGAGAGACTGAGGGCAGGAGAAGAAGGGGGGTGATAGAAGATGAGATGGTTGGGTGGCATCACTGACTCAAAGGACATGAATCTGAACAAACTCTGGGAGACAGTGAAGGACAGGCAAGCTTGGCACGCTGCAGTTCATGGGGTCACAAAGAGTCGGACGTGACTTAGTGATTGAACAACAACAAGCTATGATAGCTAAGAATATTCTAGAAAGCACACTAAAGACATGGGCTAACAATGAGCAAATATTTCCATTCCGTTAATATCACCCTTAAACCATCTTATCTGAGGCGCATTCAGTGTGCTCCCCCCAAGTTTCTAGTATCCAGGTATGGAAAGACCGTCACCAGTCCTCTTCACAGTAAAGGACAGGCGTTGCTTCTGGCCCCCTGCATTACTCCTGCTGGGCCCTCTCTGGGTTCTGGAATAAACACATACCTAATGAGGGTTAAGAGCTGTTAAATTTGAGTTGGGCTCAGAAAAGCAGGCTCAGCACGAGCTCCAGGAGACCCTTCCAGCTATGTGGTCAGTTCACGTGATGTGACAGGTCAGCCAGTCCTGGAGCTCCAACACAGAGGGAGACGCTGTTCAGAGCTTCATTCTTACCAATGAAAGCACACATCATTTGCTTGCCTTTAATCATTTTTATAGGCTTACTAGCAACCACATTTAAAAAGACGTAAGAAAGCTGTTAACCATTGTCCATTAGACTAGTGCTATTTTCCTCTTTAAATCCTCAAAATGGTGACTTGTTGAAGCAGTGACTCTATAAATACCAGTTCACCTCAATTCAACTAAACAAATAGAATGTACACTATGTAACCAGCACCCGATGACCCACTGAGTGCCCTCTGTCTGTTTGTGTGGGTGGAGCAGGAAACTGTGTGCCAGAGGGTGGTTCCTGGGGCTTTAGTTCGGGCAAAGGCAAAGATGCTGGAATTATATCAAGACAATTAAAAGGACCAGGGGTCACATTAATGTTAACGTCCATTATGAAAACCAAACAGAAGGGTCGAGTTCAAAGAGCCAGACGCAGTATCTGAGGGGTGCCGGGAGCAGAGAGGTGAGCATGGAGACTGGGGGAAGGGGAGGGCACATGTCTGAGACAGGTTAAGAGGCCACCTGGTCCAGGGCAGCCACTTCCGGCGGTGTCAGCCTGTAGGCTCAGTGCACACACCCAGGAACTAGGACTGGACAAAGACTACCAGAAATAAAGCAAATACTTCACACTTGGGTAGGGAAAATAGACAAATGTAACTATGGAAAAAATGTACTTAATTAGGATTATGGCACCTGAGAAATCTGTGCATGGTGATCCGGTTTATGTTCGGGTCTTACATGGTAAGAAGGCTTTTCATAGACGGAAGAGGATTCCCTGAATAATTAGTACCACACGGAGTTCACGGCATTGAGGAAAGATGTGATTTAATGATGAAGCAGAAATAGATCCAGACATAAGCAACAAAGCTATTATCAGAAAACAGGTGAAAAGACAGTAAGAGAGGATGGTTATAGACTTTATGGACAATTAGAAGCAAGAAATGTCCAATGCTATGGTTGAACATCACAAAGAAGTCGAGGAAGATGTGGAATAAACACTGACAAAGCATACGCTGTGATTTGAAGAAGCTTCGTATTGGATCTGCTCATTTGTGTGTTAATTTGCATTATTTTTAATTGCATTTTCTAATTTGTTAACCACAAAACTTATATATTAGGCAAGCACCTAAAATGTCCTTAAGGTTCTCAGTGTGTGAGAAAGTATGTGTGAGTGAATGAGTGTGAATGTGAGACTTCGTGTGTGAGAATGTGCATGTAAGTGTGTGTGTGTGTGTGTGTGTGTGTGTGTGTGTGTGTGTGTGTGCATGTGTGTGGAAAGAGAGAGAAAAAGAGGGGAAGAGGGGGAAGGGGCAGGCATCTCCCATGGCCACTTAAACTTTTCCTCATAGGACTTGCATAAATTACAACTACTTCAATTTTCTGTTTTCAGCCTTGTGACATTAGTGTCCCCTACCAAATATTGTTCATAATGCCTATATGGCTGGGAAAGTGTTGCTGCTAAGTCCCTTCAGTCATGTCCGACTCTGTGCGACCCCATAGACAGCCGCCCACCAGGCTCCCCCATCCCTGGGATTCTCCAGGCAAGAGTACTGGAGTGGGTTGCCATTTCCTTCTCCAATGCATTAAAGTGAAAAGTGAAAGTGAAGTCGTTCAGTCGTGCCCGACTCTTGGCGACCCCATGGACTGCAGCCTACCAGGCTCCTTCGTCCATGGGATTTTCCAGGCAAGAGTACTGGAGTGGGTTGCCATTGCCTTCTCTGGGGAAAGTGTTAATAAACTTTTATTTTGGAAGAAAATGTCTCTACTTACTCTGAGAGCATATTTTAAAGTGTCTTGTAAATGTTTTGGTTCCTAATTCTATGAAGATATTATAAAAGTTAAATATTAAAAATAAGCATAAAGTGTTAAAGCTGACACCACCAGCTGCTGGCAGGAACTGGATGAGTTTCCCGGCTTCTTACAAAACTGTCCACATTCTTACCATGGATGCAGCTATTGCGCTACTAGGTTTTCAACCAAATGGTTCAAAAACGTATTAAGCCTGCACCTGAATGTTTATAAAAGCTTTCTTCCTAATTTCCTTCCGAGGTGAGTGAACAAACAGACGGATGAATAAATGTAAATCTATAGAGTGGCATGTGATTCAGCTTTAAAAAACCATCTATCAAGCCACAAAAGGACATGATGAATCTTAAGTAGGTATTGTTCAGTGAAAGAAGTCAGCTAAAAAGGCTTAAACATTGGACATTTGGGGAAAGGCAAAACTGTAGAGATGACTAAAAACCAGTGGTTTGCAGAAGCATAGCAAGAGGAGGGGAGGGGAGAGCAGGTGAAGCCCCTGGAGTGTTTCCCGTGAGCATTCATCTGTGTGACGCTCTATGGTGACCTCCTGACATGGTGCCTTTGGGAAACCCTGTGGAACTCACCGCACAGAGCGGGTCCTGTATGGACAAAGCCAGCGGGGCTGCTCTCCATTCATGGCCCTGTGAGTATGGGGTTTTCCCTCCCAGGAAGCCAGAGCTGCCCCTGTCTCATGGTTAATGTCTGCCCAGGGAGCCTGGACCCCTTGCAGTGGGCTTAGTACCAGCATCTCTGCCTTCTCTCAGGAAGCCTGGTGGTTGGACCAGCTGGACTTTGATGACTCCTGCTCTGTGGGAACAGCAGGGGCTGAGCTACAGACGGGAGCAGAAGGGAGCACTGAGGCACATCTGGAGACCGGGCACTGACCGCAGCAGAAGCTTACACCGGGAGATCAGGGTGGGCACCACCAGGACTATTCCAGCCACAGGCAGGACAGGCAGCCTTGGTGCAGGAGTGGGAGCTGAGTGGACATGGGAGGCAGGAGAGCCAGGTCCACATGCACAGGATGGCACAATGGCCTCTACCAGCCTGGCCGCCATGCTTCACGTTCCTCCACTTCATCGTGCAGTGTGACACTGTACTCAGCATTTAGAGTGATCACGTTGGTGAGATTTTACGTTAGAACTTGTGGTTATTCTTTTATCAGTAAAGGTACCTCACAACAATCTCAAGACTTTGCTGTGAATCTCCTTCACAACCAGACACTGATGCCAACACAACACAACTGTTTTAAGCCCTGAAAGGACACCAATAGTCTTCAGCGGCCAGAATTACCCAACAATCTCTTGACCGTATTTTCCGAACAGGGAGAGGTGGGATTGTCAAGACCAAAGCAGGCGAGACAGAAATTTGTCCCTGAAGGACAGGATAATGTCTTTGAAATGCATGGAATGCAACTCCAGAAACAGTTCCACTAATTTATTAAATTTTCTGAAATACTTATTGGGACCTTGTACATCTAAGCATGATGGTAGATCTTGGGCTCACAAAGAGAAACTAGAGTTTCTTCCTTCAAATTCTCATGGAAACAAACAAAGAAGAAAAAGTAAAAATTGTAACATAAATCAGCATCCTCATTTCTACAGCAGCTATCAATCAGCAACCCCAGACGCCAGCTCCAGGAATCGCACCTTCTGTTGGTGGTGGCAAAGTCATCAGACCCTCTTGTAAGCAAGGCATTTGGAGAGCAGGTCAGAGTTAGGAAACATTAAGAAAATTGCCTGAATACAAAGTCAGTCTTGGAAGCAGAACTAAGCTTCTCGACCTTTGATAATTGTGTCATTTTTTTCATGACAGACAACATAGTCAGCAAAACTAGAAGTAGGGATGCTTCACTAGGGAAGCCAGTGGCTCTAACATCACAAATACACCTGAAAGGGCAGGAATATGAATCACAAGTCTGGAGGGAAATCACAAGTCTGGAGGAGTACAAGCCCATGTCTCAGACATCTTCAAAGTCACAGAAAAGCAGCGATCACACTCATCAGTTCAGATGTTTAGTGTTTATATTACAGCAACCTTGCCTTGTCAATTAGAAGGAAAATGCCCAGGAAGGTTGGACCTTGTTAGTTCAGGGGGCAGGGTGGTTGGCACCAGGCAAGGCAGGGCCCGGCTGGAAAGGCAGCCTGCACAGTGGCCACCCAGTATCCTTTTGCTCATAGGGCCATTTCCCATTCAAATGCGAAGCCAGCTCTGCTTTAAATGTGGACAAGCAAGTTGGAGGCACAGGTGGCATTCTATAGGTCAAGGCTGCGTGAGCAGTGCCTGCCAAGACCTGTAGGTTTAAGTACCCCACGTGAAAGCAGGAATGCCGGCAGGCTGTGTTACAGACCCAGCGTAGCACTTCTCCTCCTTCATCCTCTCCCCAAACAGTATCAATTCAGACACACTGCTTGAATTTCAAAGATACATTCCTAAGAAGGGAGATACATGCTTGAGATGTATCCAGGGTTATTTTAATAACAAAATTGTGATTCCAGAAGGTGTGCTGGGGCAAGGAACAGTCACCCTCAGCGAGTATCCATCACTCCCTTTATGGCCACCTTTGTCCCCCTCTTCATTTATAGTACATGACCTTTCTAGGACTCCAGTCAGAGTTTGCAGGGCATGGCACTTTGAAATCCTGCAGACTGGGCTTTGCACAACATGAAGTGAACACACACAACAGCTGATGTTGGGAAATTCTAAGTAGGTGATAAATAAGATTCTCCAACAGAGCAATAACTTTACTCACAATGACGTATCAGAAAGCAAGGGTCTTACCTGAACTTAGCTGGAGCAATGTTTTCCTTTCTCGGAGGTCACTTCTCTGGCAATCTCAACATTCTGGAGACTGGTCTAAATGCAGACAGCAAAAATGAAGTCCTATGAGTGCTCAGAAGAGAGAGAGAGAAAACTATACACAGAAACTGACTTTATCCACAAGAAACACAAGCATTCCGTTCACACTTACATCACATACAACTTTACCACAGTTTCTTATCAGTTTCTAGGAGTAAACCAAAGCCTTGTGAATTGTCAAGAGGAGAAATAAGAATATAATAAAAGAGGCAAATACACACAATGGGAAAAGACAGTCTCTTCAATAAATGGTGTAGGAAAAACCGGATAACTGTTAATACTTGCAGAATAATCAAACTGGATTACTTTCCCGCACCATATACATAAACAAATTCAAAGTGGATTAATGACTTAAACCTAAGACCTGAAGCCCAAAAACTTCTAGAAGAAAACATGAGCAGTATTCTCTCTGACATCAGTCTTGGCAATATTTTTTTTTGGATACATGTCCTCAGGCAATGGAAACAAAAAGTAAAGAAAAATAAAACAAAAATAAAGAAAAGGGACCACCTTATCAGACTAAAAAGTTTTTGCACAATGAAGTAAGCCATCAACAAAAGAAAAGGCTGCCTACTGAATAGGAGAGATGTTTACAAACGATATATTCAGTAATGAGTTTATATGAACTGTAGCCTGCCAGGCTCCTCTGTCCATGGGGTCGCAAGAGTCAGACATGATTTAGCAACTAAACCACCAACACATTCAAAATATACGAAAAACTCATGCAACTTAATGTGGGTAAAAAGCAACCAGTTTAAATAATTGGCAAAGAATCTGACTAGATATTTTTTCAAAGATATAGATGGTCAACAGGCATATGAAAAGATGCTCAATATCATTAATCACCATAGAATGCAGATCAAAATCTCAGTGAGACACGACTTCTTACTTGTCAGAATGACTTTTATCAAAAAGAAAACAAATAACAAGTGCCGGTGAGGATGTGGAGAAAAAGCTATTGGTTGGAATGTAAATTGGTGCAACTTCTTTAGAAAACAGTAAGTGTCCTCAAAAAATTAAAAATAGAAGATCCAGCAAATTGACTTTTGTTTTTTTGTTTTTTTTTTTTCAAAGAAAATAAAAATGCTAGTTAGAAGAGATATGTTCACTCTGGGGTTCATTAAAGCATTATTTATAATAGCCAAGATATGGAAGCAAGTCAAGTGCCTGTCAGTAGATAAATGGATACAGAAGTTGTGGTATAGATATGCAATGGAATACAGCTCAGCCATAAAAAAGAATTGAATCTTGCCATTTGCAACAACAGCATGGATCGACCTAGAGACCTAGGATCTATTATGCTTGCTGAAGTAAGTCAGACAGAGGAAGATAAATACCATTTTTATATGTGGAATCTAAAAAAACCTGAAACAAGTAAATAAACACAAAACAGAAAGTGTCGTGTGAGGTGGCTGCCACAGGAGAAAGGGCTAGAGGGTGAGTGAACTAGGTGAGGGAGGTGAAATGGCACAAATTTTAAACCAAATGAGTCATGGGGATGAAATGCACTGTGTGAGGAACACAGTCAATACACTGTAATAGCTTTGTATGCTAACAGACAGTAACTAGACTTCTAGAGGTGATCAATTTGTAATATATAAAAATATTGAATAACTATGTCATATTCCTGAACTAATATAATGTTGTTAAGTCAATTAAACATCAATGAAAATAATCCAAAAAACAGACCAGAAAAAAAAAGCAATAAGGTAATAAGTATATCCTGAATAGTTAATGTCATAAGATTAATTTCCGTAGAGCACATTTTAGGGAAATTGGCTTTAAAAGAATTACAAGAGTATATTGGTAACCTGACCAAAATTTTGTCTGCCAGCAGCTGGCATTTAGATGTAACTGCCAATATTGCAGCCTTTAGAGTTAGATTCCAAGTTTAAATTATTGATAATATTTAAAAGCATTCCTTGTAAGGAACAGCTTATTGATTTAATGCCAAGAGGTGATTACTATTTTAATGAGACACAGCTATTAACTCAGTTTTGTACTGTGGAGGGGGGCTGGCCTCTATAAATCAATACCTAAGCAACAATTGGATTGCTAATTCACAAGACCAAAATCAGGTTTCTGCTTGTGCCTCTTAATTTTTAATGATCCCATTTATGTTACCTGTCCTCTCATGAACTCAATTGTAGTTTTGAAAATACAGCAATACTTTAATAAACTGATGGCCAGGTGAGATGTTACACTTACTAGAGCAGTGATTTTCCAGGGAAGCTCTAGGGAAGACACATCTGACTCACTAGACACATTCTGATTCTGAATCAGGTTCAGATTCCTACAGAGACCTGTGAGCACAGCTATCTAGTAAACTCCTCAGAGAGAAATGACCCTTGGCAAGTCAGGAACCTGGTGTTTTAATGTATAAGCTCACAGGCTGTGGTGAGGTAATTCTGGGATGACCATCAGTTCATGCCCCGGTGTACACTCTGGGTCAGCCCTTCTCCTGACTGTGGGCTTAGGGTGTGGCTGGATATTACCTTAATGACATAATAAATTGTGTGACAGTTCACTCTGATGCTGACAATGATAGTTCTCATCACAATATAAAACAAAGCCACCAGGTTTTCTGTTCCACATGAAAATCTTCAGATGTCAACTGAATTTAGAAATACAGATCCAGCTGAATGAAACTCCTGAGTTATCTGAGTTTACTCATTGCTAAGAATCACTGTGAGTCTTCCTGCAAACTGTCTCATCTCCTTACACTCCAGTGACTCACTCCTGGCTCTGTGCTTCTCCATCTTGGCAGGGATCTGGGGAATGTGCGCAGTGGGCACATGAAAGATAATTAGCTGTTTCTGCAAATAGCGCCATTGTAAAGTAAATCACCCCTCAATCCTTTCAACGGAGAAGGTTCTTTCTTTTCTCCTTTGCTGAATCCTCCAAGAGCTGACTATATCATGACACAGCTAATGAATGTAGGTTTTCACTAATGGACTCTCAAGAACACTGTCTTGAGTCACTTTAGCATCTATTTGGGAATTTCAACCGAGTCAAATGTTGGCACACATGGCACAGGCATTCTGTTTTCCAGTCAGCAACACCTCATGGCAGCCCTTCTGGGAGGCCCACTCAACAATATTTATCAAAGCCTAAATCACTGATATCCCTTAACCTAAGCAGGATTTAAAGAAATAAGTCACATCAATAGATTTCATGCACAGGAATGCCCACAACAGTGTTACATTAAAAAAAAAAAAAAAAAAAAAACAGATTACATATCCAAATATGAATCATTGGTTTAAAATTGCACTATGGACATTCAGGATAACATTGTGCTGCCATTTAAAACTTTTAAGGTTTTTTGATGACATCATTTCCCTATGCTCTATGTCTGCTGTGGACTGAATCGTGTCCTCGCAAACTTCCCATGTTGAGTCTCTAACCCCAGCGTGATTGTATTTGGAGACTAGCTACACTCAAACCCTGGTCACTGGACACTGGGAGACGATAGGTGCACTTAGTGGTGAGCCACGGAGTCTAAGATCACATACTGGGCTGACACAGCACAGCTGAACACCCCCTCTCTCTGGGCACACGGCTTTCTGACTTTCAGATCTCTCCGGTCAGCTTTCTCTTTCCTCACCAGTGATACTTGTCGGTTCTCCTGCTGGCTCTGACTCATTGCTCCTCCAATCCACACATTTCGGAAGGCACTGAGCTCCAGAGTGCTTTTCTCTGTAAAGTCGCTTTCAAGGCGATGCTGTCCACCCTCAGCGAGTTAAAGTCCACCCAGTGCTGATGATGCCTCAGAGCAGGACACAGACTCCTGCTTCAGCCTCTTCTGAGGCCTCTTCACACAGCCCCTCGTGGTTCATGCCCCATCACTTCGTCCAGACCCCTGCAGCTATGACTTCCCACTGAGCCCTTCCTTGCAATCCCTTCAGTGTGAAGCAGCACAGAGCCACTCTATCCACAAACCGGCTCTCTTCGTTCTCAACACCACTCACTGCTACCCAGGGTACTATCCATTTACATGTTTGCTATTCAGTGACTGCCCACCCTCACAAGAAGATGAGCCCTTACTACAGGCTTTGCTTGCTTATCACTATGTCTCCACACCTGTACTAATGCACAGGACACAGAAACCACAGCATCAGCATCTGCTGGCTGGATGAGGCAGAGCCCACTGCAGGTAGGGGAGCAGGGTGACACTGTGACACCAGTGCTGCGAGGTGGGGGACGCAGAGCCTGTCACTGATGCTAGACTGGAGATGAGTGGGCTGAGGGGAAACAGGGCCCTAACCTGTGATCCCCTCTTGGCTCTTATGTCCATGCAGTCACCCTTGAACTCATCTCCTCAGTGCCAGCCTCACTCTGATGGCCTTCGGCTTCCACATGGCCCAGGAGAACTTTAAATACAGGACTCACAGGCTGTAGCCTGCAGGGTCCTCATGGTGACTGCTCTGCTGAAGATGCAGTCATTCTGAAGCAGTCATCTTTCCCAACTGTGCTGTACAGAGGCTGCTCGGCATAGATCCCTCTCCTTAACCCCAAGTGCCCTGTGCCCTCTTTTTCCTGGTGAAAACCTGCTCTCATTCAACAGACCCTGCAAGCTTGTCAGCTCTAAGGATGCTCCTGACCACTTCCACATTCACAGACACTGGCTACAGCTTCCTCAGTCTCCCCAAAGCTGTCCCCTGTGTGCACTTCTATCGGCCACTACAGGGCTACTGGGGCTTCCGCAATGTCTCAGCTCATAAAGAGCTTGTATGCCAATGGAGGAGACTCGAGAGACATAGGTTCAATCCCTGGGTTGGGAAGATCCCCTAGAGGAGGAAATGGCAACCCACTCCAGTATTCTTGCCTGGAGAATCCCATGGACAGAGAAGCCTGGTGGGCTACAGTCAGTGGGGTCACAAAGAGTCAGACGGGACTGAGCATGCACACGCACACATAGGGTTATTGGTTTACAGGTCTGTTTAACATACACGAGTTGAGCACAGGGGTAAATCCCACTCATCTCTGGGCTCCTCTCAGCTAGACCTAGAATAATATTCAACAAGTAACAAATCGATGCTCCAGTAACCAATGGAAATGTGGAAGTTTAATGAGGGGCAGCAAGGAAAGGAAGTGAAGAAGGTAAGGACATGGACAGGAGGAATGGAGACAAAGAGAAACTGTATAAAGTTTATGAAGTCATCTTCACAGAAAATGTAGGTGACAAAGGAGATAAAATAACTCCAGAGTCCTAACCTTGGAAGAGCAGGTAAAAAAGAAGGATTTGATAAAAATAAATAAATAAACAGAAAAACTTAAGAAAAATCTATCAAAGTGGTGGTATCTGTGGTTCAAGAGATTACATTATATCAAATGATTTAAAGAGAGAGACTATTTCTATAATTGAAATATTTGGAATATTAGTTACTGTATTTCACAGTGAAAGATGATTACTGATTTTGAGATGGCTCTGATTTTAATTTCAACATTACATAGGAACCTGGAATGTTAGGTCCATGAATCAAGGTAAATTGGAAGTGATCACACAGGAGATGGCAAGAGTGAACATCAACATTTTAGAAATCAGTGAACTAAAACGAACTGGAATCAGTGAATTTAATTGAGATGACCATTATATCTACTACTGTGGGCAAGAATCCCTTAGAATAAATGGAGTAGCCCTCAGTCAACAAAAGACTCCGAAATGCAGTACTTAGGTTCAATCTCAAAAATGACAGAATGATCTCTATTCATTTCCAAGGCCAACTATTTAATATCACAGTAATTCAAGTCTATGTCCCTACCACTAATGCATTAGAAGCTGAGGTTGGACGGTTCTGTGAAGACTTACAAGACCTAGAACTAACACCTAAAATAGATGTCCTTTTCATTATAGCAGACTGGAACGCAAAGGTAGGAAGTCAAGAGATACCTGGAGAAATAGGCAAATTTGGCCTTGGAGAAAAAATGAAGCAGGGCAAAGGCTAACAGAATTTTGCCAAGAGAACTCGCTGGTCATAACAAACACCCTCTTCTAACAACACAAGAGACGATTCTATACATGGACATCACCAGATGGTCAATATCGAAATCAGATTGACTATATTCTTTGCAGCCAAAGATGGAGAAGCTCCATACAGTCAGCAAAAACAAGACCAGGAACATACTGTGGCTAAGATCATGAATGCCTTATTGCCAAATTCAGACTTAAATTTAAGAAAGTAGGAAAAACTACTAGACCATTCAGATATGCCCTAAATCAAATCCCTTACAGTTATCCAGTGGAAGTGACAAATAGATTCAGGGGATTAGATCTGAAAGACAGAGTGCCTGAACAACTATGGACAGTGGTTCATAACATTGTACAGGATGCAGGCATCAAAACCATCCCCAAGAAAAAGAAAGGAAAAAAGGCAAAATGGTTGTCGGAGGAGGCCTTACAAATAGCTGTGAATAGAAGAGAAGCTAAAGGAAAAGGAGAAAAGGAAAGATATACCTACCTGAATGAAGAGTTCTGAAGAACAGCAAGGAGAGATAAGAAAGCCTTCCTCAGTGATCAATGCAAAGAAATAGGAGAAAACAATAGAATGGGAAAAACTAGAGAGCCCTTCAAGTAAATTAGAGATGCCAAGGGAATATTTCATGCAAAGATTGGCACAATAAAGGACAGAAATGGTACAAACCTAACAGAGGCAGAAGATATTAAGAAGAGGTGGCAAGAATACACAGAAGAACTATACAAAATTTATCTTAATGACCCAGATAACCATGATGGTGTGATCACTCACCTAGAGCCAGACATCCTGGAATGTGAAGTCAAGGGGGCCTTAGGCAGCATCACTATGAACAGAGCTAGTGGAGGTGATGGAATTCCAGCTAAGCTCTTTCAAATCCTAAAAGATGATGCTGTGAAAGTGCTGCATTCAATATGCTAACAAATTTGGAAACCTCAGCAGTGGCCACAGCACTGGAAAAGATCAGTTTTCATTCCAATCCCAAAGAAAGGCAGTGTCAAAGAATATTCAAACTATTGCATAATTGTACTTATTTCACACACTAGTGAAGTTATGCTAAAAATTCTCCAAGTGAGGCTTCAACAGTATGTGAATTAAGAACTTCTAGATGTTCAAGCTGGCTTTAGAAAAGGCAGAAGAACAAGAGACCAAATTGCCAGCATTCATTAGATCACAGAAAAAGAATTCCAGCAAAACATCTACTTCTGTTTTATTGACTATGCCAAAGCCTTTGACTATATAGATCACAACCAACTGTGGGAAATTCTTAAAGAGATGGGGACACCAGATCACCTTACTTGTCTCTTGAGAAATCTGTATGCAGGTCAAGAATCAGCAGTTAGAACCAGACATGAAACAATAGACTGGTTCCAAATCAGGAAAGGAATAAATCAAGGCTGTATATTGCCACCCTGTTTATTTAATTTATATGCAGAGTACATCATGTGAAATGCCAGGGTGGATGAAGCACAGGCTGGAATCAAGATTGCTGGGAGAAATATCAATAATCTCACATATGCAGATGATACCACCTTTATGGCAAAAAGTGAAGAGGAATTGAAGAGCCTCTTGAAATTCAAAGAGGAGAGGGAAAAAGTTGGCTTAGAACTCAACATTCAAAAGACTAAGATAATGGCATCCAGTCCCATCATTCCATGGCAAATAGATGGGGCAACAATGGAAACAGTGACAGACTATATTTTCTTGGACTCCAAAATCACTGCAGATGGTGACTGCAGCCATGAAATCAAGACACTTGCTCCTTGGAAGAAAACCTATGACCAACCTAGATAGCATATTAAAAACCAGAGACATTACCTTGCCAACAAAGGTCCATCTGGTCAAAGGTCCATCTGGTCAAAGGTACGGTCTTTCCAGTAGTCATGTATGGATGTGAGATTTGGACCATAAAGAAAGCTGAGCACCGAAGAACTGATGTTTTTGAACTGTGGTGTTGTAGATGACTCTTGAAAGTCCCCTGGACTGCAAGGAGAACAAACCAGTCCATCCTAAAGGAAATCAGTCCTGAATATTCATCGGAAGGACTGATACTGAAGCTGAAACTCTGATATTTTGGCCGCCTGATGCGAAGAACTGACTCATTTGAAAAGACCCTGATGCTAGGCAAGACTGAAGGCAGGAGTTGAAGGGGACAACAGAGGATGAGATGGTTGGATGACATCACTGACTCTATGGACATGAGTTTGAGCAAGCTCCAGGAGTTGGTGATGGATAGGGAAGCCTGGCGTGGTGCAGTCCATGTGATGACAAAAAGTCAGACATGACTGAGCAACTGAATCAAACTGAACTGATTTTAATGGAATGTAAAGGGTCTCTTCTCCTAGTATTCCATATATTGTTATATATATATATATATATATATATATATATATATATATATATATATATATATAAATGGGAGCACTGTAAGAAAGTCAAAGAAAACTCTGAAAGACTGTGTAAAATTTAACTAAAGAGAAAACACCATAAACCCAGAAACAAACATATGAAAAGCAGCAGTTCCTGTTTTCCATTGATTTGTTTAATATCTGCTTCATATAATGGCAACTGTGAACAACTTTCTCCATTGGTAAACACATGAACAGGACTAATACATCAATTCAAATAATGATAAGTGCCTACAAAAATGAAAATAAACATCAAGGAAGACTACATTTCTTCAGCTGCATTCTTTCATGTGATATTTAAATCTTTGATTTATCTATTTATTTGTTACCACATGATGGAGTGCTATTTAAGAAATGCTGGTATTTTAATATAAAATAGAATTCCTTTATTAATGCATGTAAGATAAAATAAAACCAGACTTCTCTCTAAAAGCTGTGAGGAGAGTCTTGGTAAGGGGTGTGAGTAACTAACTATTTTGCCCCTTGAAGACTTTTTCCTGTTGACTGCAGCCACATGTTGCAAGAGACTGGCTTTTCCACTCCCACAGCAGAGCACAACTGAGTGTCAGGGAAATATTCATTTCCAGGCCAATCACCAACTGACACAGCTGGACCCATGGAGTTGTTTCTCACTGAGATCACAGAAAACAACCAGTTCAAGATCAGATTTGTGCTGTGGCTTCTGCTTCTTTGATCTTTTTTTTCATTGTAAAGAACATGAAAGAGGCCTGAAATTACTCTGACAACCCCTGAAAGGATATCATCAAAGCCGTATTCTTTTTTAATGATTTTGGATAATTCCAGTCTCCCATCCAAAGTGAGTCCCTCTATCTACACTCTATCTCAACTCCTCCAAAAACTACATCCTCTGAGTTATTCATGATTCCCTCCCTTTCTGCCATCTTTCATTTAACCTTCCAACTGTTTTTTCTCCTAAGTATACATACCTCAGTGTACTGTCTCTCATTTTTTAAAATTATAAAAGGGAATGTATTCCACCCACTCAGGCCACTTCCCACCACAAGTCCACCTGAAATTGGTCTCTACACTTGCTGATTACACTCTCCTCAGATTCCATGGAAACATCTTGCCCATAGATCACAAAGAGGCTATTTACCAAACCCAAAGGACACACATATGTCCTTCTCCAGACCAATCTCCCTGTTCACATCATGACCCACCACTTCCCTGGTCAACACTGCCCTCCTTGCTCCCTCTCTCCCATCCTACATACTGAGCCCCATTAGGAAGCTCCTCTTCTTGTATCCTTCCCATGTTGCTGGTAACTTCTAGGGCTTGTTCCCCCTCTTCTCTTATTAGCTCTATGCATCTGACTAACCTCAGTGCTCTATTCATTCCACTGGCTCAGCTATAACCTGTGTCCTAATAACTGCCATTCAGTGAAAGTGAAAGTGAAGTCGCTCAGTCGTGTCCGACTCTTTGTGACCCTGTGGACTGTAGCCCACCAGGCTCCTCTGTCCGTGGGATTCTCCAGACAAGAATACTGGAGTGGGTTGCCATTTCCTTCTCCAGGGGATCTTCCCAACCCAGGGATCGAACCCAGGTCTCCTGCATTGCAGGCAGACGCTTTATCCTCTGAGCCACCAGGGAAGCCCATTCAGGTATGACCTAAATCAAATCCTTTACATTTATACAGTGGAAATGAGAAATGGATTTAAGGGTCTAGATCTGATAGACAGAGTGCCTGATGAACTATGGATGGAGGCTTTTGACACTGTACAGGAGACAGGCATCAAGATTATCCCCAAGAAAAAGAAATGCAAAAAGGCATGTAGAGTTAAGGCTATGGTTTTTCCAGTAGCCATGTACGGATGTGAGAGTTGGACTATAAAGAAAGCTGAGCACCAAAGAATTGATGCTCTTGAACTGTGGTGTTGGAGAAGACTCTTGAGAGTCCCTTGGACAGCAAGGAGGTCCAACCAGACCATCCTAAAGAAGATCAGTCCTGGGTGTTCATTGGAAGGACTGATGTTTAAAATGAAACTCCATCCTGTTTGGGACTCTCTGGGTTTCTTGGACTTGGGTGATTATTTCCTTCCCCATTTTAGAGAAGTTTTCAACTGTTATCTCCTGAAGTATTTTTTCATGGTCTTTCTTTTTGTCTTCTTCTTCTGGGACTCCAATGATTCGAATATTGGGGCATTTAGCATTGTCCCAGAGGTCTCTGAGGTTGTCCTCATTTCTTTTAATTCTTTTTTTTTCCTCTCTGTTTCATTTATTTCTACCATTCTATCTTCTATCTCACTTATTCTATCTTCTGCCTCCATTATTCTGCTGTTGGTTCCCTCTCCAGAGTGTTTTTTATCTCATTTATTGCATTGCTAATGCTAAGTCACTTCAGTCGTGTCCGACTCTGTGCGACCCCATAGACGGCAGCCCACCAAGCTCCCCCATCCCTTGGATTCTCCAGGCAAGAACACTGGAGTGGGTTGCCATTTCCTTCTCCAGTGCATGAAAGTGAAAAGTGAAAGTGAAGTCACTTAGTCACGTCAGACTCTTAGCAACCCCATGGACTGCAGCCTACCAGACTCCATCCATGGGATTTTCCAGGCAAGAGTACTGGAGTGGGGTGCCATTGCCTTCTCCATTTATTGCATTATTCATTATATATTGACTCTTTTTTATTTCTTCTAGGTCCTTGTTAAACCTTTCTTGCATCTTCTCGATCCTTGTCTCCAGGCTATTTATCTGTAACTCCAATTTGTTTTCAAGGTTTTGGATCATTTTCACTGTCATTATTCGGAATTCTTTATTAGGTAGATTCCCTATTTCTTCCTGTTTTGTTTGGTTTGATGGGCATTTATCCTGTTCCTTTGCCTGCTGGGTATTTCTCTGCCTTTTCATCTTGTTTATATTACTTTGTTTGGGGTGGCCTTTCTGTATTCTGGTAGTTTGTGGTTCCTCTTTGTTGTGGAGGTTCCTCACTGTGGGGGTGGATGGGTGTCTTGTCAAGGTTTCCTGGTTAGGGAAGCTTGTGTCAGTGTTCTGGTGGGTGGAGCTGGATTTCTCTCTTTAGAGTGCAATGAAGTGTCCACTAATGAGTTTTGAGATGTCAATGGGTTTAGTGTGACTTTGGGCAGCCTGTATATTGAAGCTCAGGGCTATGTTCCTGTGTTGCTGGGGAATTTGCATGGTATGTCTTGCTCTGGAAGTTGTTGGCCCTTTGGTGGTGCTTGGTTTCAGCGTAGGTATGGAGGCGTTTGATGAGCTCCTATTGATTAATGTTCCTTGGAGTTCTCTGGTGTTCTCAGGATTTGGACTTAAGCCTCTTAACTCTGGTTCAGTCTTATTCTTATTCTTACAGTAGCCTCAAGACCTCTCCATCTACACAGCACTGATGATAAAACATCTAGGTTAATGATGAAAAGTTTCTCCACAGTGACGGACACCCAAAGAGGTACACAGAGTTAAATGGAGAAGAGAAGAGAGAGGATGGAAATAGAGGTGACCAGGAGGAGAAGAGGGGGAATCAAAAGGAAAGAGAGCAAGCTAGCCAGTAATCACTTCCCTATGTGCTCTCCAAGTCTGGATCCCTCAGAGATGTTCACAGTGTTACACAGAGAAGAGAAGAGGAAGGAAGGAGACACAGGTGGCCAGGAGGATAAAAGGGGGAATCAAAAGGAGCAAGAGAGATCCAGCCAGTAATCAGTTCCCTAAGTGTTCTTCACAGCCTGGAACACACAAAGAGATTCACAGAGTTGGGTAGAGAAGAAAAGGGGGAGGGGTGAGATAGAGGTGACCTAGTGGAGAGAAAGGAGAGTCAAAAGGGGGAGAGAGCAATCAGGCCAGTGATCTTGCTCCCAAGTAAAAATGGGTACTGAATATTGGGTTCTTAAAGGTACAAATTTGACAACAAATACCAAAAAGCAAAGATTAAAAATCTAGAGTAGAGGCTAGATTCTCAAAAATAAAATGTTTTTTAAAAAGTCACAAAAATTTCTGGTCTTACATTTAGATCTTTAATCCATTTTGAATTTATTTTTGTGTGTGGTGTTAGAAAGTGATCTAGTTTCATTCTTTTACAAGTGGTTGACCAGTTTTCCCAGTGGGAATGCAAACTAGTACAGCCACTATGGAGAACAGTGTGGAGATTCCTTAAAAAATTGCAAATAGAACTCCCTTATGACCCAGCAATCCCACTGCTGGGCATATACACCGAGGAAACCAGAATTGAAAGAGACACATGTACCCCAATGTTCATCGCAGCACTGATTATAATAGCCAGGACATGGAAACAACCTAGATGTCCCTCAGCAGATGAATGGATAAGAAAGCTGTGGTACATATACACAACGGAGTATTACTCAGCCGTTAAAAAGAATTCATTTGAATCAGTTCTGATGAGATGGACGAAACTGGAGCCGATTATACAGAGTGAAGTAAGCCAGAAAGAAAAACACCAATACAGTATACTAACACATATATATGGAATTTAGAAAGATGGCAATGACGACCCTGTATGCAAGACAGGAAAAAAGACGCAGCTGTCTATAACGGACTTTTGGACTCAGAGGGAGAGGGAGAGGGTGGGATGATATGGGAGAATGGCATTCTATCATGTATACTATCATGTAAGAATTGAATCACTAGTCTATGTCTGACGCAGGATACAGCATGCTTGGGGCTGGTGCATGGGGATGACCCACAGAGATGTTATGGGGAGGGAGGTGGGAGGGGGGTTCATGTTTGGGAACACATGTAAGAATTAAAGATTTTAAAATTAAAAAAAATAAAAAATAAAAAAAAGTCACAAAAATTATAAAGTATATATATATGAAATTTGCTTTAAAAATAGGGTCTTTTTTTGCAAGTTAATAGGAGAAGGCAATGGCACCCCACTCTAGTACTCTTGCTTGGAAAATCCCATGGATGGAGGAGCCTGGAAGGCTGCAGTCCATGGGGTTGCTGAGGGTCAGACACGACTGAGCAACTTCACTTCCACTTTTCACTTTCATGCACTGGAGAAGGAAATGGCAACCCACTCCAGTGTTCTTGCCTGGAGAATCCCAGGGACGGGGGAGCCTGGTGGGCTGCCGTCTATGGGGTTGCACAGAGTCAGACATGACTGAAGTGCCTTAGCAGTAGCAGCAGTAGGTTATAAAAATGAAAATTAAGAGAGTAATAGGGGACTTAAAAATTAAAAGAAAAATTAATTAAAAAATGATAATAGTAAAAATATATCTAGGACATTCTCTGGAGCTGTTGCGGACAGTGTGGGGTCAGTTCATTTTCAGATAGTTCCTTGGTCCAGCTTGTACTTCTCAAGGTCTATAGGCCCCTTCATATGTAGTTAGTGCTAACTACAGGGCTTTAATCTATTGCACCTGTCACTTCCAAAGCCGTTCCCTCTGTTTATTTTAGCTCCTTTTGTTTGCTAGTCTCTTCAGTGTCTAATTTCTGCCCTGACACAAAGAGGGTGGTGGTGGTCACTTTTTTTTAGGCTCACTTGTTCAGTCATGCTGTGGGGAGGGAGGAACACTGCAAATAAATATCACTGGCATGTGCTCACAGTGATTCAGCCACACTGGGTTTGCCCCCACTCACAGTGTGTGTGCTTTCCCAGTCTACACTCGTCAGGCTCTAGGTTGATCTGCCAGAACTGTCTAATGCTGGCCCCGAGTTTTATGCACTCCCCAGGTCTAAGCCGAAGTGAAACACTCCAATATACATTTGAATCAAATTAACAAAGATCAAACACAAAGAAAAATATTAAAAGCAGCAAGGGAAAAACAACAAATAACACACAAGGGGATTTCCATAAGGATAACAGCTGATCTTTCAATAGAAACTCTTCAGGCCAGAAGGGAATGGTAGGACATACTTAAAGTGATTAAAGAAAATAACCTATAGCTCACATTACCGTACCCAGCAAGGTTCTCATTCAAATATGAAGGAGAAATCAAAAGCTTTCAGTTCAGTTCAGTTAAGTCACTCAGTCGTGTCCGACTCTTTCTGACCCCATGAACTGCAGCAGTCCATGCCTCCCTGTCCATCGCCAACTCCCGGAGTTCACACAAACTCATGTCCATTGAGTTGGTGATGCCATCCAGCCATCTCATCCTCTGTAGTCCCCTCCTCCTGCCCCCAATCCCTCCCAGCATCAGAGTCTTTTCCAATGAGTCAACTCTTTGCACGAGGTGGCCAAAGTATTGAAGTTTCAGCTTCAGCATTAGTCCTTCCAAAGAACATCCAGGACTGATCTCCTTTAGGATGGACTGGTTGGATCTCCTTGCAGTCCAAGGGACTTTCAGGAGTCTTCTCCAACACCACAGTTCAAAAACATCAGTTCTTCAGCACTCAGCTTTCTTCACAGTACAACTCTCACATCCGTACATGACTGCTGGAAAAAACATAGATGGACCTTTGAATAGATGGACATTTGTTGGCAAAGTAATCTCTCTCTGTTTTTTAATATGCTATCTAGGTTGGTCATAACTTTCCTTCCAAGGAGTAAGTGTCTTTTAATTTCATGGCTGCAATCACCATCTGCAGTGATTTGGGAGCCCAAAAAAATAAAGTCTGACACTGTTTCCTCTCTTTCCCCATCTATTTCCCATGAAGTGATGGGACCAGGTGCCATGATCTTCCTTTTCTGAATGTTGAGCTTTAAGCCAACATTTTCACTCTCCTCTTTCATTTTCAACAAGAGGCTTTTTAGTTCCTCTTCACTTTCTGCCATAAGGGTGGTGTCATCTGCATATCTGAGGTTATTGATATTTCTCCCGGCAATCTTGATTCCAGCTTGTGCTTCTTCCAGTCCAGCATTTCTCATGATGTTCTCTGCGTATAAGGTAAATAAGCAGGGTGACAATATACAGCCTTGATGCACTCCTTTTCCTATTTGGAACCAGTCTGTTGTTCCATGTCCAGTTCTAACTGTTGCTTCCTGACCTGCATATAGATTTCTTAAGAGGCAGGTCAGGTGCTCTGGGATTCCCATCTCTTTCAGAATTTTCCACAGTTTATTGTGATCCACACAGTCCAAGGCTTTGGCATAGTCAGTAAAGCAGAAATAGATGTTTTTCTGGAACTCTCTTGCTTTTTCCATTATCCAGCAGATGTTGGTAATTTCCTCTGCCTTTTCTAAAACCAGCTTGAACATCTAGAAGTTCATGGTTCACCTACTGCTGAAGCCTGGCTTGGAAAATTTTGAGCATTACTTTACTAGCAGGTGAGATGAGTGCAATTGTGCAGTAGTTTGAGCATTCTTTGACATTACCTTTCTTTGGGATTGGAAAGAAAACTGACCTTTTTCAGTCCTGTGGCCACTGCTGAGGTTTCCAAATTTGCTTACATATTGAGTGCAGCACTTTCAGACAAAAAAGCTGAGAGAATTCAGCACCACCAAACCAGCTCTCCAACAAATGCTAAAGGATGTTCTCTATACAGGAAACACAGAAAAGGTGTATAAACTCGTACCCAAAACAATAAAGTAAATGGCAATGGGATCATACTTATCAATAATTACCTTAAGTGTAAATGGGTTGAATGCCCAAACCAAAAGACAAAGACTGGCTGAATGGATACAAGAACAAGACCCCTATATATGTTGTCTACAAGAGACCCACTTCGAAACAAGGGACACATACAGACTGAAAATGAAGGGCTGGAAAAAGATATTCCTTGCAAATAGAGACCAAAAGAAGGCAGGAGTAGCAATACTCATATCATATAAAATAGACTTTAAAACAAAGGCTGTGAAAAGAGACAAAGATGGACACTACATAATGATCACAGGATCAATCCAAGAAGAAGATATAACAATTATAAATATATATGCACCCAACATAGGAGCACTGCGATATGTAAGACAAATGCTAACAAGTATGAAAGGGGAAATTAACAATAACACAATAATAGTGGGAGACTTTAATACCCCACTCACTCCTATTGATAGATCAACTAAACAGATAATTAACAAGGAAACATAAACTTTAAATGATACAATAGACCAGTTAGACCTAATTGATATCTATAGGACATTTCACCCCAAGACAATGAATTTCATCTTTTTCTCAAGTGCACCCAGAACTTTCTCCAGGATAGATCACATCCTGGGCCATAAATCTAGCCCAAACTGAAATCATTCCAAGCATCTTTTCTGACCACAATGCAGTAAGATTAGATGTCAATTACAGGAGAAAAACTATTAAAAATTCCAACATATGGAGGCTGAACAACACACTGCTGAATAACCAACAAATCATGGGAGAAATAAAAAAAAAAGAAATTAAAATATGCATATAAATGAATGAAAATGAAAACACAACAACCCCAAACCTATGGGACATTGTAAAAGCAGTGCTAAGGGGAAGGTTCATAGCAGTACAGGCTTACCTCAAGAAACAAGAAAGTCAAATAAATAACCTAACTCTATACCTAAAGCAAGTAGAAAAGGAAGAAATGAAGAACCCCAGGGTGAGTAGAAGGAAAGAAATCTTAAAAATTAGGGCAGAAATAAATGCAAAAGAAACAAAAGAAACCATAGCAAAAATCAACAAAGCCAAAAGCTAGTTCTTTGAGAAGATAAATAAAATTGATAAACCATTAGCCAGACTCATTAAGGAACAAAGGGAGAAAAATCAAATCAACAAAATTAGAAATGAAAATGGAGAGATCACACCAGACAACACAGAAATACAAAGGATCATAAGAGACTATTATCAGCAACTATATGTAAATAAAATGGACAACTTGGAATAAATGGACAAATTCTTAGAGAAGTACAACTTTCCAAAACTGAACCAGGAAGAAATAGAAAATCTTAACAGACCCATCATAAGCATGGAAATTGAAACTGTAATCAGAAATCTTCCAGCAAACAAAAGCCCAGGTCCAGATGGCTTCACAGCTGAATTATACCAAAAATTTAGAGAACTAACACCTATCCTACTGAAACTCTTTCAGAAAATTGCAGAGGAAGGCAAACTTCCAAACTCATTCTATGAGGCCACCATCACCCTAATACCAAAACCTGACAAAGATGCCACCAAAAAAAAAAAGAAAGAAAGAAAACTACAGGCCAATATCACTGATGAACATAGGTGCAGAAATCCTAAACAAAAGTCTAGCAAACAGAATCCAACAACATATTTAAAAGATCATACATCATGACAAGTGGGCTTTATCCCAGGGATGCAAGGATTCTTCAATATTCACAAGTCAATCAATGTAATAAACCAAATTAACAAATTGAAAAATAAAGACCATATAATTATCTCAATGGATGCAGAGAAAGCCTTTGACAACATTCAATATCCATTTATGATTAAAAAAAAAAAAAAAAAAACTCCAGAAAGCAGGAATAGAAGGAACATACCTCAACATAACAAAAGCTATATATGACAAACCCACAGCAAACATTATCCTCAATGGTGAAAAATTGGAAGCATTCCCCCTAAAGTCAGGAACAAAACAAGGGTGCCCACTCTCACCACTACTATTCAACATAGTTTTGGAAGTTTGGGCCACAGCAATCAGAGCAGAAAAAGAAATAAAAGGAATCCAGATTGGAAAAGAAGTAAAACTCTCACTGTTTGCAGATGACATGATCCTCTACATAGAAAATTCTAAAAACTCCACCAGAAAATTACTAGAGCAAATCAATGAATATAGTAAAGTTGCAGGATATAAAATCAACACACAGAAATCCCTTGCATTCCTATACACTAATAATGAGAAAACAGAAAGATAAATTAAGGAAGCAATTCCATTCACCATTGCAATGAAAGGAATAAAATACTTAGGAATATATCTACCTAAAGAAACAAAAGACCTATATATGAAAAACTAAAAACACTGGTGAAAGAAATCAAAGAGGACACAAATAGATGGAGAAATATACCATGTTCATGGATCAGAAGAATCAATATAGTGAAAATGAGTACACTACCCAAAGCAATCTATAGATTCAATGCAATCCCTATCAAGCTACCAAAGGTATTTTTCACAGAACTAGAACAAATAATTTCACAATTTGTATGGAAATACAAAAACCATGAATAGCCAAAGTAATCTTGAGAAAGAAGAATGGAACTGGAGGAATCAACCTGCCTGACTTCAGTCTCTACTACAAAGCCACAGTCATCAAGAGAGTATGGTACTGACTCAAAGACAGAAATATGGATCAATGGAACAAAATAGAAAGCCCAGAGATAAATCCACACACCTATGGACACCTTATCTTCGACAAAGGAGGCAAGAATATACAATGAAGAAAAGACAATCTCTTTAACAAGTGGTGTTGGGAAAACTGGTCAATCACTTGTAAAAGTATGAAACTAGAACACTTTCTAACACCATACACAAAAATAAACTCAAAATGTATTAAAGATCTAAACGTAAGAACAGAAACTACAAAACTCCCAGAGGAGAACATAGGCAAAACACTCTCCAACATAAATCACAGCAAGATCCTCTATGACCCACCTCCCATAATATTGGAAATAAAAGCAAAAATAAACAAATGGGACCTAATTAAAATTAAAAGCTTCTGCACAACAAAGGAAACTATAAGCAAGGTGAAAAGACAGCCTTCAGAATGGGAGAAAATAACAGCAAATGAAGCAACTGACAAACAACTAATCTCAAAAATATACAAGCAACTTCTGCAGCTCAATTCCAGAAAAATAAACGACCTAATCAAAAAGTGAACCAAAGAACTAAACAGACATTTCTCCAAAGAAGACATACAGATAGCTAACAAACATATGAAAAGATGCTCAACATTACTCATTATCAGAGAAATGCAAATCAAGACCACAATAAGGTACCATTTCACTCCAGTCAGAATGGCTGCTATCCAAAAGTCTACAAGCAATAAATGCTGGAGAGGGTGTGGAGAAAACGGAACCCTCTTACACTGTTGGTGGGAATGCAAACTAGTACAGCCACTATGAAGAATAGTACAGAGATTCCTTAAAAAACTGGAAATAGAACTTCCATATGACCCAGCAATCCCACTGCTGGGCATACACAGCAAGGAAACCAGAATTGAAAGAGACACATACCCCAATGTTCATCGCAACACTGTTTATAATAGCCAGGACATGGAAGCAACCTAGATGTCCATCAGCAGACAAATGGATAAGAGAGCTGTGGTACGTATACACAATAGAGTATTACTCAGGTATTAAAAAGAATACCTTTGAATCAGTTCTAATGAGGTGGATAAAACTGGAGCCTATTATACAGAGTGAAGTAAGCCAGAAAGGAAAACACCAATACAATATACTAATGCATATATATAGAATTTACAAAGATGGTAACGATAACTCTGTATGTGAGATAGCAAAAGAGACACAGATGTATAGAACAGTCTTTTGGACTCTATGGGAGAGGGCGAGGGTGGGATGATATGGGAGAATGGCATTGAACCATGCAAATTATCACATGTGAAACGAATCGCCAGTCCAGGTTCAATGCATGAAATAGGGTTCTCGGGGCTGATGCACTGGGATGACCCATAGGGATGGGATGAGGAGGGAGGTGGGAGGGGGATTCAGGATGGGACACCCATGGCAGATTCATGTCAATGTATGGCAAAACCAATACAATATTGTAAAGTAAAAAATAAATAAATAAAACTAAAAAAAAAAGAAAAGAAAAAAAAATGAAACTCCGATACTTTGGCTACTTGATGTGAAGAGATGACTCATTTGAGAAGACCCTGATGCTGGGAATGATTGAGGGCAGGAGGAGAAGGGAGCAATAGAAGATGAGATGGTTGGATGGCATCACCAATTCAATGGACATGAATATGGGTACAAGAGTTGGACATGACTGAGCAACTGAACTGAACTGAATAACTACCATAAAGGCATCATCACATGTTCTCAGCAATTCAATGATCTCATCTTCTAGGAAAGACATGTTGATATTTACCTTCCACCAATAGCACAGGTTGAGTTTCACACATTTTATACAACTGACTAAACCTTGGTAAACCACTATCTTTATACTGACCTTCAGTGATTCCTACTCAACAATAGACTACTTGAGCACCATGTCCTCATAGGTGATCTTCCTTAGCATCCCAGTATGGAACAGTCGTTTCTTTTCTTGGTTCTCATAACTTCCTGATGAGGATGGATGAACTCTTATACCCAGCACCTCAGAGGAAGCTTGGCCTTCTTGAAATCTTGGGCTTCTAGTCTCCAAAACTTTCAGAGAATAGATCTGTGTTGTCCTAAGCCACCCAATTTGTGATACTTTGTAATCAGAATCCCAGGAAATGAACACAGAAGTTGGTATTAGAGAGTGTGTTGCTGCTTTAACAAATATATAAAACGTGCAAATGCTTCAGAATTAGGAAATGGGTAGAGGGTGGGAGCCTTTTTCTTAATAGAAAAAGCCTGAATTATTTAAGAGCTGTTGTTAGATGTACAGACATTCAAGTTGCTACTGTTGAGACTTAAGAAGGAAATAATGTCCGTATTAGTGGACAGTTGAGGAAAGGCCATCCCGGTAGTCAAGAGTCAGGGAACATGACTGGATAACACCCTAGGGTTGGATGGTAGCAATGAACTTCAGCATTAGCTGAGATCTGCAAGCAGAGCATAGAAGGTGCAGCCTGCTGTCTCCTAGTTGTTCACAGTAAAATGTGAGAGAAAAAGAGAGAAACCGAGGGAGTGATTGTAAAGTAAAGAGAGCTAGCCTGTGGTAATTTGAAGAAGCCACATCCTGAGACAGGCCAGTGTGCAGCTGGAGGACTGCAGACAGAGGTCAAGTGTGTGTCTCATGGCACAGTCACGCAACTCCACAGAAACTAGGGTAGAGATGCCTATTCAGGAGCGACCTAGGGACCATTCTTTCTTTTGATGGCTCAGACCCCATGAACGTACAAAAGGTCAACAAGGTTTTTGAGAATTTTATACTGGTAGAATCACCACCAGCATGGGAAATGAGACAAGATGAAGGAAGAGCAACTCCAAGGGCAGAGCCAGGGATTGTGGGGCCTGACAGACAAGACCTCGGCCGAGAGGGCAGAGCCACTGCCCTAGAAGGTCCAGATGATGGAGCATCAGGGCTCAGAGAACAACATCCTAAAGCCTGATGGAATTTGCTCTGCTGAGTTCTGGCCTCTCTGTGACCCAGGTCTCCCTCTTTCCCTCTGATTTCTCCCCTGGACATGAAAACATCTACCCTAGGGCCATCTACCATTGGATCTTGGAATGGTGAGAGTCTTGGGGTTAAATTGAAGCTTCATTTCAAAAACATTTAGGCACTTACTGACCCCTCTCATAGTCCATATCCTAAGCCTCTTATTGTGTCATGTTAATACCCATCCTTTTCTCTTCCAACAATATTCAGGATTTTGAAAGCATATACTTATCTAATTTCTCACTGTTAGTGTTTTACTATTGCCCTATTTAATCAACCTGGATCACAAGCTGGAGTTAAGATGGCCAAGAGAAATATCAACAACCTAGGATATGCAGATGATGCCACTCTCATGGAAGAAAACAAAGAGGAACTAAAGAGCCTCTTAATGAAGGTGAAAGAGGAGCATGAAAAGGCTGACTGGAAACTCAACACATGTACACCCATGGCTGATTCAAGTTAATGTATGGCAAGACCACTACAATATTGTAAAGTATTTAGCCTCTAATTAAAATAAATAAAAAATAAATTAAGAAAACTCAACATTCATAAAACTAAAATCATAGCATCTGGTCCCATCACTTCCTAGCAAATAGATGGGGAAACAATGGAAACAGTGAGACTTTATTTTCTTAAGCTCCCAAATCACTGAGGACATTGACTGCAGCCATGAAAAGGAAAGATGCTTGCTCCTTGGAAGAAAAGCTATGACAAACCTAGACAGCATATTAAAAAGCAGAAACATCACTTTACCAATAAAAGTCTGTGTAGTCAAAGCTATGATTTTTCCAGTAGTCATGTATGGATGTGAGAGCTGGACCATAAAGGACAGCCTCACCCCTGGGGGCATCATTCTGTCACACCAGACTGGAGCCCTGCATTGTGAGTGTACACCTGTTACCCACAGCACCGAGCACAGTACTTAGTACATAGAGTGAACTCAGCACTAAAGTATTAAGTACAACAGAGTACAGAAGTTGTCTTAGTAAATGAAAAAACCTTTAGAGATGATGTGCTTTTCACTGAAGAATCACATGTTCTAACACTACATATTTAAACTTCCTAGACACTAATTAAATATTTGAGTGATTAGTATGTGACACACATTCACAATAAGGAGGGAGAAGCCCTGATGCTTATTTAAGGAAACAAAAAATAAAAGATAATGATACTGAACCAAATTAACCTTCTCCTTTAGTTAGATAATGATTTTTTTAAAAAACAATTGAGCCACTTTGAGATGGTTTTGAGAGTAGAAAAACAAAAGATGGAGATACCTATACTTAGAATTTCACAGTAATTGCTTCAAAGGAGGGTTAGATTCTTAATCAAGATTGAATTTCACAGTTAGAGGAGGAAATTGATTCCTGAGTCCCTAACATTAAAAAAGCATGTTTTCAGAAGTCCATCTCCCAGGCAAATGAGACCCCACAGGTTACTTCTCACTCACATGTTCTTCATTAAAAGCTCTACACTTTTCAGAAATAAGCAGTCAGATTCATGCAGGGACAACGGCCATCTGAGCACTTTCGGGTGTGGCCATAGACAGATCAGCAGGTGAGTAATCATTTTCTAGTATCACTTATGAGACTAAATGCCATGAAAATAGGATACCATGTGTTCAATGCAAGCGACTACCTACCAGCAAGAAGAACTTGCAATCCTGTTACAAACCCTTCGATGAAGAAAACACTTGGAAAATTGTATAAAGTATTGAATCCCACCTTTAAGAGTAAATCCCATCCTCCTACCTTCTTCAGCCCAGCACTATGATTTCAGCAACAGGAAGGTGGGATTTATCTTATTTTCGTGGCATCCACAAAGGCAGTTTCTTTAGGAATTTGGCAACAATTTTTTTTGTCACTGTTAGCACAAACGCAAGGAGGGGAAGCCCCCAGAGGCAGTTTGGCATGCAAATAGGATGATTTTCTGCCTTATTTACCAGTGATGTGAAGCTATATCAATAATTTATCAGTAGATGTTTAACAATAAAACTTCCTTGTCTGTTCCACTCATGTGCACGCCATAGTGCTCTTTGGGATCTTATTTTTAGATGTCAGTTTAACTAGTGAAAGTGAAGTCGTTCAGTCGTGTCCGACTCTTTGCGACCCCATGGACTGTAACCTATCAGGCTCCTCTGTCCATGGGATTTTCCAGGCAATAGCACTGGAGTGGATTGCCATTTCCTTCTCCAGTGGATCTTCCTAACCCAGGGATCGAACCCAGGTCTCCCGCATTGTAGACAGACGCTTTACCATCTGAGCCACCAGGGAAGACCAACTAATGCATAGTTTTCATTTTTTAATGATTTTTATCCTGTAGAAGCATCAAATACTATTTCACACAGTGGATAAGAAATATCTAAACACTTAGCTGTTAAATCCATTCTTTAGCAGAAACGCTGTCCACAAACTAAGGAGGTGTTAGGGCTGCCATAACATAGCATCACAGACAGGGCAACTCCAACAACAGAAGTTCACTCTCTGACAGTTCTGGAGGTTATATCTCTGGGATCAATCTGACCACAGGGTTGGCTTCTTCTGAGGCCTCTCTCCTTGGCTGGTAGGTGGCTGTCCTCTCCTGCATCTTAACAGGGTCTTGCCTCTGTCTGGCTGTGTCCTGACCTCCTCTTTTTATGAGGACAATAGTCCTATGGGATTAGAGTCAACCCTATAACATCACTGCAATTTAGTTACCTCCTTAGAAACTCTATCTTCAAATACATTCACATTCTGACCTACTAGGGGTAGAAACTTCAGCATATGAACTGGCAGGGAGTACAATTCAGCCACAAACGGATTGCTTTTTCTAAGAAAAAATAAACAAACTAGCAGTGTTTCTTCCTTTGGTTCCCTTGGTGTCACTGATTCCTGGGAAGAAACAAAACAAACCAGTGCTTTGCTTAGACCTAAGAGGAAAATGTTATTCTGAAAGCAAGTTTTATATAAAAATATGAGAAGTAATCAAGAATCCCCCACTTTCTGAAAGTCTGCTTTATGCCACATTGTTTTTACAAAAGACCTACATCACTATCTGGTTTCACTAACTGAAGGAAATCCAAAGAGAAGTTTCACCTTTATGAAAAAAAGGTGAAAAGTAAAAACAGCGTCCACATTTGTTTTGCAGGAGCCCTTAGAGGGCAGGGTACACCCTGAGTAGTGAGGCTGCTCCGCCAAGTGCCCTCCTGCGCAGGAACCACTCTCAGCTTCCCAGTGTCCAGCCTCCACAGCCTGGAACTGTCCATGCACACCTAGGCTCCATCTCCATTCACTTTGTTCATCCCAGGGCAGGACCAGTCCTAAGGTAAGCGCTCTTCACCTTAATCATTTCAGCTTAGGGCTCTGCCTTGGGATAGCGAGGAATCTGTCACAGGGACCACTTGGCAAGCTGACATTTCATCAGTTAGAATGGATATGGGAGAAGATTGCACTGTTGTACTCTTGCACTTTCTTAATATCAAGATATTCCTAACCACCTAATCTCTTTATGTTTTTGGCAGTCAGGAGTCAGCTATAAAGAGGCTTTAGCTGAATCTCACAGCCTCACATTCTCACTGTTTACAAATGTTCATCTGCTCATCGCGGGGATTCACGTAAGATCTGTTCAGTATCTTTGTCTCTCCCTTTAGGGACACTGAAACCAGCCAACACATTCATTTTTCCTGAGTTTGTCATTTTTTGGACAACTTAAGTATCTTTGCTTTCGAACATGTGCGCAACTGTGTCGGAGCTCTGAGCAGTATAATCATTGCCGTCAACTGATTGTCTATTTTTTCTGTAAGCCTCCTCAATGTCTAGATGAAAATGGGCACATTAGGTTTTCAGTGAGTTTCGTGATGCCTTGGAAGCACGCAGCCTGCTTGGCAAGTGAATCTGTGATTGCATACCCCAGTGGTCTCATTCTCACACCCAGTTCTGAAGACGTTATTTGGCCACATGCTTCTGCAGAGTCTTTCATCCTTCCCACAAGCTGGAAGTTATGAGCTGCGAGAATCCCTGGAGCATTCATGCTCAACACATAATAGATACTCAGTAAATAAATGTTAGACAAATGCACTGCCTTTCCCACTCTATAAGCAGAGAAATTAGTCTCCTCTCTTCCTGCGGGAGAACAAGGGGTTCAGCCTCCTCCAAGGAGATGCATCTGGCATGTCTCTGGAATCCCTCCATCTCCCTCACTGTTCTTTACCGATCACAGTGCTTCCTCAAGCAGGACCAGCCTCCCCACCCCCACCCCACCCCCTCCATCTACTTCTTGGCTTTGTGGCCAGAATAATCTTTCTAAAATGTAAATCTAAACGTCATTTATATGAAAAATCTAAGAAAATGATACAATTGAACTTGTTTGCAAAACAGAAACAGACTCACAGACACAGAAAACAAATTTACAGCTATCAAAGTCGAGGAGGGATAAATTAGGAGATTGGGATTGACATACACACATTGCTTCATATGTTATTATATATAGAGAGAGAAAGAGAGACAGAGACAAAGAGAGAGAGAGCTTCCCTGGTGGCTCAGATGGTAAAAAGTATTCCTGCAATGTGGGAGACCCGGGTTTGATCCCTAGGTTGGGAAGATCCCTGGAGAAGGCAACCCATTCCAGTATTCTTGCCTGGAGAATCCCACGGATGGTGGAGCTTGACGGCTACAATCCATGGGGTCTCAAAGAGTCAGAAATGACTGAGCAACTTTCACACACACACGCACATAAAATAGATAGTCAACAAGGACCTACTGCAGAGCATAGGGAACTCTACTTAATACCATGTATATTCAGCGTATTTTCCTATAGTGGAAAAGAATTGGAAACATTACATAAGTATAACTGAATCAGTTTGCTGTACACCTGAAGCAAACAATATTGTAAATCAACCATACTTCAATCAAAAAAAAAAAAAACATAAATGGCATTCCCTATTCAAAAGTCTTTAAGCTCTGCAGCTTTCCTTTAGGATGAAGTCCAAACAGCTCTAAGTCCTGGGCGCTGCCTCTGGGCAATGGCTGGGCTGCCTCCGCTCCCTCCCCTCCTGATGGCAGACCCACTGCAACTCCAGAGGGCACCTGCTCCCTCCTCGCTGCCCTCAGTCCTCATGCCCTCTCCACCACATGGGTATCCTGGACCTGCTGCTCACAACAGCCAGAAACATCTGCCCATCTCCCTCTTTGCTTTGCAAAATCAGTAGACATTCGTGAGAAGGGGGCACATGACTGAGCACAGGTATAGGACCTGAATTGTGGATATTTCTGATTATTTATCCAAAGGAAGTATGGATTTAAAAGTTTGAAAAACACCTGATGCACAGCCTAGAAGGTGTGTGTCTATGCAGAGGCAATCTCGGGCCCTGACAGTGGGCACCTTGATGAGCATGGAGGCATGATGCCAGCTCAGGCCTGCCTGCCATCCCCTCCTTGAGGGCCATCCCGTCCCAAGGCTCAGTGGTAAAGAATCTACCTGCCAATGCAGAAGACACAGGAGACCAGGGTTCGATCCCTAGGTCGGGAAGATTCCCTGGAGGAGGAAATGACAACCCACTTCAGTATTCTTGCCTGGAAAATCCCATGGAAAGAGGAGCCTGGCAGGTCTGTGGGGTCACAAAGAGTCAGACACTACTGAGTGACTGAGCACACACTCAAGCACATCAACCGTTCTTATTAGCTTTCCCATCCAGAAACCCCAACCTAAGATTTAGACTTAAGACAAATACGCCTGCCCTCCTGACTTTGTTCCCCCTTCCCATTTGGAACAGTTACAATCTTTTGGTTCAAATCTTGGGAAAATTCAACATCTGATTATTCTAAAATACTCTGTGCAATACAACAAAAGAAAGTCGATATTACTTATTTGACTGAATCACATTACTTCTCACACCTATCTGAGTATTCATTACCCTCCAAAGCACTTAAACCCTGTTAGTGGCAGACTCCTTTTAAATTATATTCATATATATATATATATATATATATAATGTTGTATATTTTGATAAACTGGTGAGCTTAACTTCCCTAGAACTTCCCTAGGTTTTTGTGCACTGTGCGTAGAATGAGGAATGTGGGAACTTCAAGGAGCCTTAGAGACAATCCAGCTACAGGTTTTATTTTATACGTATGAAAACTGAGACTCAAAGGTGGAAATCCACCTAAGTTCACAAAAATAATAAACGACAGAGTCAAATCCAAAGGTAAAACTGGTCACTCACCCAGTAACATGAATTCTGACTATTTGAAGATGCAGTTACTTTATTCTGAGGCACTTATGTATGGAAATTACAGCATGGAGAAATAATTTTCTGTATATGTTGCAAGTACATATTTATTGGCAATAAAACAGCAGACTTTCCAATATTCCCAGATTAAGATAAAACTAATACCTAAATAGTTTCCCTTCAGTATCTACTTAGTTTGATTTGTCCACAAAGAATGGGCAAAAAGAAAATCACACTATGGGAGAAAAAGGGCATCGGAGTGTTTCACGTAGGTCAAATTATCTACAGTATGTTCACGAGACTTTATAACAAGCTGCCTGGTGAACATGACCAGCTGTCTCCTCAAACCACGTTTATTCCACAGCTACACAGTGTGTTCCTTTAGTACGTTATATACCATTCCTTTACCAGATTAGTGCAGGTTAATAACTTTATACATGCTTCTTGACTAAACAAAATAGGAGGGATAAAAACTAAAATAGGATCTGAAAATTTTAAAGGGGTTAGTAGAAACAGTGAATTCAAATGAAGAATATTGTTCATTATATTCATAGTGGTGGTGGTAGTAATAGTAATAATGGTACTGGTAATGGTGACATGGAGGTGATGATGGTAATAGTACTGTGTTACTCATTCAGTCGTGTCCTGCTCTTTGAGACTCCATGGACTGTAGTCTACCAGGCTCCTCTGTCCATGGGATTAGAATGGACAAGCATATTGGAGTGGGCTGCCATTCCCTTCTCCAGGGGATCTTTCCAACCCAGGGATTGAACCCAAGTCTCCTGCATTGCAGGTGGATTTTTTATCACCTGAGCCACCAGGGAAGCCTACTAGTCAACAACAATAGGAGCAGCTATTTCCTGAGTGTTTACTGAGGGTTAAGCATATTCAAAGCCTTTATGAGCACAATTTTTCCTTGTAATAACCTTGGACTGCAGGTACTACTACAGTTACTTTTCAATGGGAAAGAAAACAAGCATGGAGCATTGCCATCAAGGCCGAGCCACCCATCTTCTAACTTGCACCACTGGAATCAACACCCAGGCTGGGGGCTCCAGACCCCACATTCTGCCCTTAGCCACTTCACCTCTCCAGGAGAGACGTGAACTGTCACACTCAGGGAGACTCCAGGTAACCCTTCCTGAAGGCTGAGGTCCCTCATTCTGAGACAGACTCACAGATGAGTGTGGTGCACACCTTATATGAGCATGCACTCTCCTGGAAGAGCACAAGTGTGTTTGTGATAAATCAACTGTGAGCTTGCATCATAAAAGGTTAACATTTTTTGAACACATACATATTCTGGCTCCTAAATTTACAGATAGAGCATAGAACAGTGTGTTTAACTTCCCTAGGGCTCAGTTTCTCATCTGAAAGGGGGATATTAACCATATTTGCAGCATGAACTTGTTACTCAAAGTGAATCAGTATAAGAGCTTAGACAATAAATGATAGCCAGCAACTTCAGTGCTAGCACAGCATTGACTGTTCACATATCACCTCATTAATTGTCACAACATCTTTTAGGTGAATGAAACAATGTGAAAGGGATTCAATAAGGAACCCAAATCACCTGAGCAGTGACAAGCTGAACCAGGGTTTGAGTCATACTTTCTTTAACCCTTGAATTCTGTGTTCTGGCCACCACTCCACATAACACTGGGTTGTGGATCCCATCAGCTCACCTGCTCTAGGTCTTGGCACTGCCCTGACCCACACATCTCCTGTGAGCACAGCAACGCCTCCAAGACAAGACACTTGCTTATCCCCAGGAGGCCACAGCAACATTGATATTTCCTTAAACATACCAAATTGCAACTGAAGAAGGGAATAACTCTGCTCCCAGTTGTCACAGTGGTAAAATATAAAACTGGGCATATTCACTGACTCTATTTTCCTACCACATAGAGAAAACCCACAAGAGAATAAAAATGCTAATTTAAGAGAGAGGAATTCATGAATAATCAAATAAAAATGATTTCTAGAAGTATGGTTTTTTTTTTTTTTTTTGGTTCTGAGGTGTTTCTGAGGCTCACCTCTTTGGGGGTTTAACGCTCCATTTGTTTTCATGAGCCCATACATCTCGCCGTATTTTCCTTAGCGATTTAGAGGTAGAGTTCATCACTCAACCAGAACCCAGGGAATCTCTATTCACAACTAGAACACAGAGGAGATAGATTCTTTACACTGCTTCCAGTTCCTTCAAGAGACCGATTTCTGTTTTCAAAATGAGCTTAGTAAAATATCTATCTCTTTAGAATAATGAAACCTGATATTTTTGTCATTTGAAAAACTAGTATTTATGGAATTTAAGAACAAATTTCAATTTTATAAACTATAAGTGGAAACCAAAAGAAAACAGCTGTTTGTTTTCAGACAATAAGCTCCTGATATGTCATTCAGATTTCTCAGGTGTCCCTGGAGGCCTCGTAAGCAGGTGAACTGAGCCTGCCTCTGCTTCCTTATGAATCTGGCTCTGAGATTTACCTGCCCCATTGGCCTTGAGCTAGTGGTCCATCCTGCTTGCTTCTCTTCTTTTATACACAAAGTAGAGGTAACAACAGCATCCACCCCATGTGGAAATTACAAGCATTACAAGAATTCAAATTTGCAAAAGTGTGCAAACAAAGCACTGAGACAGCACTTGACAATTAAAACCTTAATTGACATTATTATCATCCTCCTAAATATTTATCTGTAATAAAATTTGAGGACACAGAAACCTACTCCAGTATTCTTGCCTGGAGAATCCCATGGACGCAGCAGACTGGCAGGTTATGGTCCACAGGGTTGCAAAGAGCTGGACACAACTGAAGCGACTTAGCATGCACACTATGAAAAGTGTAATAAAAATTGAGAAAGTAAGCTAAACTGTTCCTTCCTAGGGAACCATGGCTTCTCCTCTGGATGGGAACCCACTGAAAACAGGCCCTCAGTGACTCTCAATCTCAGATGCCAGAACACGAAGAAATCCCAAGATGCCAGCAAATCTAACCTTCCCCCGATGGGTGTGCACCTCACCAGTTATCATCAGACTGTTTTAAGTCATACATCTGAAAAGCAGAAAAGCAAGCAGGGGCTCTGAGGTAAATGCCACCTAAGAACACGTGTCTACACTCTCTCTCCTTCTCCAGCGCAAGCATCCCCGCTTTACCCACAGCTGCAGCATGCCTGTTTCCTGACTGCAAACCTGACCAGTGCTTACCAGACTGCCAGGTGACACCACATCATCACCTGACGTCAGGCCTGATCACACAAAGGGAACAGAAATGACTGAGGGAGGTGTTCTCTTCCTCCCTCCTGAGGCCGTGGAGTTGGAAACCCTTCCTGCCACATTCCAGAGACAGTAGACAGATTAACTAAACTCAGTGACCCATACATAGCAACGGAGCTTCCCCACTGAAACTCAGTGAGAGCTACAGCTGTGATGCTGAAGTGCTTGGGGAAATTGCTTTTACAACATGAATTGTAGGATTCAGACAGAAATCCAGTGATCAAGGTTTTGCTGAGAGCATGAGGGCTTGTGTTGTGCTTTGCTCTCCTCCTCAGCTCTGAGACAGTGGTGCTGTCCTGGGGGTGAATGAAATCATACACTGTATGTTCTCCACAAGGAAAGGAAGGTAAATATGTCACATGCTGATGTTACGGATCATTCTTAGATAAACAATAATCCTTCCTGTTTTATTTTTCCAAAATGTTCTGAAAATGTGAAGAATCACATATACTTTGATCATGCAGTATAAGAGAGTTTAGGCTGCACATCTTATGATACGCTGGAATAAAATGTTGGTGGTCTAAAGTAATAATAATTATATCTGTTTTTCAGTTAAATTGTTTTCACATTATAACATGCCCTTATTATTTGTACACACTCTGGAAATAATGTCTTAAGAGGGATTGGAATATTTTTATGTATATGTGAAACAGTTGCAAACAAATTTTCTCATTCACCTGAGTGATTAGAAATTTGTCAAGCAGAAAGAATAGAATACACTGGTTCCAATATTATTAAAAAATGTTTTGCAATATTAACCTTAACAATCAAGTTATCAAATATAATATTTTTCAGGCAATTATATGCCTCATTCTCCACTGAGAAAATGAGTCCTAGAAAAAATTCAGAATCTCTGGTCTTCTGTAAATGAATACAATTTTTCCTATTTAACTTAAAACGCTGAAATATTCTACAAATCTAGCTTTCATACTTCTGAAAATTGTTCTGTTAATGGCATGATCAGGTAGAGTCACATGTAAATTCTTAGAATGAATGGATGAAACCCAAGAAGTTATTGAAATATCACTTCTTTAGGAAAGAAATTAGAGCAACAACCCAACCACCACATACTCCTTAAATGCTCACAGAAAGTGAGTTTAAAATAAAACATTTTTGGCAAATAACAAACTGACACAATCAACAGGAAAAACAAATGGACCCTCAGAACAAAAGCTCACCTAGGCTCACACCCAGTGAGCAGGCTAAGTGCATACTGAGGGGGTATGTTCAAATCTCTTTCCACTTACAAACTCAGAAAACAGGTGGGCAATGACTGCGGATATAGAATTGATGAGAATTTTGTCAGTGCAGACAATGTACTTCCAATGCAAGTTAGTGATTCTTAAAAACTTCATGCACAGTAAACAAAGGGGCAAGCTAAGAGTCTCAGAAATGAAAGACCCAAAAGTAGATGCAAGGTAAAGGCAGCAGCAGTAGTGACTTCTCCTGAGCTGCATGTTGGATGTAGGAAAAATCAAGAATGTTTGCTCAGATCGCTAAGTGGCCAGAATCCTGAATTAGCAAAAGGCTTGACATATGGTAGGTTTTCAGCAAAGGGTCAATGAATAGTACAAAAATACCTGAAGTACTTTACCTTCAATAAAATCACAAAATTATCTATGGAATCATATTTTTTGTTATTTTATTTATAGATCTTAGCTTGTTTTTCCCCCTTTATAGACTCTTTTTGAGAAATACAAAATCTTGTTTATTATAGATTATCACCTTTATAACATTGAAAATCCCTTTTCCTACCTTTTCTTCCTACTGTTGTTTTTTTAAAAAACATCAAATCAATCCCAATTCCATATAAGACCATTGCCAAGTATGACAACTGTTATGTTATTCAGCTTTCAGCTTTTACCTGTGCTCTGAAATACTAGAATACCACCTGTCCCGTATTTTGTGACATTCCTTCTTCAACTTTCCTGAAGCCAGCATGACTTTACCCTATTCACATCAAATAAATGACAGTGCCCTGATGTTTTTTAAAATAGAAAGGCTGTATTTTACTCAGTCCCTTCCAACAGAGTTCTGTTGGTGAGCACATAGTATGCACTTGAGGACAGAAAACTCTGCCACGCAGGGTGTATGTGGCCCACAGGAGCCACCTCACCATCATCTGGAATCTCGTCTGCTGCATACATTCAGAACGAGACCACAAGTCGTTTGGAAGAGATCAATGAAACGGTCACTGGCTCACCATTTAAAGTATGGCTCTGGGAGCATCCAAGGCAGCAGTACTTAGTATTTATCAAGGGAAAGTATTATGAGGTGCTAAAACTAAATATTTTAAACATAGCCTCATTTGATTCTTATAACTCCTTAAAAGTTATTTTTTTCCTTGTTAAAACCATGATCCCTAATTTACTTTAGCTTATAAAATAAGCTTTGAGGTAATATACTCTTAAATCTTAAATAAGATGGGTACATTAATTGTAGAGCTATTTAAAATAAACTAATAAAATTGAAATATTTAAAAACAAATTGCATGTAAAAAATATCATTTAAATAACATTTCTGTGTGCAAATCTCTCATCAATCTATCCATCCATCTATCTATCGTCTATTATCCACCTATCCATCCATCCATCCATCTATATCATCTATTGAAACATCTATCATCTACTCATCTACAGCTTATCTATGTTTCTAGTATCTATCATCTATTACTTATCCTTCCATCCATCTATCCACCCATCTATATCATCTTTATCTATTCATCATCTATGTGGCTGATATTTTGTACTGAATCATCATATAGTAGGAAGGGGAGTCAAGGTTTCCCTCCTCCAGTATGGTCAAGTTACCATTTCTTGGGGCATATTATGATAGTCTTGAGAGACTTTGATATGAGGCAAAGATATTTAGAAGACTAAAGCATTCAAGGGCACTTCAGTTCAGTTCAGTCACTCAGTCGTGTGCAACTCTTTGTGACCCCACGGACTGCAGCACGCCAGGCCTTCCTGTCCATCGCCAACTCCCGGAGTTTACTCAAACTCATGTCCATTGAGTCGGTGATGCCATCCAACCATCTCATCCTCTGTCATCCCCTTCTCCTCTTGCTTTCAATCTTTCCCAGCAATAGTGTCTTTTCCAACAAGTCAGTTCTTTGCATCAGGTGGGCAAAGTATTGGAGTTTCAGCTTTAGCATCAGTCCTTCCAATGAATATTCAGGACTGATTTCCTTTAGGATGTACTGGTTAGATCTCCTTGCAGTCCAAGAGACCCTCTAGAGTTTTCTCCAACACCACAGTTCAAAAACATCAATTCTTTGGTGCTCAGCTATCTTTATAGTCAAAATCTCACATCCATACATGATTACTGGAAAAAACATAGCCTTGACTAGATGGACATTTGTTGGCAAAGTAATGTCTCTGCTTTTTAATATGCTGTCTAGGTTGGTCATAACTTTTCTTCCAAGGAGAACGCGTCTTTTAATTTCATGACTGCAGTCACCAACTGCAGTGATTTTGGAGAGCAAAAAATAAATAAATAAATAATAAAGTCTGTCACTGTTTCCACTGTTTCCCCATCTATTTGCCATGAAGTGATGGGACCAGATGCCATGAACTTAGTTTTCTGAATCTTGAGTTTTAAGCCAACTTTTTCACTCTCCTCTTTCAATTTCATCAAGAGCCTCTTTAAATTGTTCTTCATTTTCTGCCATAAGGGTGGTGTCATCTACATATCTGTATTTATTGATATTTCTCCCGGCAATCTTGATTCCAGCTGGTGCTTCATCCAGCTCAGCATTTCTCATGATGTACTCAGCATATAAGTTAAATAAGCAGGGTGACAATATACAGCTTTGACATACTCCTTTCTCAATTTTGAACCAGTCTGTTGTTCCATGTCCAGTTCTAACTGTTGCTTCCCAACCTGCATACAGGTTTCTCAAGAGGCAGTTCAGGTGGTCTGCTATTCCCATCTCTTTAAGAATTTTGCAGAGTTTTCTATGGCAAAGGCTTTGGCATAGTCAATAAAGCAGAAGAAGATGCTTTTCTGGAACTCTCTTGCTTTTTCAGAACATTAATTTACTGGACACTCATGACAGTCTTCCTAAACAATAGTTCAGTTCTTCAGCAGTCCTGACTTTGTTTGAAGTCTTCTGTTGGTACTGAGTGACCCTGGTGCTCCACGTGTGTGTGGTCAACAAGCTACAAGGTGCCAGCCTGCTTCCCTCCTGCTGTGTCATAAAACTTCTTTTGGTTCCATTTGTCAATCAGCTGTGTCTGTCTCTAAACCCATTCATTCTAGTGCAGTTTGTTACTATAACTACATAAAATAATATGGGAAAACACATGGGCTTCCTTGGTGGCTCAGATGGTAAAGAATCCATCTGCAATGTGGGAGATCTGGGTTTGATGCCTGGGTTAGGAAGATTCCCTGAAGAAGGCATGGATAATCCCCATGGACAAAGGAGCCTGGAGGGCTACAGTCCATGGGGTCGCAAAGAGTCAGACACGACTGAGTAACTAAGCACATGTAAATTGTTGAAATATTCATGCCAAAATATAGCATAGATAAAAATCTATAAATGGTGTGGTTGATCTAGGCTAACTAGGTTGCGTTTTCTCTACTAGCAGGAAATAGCATCCAAGTTCTTTCCCTTGTGTTGTTTGTATGCTAATAACACTGGACTAGATTTGCTGTGGGGGAGGGGCAGACAGCTCCAGTGTTGAGTCTCTGCCAGTGGAGGCGGTGTCAAGTCAGGTTATGTCTGGTTTACCTCCTGGGAGGTCACTTTGTGGAAATGACCTTCTCACTGACTTTCCTTCTGCTGATGTTTTCAGGTCAATTATGTATGCTGACCAAATTTACAAATAAACATGTTCATCCAATCAATAAAAAATTATTTCTCATGTTCTGGAAACTGAACATCTGAGCCTGGGTTTTGCCAGTATGGTTAGGCTTGGTGAGAGCTCCCCTACGGGTCCGGACAACTTCTCGCTGTGCTGAGAGCTTACTGGATTTGACAGCTCAGGTTCCTGGCCTTTCTCCATGCTCACAACGTTCCCTTTCTGTGTCCTTCAGCTTCCTTTTTATCTCTGACTCCTCATGATATGATGCTACTCCACTCTACAGCCAGGTAATCTCAAACACACCCATGATTTGGCAAATGACTGGACAAAACTCAAAAATTCTTATCTTCAAAACACCTATTGCCCAACCTCCAAAGTCCTATAAATAAATGGAATCCAAACACACAAATAAAAACCTTTTCTTTCCCTTTGTCTTTGCTCAGGTAATGGGTTTATCATCCTCTCAAGTCATTGAAGCTAAAATCCTGAATTTCTTCTGAGGTTCCTATTTATACCACAGCTATTATTTGAATTCTCACAAAGTTCTATCCATTCATTCACAATCCAACTGTGAATGGATTATTGAGGCCTTAACAAGTATTGCTTTGGTTACTGGAAAATCCCTCTGGTTGGGATGCTTACAATCAAATTAAATTTTTTCAGATTGATCTTCTAGCCTTTTGCCAGAATGACCTTTCTACAGTGGCTATTAATCATGTTTCTTTGTGGTTTAATGTTGTTACATGGCTCTTCATCATCTGTAGATAAAACCCAAGCTCCTACATCGAACATGGGCTTTTTGAGGTCTGGTCATAGTTTATTTTCATCTTATTCCACTGTCTCCAAGTGTTTCATCACAGACTTTCTGGACATCTTATAGATCTAGAGAGCCTGTGTTCTTTTAGATTGTAGCATCTCCATCCATAATGCCTTCTCTAGGAGTTAATAACCACACCCAACTGATACCTTCTCCATCTTCGAACTCATTCCCTTTTACCTCCTCTGAGCAAACTTCCTGAGCTTCTCGTGTAACCTCTTTACAGGTTTTGCCTAAATCTCAGTGAAAACTAGATGAAAGGACCTTGGGCAGGACTGACTACCAGACTCCCATTAAGCCACGTCTGTGCGGGATTTTAGACTTTTTCAGCTGGCCTAACAGAAACTATACAAGACTGAGATGGTGAGCTGATCAGACTCTTAGCACTCTGGTATTTGACGTGTGGTCTGGACATGAATTTGTTGTATGATAGAGATAACTGCATAGCTCTTTGAACAAGCTGAAAACCACCAAACCATACACTTCAGAGAGCAGATTGATGGTATGTAAACATATCTCAGGAAAACCATTTCTGGAAATGTAAATGGTCTCAAGCCTTATCCCAGACCTGCTGAGTTTTAACAACACCTCCAGAAGCATAGGGATTCTCAAACCTTGTACCGAGGATGATAAACAACTGCCCACACTCAGCAGGCCCTAATAATCAGGAATGTTTGCTCCCCAACTCAGATCTTTAATTTGCATGACTATCTCCATACAGATGAGCATTCCTATTCTCTGATAGTCAGAATTCTCCTTCAACTGTGGTGCATTTTCACTAATCATATCCTTTTCCTTCTGTGGTAAATCCATATAACAGAATTCCGAACAATTTCACTGTATCATATTGTATAACAGAATTTGTGAACAATTGCAGTTTCACTATATTGCAATTACTCTATCTCTCAATACAGTAAGATTTCACATGGAGCATTAACTATCTTTCTTAACTTTACGTTTCTAGGATGTATCCTGGTAACATCACCGTTCACACAGCTTGTCAGAAAAATAAAATGACTCATCCGTGTAGCATGTTGTGTTAGTCCAAGTCCTCTGAGAAACACATGCCAAGACAGGATTAAACATACAAGAATTTCATTAGACGAGATATCTGTGAAAGAAAATGAGGTGGGGCCCAGGAAGTCTGGCCCCCAAAAAACACAATATAAGGACTCAGAGTGAAGAAGAAGTCTGGGTGGATGCTCCCTGAACTGCCATCCAGGCTGAGGAGAGGTCTGGAGGGCTATCAGGGAGTCTCAAGTCCAAGCCCACTGCAGAGGAACCCTGTATCTTCCAGAAATGGTCCTGCCTATGTGCATCCCTCGGAGAAGGCAATGGCACCCCACTCCAGTACTCTTTCCCGGAAAATCCATGGACGGAGAAGCCGTGGGCTGCAGTCCATGGGGTTGCTAAGAGTTGGACATGACTGAGCGACTTCACTTTCACTTTTCTCTTTCATGCATTGGAGAAGGAAATGGCAACCCACTCCAGTATTGTTGCCTGGAGAATCCCAGGGACAGCGGAGACTGGTGGGCTGTGGTCTGTGGGGTCGCACAGAGTCAGACACGACTGAAGCGACTTAGCAGCAGCAGCAGCATGTGCATCCCTGCCACCCTCCAGGGACAGCTGAGAGCAGCCACAGGACACAGTTTGGAGGAAACACAGAGATGATTCGGAGCAGAGTGGATGTGTCCTCACACCAGTCATGCGTCCCAAAGTTGGTGATCTGAGAGGTGTGTTCACTGTTGTCCCTGTGGTTTCCATGAACTCAGCACATTTTAGCTCTTCATATTGTTAACCACATATTCATAACGCAATGCACCTCTTACTTTGGTCTGTGTTTCTCTTCACTGGACACTGATTCCTCAGCATGGGTGAAGTGTTTTTGTATGAGGGGCAGAGGACTTCCCAGGTGGACAAGTCTCTGCCCTCAGAGAGCTGAGGGAATGGCAACAAGTTCATGTGTAGAGTTTATTAAATATAACTTTGTTAAGTGCCACAACAAGGAATACATGCCGTGTGATATTTTCCTTAGAGTAGGAAAAGGGATTCGAAGAGTTTTATATCTAGACCAGGAGCTCCTATGTAACAGATTTTATGCTATGTCATTGCTATTGGTCTCTTGGCTGAGTTCCTGCCATACCATATATTTTACTCAAATTTAATTTTATGTTTTAATTAAAATTATACTGAAGCTTCCAGAGGCCATTAAATAGGAGATAAATTTTAAAATTAAAGAAGGGCCAGTTATCTGTTTGCTTTCCTCCTAACAGATTACCTACAGCTTCACTCCTCATCAACCATTCTTCAGGGACCCCATCAGTCAGGGTACATTCAAGGAAAACAAAAATCTCACCTTACGTAAAATACATTCAAGAAGAAAAATATATAATCTCCTGTTTCTCTAACCACAAATTAAGAAAGAAAAATATTTCTTCTTACCAACTTTTTAAATTATCTATGCCACTGTTCTCATTCATACTTACAAGGAACTAAAATTTTATTTTGAAAAAAATATATTATTTGGCCCACAGTCATTCTTATGAGCACTTTCACCTCTTCAGTAGCCTTGAGCATTTTCAATATACAAATCAGTTTTAAGCATATATTTGATTTATTAAACATTAGTGAAAATTAATATAGAACATTCCTTCTATTTCCCATGAATGGTGAAAAAATTAAATTATCTGGCTCTTCTAAAAGTGAATGACAAATCTTGCTTTTACTCATCCCTGGAGAGAATGAAAGCAACATTCTTAAGTTATACAGTAGACAGATAATATTAAATGTATGTGTGAGTGTGCATGCACATGTGCACATTTGCACACATATGTGTCAAGTGTGTATATACATTTATATTCATATCACACAAATTAACTTAATTACATTGAATATATAATCAAATTCAATTAATTACATATTCTTATGCAGTTAATCATTTTTCTAATGCCTAACGTACATTTTTTTAAATTTATTTTTATTTTTTTACTTTACAATACTGTCTTGGCTTTGCCATACATTGACATGAATCCATTTTTAAATACAGCACGGAGAGGCACAGTTTTAGACAGGGCCCTGCCCTTGGCCTCGCCTCTGTGGAGCTTTCTTGCTACAGTCACTTCATTTGCTTTTCCTGTATGGGATGCACTTCATTACACTCTGGCTCATCGCTCTTGAGGTTCCAGTCTGTGCAGCGTGCACAGCAATACCATGATTCTTCCTAGCTGTTTTCTGCCCCGTATCTAACTCCCCTTTTTTGTCAAGAGCCTTGACTTCCTTGGAGCCCACCCCTGCTTCTGACTCTCATTCTGTACAACCTGGCTGCAACATGAGACTCAGGTCACTATCTTCACCTATTCTGGGAGGAAACCTCAGAGGCAGACTTCCATTCGAGGTGGGACTTCAAAGTGACTCTCAGGACTTGTAGAGGGATTTCTGAAGCTGAGTTCCTCCAAGTCTACTGCTCTTTGAGTTGTGAGGCAATAAACCTGAAGCCATCTCACTGATGTGAGAGGAGAGCCAGTCTCACACAGGAACCAACCCAGAGGAAGAGAAGATGAGAGGGAAGAGGAACAGGACCCCAGGAACATCTTCTGAGACCTCACTGACAGTGAGCATAGATCCAGCCCTGCCCCTGTGTCTTCGGTTATTAATTCAAGTTACAAACCAATCAATTCCTCTTCTGCTTAAGCTGTTCTACCATGGAAATTTTATCACTTGCAATTAAAACCACTTGAGCAATACACAAAATAAATGAAATAAAACCTGACTCAGGACCTTACAATAGTTAAGGAGAAAGAGTCCTCACACCACAAGCAAATTTGAGATCAGGGTGCCGTGACAGAGATGCAGCCATGCTGTCTACTACCAGCACACCTTCTGGGAAACTGAGAACACCCTCCCCAAGGGGGTGGCGTTTGTCTGGGCTTTTAAAGTGTGGGTAAGGATTTCATCAGGCAGAAAAGTGAACATGGGCATTCTAGTATGTGGGAACATACTGTGCTAAGTTTAGAGCAAGTACGACATTCTGTTCCAGTTCTTTTATTTCACAGCTTGAAGAAACTGATATCTTGAGTGGTTGTGATGATTCAGAGATATTTCTGTGATGAGTCGACTATTTCCAGACTTGCTATCAGTTTCCATTCACGAGTCATGTGAAGGAAACAGAAGAGTGGCAAAGGATGGTCACTGTTTATCCACAATTTTGGCCCTGGTTTGCCATGTTTAAGGTCTGTTTATTAGGTGAAGAAGCTTTACTGTCATATTGTGATATATGATCTATAGGATGGTATGAAATTCTATCTCCTGAAATAACTTCTACACTTTTTAAAAGTATAATAAGACTTTCTATGGCTGTCTGTTGTGTTATTTGGATTTAAGTTTAACAGTGAATATTATCCTCACATATTTTGCAGTAAGGGATATTAGCAAGTTTATACTTTGATCAAAAATATTCACTGAGCTAAGTAGAATATATCCATAGACCATAGTATGGACCATCCATAGTATGGTTTGATGATATAAGGATATTCTTTCATGTGAAAGTACCTAAAATATTTCAGGAGCTAAAAAGAAAGTGGGGGAAAGGTAAGCACTAAGAGATGGGATGTTTTGACACTATTTTGATATCATGTAAAGATGCCTGAAATTATTGAAAAAGGCATTTCTACATGACACAGGAAAATAATGAACTACATTGCAAAGATTTTCAGGCCCCCTAGAACTGAATAGACCCTCTATTTGAGAAATCAGAGCTCCAGGACACTTGAGCAACAATCTTTTATGATCAAAGGCAAATCTGACCCTTTCAGAGGAAGCCAGCACCCCAAGGAGATCCCAGTTGAGAGAAATATCAACAAAAGAAGAATCCAAAAATGAGTCAGGAATCTGAGACTTTCTAAAACATGTCTTGTTCACAAAAATTCAGTAACAGAGAACAGCTCAAAAAACTAGAAATGGCAATCTCTCACTTATTTCACAAAAACTATCGGAAACATAAAGGTGTAGTAACACAACTCAAAAGTCTCCTTAACCCTGACAAGACCTCAAAGCCCATACTGTGTGGAGGAAATAAAAGAACAGTGTCCTCCCTTACAATTGTGGAAAAGCACAGAAATAGCTTCAAAAAGAGCTATAGGAGTTCTACAACACTGCCATTTTCCATTCCACTGCTGCAGTCACCTAAAACATTGTCGTTATTGATTATAAAACCTGTATGCTAATCCTTCGTCACTTTATGCAATAGGTAATAGATTTCTTCCCTTCCAATAGTGGCCATCACACCCATGTAACTCAATGACCTCTTGGAAACAACCCAGAAGTCCTTGTCCCTCCCTGGGCCCAGAAGTCAGATTTGCTCTGTCCCCTGCTGAACGTGAGATATTTAGTACAGGCTCCAACACAGACTATCTCTGTAAAGTGACAATGAACCAACCTAATGAGTTAGACGCCAAGAAGAAAAGACAAGAAAAGCAGGAAGAGCTGGAGGGTCTGAGGATGTAACTGGAGTGCTAATTACTCTGTGAATAAAGTCATGCCTTTGGATCCTTCAGCCCTCAACTTCCCCAGAAGGATGCAATCTAAACGAGAAGAAGGTCATGTCCGAGTTATCCAGCACAGCCTCCCCAGCGCTCACAGGAGTGCTGGGGCCTTCTGGAGTTCAACATACAATGTGGTTTTGTGCCATACAAAAACAGAGAGAAGGAAGTCAGCTCTATGCATTGTTAAAGAGAGTGCAGATATTGCTACTGAGAAGTAAGGGGTTTTCAGTGCCCAATTAATTTTTCTCTAAAGAATTATTGCTCCAGATTGTGGGATTATTGGTCATTTGTTTTGACTTGCATACATTTTCTATATGGTCTTAATATTCTACAATCTTCATGCATGACGCTATTAATGAAAGAAGAGTAATTTTTAAAAATGAACAAAAGAGGCTATATCTAATTTGCTCCATAATTAGTTTATATGTGAAAATGTTGTATATTGGCATCCTGCCACTGAGAGTGTACTTTTACTAATAATGTAAAAATTATAAACATCTCATAATCAATTATTATAAACATGTAAGTATTATAATTATAAATATGTCCATAATTAGAAATTTTAAGCATTATAGCCTAAAATTGCTTACTTTCACTTGAATCATAAAATAATTAAAGCTGAGATCTACAAAAGACTTTTCCAAAGTCATGCAAATTTTGGTAATCCAGATTTGAGGAAAAAATTATAGTATATTTAAAGATTTTATACCACTATATGATATTTTGCACAGTATTTTCTCCAATATCACCGAACTCCTCACACAGTATCGGCAGCAGTGACTGTCTTTAAGAGGTGAGTATTGGGAATATATGTTCAACTTAGAAAGAGGAAGCACATAAAATAATTTATGTGTAAGTTTATAAGAAAGAGGCACTTAGACTTTAAAGAAGTTCTACATAAAAATTACATCAACATACTGAAGATGGTCAAGAAAGCATTAAATTGGTATGGTAGAGCATTTTTTCTATTCAATCCCTGGGTCAGGAAGATCCCCTGGAGGAAGAAATGGCAATCCAGTCCAGTATTCTTGCCTGGAGAATCCTGTGGACATATGGTTCATAAGGTGGCAAACAGTCAGAAGACACTGAAGCAACTTAGCAGGAGCAGTATTTTTTTTGAGTAATTTTAGACTAAGAAAAATGTGATATTTTGCAGAACCAAAGATTCACAATTTTGAATAATAATGAGACATTGCAAAATTACTGACTGGGTAGTCAGAAAGCTTGATGCATTGAACAAATGAAAAGCATAAGCAAATATAGTTCCATCATTTTGACAGTTAATTTTTTCCCAAGAAACAAGAATATATAACAACAGATATATCTGTGTTAAGGCAACAATAAAATATTAATACACAAATCAAATGAATGCTTGAAATAGTTGTTTTAAAATAATCTTGTAGCTTAGATGCATCATACGCTACTTCTAATGGATAGAATTCTGGCAGTGAAAGAATGTGGTCTTTATATAAAATCCACAAACTTAAGACTTGAATTCGTATGCTGATTTCCAGTTCCCTTACTGCTCCCTTGTTATAAGTCGGTGTACCTGTACCCGCAGAGACTAAAGGGTGCAAAGACACCCAAACGTCCCAACAGAAGAAGCCTGTGCCCAAGTGCAGAGGCCGTGTGGAAGAGTCCATTGAAAGTAACAGCAGGGAAGCTTTAAGATGGACTGACATTTAAAAACTCTCCAGGCCAAAACTTGATCCAACAGCAGGGACTAGAAACTTTACTGGCTAAAGGTCTAAGTATATGCTTTTACCAATATTAAGATGAACCCTAATCTAATCAAACAGCAGTTATCAGTAGTAATCAAGACCTAAAAATAACAACAAAAAACGGAGAAGAGAAATAACTAGGCACACATTACAGGGAAGAGAGATCATCAACTTGCCCTGGCAAGTTATAAAGCAAGCAAAGAAAAAATGACAACACTCAGTGGGAAAAGTCAGAATTCAGTGTTGCTAGAATAAATTATCAAAATGCTTATTCTTAAGCAAAAACAATTTCTCAACATGAAAAAAGCAAGAAAATGTAACCAAAACATAGTCAAAAATAGTCCATATGTATTTTTTCTGATTGCCAATAGATGTGTTACTCAGTCAAGAATTAAAGGTAGCTCTTATTAATATGGTCAAAGAGCTAACAAAGATAATACCTAAACAATTTAAGGTGAATGACAATGACTCACCAACAGAGAATCTGAACAAGCATATAACTTATTTTTTAGAACAGACCTAATTGGAAATTCTAGAGTTAAAAAGTACAATGGCTAAAATATATGCTCTAGTAAAACTTAACAGAAAATTTAAGATATGGGAAGAAAGAATCAGCAACTTGAAGATAAAGCAAAATAAGTTACAGTCTAAAGAACAAGTAGAAAGAAGATTAAATAAAAAGAGCTTAAAAATCTGTGGAAAACACTACAAACACTACAAACATAAAACTGAGCCACAGAAGAAAGGAGAAAAGGGGGAAGAAAATATATGAAGAAGCAATCATTCAAATTCCCAAATATCATGAAAAACTCTAATCTACAGATTTAAGAAGAAAAATAAACCCAAGAAAAATAAAGACAAAAAGTAACATTTAGGCACAGCAGTCAAGCTGTTGAAAACCAAAGAAAAATGTGGTAGCAGCAAGAGATAAATGATCAATCATAAACAACATGATTAACGGTTGACATAGTAAATAACAGGCAAAAAAATGTTTCACTCTATTCAAATTGATGACAGAAAAGTATTGCCGACTAGGAATTGTTTTATCCAGCAAAATTAAACTTCAAAAATGAAGCGAAGTATAGACATTCTCAGAAGTTAAGAAAGCTAAGGAAATCTGTTACTACCAGACCTGACTTACAAGAAATAGTATTAATAATATAAGTCTTTTAGACTGAAAGGAAAACCAGAGAGTAATTCAAACTGATAGAAAGAAATGAGTGCTGGGACAGTATTTGTATGGGTATATATAAAACGCTCTATAAATATGCATTCTCTTTTCCTATTAAACTACTTGAAAAACATAAGATGGTTTAAAGCAATAATCACCACACTGCTCTCAGGGTTTATAACATAGAGGCATGATATTTACGATGTGTGTGTTTGTGCGTGCTCACTCAGTCATGTCTGACTCTTTTGATCCTGTGGACTGTAGCTCGCCAGGATCCTCTGTCCATGGGATTCTCCAGGCAAAAATACTGGAGTAGGTTGCCATTTCCTTCCTCAGGGGATCTAACCAGCATCTCCTGCACTGGCAGGTGGATTCTTTACCACTGCACCACCTAGGAAACCCCGATACATATGCTTATAATAACAGAAAAGGGGTGGAGGACAAGGAGCGATATTGTAGCTGATTTCTAATCTTGCCACGATGAAGTTACTATGGCTCTGAAGTAGATTATAACCAGTTAGTATACACATGTGATCCCTAAAACTTGAGGGCACAAGATGACTGAGAGAGCACACCTGTCCCACCACCTGCTTTTCACTTGCTTGTGGACCCTGGCAGAGCTGCAACAAAGAACTTATAGTTCACAGTCTAAAATATTTATGTCTGGTCCTTTATGAGAAAATGATCTGCCCACTCGACTGCAAATGAATACTAAGAAAATAATTCAAAATAATGTGGTAAAATATAAACAGATAAGTTAAAACATCGTATTGAAATGCTTAGCACAAGAAGAGACAGTAAAGGAGCAGAGTAGCTGAAAAGGCATGAGATAATTTAAAAATAATTCCCAAATGGGAGACACAGGTAAAATAACATTAAATACAAATGGACTAAATATCCTTTTCAAGAAGCAGATTGCCAGTCTTGATAAAATATCTAGATGCAACTACATGTTGTCAACAAGAAACTCATCTTAAATTCAACAACATAAATAGATTGAGAATAAAAGGATGACACATGATACCCCATGCAAATAGTAACCATTAGAAAGCTGGACTATCAGACAAATAGGGTTTAAAACAAGCAATATGATTAACACAAGGGAAAAGAACATTATATAATGATAAATGTCTGAATTAGGCTTAAGTGTAAATAAGCATGCATTTTTATTCTAGTTGGGTTTACAAGTGAAATAGATTTATTTATAAATCTCTGCTAGATGTTTAATGTTATAAAGTTATAAATGCAACCTAAGAACAAATGTATAAATAAAGATGCAGTAAAAAATAAATTGTTGGGTATCCCTTACTTCTTTCATATTAGGCACAACAGTAGAACAGAGATCCATGTATTTAAACATTTTTAGGGTATTTTGCTTTTGCGATACTTTCCTAACAGTCATGTGCTATAAAAGTTGTTGACAGGGAAAGGCCTGAGAAGACAGAAAAATTTGTTTAGTATTATGTTTTCCTAAATAAGAAGATGAAACAGTTTCCAAACAGTTATAGAAACTGTTACAGAAAATTCACAATTGTCTAATTCTTAGTTTTATGTGTAAAAGAGACCTTACTAAGGGTTAAAAATAAAGTCCACATATAAAAATAAAACTGTTAAAATAAAGAGAACAATTTCACAAGAGAAGTATGCACCAAAAGTGAGATATATCTGAAGGATACATTTTCATTAAGGAGAAAAGAGAGTGATTTTGTTTTAAATTAAAGTGACTGGATGTTTCAGAATGAGACAGAGGAAAATGAAGAGGGGGGGATTGAAGCTAAATAGACATAAAAAGTTGTAGAAGGTTTGCAAAAAAAAAAAAAAAAAGAATTTTATGTGTTATTGGGACTAGCTAAGATTTGAATGGATTTATTTATAAGCTTGATTTTTAAAGCAGTCTTTACTTTTCTGCTGCAAAACAGAATTTGCTATTTTCTCTGTTAAAATGACAAAATTTTCTGGATTATTACTTTGCTCCTCATGACAGATTATACAAGATTTTACTTTTTAAGTAATCTTTCTAAGAAACCAAAATTTTATGCCTTAATCAGAATAATTTCCTAAGCTTTATGTTAACCTTTTCATGTCCTTGATTTGAGAGATGAGACTTCTCACTTTTAAAAGAGGTAAAGTTTTTTTATATTTTTGACAGTTGGCTTTCCCCAAATCAAATCCTAAATGAAAACTTCTTGCTCTTAATCTAGGCTTGGCATCATTGACTAATGGACATGAATCTGAGAAAACTCTGGAAGATAGTGAAGGACAGGGAAGCTTGGTGTGCTGCAATCCACGGGGCTTGCAGAGTCAGCCGTGACTTAGCAACTGAACAACAACAGGTTACATTTTTATGAGTAAATACTACACAGTAACATTTACATGAATAAATGCTATTGTAGGTATTCCAGAAACTGACATAAAAGTTCTGAGAATTTTGTCAGTACCTTTCCTGTTCACAATATGGGTTTTAAAGTGTCTCTAAGTGCTGGAGTAAGGATGGCTGTGAGGAGGATGCAGACTTCCTGGTTTGCAGGCTGAATGCGGCTGGACGTGGCTCAGGTTCCGGAGTTACAGGCACGGCTGTTACCTGGAGAATGGTGGTGCGTCCAGCCTCAGCCCATAGGCCTTCTCTAAACAGTGCCAATTAAGATCTGGGTGATTGGGTTTTAATTCTCAGAGGCACCAAGCAAGGTAGGTAAAAGAAAAACTGGGTTCAGAAACTGAGTTTCCAACCATTAACCTCTGTGATTCTCTTATTTCCACAGAACTCTCTCTCACTGAATGCCTGACTGCTGGCACACCCACTCTGCATCCAAGTCCCACAGATGGTTCACTGGCCCTCAGTGAATAGGAGGCAACCGGATGAGAAAATTGACTTACACGTTCAAACAAAAGAGAAACGTTCCTTTTCTCCATGAACAAGAAGTGGGGCTGATACCGAAGAAATCTCAGGCTTTTCGGAGCGCTCCACTCTGTGAGGTCCAAACCTGGGTTCCATCTCGGGCCTGTGGTGTCCAGCTCTAGCGACAGTTCTGCTACATCAGTTAGAGAACTTCTGCTCCCTCTAGAAACCCCTCAGAGCTGATGAGATTCCTCATCCCCCACCATCCCTCGGGTGCTATCTCATCACCCTGCTCTGCTGAAGCCAGAATGCTCTCAGGTCGGCTTGGCCAGAATCCCCTCACCCTGAATGTTGCTTCTCAGTGATTTTTCCCATTCCCATCTCCCTTCCCCTTGCAAACATGCACACACTCTTCTCTGTGGCTATAAACACCCACTTGTGCACGTTGTATTCAGAACTGAGCCCTATTGCATCATTCATGATTAAAGCCTGCCTTACTGCTTTAACTACTGTCCAGCTCTGGATTTTATTTGACAGGGACTGCGTGTCAAGCAGAGAAAAGAGCACTTGGCAAACAGCGCAGAAAATTGCACGAGGGAAGCCCTGTGAGAACCACGGGAAAAGTCAGGTGAAGGCAGAAGGCAGTGGGACCTTTGAAAGCAGAAGACCTTCTGATTATGAACCCGTATCTTCTCACCTGAGAGAAAGCCAAAGAGAACATGAGCTCTCAGTCCCACTACCGAGGATAACCACTCAGCTCAGTTCAGTTGCTCAGTCCTGTTTGACTCTGTGACTCCATGGACTGCAGCACTCCAGGCTTCCTTGTCCATCACCAGCTCCCAGAGCTTGCTCAAACTCAGGTCCATCAAGTCGGTGATGCCATCTAACCATCTCATCCTCTGTCATCCCCTTCTCCTCCTGCCTGCAATCTTTCCCAGCACCACAGTGTTTTCCAAAGAGTCAGCTCTTTGCATCAGGTGGCCAAAATATTGGAGTTTCAGCATCAGTCCTTCGAATGAATATTCAGGATTGATTTCCTTTGGGATTGACTGGTTTGATCTCCTTGCAGTCTAAGGGACTCTCAAGAGTCTTCTCCAACACCACAATTCAAAAGCATCAAATCTTTGGCACTCAGCTTTCTTTATAGTCCAATTCTCACATCCATACATGACTACTCAAAAAACCATAGCTTTGATTATATGGACCTGCAGTAAGGATAATCACTAATACCACATTAACACATTCATTTTCAATATAGTTTCAAAGTACAATTTTAAGTAATAAATAATTTTGTATAATGAGAGCTGGACCATAAAGAAGGCCAAGCACCAAAAAACTAATGCTTTTGAAGACTCTTGAGAGTCTGTTGGACTGCAAGGAGATCAAACCAATCAACCCTAAAAGAAATCAATCCTGAATATTCATTGGAAGGACTAATACTGAAGCCGAAGCATCAAATACTTTGGCTACCTGATGAGAAGAGCTGACTCGTAAGAAAATACCCTGATGCTGGGAAAGACTGAAGGCAGGAGAAATAGGGGGCAACAGAGGATGAGATGGTTGGGTGGCATCACCAACTCGATGGACATGAACCTGAACAAACTCTGGGAGATAGTGATGGACAGAGAAGCTTAGCGTGCTGCAGTGCATGGGTTGCAAAGAGTCGGACATGACTTAGCAACTGAACAACAACAAATTTTGTATAGCATTTTAATTGTATTTTTTATTATATCAGAAAATGCTCTCTAGAACATAACGTTATGTTCATGGGATTCTCACTTTATTAGGTAAGACAGTTTCTTTTAGATCAAAGTTCACAGCAAAACAGAGAGGAAGACACAGTGATTTCACAGGGACTTTGCAGTTTCCTTCAGCATCGGCATCTCCTACTCAAGTACATTTGCTGCCCTGATGATCCTACATTGACACACACAGACACTGCCAGCCCGGAGTCCACACCAGAGTACACTTCTGGTGGTGCACATTCTGTGCATCTGTACTAAGGTGCAAGGATGCATACCCATCATCACAGCAGCAACAGAACATTTCCACTGTCCTAAAATTCCTCTGTTGCCCTCCCATTCCACCAGTCACTGGTAACTACTCATCTTCTATCCGTCTCTCTAGTTTTGTCTTTTCTAACTAATGTTATATAGTTCAAGTCACACAGTACACAGCCTTTACCGACTGGCTTCCTTCACTTAGTAAAATGTATTTAAAGTTAATCCATGTCTTTCCATGGCTCATTTCTTCTAGTGCCGAATAATATTCCATTGTCTGGATGTACTGCAGTTTATGCCTTCACTTAGTGAAGAACATCTTGGTTTGCTGATTATGAATAAAGCTACTTGCAATATTGTATCTATAAGAAAAGACATATTGGGTTGGCTTAAAAGGTCCTTCTGTTTTTTAAGCAAAAATAAAAGACACATTTTTCATTTTCACCAAGAACTCTATTGAGCAATATACTTCTATTTTAGCCTATTTTTAATGTATTACATTAATTGATTTGAAAAGGCTGAACCACCCAGGTAAATCTAAGTTGACTGTGGTGTATAGTTTTTTATCCACTGTTGGACTCAATGTGCCAACGTTTTGTTAAGGTTTGCCATCTATGTATCTGAGAGATACTGGTTTGTAGCTTACTTTTCTTATAATGGCTTTTCCTGATTTTGGTATTTGGGTAACTCTGGCCTCATAGGATGAATCAGAAAGTATTTCCTCTGTTTCTATTTTCTGAAAAAGAATATAGAGAATTCCGCCCTTAAATGCTTGGTTGAATTCACCAGCGAACCCATCTGGGCCCCACACTTTCTACTTTGGAAGGTTACTAATTATTCACTCAATGTCTTCAGCAGATATAGGTCTGTGAGGTTGTTTCTTTCTTCCTGTGTCACAGAGTTACTTTTGCTTCCCTGGGGGCTCAGTCAGTAAAGAATCCGCCTACAGTGCAGGAGACCTGGGTTCAATCCCTGGGTTGGGAAGATCCCCAGGGGAGGGCATGGCAACCCACTCCAGTATTCTTGCCTGGAGAATCCCCCTGGACAGAGGAGCTCAGTGAGCTACAGCCCACGGGATTGCAAAGAGTCTGACTTGAGTGAGCAGCTAAGCACAGCACAGAATTAGCATAATTCCTTCCTTAAATGTTTGGTTGAATTCAGCAGTGAACCCATCTGGGCCCCATACTTTCTACTTTGGAAGGTTATTGATTACTCATTCAATGTCTTCAACAGATATAAGTCTGTGAAATTGTTTCTTCCTGTGTCACAGAGTTACTTTTACTGGTATGTTGATTAATACTGATGTAAACAGTTAGAACTGGACATGGAACAACAGACTGATTCCAAATAGGAAAAGGAGTACGTCAAGGCTGTATATTGTCATCCTGCTTATTTAACTTATATGCAGAGTACATCATGAGAAACACGGGGCTGGAAGAAGCACAAGCTGGAATCAAGATTGCCAGGAGAATTATCAATAACCTCAGATATGCAGATGACACCACCCTTATGGCAGAAAGCAAAGAACTAAAGAGCCTGTTGATGAAAGTGAAAGAGGAGAGTGGAAAAGTTGGCTTAAAGCTCAACATTCAGAAAACAAAGATCATGGCATCTGGTCCCATCACTTCATGGCAAATAGATGGGGAAACAGTGGAAACAGTCTCAGACTTTATTTTTTGGGGCTCCAAAATCACTGCAGATGGTGACTGCAGCCATGAAATTAAAAGACGCTTACTCCTTGGAAGGAAAAGTTATGACCAACCTAGATAGTATATTCAAAAGCATTACTTTGCCAACAAAGGTCCATCTAGTCAAGGCTATGGTTTTTCCAGTGGTCATGTATGGATGTGAGAGTTGGACTGTGAAGAAAGCTGAGCACCGAAGAATTGATGCTTTTGAACTATGGTATTGGAGAAGACTCTTCAGAGTCCCTTGGACTGCAAGGAGATCCAACCAGTCCATTCTAAAGGAGAACAGTCCTGGGTGTTCATCAGAAGGACTGATGTTGAAGCTGAAACTCCAATACTTTGGCCATCTCATGCGAAGAGTTGATTCACTGGAAAACACCCTGATGCTGGGAGGGATTGGGGGCAGGAGGAGAAGGGGAGGACAGAGGATGAGATGGCTGGATGGCATTACCGACTCGATGGACATGAGTTTGGGTAAACTCTGAGAGCTGGTGATGGACAGGGAGGCCTGTTGTGCTGCGATTCCTGGGGTTGCAAAGAGTCAGACACTACTGAGCGACTGAACTGAACTGAAATGTTTAACAAATAGCTTTCTGGAAAAGAAAAGCTGTAAATTGCAGACTTGACGGTTTCTGTTATGTAAGTACTCCCAACTCTGCCCAATTTTACTGATGGTAGCTTTGGGAAGAAATGTACAGAATGGTTCTTGTGAGCTGGCACAAGTCAGCTCAAGAACATCACTGAGTTTGTTTTCAGTTGCAGAACTGGATCAACTTTAGTTCATTTCTTTTACTGGAGATGCTTAGTTAATTCCCATGTATTTGCCTTTGTAAGTAAATTTTGTCACTCTAGCACTTAATTCCTGAAAAAAGAATACCAGATAAAATTTACAAGGGGATAGTGACCATTATCAATGTTCTGAAAAAAACAGATGAATTTTAAATCATGGGTAAGATAAGGTTTTTCTAGCTTCTCTATTTTGCCAGGAACGGCAGTGAATAGACTACACATGATCACTTATTATTTTTGCTTTCCCCCTTTTATTTATTTGCTTGTTACCTTTCTGCCTGCCTTTCTGGTTTGCCTTTACCTTTGTGGGTCTCCCAGTGCACATGTACATAATTAATTTTTTCCCTCCTGTTAACCTGTCTTATATTCGAGGGAAGTTTTGGCTAATAACTAAGAAGGATAGAGAAAAAATTATTCTTCCTTCCCTACAGAGCTCAGTCCATGCTCACTGAGAGTTGTGCAGTGGTTGAAAGATGACCATTGCAATAGTCCTGAAGCCTTTTTCATTCCCAGCAGCTTGGAAATTCTGGGAGGCAATATTTCACTCAGGAAAGTGACTGGTATAGAACTGGTTGGAATAGCTCACAACACTGATGTAGAGAAGAAGATACAAGTCTGGTGACAAGAAAAGCTAGTTAGAGATGATAATGCAGATGGATCCTCTGCCTGGAGGTAATTCCAGATGAATGTAAAAGCAAAATTCCCAGAACCTCTCTCCTGTCACACCCACTAATCCTCTTGAGACTGTAATTAGAATCGCATCAAACCTGTTACTTAAGAAGACGGGTAATATTGCTCTGTAGATAGTTTATCAAGGAACATGATTGATGGTTTCCATTTCTTCCCATCTTTTTTTATCTTTTTGGCCCTTCAGGAAAATTCTGTACTTTACTCCATGTGAATTCCCTCAAGTTTCTTGATGAGCTTTCCTAGGTATTTTGTCTGATTTGCTATGTCTCGCATGTGGGTGTGCTGGAACATGGAACATAGTAAGATGCTTAGAAACTCCAGGGGGATCTTTGGGGAATATCTATTTTGTCTAAAACATTCTTGCAGTCATTCATGTAGCACCCACAATTGGAGGCTGCCTGGTGACAAGCCCTCTCAGGCCTAGTGCCCAAGCACCAGAGACAGAGGACGAGCCACACAGAGAACCTAGTTCAGGGTCTCCTGGAAAAGACAGGGAGCATTCTGAAGACATCAGGCCAAAGACAAAACCAGGGTGGGAATTCTCCAACTTGTACAGAAAGAGAAACTCGGCCTATGACACCTTTTCATCCAAAGAAGATAACAAATGAGTTAAGATTATGGAAATACGTTATAGAAAGTTGAAAGAAAGCAAATTACTAAATTGTTAAAGGGAAGACCAAAAAGGTTTAGCAAATTTCAAGAATGAGAAGGTAGTTCAAGAAACCGAGTAATTTCACACTGAGCTAAGTAAACAAGCCCATTTGAAATGAAATTCCACATCAGAAATGGAAAGACCTGAGACAGCCATATGGCCTGCAATACACTTCTACTAATCTTATTTTCTTAATGGCTTAAAGGTAAATTTAAAGTTAAATTAGGTTCAGAATGCAATTGGAAATTAAATGGTGTATAAATTAATAGCTCAATTTTTAAAGTAATAGCATTAGTTTGGATTTTGAAATAAACTGGGGAGAAACCACATATGTGCAAAATAAGAATGTTTTCTACTTTGTAAAACTTCATTAAAATTGCTTGCACTGAAACATAACAAGCAAACTAATGAAAATGAGAAAGCAATCATAACTAAGTATAAGAAATGCAGAACTTTGCTGGTTTGGGGAGGGAGCACACTTAACACAATCAAAAGTAAGATGGATGTGGTTGACAGCAGAAGAGTTTTGGTCTTTAAAAAAGAGAAGGAAAGAGGATTGATGAAAGAAAAAGCAATCGTTGATATTTATTGCCATGAGAAAATTGATTGTTCTGTTTCTTCCAGATGTATTTTCTACATAAGCATACCACATTTTCTTTACCATGTTTTCTCCTGTTCAAGAATTTTTCAATAAATTTGTCTGTAGGTGCTAGAGACCACTTGTGACTAGGTAATCTGGCAGGTGAAAGAGTATGAAGTCCACATAAAAAGTGTTTGTCAAGATAGGCCTGCAATTAGAATATTTCCATTCCATCTTTTATTATGTTAACCACTGAAGCTAAAGCAAGTTTGTTTCTTTATAGCCTTCACTAGAGGTTTACAACATAAGGAAACAGAATTACAGACTCATACATTTGTACTTGAAATCTACACTCATTTGTGTCTGAAAACATTTTTATTGTTATAACATAGATACAATAAAATAACAAAAACAACAGAGGGGAGAGAAGGAAAGACATTCTATTAATAATTTTCAAGTTGTCTCATTGCTACTATAGGTATTATTATTACTCTCACTTCTCAAAAAGGTTTTACTGAGTCAAAAAAAAAAAAAATCAAGAAAATAAACAGCCAGAATGATGTGGGGGTTATTTTAAGCTAAAACAGTAATATGACAAATGGTTCTATAGACTATTATTCTGGCTGAAGCATCCTGGTTCAGACATCTATGTTATGGGTATGGTAAGAAGACAGTGGTTCACGGTGTGTGTGTGTGTGTGTGTGTGTGTGTGTGTGTATCTGTGCATCTGTGTGTGTCAGTGTCCAGTTCATGGTATATGTCTGTGTGTGTGGAGGGGGGCGGTATTTCATGTATTCCCTCATCTGAAAGCAACTCCCAGGTTGGTTAAAAAGCATGTGTACACATTTCAGCTCCCACCCTTCCAACCCTGCCCTTATATGTATCCTCCCACCCAACTGGTGACCATTAGTCTGTTCTTTGTATGCATGGGTCTGCTCCTTTTTGGTCATATTCACTGGTTGGCTGTAGCTTTTAGGCTCCATGTGTAAGTGAGATCGCACAGTGTTTGTCTGTGTCAGACTTGTTCCACTTAGCGTGATGCCATCCAAGTCCACAGGGATGGAGTATTTTACAGGCCACAGTCAGAGCAAGCTCCCCAAGTGGGGATAAGTGAACTAAGATCAGGATGACTATTAGGTGCCAGCATGGAAACCTCTGGCCAGAGTCTTACAGGCATGAGAAGCAGAGCCAGGACAGCCCTGAACTGGGCAGGAGCTGGGCATGTTTGAGGACCAGAGAGAGGAGCACAGACAGAGGGCTAATAACCCTGGGGAGCACCAGGAGGAGCAGCAGAAGACTGCCTGGCAGTCTCTGCTCTGAGGCCACAGTGGGGCTGATGCTGGGCGAGCATCTAAAGCACCTTGTGATCTCACCTTCCTTCATAAGAGGAATGAGTCTATGTCTGTAGCCATTAGATTGTTACATGTCTGTGGCTGAGTCATTCTCTCATACTTCTAATCTCCAGTTCCCTTACACTTGATGTAATTCACTGTGAAACCTGATACAATTTGGGATAAACATACATATATCACATACGCAAGCAATATAAGTAATACATAGAATATATAGGGCTTCCCAGGTGGCGTAAGTGGTAAAGAAACAACCTGATAATGCAAGAGACATAACAGACGCAGGTTCAGTCCCTGGGTCGGGAAGATCCCCTGGAGGAGGGCATGGCAACCCACTCCAGTATTCTTGCCTGGAGAATCCTATGGACAGAGGAGCCTGGGGGGCTACAGTCCATAGTAAACAACTGGACACAACTGAAGTGACTTACCATGCATGCACCCATAGAATATATAAAATATATGCAAATTTTATTCACATTTGTGATATGCAAAATCATGAATGAAACCAATGTTGGTGGGCAAATCACCTTTCAAAGTTTTCAGAATTTAATACTGAACAGGAACTACAAATCCTAATTAAGGTGAATCTGGTTTTGTTGACTATGAGACTCACTTCAAATTAAAAGACAGGTTGAAAGTAAAAGAAGGGAAAAAAAGTAACATGTAAACATTAATAAAATAAAGCAGGAATCATAACACTAGTATCAGAGAAAATAAATTTCAGAACAAAGGAACTTGCTAAAGAATAAAAGAGACAGAACATAATAATAAAAGTGTCAATCCAGCAGTAAGACATAACAGTTTTAAGTGTGTATGCATCAAGAAACAGAATCACAAACACAGGAAGCAAATTGGCAGAGTGGTAAGAAAAATTAAATAAATCCACAGCAGCCAGACATTCCTGTGTGTGTTATTCTCTGTGTTGAAGTGATGTCATGTCACCACATACCACAACACAGGAGCCGAAGCCCTGAGATGGGACTCTCCTGAGCCATCCATGCCGAGAAAGGGACTGAGCCAAGAGCCGCTGAGCCACCAGAACAGGTGGGCACAGCCTCAGGTCCCAAGTCCTCACAGCCCACAGACAGGGAGGAGGGGTATCCTGCCTGCACCTCGTCCTGCGTACACAACGCCATAGTCATGAGCATCTCGTACACATTTACTCCTAAAGCAACCTTGCATGAGGCAGTCTCTCCGTTTTCCAGATGCTGACACTAAGGAGGTTACATAATCTGCCCAGATAAGTATTAGACCTTGCATTTGATCTTTATTCTAATTTTAGAGCCCACACACTCTCTGCTGCACTGTGGCATTTCATACTAAGTTGGAGAGATTAAAAAAAGAACTGAGAGTTCAAAAGGGAGAAAAAGGAAAAAAACAGGTGCAACCTCAGCCAAGACACATGTCCCAACAAACCTGCCCTCCTCCAGGGTATCTTCCCAACCCAGGGATCAAATCTGCATCTGTTATATCTCTTGAATTAGCAGGCTGGTTCTTTACTGCTAATGCTACCTGGGAAGCCCTATATATTCTCTGTATTACTTATGCTGTTTGCATGTGTGATATATGTATATCTTTCCCAAATTGTATCAGGTTGCATGGTGAATTCCATCAGATGTAAGCCAATTTCACTGTCACTTAGCCTGGCTGGGGTGAGCTGAACATGTTTATGAGTTTATGTGTGTTTAGAAATATGCTTGTACTCAGCGCGGTCCTAGAGACCAACACATTAAAAGGTGAATGTGCATGACAAAATGGCCCTGGCTAGGGGAGCACTACTTTATAAGGAAACAATTTCCTCCCCTAAAAATGAAAGGAAAGAGACAAAGGAAGGAAGGAAAAGAGGAGGGAGGGAAGGAACGCTGGCCACGTAATCAATTTCTTAGTAACCATCACAAGTCTAAATTTTTCCTCTAAATTATGTTTTGCTGAATCACTACAGAAATGCATCATGAAATATACCTTTCTATCTCTTCTCTCATGTCAGTATGCTCAGGTTTGATATAAACAAGCTAAATCTCAAAATACATAGTAGCTGACATGGTCTTGCTCTTCAAACTGAGCCTGCAGGCTTGGTGAAGGTTTATTTGCTTACCCATTTATTTGAAATAAAACATGTCTGTCCTCAACTCTGACACGTGGTCCACTGCACCACTGTTCCGATGACCCCCTCCCCGCCCCCCGACACAAACTTTGCTTCCATGGAGCCATTTGCTCATGCGTTTTACCAGGCATTTGTTGGAAGGTGAAATTTGATCTAATAGCTAACTTGGTGATCTTGTGCCAGACAGTGTCCTAAAGGACTTAACCTATCGAAACCATTCAAAACCTAGGCAGAAAGCAGTATGATTATCTTCCTATTTGCCTGCTTGCATGGATAGGTGCAGAAAACTGCCTTCCCTGGTGTGGAGTAGATTTGAATTCAGAGTGTTAGTCTCTAAGGCCTGCAAATCTAACCACGAGGCTGCTTATTTTAAAGGATAGCTCCCATTTCCCAACTTAACTCTTCTCCACAGTTTTTCTGCTCATCCTATGAGCGGCCTAAAAACTGGGGGAGAAAAAAAATGAGAGACAAGTTTCCATAGTGACAGGAGGAGGCAGTGGATGTCATCTCACCAAAGGGCTGGCGCTCGTCTTTCAGAAAGAAGCTCTACAGCTGATCTGAGGTCTAAATCTCAGGCTTGTCCTTGAGGGTTGAGCTCAGTCTCTCACATACAGAGCGCAGTAGGACACACAGCCTTTCACAAACTTGCTCAAACGAGGCCCTTAATCTTAAGGACAAAGAACCCTAGATTAAAGGGGTACCTAGGGATCCATAAAGGTCATGAGATGGATAGAAACCCAGGCTTTATCTGAAGTGAAACAAGATGCTTCCATTTTCAGAGACAACCTGAGAGCCGAGAATGCATGTGCAGGACATGATTCATTCAGCAGCCCCTCGAAACTGCTTCCAGAGCTGTTGAGAACAGAAAAATGGGGTCAAAGAGAATTGCCTGACATTATCCATTGTTTCAATAAAAAGATGATAAAACATATGTTCTAAGGAGAACAGAGATTATCAAATTTATTAAAAAGCAATTCTTAAAATGTTACAAAATGCACTGACATGCTTGTTTCTCTACATCTTTAGAAACAGTGCAACATTTCTTATGTGAAAGCAAAAAGGGTGGGGTATATACGGCTCAGACGGTAATGCAGAAGACCTGAGTTCGATCCCTGGGTCAGGAAGATCCCCTGGACGAGGGAATGGCAACCCGCTCTAATAATGTTACCTGGTGAATCCCATGGACAGAGGAGCCTGGCGGGCTACAGTCCATGGGGTCACAAAGAGTCAGACACAACTTAGCAACAAAACAACAGCAACAACAAATAGGGAAAAAATCTAGCAAAGAATAGATGCATGTGTATGTATAACTTAATCACTGTGCTATACATCTGAAGTTAACACGACTTTGTAAATCAACTATACTCCAATTTTTAAAAAGTTTCCTACAAAATAATATGGGCCTCCCTTCTTCCTAATGATGTGTGACAAATGTAATTACAACAAAACAAAAGACATGGAGTTAAATTTTCTGGGCTTTCTGGCCGGTGCAGAAGTCTCTCCCACACGCACTCCCGGTCCCAGGGATGGTGAGACGGGATGGCCACAGCAATCATGAGGAGAACAGACCAGCTCTGGGGCTGGCACAGTGCTCAGCCCTGTCTGCCCACCTCCTGCTCCCGCCTTGCCTCTCCATTCCTGTTTTATAGGTTGCCTGAGTCCTTGACTCAAAATGACTCATCTTCGTTCTCATTTCAGAAACTCAGGGTGTGCTGCCCCCGTGGACATCTTCTTTGGGGACACGGGGACATCTGGTCCTCACGTGTACTGTGGCTCTGTCCACGCCTCGGAGATGGCCTGCTGTGCAAGAAGCCACAAACGACAAAGGCCACCTCCGCCCCCGCCTCTTACCTCTCAGTTAACAGAAAGCAAGTTGATGTCTTTTGAATCGTGATTTCTCAGTCGAGGATCTCAGCTTATGTCATGCATGTTAAGGGCTCCCCAGGTTGCTCAGTGGTAAGGAATCTGCCTGCCGGTACAGGTCTCATTCCTGGATTGGGCAGATCCCCTGGAAGTGGAAATGGCAACCCACTCCCTATTCTTGCCTGGGAAACCCCACTCACAGAAGAGCCTGACAAGCTACAGTCCATGGGGGCACAAAGAGTTGAACATAACTAAGCGACTGAGCACGCATACACACACTCACCCATATTAGCAGAAGAGACACCATACGAATGTGATGATTTGCTACAAAACAAAAGCTAGAGAGTTCACAGCTATGATGACACTCAGGCGAATCCAACAACAAGAGTTACTATTTAAGGGAAACAGGGAATATTCTCAAGGACATATAAGCAAATAACTAACTAAAGGGAGAGGAGAGGGGAGAGAGGGGAGAGGAGAGGGGAGAGAGGGGAGAGGAGAGGGGAGAGAGGGAGGAGAGGAGAGGGGGGAGAAGAGAGCGGGGAGAGGGGAGAGGAGAAGGGAGAGGAGAGGAGAGAGAGGGGAGAGGAGAGGGGGGAGGGGAGGATGAGGGGGGAGGGGAGAGGGGGAGGGGAGAGGGGAGAGGAGAGGGGAGAGAGGGGAGAGGAGGGAAAGACTAGAGCAGTGGTGATGTGCTCACACCTTAGAGCTGGATAGAGGAGGGCCTCACCTGTGCCCGCACCCATTTTCTATAAGAAGTGGCCTGGTAATTACACTGGGTTTTTATTCCAAGAGTCATGTGTCAGGTGTAATGATCACACACAGGTGGATGAGTAGATAAAGACGGGGGCTCCAGTGGCCATTCTAAGCCAGTGACCAGAAGCCATGAGACACACCCTGGGAGCCCAGAGCCTTCTCCGATCCCTCTGAAGTACCAGGCGCCACTGGGGAGGGGCCACGTGTGGCCCACTGGTCAGGCAGAAAGCAAACACTGGGCAGCCAAAGTGAGTCTGCAGGAGACATGGTGCCTCCTGGGCACTGGCTGAGTAGAACGTCCAGGGCGTCTGGGGGTGACGTGTTGACGTCACAGGGTGCCCCCTGGGTGATCAGTACTGTTGTCTCTATCGCCACTAGCCCTGGATGGAACCTACACTCTCCTGCATTCTGCTCCCTCCACTACTTCCTCATTCTTCCCTTTTTTCTCAGCAGTGAGGTCTCCACAGTCAGTAGCAAAGTTTGTAGTTGAGTCTCACGGCCAAAGGAGAGCAAACCACCATACCCACTGTCAGAACACTGAACAGAAGGAGACATTAAAACTGTAGGCAATGCTCATAAAGTTGCCACATCTAAGCCAATTTTTTTTCTTTATAATTACAGCCAAATGTTAAGAGGAGAAATGGAAGGAAACAAAATATTGGAATACATAAATAATCACAGAAAGTAACTCGAATTAATGTGCAGTCACTTCAGTGTCTCCTGCCAGATCTCTAAAAAAATCTGCTGATTTTGTCTTAAATTTAGTGTCTGTTTTCTTCAGGGACTGAGTTTAAAAAAAACAAACAAACTAGAGTTTAAATAATGAAGACTCAAGCAGCAGGATGGAAATGAAAATTAATAGAGACTGGCAAACCTATAACTGAGATAATTCCCTACTAAAATAAATATCCAATAATACTTCCCAGTAAAATACTGGTTTGGAAAAAGTAGCTATATATAAAGCCATTCATTACAACTCTTTTTTGATAACCAGAGCTTTATGAAAATTAATTTGAGGACATTAAAGAAACACCAGTCACTGTATGTATGTCTTCACATCTGTCTCCCATAGACTTTATTTCTGACTTAGATGAGGACTTCCATGCCAGGCTGATGTGTGTGTGTGTGTGTGTGTGTGTGTGTGTGTATTATCCTTCGACACAAAATTGGAGGAGCAGCAAATTTACTGATGGAAAAAATTATCCAGATGGATGGGCATGAGGCCAGCATATCAGGAATACATTAAGCTGGGGTAACAGTAAGCAAGTCTGTGGGGTCCCTAAGCTCTAAAGCAAAGGAGGACTGGAGGGAGGGGTGACAGGGTCCCATAGGGGAGAAGGGTGCAGCCAGCTACCATCCTGTGCCCACCTATGCTGTGGCCATAGGTGCTGAGTGAGTCTGGGCTGCACAAAGAGAATTCTGGGACTGAACAGGAGACGTGGAAGGACCCACCGCACAGCACAGACCTGGGGCGTCTCCAGCCAGAGGAGAGGCACTTAGTCCAAGGGATTCTCAAGAGTTTTTCCCAACACCACAGTTCAAAAGCATCAATTCTTTGGCGCTCAGCTTTCTTTATAATCCAACTCTCACATCCATACATGACTGCTGGAAAAACCATAGCTTTGACTAGACAGACCTTTGTTGGCAAAGTAATGTCTCTGCTTTTTGATATGCTGCCTAGGTTCATTGTAGCTTTTCTTCCAAGGAGAAAGTGTCTTTTAATTTTATGGCTTCAGTCACCATCTGCAGTGATTTTGGAGCCCAAGAAAATAAAGTTACATAAACAGAAATAAGAAGAAGCATTGATATTCAAACTATTCAGCTCTGATACTGTCATTACTAAACTTACTGTTAATCCCATTTGAAGTCTTATGAAGCTTGAAGAAACCAGATAGGAACTCCTGTCTTAGGTTCTTGGATTCAGCGGCTGGCACACAAGCCATCACAGAGAGCTGGTGAAGAACGTGGGCTCTCAGACTTCATTCCAGACCTTCTGAATGTGTATCTCCATCCAGCAAAACCCCGGGTGATGCATGGGAAATGAAGTCTGAGAAGTACTAGTTTATTATCCATTTATCTAAAACCTTAGATTTACCTTTTGTTAAAATAATAACGCTGAAACTATCTGTAACTTAACAAACTATGTGTGGAAATACACACAGTGCTGATGATTTCCTAAACTTAGAGAACAAATGTGCTGGTTGTGCATCCCAGTCAACTCAAGATCTAATGAGAAGAGGAATCAGGACCTAACACTGAGAAGTTAATTAGGAAACAATCATATCTCCTATTTAAATGAAGCGATAGGTACCAGCAAACAGATGAACTTGAACAGCTGAGATTTACACAGATATCCACTTCTCAAAGCTGCAGGTTATAGAATCTTAACTCTTATATCCTTACATAAGCTTCTGTATCTTTCATAAGTGGCTAGACCCAGAAGCATGTATCTGCTAGTGAACAATAGCTATTGCTAGAAGATAATTTTAGGCAAAATGAAAGATGATATAATACATCTGAAGAAATGAAAACAAGTTATTCTAAACTTGTAGAGAATGCTTGCAATGGCTGAAGAAAAGGAGCTTGGTTTTTAGAGAGTTAAATTCACATAATAAATAACCGGTCATGCCACCCACTCATCCTACAGGGGTTAACACCTGAGGACAGTGGACTAGTAGCTGATCCAGGAGCTGGGACTTCTTAACCATGATTTGTTCCCCTTTCCAAAGTGCATTTCTAGTTTAGTGAGGAGACAGATGAGGAAACATGCTGACGGAATAGAAGTGTGATGATAGGGAAATATTTCTGAGAATAGCTCATCCCAGACTATGGAGGAGCCCTGGAGAAAATTAAACCTAGAACGGAGCTTAACAACCGAGTAAGCATGAGTCCAATGGAAGTCGGGATAAGAAGATTTTCAAGCCTAGGAAAGGAGGTGCTCAGAGTTGCGAGTGACTCTGAGGGTGCACACTAAAGGAACCAAGAGATTGCAGACTGCACAGAGATAGAAAAATGGTCCTTTTCCCATCAAAACGACGGCATTTCCTGACCTTGCAGGCTTTTTGAGTGCTTGAGATCAGATATATGAAAGCAAAGCGTGCCTATGAAACACCACACATTTAATTCATATCATTGTGCTTTCATCTGTAACAAATCTAATCCTCTCACTACACATTCCTCACTGCTTTTATTCACCTTGTCCCATCCTGAGTGGGTCTGTTGTGAGGAGAAAGCTGAGCACAAAGAGACCACATTTTCTAAATGCTGCAATGCTAATTTTTTATGACCCACCTTTTCCTGTGCCTTTTCTCACTAAATCTGATATAAACCCCAAACTGGCCTCACCAACATGTCCTTTAGTTAGATTATGGCAGGTGCAGGCTGTGCTAGGACATCTGTCCTGAGGATTCACCCACATCTTTCTCTAAGGAACTCCATCTGGCCCTCCTTGCTGGCAGGTTAGCATTTCTAGCCTAGTGCAGATGTCCTCTTCTATTTCACTGCGCCTTAAATGGGTTTGTCTAGAACCTGTTTAGACTGTGTACGTGGGACAGTTACCCACGAAGACCTGTGATAATGGGCAGAGGCCAAGAGCGATTCCCTTTGCCTGCATTTTGGAGCCTGGACCAACAAATGACTCAAAGCTTCGTTGAACTCAACATGAGGGGACATATCAGGAATTTCCTGGAGACACAGTGCTCATTTTTATACCAAGAAGTGGGAATTTTGACAACTCCCAAGATATCTGACGTGTATGTTTATGAAAGTTTCACATTCTTACGGATGTGCCGGCTCTAGGAAAATGGACTTAGGGAATAAGATTATGTGGGTCCAAACCTACAGATCCTGAAAACAGGAGAAGACTGGCAAAGTGAAGATGTAACCAGATTCATTTCATAAGAATAAACGGAGACCACAGGGTGGGGAGTGTTAGTGGTCCTGGGTTAGCAAAGGACACAGCAAGAGCAGTTTGACATATTCTTTCAGCAAATTGAATACGCAGTATCAACTCTGTTGGAACAGCCATGTTTCCAAGGAGAAACACTGCAGACAGCCCAGTGCTCCTTAGAAGTCGAAAAGGCTCCTTTGGAGGGAGGCCCTGGTAAGACTGTCCACGTTCTGAGTGCCAGGGGAGGGGCCAGCCAGGAGGAGATCCCAAATTGGCACAACAGGGGGATAAAGAATTACTTATAGTAGAAGCTTCATGGGGATGTCACCAGTCAGAAGGCAGCCCCAGAAGGAGGGGGGTTCTACACCAGCAAGCACCATCTCAGTCCCCATTGTGGTCATCCAAGACTCACAAAGACAGCTTTCAGAAGACAATACTAATTTCTAAACATTGAGGCTGCCCACTGCTGCTGCTGCTAAGTCACATCAGTCATGTCCGACTCTGTGCGACCCCATAGACGGCAGCCCACCAGGCTTCCCCATCCCTGGGATTCTCCAGGCAAGAACACTGGAGTGGGTTGCCATTTCCTTCTCCAATGCATGAAAGTGAAAAGTAAAAGTGAAGTCGTGTCTGACTCTTCACGACCCTATGGACTGTAGCCTACCAGGCTCCTCCATCCATGGGATTTCCCAGGCATGAGTACTGGAGTGGGTTGCCATTGCCTTCTCCAGAGGCTTCCCATGGAGGTTCATTATTCAAATCCCACCCCATCGAGTAACCCATGCTCTTCCTGCTAGAGCAATTTGAAACAGAAGAGTTGTCCTTGCTGTAAAAATTCAACCTCTCAAACTGTAGAACAGCACTTCTAGTTGGCTTCCCTGGTGGCTCAGAGGTTAAAGCATCTGCCTGCAATGTGGGAGATCTGAATTTGATCCCTGGGTGGGGAAGATCCCCTGGAGAAGGAAATGGCAACCCACTCCAGTATTCTTGCCTGGAGAATCCCATGGATGGAGGAGCCTGCTGGGCTACAGTCCACAGGGTTGCAAACAGTCGGACATGACTGAGCAACTTCACTTAAGTTGACTTTCTAAATAGATGAGGTAGCAAGGCTGAGAGAAGCTGAGCCACACTGCCGTGTTGTGCTTAGTCGCTCAGTTGTGTCTGACCTTTTGTGACCCCATGGACTGTATCCTGCAAGGCTCCTCTGTCCATGGGATTCTCCAGGGAAGAATGCTGGAGTGGATTGCCATGCCCTTCTCCAGGGGATCCTCCCAACCCAGGGATCAAACCCAGGTCTCCCGCATTGCGGGTGTATTCTATACTATCTGAGCCACCAGGGTAGACTAAGACACACTGCCTCATCTCTTATTCTTCTAATGAAGTGAACAAAGGAGTGGGTGTTTTTTTTTTTTATTACTCCTTTTGTCTGTTTTGATGCTTTCTTCTAAAGCTTTGTTAAGCATTCTGACAACAAGCTTGATGGTCCAGTTGCTGTAGTTATTGGAATGAGAAGGAAAAACACTAATTTTTCCCAAAATCCAGATCCCTGGGGATATTGTGCCTGATTGCTAAGATTATTATGGTAACTATTTGAACAGCCAGAAAAAATCTTTCATCCTTACCACTTCAATTTTTCTTAAGCTATGACTTCCACAACCAAACAATGCAGTTAATTATCTTTTAATCGCAGTCATAAGAGTGATTGCTGAAAGGTTTTTCTTTTTTTTCCCCCTCTCACTGATCACCCTTTCCCTTTTATGATTTTTTAACAACCATCAAAAGATTACAGAATACCTTGCCTGTTTCAAATAATGTGAGTAAGACTGGATATATATTAAGTATGAGTATTGAGAAAAGTAAATGACTTTTACCAAGCACTATGCAAGAAAGTTGTCAAAGAAGCTTCATCTGCACCATCTTGTTTTGTTACCTAAACTACATCCATTACTTAGGGAGATGGAAGAGCGTTGTACTGTGATTTATGAGAAATATGCATTTGGTCTTCCACCCCACTTCTGGCACAAAGTTGCTAATACTCTTGGAATTTCCTAAGTGTGATAAAGTTATCTTCTGTTATGTTAACAGGGTTTGCAGTTGCAGTTGGGGGCTGGTTGCCTATGGAGTCAGTCTAGTAATTCGATGGTGGGAACTTTTAGTCCCAACCCTTGACCTCTGAGAGGGGGGAAAGGCTGAAAATGAGCTCAGCCCAAGGTCAATGACTTAGACAACCATGTGAATGCAATAAATCTCCATAAGCTGCAAAGGGGAAGGTCAGAGAACCTCAGGAGAAGGCAATGGCACCCCACTCCAGTACTCTTGCCTGGAAAATCCCATGGACGGAGGAGTCTGGTAGGCTGCAGTCCATGGGGTCACTAAGAGTCGGACATGACTGAGCAACTTCATTTTGATTTTCACTTTCGTGCATTGGAGAAGGAAATGGCAACCCACTCCAGTATTCTTGCCTAGAGAATCCCAGGGATGGGGGAGCCTGGTGGGCTGCCGTCTATGGGGTCACACAGAGTCAGACACGACTGAAGTGACTTAGCAGCAGCAGCAGCAGCAGAGAACCTTAGGGTTGGAAACACTTGGAGGTGCTGGGAGAGGGCCCCTAAAGAGGTTGTGGGGGCTCCTTGCCCCTTCCCCACACCCTGCCCTGTGCCTCTCATCTGTCTGGCTGCTCCCGAGTCACATCCTTTTATAATAAACCAATAATCCAGTAAATTAGAGTAGGAAATAGCAATCCATTCCAATATTCTTGCCTGGAAATTCCATAGGCAGAGGAGCCTGGTGAGCTAGTCCATCAGATCACAGAGTTGGGGACACAACTGAGTGACAATATGAACAATCTAGTAAGTAAACTGAACAATCTAGGAAGTAAATGTTTCCTTAGTTCTGCAAGCTGCTCTAACATATAAACCTTAAAATAAACCTTAATACCAGCTAGTAAATGTTGACCACACCCTTTAACCAGGGGTTGACGTCTGGGTTTTCTAGCAGAAGAACAAAATGATAATGCAGTATTCAAAGATTAATCAAATTTTGACATCTACTTCCTGGGGGCAAAGTACAATTGAAAATTCCAGACCAAAAAAACAAATGTGAGAAGACACTTCAAGTTGAAGTGAAGGAGACAGACGTGCTAAGAACTTGAAAACACTTGAGATTCTGGTCCCAGCAAAGCGGGTCACCTGGAACGACTTGTGAGTGTAGACCGAAAAAAAGCTCCAAGAAAAACTTGCTCTCTCTAGTTACAGGGCCACAGAAGGAGCAGCCAGCAAGACAGGAAATCTGTAGACCTTGCCCACTATACTCTAGCCAAAAACCTCACAGAAAAAACTGTGGTCCCACCCCTACTCACTCCAGCAAAAAACAAGTGGGCATTAAAGTCCCAGTTCACACTCAGTATTCTCCAACACCACCCTGGTGGAGTATGTGGCCCTCTCTATAGCCTTTCAAGGATGTGAGTTATCAACTGTCTGTAACCAGTTTGACTAGCCAGGCAGACAAGCCCGTTATAATCAGAACAGGAAATGTCCATTAGGTAAGTATGCCCATACACACACATACCAAGTAGTCCAAGACAGAGAGGAATCCAGACAGCAAACTTTCCAGAATAAGAAGCCCAACATGCCCTCTGTACCTGCCCAAAGACATTTCTGTTTAAAATCTTACAAATAAAGCAAAATCATTATTGATAAGATATACATAGACCAAAAAATAGTCCAAAAATGGGACTTTTAACAAAAGTCCATATAAATACATAGGAAGCAAACTGCATATTGATTGAAAATACACGGCAAGTGTTCAAAGAGAATCTTTACAAATAAACATTTGAATTTATTTTTGCAGTAGGAAACAATTTTAGATAATTTATGTTCTTCTGAAACTCATTTGTATTCTCCTCTATATATACAGCAGCCCAAAAGGTTGAGGAAATCTGGGCCAGAGACCTAAATACAGAGCTCTGGGAGGATTTCTGGCTGGATGAAGCTCATTTATGTAACTGCTGGTTGAGCATCTTATCAATGTGAGGACAGTTATGCGCTTCCCTGGGGTCGGTGGGATGCTCTCTGCGACACGTGGAACAGTGGGAGGGAAATCCGCAGTGTATCGATCAGGACATTATTTCCTAGAGCAAAAGCAGCGTGAAATCATACTTTCAGAGTGGTTCTAATGTTTTTAGCATGCCGAGATTTCTGTACATTTTTCCAAAAAAGAAAAGGTTTATAAAAATACAGGATTTTCCTCAATAGCTGAAATCATGAATTGGTGTTAGAAGTCTTAAAAAAAAATACCAATACAACTTTTTTTGACTGCAGGAGTTACGACACCCGATACCCATTTCTTTTCCCACCGACCTTCCTGGAATCCTTTCATTTAGTAGTTAATCTCTTTGATTTATTGTATGTCTCAGAGTATCTTTATAAAACACATTTTTTATACTTGATATCACATCATCTCATAGAACTAAACATCCTACCTTCCATTAATTTCTGGAAGGACAAATTTATCACTCTAAACTAATTAATAGTCTGATATATATGACTGAATGTATGGTACAGTAAGTAAAGAAAAAAGATACCTACTAATTAGATTTTTTGATAAATTAGTATTAAAATTAATGATAAAATAGCCTAATATAGACGACTAAAATTAATGAACATACTCTTGTTTAATTTAAAGTGGTATTCTATTTGGTAACCAGAAAAACACCACAGTGAATGTACTTCTTCATTTAAAAATTTTCATCAAAAGCAGTCTTCTCTCAATTTTTCTTATCCCCCAAAGTGGTTGCTGTAAAAATATTACAAAATATTAATATGTAAAATATTAAAATTCAACACAGAGAGCTGGCATTACCAAAGTAGCATAGTGCAGTGTTGGGCTTTGGAGAGAAAACAAGGGGGAGGGTGGTGAGGTATGACTAAAAGGGAGAAAGTCATGTCCATGAGTTTAAAAGCAAGCCTTCCTGATAGACATCTAGGATTCAGGCTTTTGTAAGTTTCTTTTAAGAAGTGTCTGATGCCATCTTGCTTTGGTATTACATACTCATTTTCCTAGATCTGGATTCTGTTTGCCTAGAATAGTAGTTTTCAAACCTTATTGTACAACAGAATCACCTGGAGAGTTCATGGAAATGTAGACTCTCAGAGTTCTTGATTCAGAAGCTCTAGGGTGGAAGCAAATTTGAATTTCTAGCAAGTTCCCAGGTGGTACTGATGAAGCTGGTCCAAGCACCATGCATGGAGAACATATGGATAAAAACTGAGAATACCTGCTGTATAAAGTGTATCCAATATGACACAAGACACAGCTACACAGGGCCAGTTCAGAACTGAAGTACATTGCCTGGCTGGCCACATAAACACATCCCCACACTTAGTATGACCTGGAGACATCCTAGTTAAGTAGAGGAGGCTTGGAGCCTGAGAGCCTGTGGACTCAAGCAAGACAAGAGCAGGCTTAGACATCACTAGAGTCCTCTTTTCATCTCAATTATTTGGGTTTCATGGAAATTTATCGTTGAAAGCATTTTATTGCTATTATTCTTGCCACTCATTCTTTTAGTTTAGGAAAGATTGATTCTCTGAATACACCAGGCATGAGTACAACTGCATTTCCTTTCCTCTGAGGCCCAGGAGTCCATAGAGAAAGACATGGGAGATGCTGGAAAGGACACTGGAGAGGCTGCCAGAGAAGTTTTATGGTCCCAACAGCAGAAGACTCCTTTCTTGTTGTCCAGTCACTCAGTTGTGTCCGACTCTTTGTGACCCCATGGACTGCAGCACACCAGAGTTCCCTGTCCTTCACTATCTCCCAGAGTTTGCTCAAACTCATATCCATTGAGTCGATGACGCTATCTAACCATCTTATCCTCTGTCATCCTCTCTTCCTCCTGCCTTCAATCTTTCCCAGCATCAGGGTATTTTCCAATAGTCGGCTCTTCACATCAGGTTTTCCTCTGTTTTACATTGGGTGACCAAAGTATTGGAGCTTCAGCTTCAGCATCAGGCCTTCCAATGAGTATTCAGGATTGATTTCCTTAAGATCGTGAGAGACTATTAAAATTCAATGGATGAAATCAACTTTCTGAAACCCTCGTACGCACAACTGAATAAGTTTTTTGTGATGAACATAAAGTGGACTTTACACTTTGTCCTCTGAGCTTCATGTTGGTAACCTAAAGTGTTCTGTACTTGGAAAGCAATCATTAACAAAGTAGTGCCCTCTTAAGTGTAGCTTGACTTCTTGAAATGTATAAATCTGCTATTATTGATTAGGATTTAAAAAACTGTTTCTTCCCTTCTCTCTTTTCTATTCTAATCCATGGCTGAGTCTTCCCAAACACAGATGATCTAACTGGAGTACAGCTCTGGGGGAAATGATGAGGTCATGGGAGGCTGGCTTATGCAAGTCCTAACTGCTAATGCCCCCACTGTCACCCCTAAGATTCACTGCCCTACCCCATGTCATCCATCCACCCAGCCCCACAGGCTCCAGCCCAGCTCCCCTGAGAAAGCCGGTTCTGGGCTTTTCTCTACCACAACTCCTGATGGATAGCAATCAAGAGCCACTCTTCCCAAGCCAAAAAAAAGCTGTCACTTCATCATCAATCCATTTTAACCACACTGATTGTCCATAATGGCCTATTAGACTGCACCTACCATATATTTATAGAAAACATTAAGTAACTGAGTTTTTGTTTTTATTTTGTATGGTTTTGTTTTTTTGTACTGATCACATTGATTATCTACTTAACTGCCATCAGGACAAACCTAAATGTTCCTGCAAACCAGAGATGACCAACATGTGTATTGTGTGACCAAGCATCCCCTCACACACACACACTTCACCACATCCCCGCCACCAGGAATAGGGCTCTCTAGATTTTGCCCCATGGGAGCACGGCTGACATGGACACTGCTCTGAACTCTATGTATCCTCTGACACCACAGCACTTCCTAAAAACACAGACAGGAAGTAGCAAAAAACACCTCTCCTATCACCGGTCAAGGAAGGCTGGAAAGCTAAAGGCAATCCATTCCACTTAATTAAATCCAGTTCCATTCAGTTTAACTTGGGGTATAAGACATTGATCAAGCTGCAGGCCTCCACAGAGAAGACCTGTCAGCACGAGAGTGGACCTTCAGCTCTCATGAGTCTCTCTCATAATCTGCCTTGCTTCAGTTCCTGTGGCTTCCCAGAACTTGTCCCACACTTCCAGACTGTTGGCGTGACTTCCTATTGCAGGACTGGACCACAGCCCTGATGCGCTGGGAAAGCTGGCCCTGGGCTTTTCTCTCCCACAACTCAAGATGTAGCTGAGCATTCTATCCCCTTAAACCTCAAGCACATTCTGCAAATTTCTATTAGTGTCATCAGCATCACTATCTAATTTATCTGCATAGCAGGCTCCAGGGTTGTTATGCTCTCAATCACTGGGCTTACTTCCTATGAGTGCGTCCTGAGAGACTGAGTCTTGATGAACGTGATGCACAAGGAGGTGAGGGTGCTTGGTCCATGGTCTGACCCACTCGTGTTCTTGACATTAAGGTGTTCCCTGCCATGTCTGTGAATTTCTGCATTATGCTTCTGTTCACTAGGAGGAAGTTTCTCTCCAGTAACTGTACTATATTCCTCTTGTAACCGAGCACAAATGTAGTGTCTGGGATACAGAAGGTGACTAATGAGGATTCCTGATGGTCATGGAGCCATGTAACTCACCAGCAACCACAACGAAGGACTGACTCCCCATGCTTATGTAGTTCCTGGAGTCCTTGCACTAACTGTACCTATACTCAAGGTCATTTATTTTCATTAACTCAATGGGAGAAATAAATTTATCCAGTTAAACATGTCATCTAAGAAGGGCTTGAAATAATAGGTCATTGACCACATACATGATATTAGTGGGAGAGATTAAGACAAGCCTAGAATAAGGATAACTAGACTGCACCTGTTTTGAGAAAGATGGCAAAACAGGGGGAGAGATGACAGGATTCAAATACAGGTTGTGAGAAATGGTGACAATGCAGACAGAATTAAGGAAGCCAGTCAGAAGAGCATTATCAGACTGAAAGATTTTAGATAGAATTTACAGTCTTTCCCCTGAAAAATAAACTCTGGAATCATGAGGATTTATCCGAGCCAGTTTTTCGAGTAGGTTTAGCTCTAGCAGAACTTCACAGAAGGCCTTCTGTCACCCTCAGGGTCTCGTGAGCACAAGACCTGGGCTGTAGTTAATGCAGACACCTCCATCCCCACCAGAGACTTTCCGTGGGGAAGGGTGGCAGTTCATCACATCTGTGACTGAATCGTGCTCTGGGAGATTCTGAGTTAGTGGGCCTTAGGCCACAATTGGAGAAGATTTGGGTCTTGCCTGTATCTCAGATTTTCATCAGAATGAAGAATCCATTTATAATAGAGTTAACCCCCACCAAATATTTTATCCCTACCAAATAGAGATTTTCCTCATAAAATTTCTTAAACTCTAGACAAGTCAATTTTTCATGCTTTGCATATAGACGAGAGCTGAGTCTAAATCCCAGGTGCACTGATTATTCCAGTTATAACCAGAGAGAGGGAGGCACCTGCAGCTCCTGCCATCACAGCTCATCACAATGCAAGTCATCAGCGAGGACAGAGATACTGTGTGCAGTATGTTCACCATCTGCCTTCCAATACAAAGTTTCTTCAATAAGAAGGTGTGTGCATCAGAAAACAAAACCTCCATACAGATTCATGGTGTGCCCAAATAGACAATTATAACCAGAAAAAAAATATTTTACAGAAAAATACATTTCAAAGGGCATATATTTGAAAATTGATGACATTGTACATAGTAAAGTCATTATCCATAGTAATTGATAAACTTGACACAGCTTTGCTTGCACTTCACCCAAGGATATAAAAGCAGGAAGAGCTGCTTTCAAGGAAGAGCAGGCTGCCAACCTGTGGGAAGTCTTCCTTCTGCATAAGCAGACCTGGTGTAAATATGTCACAAGTTACCTAAGAAAGGGAAGGTGTTCTATTCACTCTCCATTGCAAGAACTTTACACTCTCTGATGAAATGGGGTGGGGCAGGTGGGGGAAGGAGAAGACAGAGAAGGAGAATAGCTGTCCATCAAAACAAAATATTTCCTTCTGGATTTCAGGCTTGTCCAAAGCAGGAAGAGATAGCAACCCCAGGGTTGTTTGTTACCAAAGGAAATGAGGATGCCTGAATGAGCGATCGGGGCACTCCCATTGAGGCCAGACTGCTCACTGATCATTTGTTCAGACTGGATCCTGCTGCCAAGCTGCTGCCTATTTTATTCTCATACTTACGTCAGTTTCATCATCAACCTCAATATGACAGGTGGGGTGAAATGGCATCCATACTTGGAGGGCATGCTCACCTCTCCTGGAACACATGGCACCCTGTGTGTAAGGCCCTTCTCCCAGTGGAACCTCGGCCAGGATAGAAGCCAGTCACGTGTCTCTCCATATAGATCTATCCCAGTTCCCCGGGGTTATAGGCACTTCTTCACGATCACCTTGCTCTCTGTTCTTAATGCATCCTTGAGTATTTGGGGAGCTTTTTTGTTTGTTTGTTCATGTTTTTACTGAGTATATGAGCCACATTTTTATCAGGACTCTTCTTGGAGCGAAGCAGTTCATAAAGTGAACTGGGTGAATGCATGCATGGAAGGATAAAGGGATAGATGCATAAGCGGATGGTGAAGGGATGAATGAATGACACAGATACATTTTCCCAGATATAGAAAGTGAATGAAACTGAGAGATTTTGCTGAGAATAAGTATAAAGTATTAAAAGAGTTCTCTGGATGTCAGTCAACAAGTAGAATATAGATGTATTAACACATTCACTCCCTTCTGCTCACTGACTTGTGCTCCACAATCACTCTTTACAGAGACTGGAGATCTTATCAAATAAAGTAATTGTCTTCAAAACTACCAGAAAGATAATGGAAATTTTTTCTCCATCTTTACAGTGTCATATTCACATGTCATTAAGTTTACTCATTTATAGTACTCACTCCCGTCTTGATAGTATGTTCATGGAGCTGTACAACCACCACAACAAACTAATCTTAGAACTTGCTTGGCACCTCCCACAAAAAAACCCCATACACATAAGCATCATTTTCTTGAAGGTACCCTTTAACACACAAGTGTTTAATTTTGATGATGTTCAGTCTGTCCATTTGTTTTCTTTTAGTACGTATACTTCTGGTGCCATGTGTAAGAAACCATGGTCATGGAGATTGACTCCTGTTTTGCTGTGGGAGTTTCACTGCTTTAGCTCTAGACCATTTTGAGCTGATTTCTGAGTATTCAAGAGGCAGAGGTTCAAATTCATCCTATGCGTGTGGATATCCAGTTGTGCCAGAACCGTTTATTAACAAGATCCTTCTCTCTCCACTGAATGAACTTGACGCTGCCATTATAAATCAATTTAGCATAAATGTGAAGGTTTACTTCTGAACTCTCACCTATATCCCGACAATCTATGTGTCTATCCTTATGCCAGTATTTCAACATCTTTATTACCGTAGCTATGCAGTACATTTTGAAAGCAGGAAGGGTGACTCTTCCAACACTATCCTTTCTTAAAATTATTTTGACTGTTATGAGTCATTGGCTTTTCATATGAATTTTACAAGCAGCCTGCAGTTTCTGTAAAAACCTCGCTAGCATTTTTATGAGGTTACAATGAATCTGTAGATTAGTGCAAGGAGTACTGCAATCTTAGTAAAGTTCAGTCTTATGACTGATGAAAACTGGTTGTCTATTTATTTTAAAGTACTTTAATTTCTTTCAAACAGTTTTGTGTTTTTCAGTATCTCCTGTGTACAGGAGAAGAACATTTTTGTTTTTCTGTTAAGTGTTGTGTTCTATAGGTGTCTCCTAAGCCTAGTTGTTTTACGACATTGTTCAAATCTTCTATTTTCTCATTGATCATCTGTCTAGTTGTTTTATCCATTATTGAAAATCCATTCTTGAATCTCCAACTAAATTGTTGACTTATATCTCTCTTTAGTTCTGTCAGTTTTTGCTTAATGTATTTTGAGGATAAAGCTTTAGGTGCATCTGTGTTTATAAACATATATATCTCTCATTAATTAACACTCCTATCATTATAAAGTTTGTCTTTGTCTCAGTAACAACTTTGTCTTAAAATTAACTTTTCTGGTTTAGTATTGTTCTCCCAGCCGCATAGTAATCAATTTTGTATTGTATACTTTTCCAACATCTTATTTTTCAACTTATTTGTCTCTTTAAAATGGCAAGTGTTTCTGCTATAAACAACATACTGTTGAATCACATTTATTTCTTATCCATTTTGCTAATTTTTGTCTTTTGATTGAGGTTTTAGTCATTCAAATTTTATTAGTATATAGTATTTATAGTATTAGTATATAGTATTTATTAGTATATTAGTATATAGTATTTATATAGTATAGTATTAGTATATAGTATTTACAGTATAATAGATAATACTATTTATTATATAGCATTTTTCCATACTAAGGTAGTACTTGTATCTGTCATTTTGCCTTTTGTTTTCCGCATGTCCTTTGTCTCCTTTTTTTACTCATATGCTCCTGCCTTTTTCAGCTTTTCAAGTAGATTTACTCTGGTATACTTTTTAAACTCGTTTCTTTCAGTGTGCACTTTTTCAGTTATATTCTTACTAGGTGCCCTGGAGATAACATTTCAATTTAAAACAATCTAGTTCTAATAATAATTTAACTTAAACAATATACAAAATCTTTGCTCTAATACACCTCTGTTTCTTCCCCACTCATTTGTATTATTATTATTATCATACAAATTATATTATTATGCATTACAAGGTCATCAAACTGTTTTATACTTACTGCTTTATGCAGTTATATTTAAAACAGACAGGACAAAGAAAAATAATAACCAACAGCATGTTTACAATGCTTCTTATAATACCAGTACTCTGTTTTGTTTGTTTGTTCATTTGTTTATCTCTTTGTATTTGAGAAACTATTTACTGTCCTTTCATTTTACCCTGAAGGTTCACTTTAATATATCTTAAGAGTTTGCCTGCTAGGCTCTTAGTGTGTTTTTTTTTCCTGTAAGTGTCTTAATTTTTTCTTTTTTATTGAAGATAAGTTTAGCTGCATATAGAACTCTTAAACAATATTGTTTTTCTTCCAGCACTCTGAAAATGTTTTCTCATGTCTTCTGGCTTCCATGGTTTCTGGTGAGAAGTTAGCCATTGATCTTAAGTGCCCTTGTACATTACTCATTTCTATGTGTCAAGGGACAGGTCCTTTTGAGTTTATTCTGCTTGGAGATGGTTGAGTATCTTAAAGGTGAAGCTAATTTTTTTTTATGTTTGTTTTTTCCTTCTTTCTCTCTCTCTGTGTATTTACCTTACTGTATTTTATACATGTAAGCTTCATAGTGTCCCACACGTTGCTGAAGTTCTGTTCATTTGTATTCATTGCTTTTTCTTTCTGTTTTTCAAGCTGCGTTATCTGTACTACCTATCTTTAAGTCCCTTGACTGTTTCTTCTGCTTGCTCATATCTGCTGTCGAAGCCCTCCAGTAAAATTTTGATTTTAATTATTTTACTTTATAACACTGGAACATCAGGTCTTTTTTAATTTTTTTTTGCCTTTCTCATGGATTTTATTTGAGCATGGAAAGTAGAGTTTCATTTCATAAAAATGTACTGTTATATTCCTGTGCATTGGCTTTACAACTGATTTTTTAATAAATTCATAAATATACATTTTTTGCATTTCTCAGTTTTTTAAATTTTTTATTTTTTTACTTTATTTTACTTTACAGTACTGTATTGGTTTTGCCATACTTTGACATTAATCCACCACGGGTGTATACAAGCTCCCAATCCTGAATCCCCCTCCCATCTCCCACCCCATATCCTCTCTCTGGATCATCCCCATGCACCAGCCCCAAGCATCCTGTATCCTGTATCGAACATAGAGTGGCACTTCATTTCTTACATGATAGTATACATGTTTCAATGCCATTCTCCCAAATCATCCCACCCTCTCCCTCTCCCTCAGAGTCCAAAAGTCCATTCTATACATCTGTGTCTCTTTTGCTGTCTCGCATACAGGATCATCATTACCATCTTTCTAAATTCCATATATATGTGTCAGTATACTGTATTGGTGTTTTTCTCTCTGGCTTACTTCACTCTGTATAATCGGCTCCAGTTTCATCCATCTCATTAGAACAGATTCAAATGTATTCTTTTTAATGGCTGAGTAATACTCCATTGTGTATATGTACCACAGCTTTCTTATCCATTCATCTGCTGATGGACATCTAGGTTGTTTCCATGTCCTGGCTATTATAAACAGTGCTGCTGCAATGAACACTGGGGTACATGTGTCTCTTTCAATTCTGGTTTCCTCGGTGTGTATGCCCAGCAGTGGGATTGCTGGGTCATAAGGCAGCTCTATTTGCAATTTTTTAAGGAATCTCCACACTGTTTTCCGTAGTGGCTGTACTAGTTTGCATTCCCACCAACAGTGTTTCTCCACATCCTCTCCAGCATTTATTGCTTGTAGACTTTTGGATAGCAGCCATTCTGACTGGAGTGAAATGGTACCTCATTGTGGTCTTGATTTGCATTTCTCTGATAATGAGTGATGTTGAGCATCTTTTCCTGTGTTTGTTAGCCATCCGTATGTCTTCTTTGGAGAAATGTCTGTTTAGTTCTTTGGCCCATTTTTTTGATTGGGTCGTTTATTTTTCTGGAATTGAGCTGCAGAGGTTGCTTGTATATTTTTGAGATTAGTTGTTTGTCAGTTGCTTCATTTGCTATTGTTTTCTCCCATTCCGAAGGCTGTCTTTTCACCTTACTTAGTTTCCTTTGTTTTGCAGAAGTCTTTAATTTTAATTAGATCCCATTTGTTTACTTTTGCTTTTATTTCCAGAATTCTGGGAGGTGGATCATAGAGGATCCTGCTGTGATTTATGTTGGAGAGTGTTTTGCCTATGTTCTCCTCTAGTTATAGTTTCTGGTCTTACGTTTAGATCTTTCATCCATTTTGAGTTTATTTTTTTGTGTGGTGTTAGAAAGTGATCTAGTTTCATTCTTTTACAAGAGGTTGACCAGTTTTCCCAGCACCACTTGTTAAAGAGATTGTCTTTACTCCATTGTATATTCTTGCCTCCTTTGTCAAAGATAAGGTGTCCATAGGTGTGTGGATTTATCTCTGGGCTTTCTATTTTGTTCCATTGATCTATATTTCTGTCTTTGTGCCAGTACCATACTGACTTGATGACTGTGGCTTTGTAGTAGAGCCTGAAGTCAGGCAAGTTGATTCCTCCAGTTCCATTCTTCTTTCTCAAGATTGCTTTGGCTATTCGAGGTTTTTTGTATTTCCATACAAATCTTGAAATTATTTGTTCTAGTTCTGTGAAAAATACGCTGGTAGCCTGATAGGGATTGCATTGAATCTGTAGATTGCTTTGGGTAGTATACTCATTTTCACTATATTGATTCTTCCAATCCATGAACATGGTATATTTCTCCATCTACTGGTGTCCTCTTTGATTTCTTTCATCAGTGTCTTATAGTTTTTGATATATAGGTCTTTAGTTTCTTTAGGTAGATATATTCCTAAGTATTTTATTCCTTTCATTGCAATGGTGAATGGAATTGCTTCCTTAATTTCTTTTTCTACTTTCTCATTATTGGTGTATAGGAATGCAAGGGATTTCTGAGTGTTGATTTTATATCCTGCAACTTTACTATATTCATTGATTAGCTCTAGTAATTTTCTGATGGAGTCTTTAGGATTTTCTATGTAGAGGATCATGTCATCTGCAAACAGTGAGAGTTTTACTTCTTCTTTTCCAATTTGGATTCCGTTTATTTCTTTTTCTGCTCTGATTGCTGTGGCCAAAACTTTCAGAACTATGTTGAATAGTAGTGGTGAAAGTGGGCACCCTTGTCTTGTTCCTGACTTTAGGGGAAATGCTTTCAATTTTTCACCGTTGAGGATAATGTTTGCTGTGGGTTTGTCATATATACCTTTTATTATGTTGAGGTATGTTCCTTCTATTCCTGCTTTCTGAAGAGTTTTGATCATAAATGGATGTTGAATTTTGTCAAAGGCCTTCTCTGCACCTATTGAGATAATGATATGGCTTTTATTTTTCAATTTGTTAATGTGGTGAATTACATTGATTGATTTGCAGATATTGAAGAATCCTTGCATCCCTGGGATAAAGCCCACTTGGTCATGGTGTATGATCTTTATAATGTGTTGTTGGATTCTGATTGCTAGAATTTTGTTCAGGATTTTTGCATCTATGTTCATCAGTGATATTGACCTGTAGTTTTCTTTTTCTATTTATTGATATTTTTAATTGAGATTTGCTTTATACTCTAATTATTTATGCATGGCTTCCTTTTGTCTTTTAGACATATTGCTAAATCACTTCAGTCATGTCCGACTCTGTGTGACACCATAGATGGCAGCCCACCAAGCTCCCCCGTCCCTGGGATTCTCCAAGCAAGAACACTGAAGTGGGTTGCCATTTCCTTCTCCAATGCATGAAAGTGAAAGTGAAGTCACTCAGTCGTGTCCGACTCTTAGCGACCCCATGGACTGCAGCCTACCAGGCTCCTCCATCCATGGGATTTCAAGGCAAGAGTACTAGAGTGGGGTGCCATCGCCTTCTCCATTTAGACATATTAGGGTTGATTTAAAGTCTCTTCCTAGTAAGTCTCAAGTCTGGGAGCCTTCACAGCATTTGTTATCTCCTTTCTTCCCCTTGTGTATACATCATAATATTCTGGGGTTTTTTCCATTCTCATAGTTTTCTTTTGTTGAAAGTCGGATACTATATTATAACTTATTTAGTGTCACATTATTCCTACCCTCTCACACCACGAAGGTCTCCTGATGCTGCAATTCTTGTTGTTCTTATTTAACAAACTTCTTGGAAAAAATTTAGAATCTGTATTTCCTGAAGTTTGTGGCCACTGAATTTTTTTCTAACGTTGTCTTTTAAGTTCTTGTTACCACTTTAAAGTTTGGTTTCCTAGGAGGCACACCTTAGTCGTTACAATTTACTGGTGAGCCAGTGACTGGTTAAATTTCCTTAAGTGCTGATATAGATCCCGCATCCCTAGGTAAGGGAATCTGTGTGTGAGGGCACACCTCCCAGCTTTAGCCAGCTTACAAGATAGCCAGAGTGCTTACTTCCTGCTTGTACAGAGCCCTGACGTCAGCCCAAGGTCAGTGACTGGCGCCGTCTCCTTTGTTAGATCTTTTCTGCACATTCACTCATCATTTTAGGTACACAGGAATATGTAGAGCTTTTTTGGTCCCTATCATGTTTTCCCCAGTGGAAACTGCAACCTAAGTACTCGCAGTATTATCAGAGGTTTTCTATTTTTTCCTAATAAAGGGGGATAGGCCTTTTACTTTGCCCCCACCCCAAGATGAGCACTAAGTCAAATGAAACAGCCACTACCCTCTGAGATTTCCCAGGGAGCTGCCAATTTGGACCACCGTAGACTGTGCTCTGCAGACAGAGCTATAGTGGAGCTCTACACGTGCTCACATATCTCCACTGTTCATGGTGATCCTGGCTTCCAGCAGCTGTGTCACTGAGCTGGCATGTGTGGTGTGCAGGGAGAGTGGGGACAGCTCTAAGTTAAGACAGCACAGAGTCTGCTGTCAATATATTCTCTCTGACAGAAGACCAGTTCATTCTGTAGCCTTGGTTAATTATCAAATTTCTGAAAGGGTTGATTTTGTTTTGTCATATCTGTTGCTCTAGAGGAAACCTGAGTTCACTGGGGTCCTTACATTGTAATTCTGGAACTTGTTCCCAGAATAAACTTTTCAGGTGCCACATCTGCACTCCCTCAGCATGGGTACTTACAAAAACCCTGATACATCTTTGTTTTTCCTCTTTGTAATTTTCCCAGGAAAATAAGATAAATATGTTTGAATTTTCATAGGATCAGATTAAAGTACCATTAAAAAGAAACAATATTTATTCCTGATTTTTGTCCAGACCATTATATTCAGCCTCATCCTGAAGGTTAAAACACCAAAGAATTGATGCTTTCGAACTGTAGTGCTGGAGAAGACTCTTGTGAGTCATGGTTACTGGGAATTAAGATTTCTGTCAGGATCCAGAGGATCTGCACATAATATAATTCTGCCTCTTGAAGAGGATGAAAGAGGAGAGTGAAAAAAAATGGTTTTAAACTCAACAATCAAAAAAATAAGATCATGGCATCTGATCCCATCACTGGGATAGAAAGGAAAATCACTGGCAAATAGAAGGGGAAAAGGTAGAAACCGTGACAGTTTTTCCTGGGCTCTAATATCACTGTGGATGATGACTGCAGCCATGAAATAAGAAACTTGCTTCCTGGAAGGAAAGCTATGACAAACCTAGACAGTGTAGCAAAAAGCAGAAATAGCACTTTCCTGACAAAGGTCCATGTATTAACAGCAAAAGCTGTGGGTTTTACACTAGTCATATATGGATCTGAGAGTTGAACCATAAAGAAGGCTGAGCACCAAAGAACTGATCCTTCCTAATTGTGGTTCTGGAGAAGATTCTTGAGAGTCATTTGGACAGCAAGGAGATCAAACCAGTCAATCCTAAAGGAAACCAGTCCTGAATATTCATTGGAAGGACTGATGTTGAAGCTGAAGCTCCAATACTTTGAGCAAACTCTGGGAGATAGTGGAGGACAGGAAAGCCTGGTGTACTGCAGTCCATGGGGTCACAAAGAAAAAGACACGACCTAGCAACCAAACAACAATACAACAAGCTATTGTGGCAAAATATATTGTCTCTTACTAACCATTGTCCTTTCTTATCATCCTTGGAATAACTTTATTTTTATTTCTCTAACACTCATAATAACCTGTAAGCCACGAGCTATGCTTTCACTGTTCCCTAGTTTAGAACGTACACTTTTATGTTTTGTGAAGTGAAAGTGAAAGTTGCTCAGTCATGTCCAACTCTTTGTGACCCCACTGGCTATACAGTCCATAGAATTCTCCAGGCCAGAATACTGGAGTGGGTAATCTTTCCCTTCTCCAGGGGGTCTTCCTAACCCAGGGATCAAACCCAGGGTTCCTCCCACATTGAAGGATTCTTTATCAGCTGAGTCACCAGGGAAGCCCAAGAATACTGGAATGGGTAGCCTATCCCTTTACCAGTGGATCTTCCTGACCCAGGAATTGAACCCAGGTCTCCTGCATTGCAGGCAGATCCTTTACCAGCTGAGTTTTCAGAGAAGCCCCTTTTATGTTTTAGAGTATGTTTAATAATTATGATTAACAGTATGAATAAATAGATTTTAGACACTTACCAGGCTATATCTTTTGGATTATTAGTATCAGAAACAATAGAAAATACATATGTGACTCTAACTGGCATTTCAGCGTATTTTCTGTTGCCAGAAACAAAACAAATAAAATATAATTCAGTCTGGTTCATGTAATAAAGGGGATTTGTTAGCTCAAATAAACAGAGAGTCAATGAGCAGGCAGTCTTTGTGCATGGTTTAAGTCAGCAGTGCAATAACATCATAAAGACTCCAGTTAGTTAGACTCCAGTTCACTTCCTCTGCTTTGCTCCTGTGACATTGGATTTATTCCAACACCAGCTCCACTTTAGTTCAGAACACCTAAAGTGATACTTGTTTTTTCATCACCTACTGCTAGGGATGGAGGATTTCTTCTGAAAGTTATTTCAGGAGACTGAGGAGTTGTCCTCAGTCTAAGTTATGTCCAACTCTTTGTCACTCCATGGACTGCAGCATGCCAAGCTTCCTGTCCTTCACCATCTTCTACAGTTTGCTCAAACTCATGTCCGTTGAGTCGGTGATGTCATCCAACCATCTCATCCTCTGTCACCTCCTTCTCCTCCTGCTCTCAATTTTTCCCAGCATCAGGGTATTTTCCAATGAGTTGGCTCTTCGCATCAGGTGGCCAAAGTATTGGAGCTTCAGCATCAGACCTTCCAGTGAATTTTCAGGATTGATTTCCTTTAGGATTGACTGATTTGATCTTCTCGCTATCCATGGGACTCTCAAGTCTTCTCCAGCACCACAGTTGGAAAGCATCAATCCTGGCATCTCTACATGTACAATATCGGACCAGATGAAGTCACATGCCAATCACTGCAACAGTAAGTGCTGCCTGTAGATGGGATGTGGGACTGAGAGATTCACCTCTTTCCACAGTCATAAAGGAGTCAACATTACCAAAAGTAAATGGGCTGTGCTGTGGGGTGGGGGTGGGAAGTTGAATAAGGGAAGGGCAAAACCAGTATCCAGGAAGAATTACACTACACTATGCTACACTAGGGATCCTGACAGAAACAAACCTTAATTCCCAGTAACCATGGCTCGCCACTGTCACCCTACTGAGATTGAGGAAGCCAACAGCCTTTGTTACAAATATTTTAAGTGACTATTTTCCCAAATTTACTAGGAATTCCAGAATTAAATCCTTTGGAGCTTAGTAATTCTCAATTTATATGATGTCTGCTGACCTAACAAGATAAATCCTTGGGGCAGAAGAAAGGGTAGAATTTAAGCAGTTGTATTATCACTATTACAACCACTTACATTGTTATACTGAGGCTTTGTGTGTATCATCAAGATCATTAATGGCAAATGCACATTACTCTAATAAAACACAGAGATTCAGGTTAAAGGATGTTAAATAATGTCCCTGGGACTACATGATCCCAATATACATGCCGCTAACCACTACCATAATGTGTAGCCTTCTGTAAATGTGAAAATCAAACAGGAATAAAAGTTCTAAATAATTTTGGGTCTCTGGCAATGTCTTCTACCTGAGGCAATAACCCTGGGTCAACTACAGTGAAGTTCACATCCCCCTACTCTTCTGGACCAGAATCAGACACGAGACAGGATGGAGACACCTGGACCCATGATTTAATTCTCACTGAGAGTGCCAAGTGAGCAAGCGATTTTCATTTGGGCATTTTCCAGAAGGAAAATGACCAAGTCATTTTTAATCTTCCCTAGAGGTATTAGCACAGTGTTCTAATACACGCAAGGATAGCTCCTCTTGCAGGGGAAAAAAGGAAAATATCAAGTAATTCAACAATAAAAACATCTCTCTTCTAAATTAAATTTTCTCTTCAAAGGAAAAAGTAAATTTTACACAATAATCTTGCTTTTTAACTAAATTAAGACAAATATTTTCAAGGTAATTGCATCAAAATTTTGAAATGCATTGTTTTATCCTTGAACTTAAATTTTTATTTTTAAATTAAATAAAATAGAAATTGTTTAGCACTAGTACTTAATGCAAAAAATGGTAATTGCTGCTAGATTTCAAGAAGACTTTTCCAAAGCATTTGTTTTTCCCATGAGATCAATGCAATTGTTTTTGGCGGGAAGCATTAATATTTAATCTTTAGTAGTTAACGATATATTTCATGCAGTAAGAAGAAATAATTTCCTTTATTTTAAACAAATACAAAATGCCATGACACTTTTCACATAACTACCTTATTGAGATATAACTGATATACCATTAAATTCCCCTTTTAAGAGTGTGCAGTGCAGTGGTTTTAGTTTGTTCGTACACTTGTGCAACCATCACCACAGTCTAGTAGAATGTTTTCATCACCCCCAAAGAAACCTTTGTACTTAGTAAGCAGTCACTCACATCTCCACCTCCCACTGTGAAGTTGCTCAGTCGTGTCCAACTCTTTGTGATCCTGTGGACTGTAGCCCACCAGGCTCCTCCATCCATGGAATTTTCCAGGCAAGAATACTAGAGTGGGTTGCCATTTTTCCAGGGAATCTTCCCGACCCAGGGATTGAACCCAGGTCTTCGGCATTGCGGGCAGATGCTTTAACCTCTGAGCCACAATGGAAGTCCATGGAAAACACAAGTCTACATTCTGCTTCTATAGGCTTGCCTGTTCTAGGTATCTCATACAAATGGAGTCATGCAATAGATGGTCTTGCAGAACAGCTTCCTCCACGTAGCACAACATCAGGTTTGTTGCATTGTAGCAGGATCAGTATACCACTCCTTATGGTCGTGTCCAACTCTTTGCAACCCCATGGGCTATACAGTCCATGAAATTCTCCAGGCCAGAATACTGGAATGGGAAGACTTTTCCTTCTCCAGAGGATCTTCCCAACCCAGGGATCAAGCCCAGGTCTCCTGCATTGCAAGCAGATTCTTTACCAGCTGAGGCACAGGGAAGCCCAAGAATACTGGAGTGGGTAGCCTATCCCTTCTCCAGTGGGTCTTCCCAACCCAGGAATCGAACCAGGGTGTCCTGCATTGCAGGTGGATTCTTTACAAACTGAGCTATCAGGGAAGCCCTTATGGCTGTTCAGTGTATCATTATTTATATGAGTTTCCTTATCCATTAGCCTGTTAATGAATGTTTGGTTTGTTCCCACCCTTTGGTCATTATAAACCTGGGTCTCCTGTGTTGCTGATTCGTTACTGTCTGAGCCACTAGAGAAGTCACATTGTAAATAACGCTACTACAAATGTTTTGTACAAGATTTGTCTGAATATACATTTTCATTCCTCTTGGGTATACATGCAGTAATGGAATTTCTAAGTCATAGGATAGTTTTTCTTTTGTTATTATTACAAACAATGCTCATATCTACCAAATTTGGAGGAGGTATCGTGTGTGATCTCTTTAACAATTTTAAGAATGGAAACCTGAACAGGGTTCACAGCAACCTGAGCATCCCCCCAGTACTCTTACATTTCTTTACAAAACATAGGGATACAGTATACTAAGATATTAAAATTATGTTCATGACTTCTTATTGTTGAACTTAAATGCCTGTTCATATTATAAAATATTGTATGTTTTTAGTTTAAAATATTCCAATCACCATAGTGAGAAATAGTCAATAATAAATTTTCAAAGTCATTTTTTCTATTTCTTTAACAATTCAAAGGGTTTTTGTCAGATGTACTCTTTTCACATTTACTAAAATTTTGGCTGGTTTTACATCAATCCCCAACTGTTAAACCTCCTCAGTCAATTATATTTCAACTAACAAACATTAATATGTGTAACGGGGGTATAGAGAACCTTCAAAACAAAAAAAAATTTCATCATCAATAACTTACTTTTAGTCACACTATATACCAAGCATGAACCATCAGTAATATATACAAATAAAGGATGTCATCCATGTCTTCCAGAAGGTTGCATTATAGTTGAGGAGATAATACAAAGAAAAAGAGGAAAAAAGAAATACAGTAGAATGTCCTGATGGCTAAACAGTAATGGCCTTGCATTCCAGTATTTATATGAGGATGAAAATATGTGAATTCAGATCTTTTAAAAAACACCAGATGTTTTGATGCTTCACTTTCCTAAATGATTTAACCTCAGCACTTCGATTTGCCCCTCTGTTTTTCATAGTTTCCAGAGTATTATTCAGTAACAGAATCTTTCAATATAATAACATGTCTAGAGTTGGAGGTGATGAACACATGATAAGCACAATAAGCAAGGAGGCACCAACTGGAAGGAGCCTTGGTCCTGGAGCCCAAACCTCCATCCTTGGCCTGAACCACGGCTTCACTGCCTGCGTCACCTCTGGCAAGCACTCAGTTCCCTGAGCTGAGTGTCCTTATCTACACAGTGGAGTTCAGGCCCCTGCTTTCTTCACATGGGAGTTATATAAAGCAAATAAACTGGTATTTGTGAAATGACTTTATAAACCATAACTTTTGCTGCAAATGACTGTATAACCTTGCACAAGCACCTGTCTAGACACCTGCATTGCCTCTGAACAGAGAGGGACTCTACTCCATCCTCCACAAGCTGTAATCCCTTCACAACTTAGGCCAAGAGTCCTCCCTTGGGTTTGTGGCTCTCTCACTCACAGTGTGCTCTGAATACTCACAAAGAGACCTGTCCTGTGTGCAGAGAGGAGTTAATGGTCCACGAAGCCCTAAGACCACTGGTGCCACAGGAGTGATGGTGAGCCAAGGTATGGACTAAATTAGGTGAGAGAAGGTGAAAGTGAAATTTGCTCAGTCGTGTCCAACTCTTTGCAACCCCTTGGACTATACAGTCCATGAAATTCTCCAGGCCAGAATACTGGAGTGCGTAGCCTTTCCCTTCTCCAGGGGATCTTCCTAACCCAGGGATGGAACTCAGGTCTCCCACATTGCAGGCGGATTCTTTACCATCTGAGTCATAAGGGAAGCCCAAAATTAGATGAAAAGCTATCTGGAGAGACAACTGTGCCACTTGGCAACTACACTCGGATGCCTTCAAAGGGCCAAAACTTCAGACATGGTGGAATCGTTTCCTTCAATCGGCTAAACTAAACCTGTGTGTATGCCACCAACAAGAAGGAGAACCTCTTTTCCAATTCCACAGCAGACTAACAGGAATGGAATGAAGTACATTAAATGAGAAGCAGAGTGCAGTTATTTCCAACTATATTTATAAAACACAAGCTCTAGTCTTTCATGCATTTATGCAACACAAGGGGCAGGAAAGCATAAAAGCTTGGTGTATTGGAGCCAAAGCGAACATTTGATATTGCTTATGGGAAGTAACACAGACTGTGATATCTGCATTATGGGCTAGTGTTTCTCAGGTCAGGCTCAACACTGAAGTTTCTTTCTTTTCACAAAAATATTAAGTTCCCCATGATGTCAGACGAAGAAGCTTTTGAAGGGATAAAGACGTGCAGAGCTAAAATACATCACAAGAAAGAGAAAGACATTCCAGGATAACAGGAAGGGGCAGGCATTTTCTGAGTGCCCAAGAACTCTTGAAGCATTTCTGTTATTTAAAAACTTGGAAGAATTGGAATTGATAGATTTTTAGGAATATAGTTGATGGCATGTGGGCTTAAAATTTGAACTGGGAAAATGGCATTCAGAAAAAGGTTCAAGACTCTTTGCTGTAGATATTAAAAGCCTGGGTCGAAGCAATCAATCACTTCAACACAAATGGCAAAAGGAAAGAACAGAAGCAGATCTTGGAGCCTGAACTATTGAAAGAGGACATCTGGACAGCTTGGCACAGCACTAGCTGTTATGGTCAGCACTGAATGAAAAAAAAAAAAGTTAAATGAGCGAGCAGACTTTCTCCCAGCCACATCAGGCTATGGTTTTACTTGTCTTATAGCAAAGAGTGATTAGATGGAAATAGCAGCTATAATTAATTGATCAATTCAACAGCATTTATGGAAGCAGGAACTGATCTGGGCACTGGGGATACAGCAGGGAACAAACAGGAAAACAAGGCATTCTAGTTCTTTTGGAGCATGCGTTCTAGTGAGCTACTTACTAGGTTCCATCATTTGAGAAGGCTAATTATATTTTAGATGCGCCATGCATTACACATACATTGGATAAAGTATAATAAATAAAGTCATTTTAGCATTGTCTAAAAGTATACAATACTGATTTCCAGATCAGAAAGAAACTTTTGTAAGTCCCTACAAATATCAAAGTGCTAGATATTAAAAATTCAAGGGTTATGAGAAATGCAGGTTATTAAAACTATGACTCTTCTAATAGTATCGAGTACTGAAATCACTGCAGTAGATCAAGGGGGCAAATTTTAAAAAACATTTTGATTGCCATTAGGTCCTTCCTTCAGATAACTGTACTTTTTGAATGGTGAGTATTTTAAGAAATATTGTGGTCTATTTATTTATAGGGACTTTATTGTTCTAGAAAGTATATTCTATATTTTAAGCTGTCCCTTATTTCCAAGCTTTAGAGTAACAAAATAAATCTCTCCAACACTCAAGCTGAGGCTTGTGGATAAAATTAGAACTGAGGGAACAGGAGAGGACGAGGACATGAGAAGGAAGCGCTCTTCCTTTAGAGAATGTTCCATCAAATGTCGAGGAGGGAAGAGAAAATACCCAGCTACCCTTTACTGGCTCACCTTGGTATATTTATACAAGAGTAATGAGCAGCAAGATTTTTAACACTGCAGGTAATTTGGCATTCTCTTACTCCCTTGAAAAAGCTTATCACCTGGAGGAAATAAAACAGTTGTTGTAAAATAGTAACTACATCCTTCTATTTCACTTAGTTTATGAGTAAATTTCAGGAAATAGATGAAATCAATGAAAAGGGTTAAGCGGCTTGTTTTCTAAATTGGAAAACCAAAAAATGTGAATTTGAACATTAAATTGAATGATACTTATTTCCCAGTATTGGGTTACTCTCCTGAATTTCTAAGGCCTTTTTTCTGTTAAAATTTGAGTTGACACATTTTTCCTGTCAGTGTGAAGCTTGTAGACTCAATGAAACTCAGAAAATACTTAAGTTTAAAGGAATGGGCATTTACGTCTAGAAAAACTTTAAAACTCTTGGTAGAAGTATCTCATCATCAGGCTTCCCAGATGGCACTAGTGGTAAAGAACCTACCTGCCGATGCGGGAGACTTAGAGACTCGTGTTCAATCCCTGGATCAGGAAGATTCCCCTGGAGGAGGAGATGGCAACCCACTCTAATATTCTGCCTGGAGAATCCCATGGATAGAGAAGCCTGGTGGGATACAGTCCATAGGGCCACAAAGAGTCAGACCCAACTTAACGATTTAGCATGCACACACCCACCTTGATCATAAACTAATAAGATAAATAAAAGGCCTTCTAGCAGCAGGGATAAGTGGCGGTCTGCTGTGAAACAGTCAGTGATGTCTGAGTGCACAGGACAGCCCGAGGACTTTGAGGACACAGCAGAAAGTGTTCCAGAGTCATCCTGTACTGAGCACAGATAACAGTGTCTATTTTGTCAGTATCCTGAACATTTTTGTAGCATTTGTCAATATCCTGAACATTTTCCCTCTGAACCTAGATAATGCCTCATTGCAATAAGATAAAAGATGATAGGGATTGTGATGGAAATGTCAGGAGTGTAAGACATTGAGTGGGTTAGAGGAGAAATTAAAGATCACAATGGACACTTCTTGATTTCATATATTAACAGATCATCTCAGATCTTAAGAAACAGTTTAGGATACTTTTTAAAAATTCTTGGATACTGACCAGATAGTGTGTCTGCGTTGCATGAGGGGGAAGCTCAGCTGCATTAACTGTGCAAAACCCCTCAACTGCTGAAAGCTACTAGAGAAAACCACACAGCTGCACACTTGACCCCACTATTATTTTTGGGTTTCCAAACTCAACTGGGTTCTCAACTCTGCCCACCAATCCTTCTACATAAACACTCCAGTCTCCAGTCCTCAGCAGATGAATTTTGCAATTACTCCATTCTTCATAGAGTTATAACCCTGTGGCCAGATTTATTCTCAGGAAATAACCTTATATAAAATTTTCCTTAAAAAAAGTTATCTAAAAAAAATTTACTCCAAATCCAACAAATATATAGATAGCTGCATCCATTCTTTTTTTAATATAAATTTATTTATTTTAATTGGAGGATAATTACTTTACAATATTGTATTGGTTTTGCCATACATTGACATGAATCTACCATGGGTATACATGTGTTCCCCATTCTGAATCCCCTTCCCTCCTCCCTCCCCATCCCCGCCCTCTGGGTCTTTCTGTTTTAATTTTCTGTTTTACACTGTAATTGAGTCACTTTATTTACTTCAAAATTGAACTTTTCATCAGACTTTGAGATTTTTCTACTCTAAATTTTTGAAATCTCATCAATCAATCATTTCTCTTTCTCCTTTTTACATTCATATCTGCCATTCAATTGGTATTTCTCAATCTACCAATTCACTCATCTTAAAATAAAAGCCACACACAAACCATCTTACTATCAGACCTCAATATTCATATTTAAATATGAGGTGATATTGCTAGGCAATTACTATGTTTTTCTCTAGCACTGACATCTACTACTTAAAAGATCTACAAGGCTTTGAGGCAAATTTTTAAAAAGTGTCCTCAACTGTTTCTTCAGATCTGAGATGGTCTATTAATATATGAAATCAAGAAGTGTCCATTGTGATCTTTAATAAACTATCTTTAATTTCTCCTCTAACCCACTCAATGTCTTACACTCCTGACATTTCCATCACAGTCCCTATCATCTTTTTATCTTATTGCAATGAGGCATTCTCTAGGTTCAGAAGGAAAAAAATTGGCATTATAATTAAAAAGTGAGGGGATTAGATAAGCTTTAACAGTTTTTTGACTTTGAAATAATGTTTATTTCATTGCATTATCTTAATCCAACACACAGCTCTTTATAATATTCCTTAGTAAGAAATATGATCTTGAGAATTATACTTAATATTTGATGAACAGTAGAAAAGAATTTATTTTTTCATGTCTCATTTATACCATTTAAACAAAGCATACCATGAAAAATAATGCTATGTGTATATGCATATGCTTACTTCTATGTATATGTAAATATCTATATCTCTATCCATCCACATATTCATGACAATTTAAAGCATGTAGTAAGATGCAGTAAACTGCAGATAGTATAATGAGTATCCTGGGGGACTAGAAGACTTCTCACCTAGAGAGGTGAGAAGGATACAGAAGGGGAACTTCCCCTCTCACATGTATAAGAATTCAGTTATTCTCAACAGAAATACAAAAACAGTTCAGTTGACATTTCACTGATTTGTTAACCAACACTCCCTCTCTTCAACATAGAGCCCATAGAGAAGCAATTTCCAATTTCCTCACCTTAGGATGAAAAGACCTTCATGCATTCTCCTTGATCTCCATAAAAATGTAATAATGGTACATGCACACATAAAAGCATATAGTGGCTAGTAGGGATCCTGAATATTCACTGGAAGGACTGATGCTGAGGATGAAGCTCCAATACTTTGGCCACCTGATGCAAAGAGCTGATTCATTGGAAAAGACCCTGATGCTGGGAAAGATTGAAGGTGAGAGGAGAAGGGGATGACAGAGGATGAGATGGTTGGATGGCATCACTGAATCGATGGACATGAGTTTGAGCAAACTCTAGGAGTTGGTGATGAACGGGGAAGCCTGTCTGAAGAGTCGGACACGACTGTGACTGAACTGACTTGAGGGGTTTTGAGCATGTAAAATGTAGATAAGGATAAGATATTCCTGCAGAAATAATACTCTGCTTTCAAGTTTCCAATGTCTGTATGTACTCATGCTCTAGTAAAAAGTGCAAGTATAAGAAAATCACAATATATTAATAAATACTACTGGTTGATCCACAAAAAGCTGATTTGAGCATTTCTATGGACTTTTTATTTATTAAGAATAACTTTTCAGCATTATATTTTGAATTATGTCTGTAAATTAATGGTTGAGGTAATACACACAACTTAACTGTCCTTAAGAGATCCGTTAAAAGGTAAAACCCACTTTCACCCAACAGGGACAGTAAAGGGTTTTAATCAGAACAGATGTACTTAGAATTCCACCTTTTTGCTGATGGCAGGCACTATCATGAAAGCCAATTTAAAGTTTCTTCCAACACTTCCCATCTGTCAGTACAAACATGTGGGAGTTTGTTTCCCGTTGGCTAGTTTTCTAAAGCTCTTTGTGTACACTTAGGACTTTATCCATCAAGTTTTACCTTATGATTAGGTACCTCAAGAACATTAAAAGCTAACATGCTTCAAATCCACATAGAAAATCTCATGTAATAAAATGTTGGTTTTCAGACTATGTTGTTGTTGTTTAGTCACTAAGCCATGTCCAACTCTTTGCAACCCCACGGACCACAGCACACCAGGCTCCTCTGTTCACAGGATTTCCCAGGCAAGAACACTGGAGTGGGTTGCCATTTCCTCCTTCAGGGGATCTTCCCCACCCAGAGATGGGGCCTGCATCTCCTGCATTCCTTTGACAGTAAATGGGTAACCTAACTGGTTTCCTGAGTTCCGTGAGCAGTTCTAGCAAATTAGTGGGACCCAAGGAGGGGTTATGAAAACTCCTGATTTGTAGCCAGTTGGTCAGAGGCACAAGTGACAATCTGGACCTGCAGTTGGCATCTGAAGTGGGGCATCATGTGGAACTGAGTTCTCTACCTGTGGGACCTGACACTCTCAGGTTGACAGTGTTAGAAATGAGGTAAACTTGTGCTAACCTGGTCAGTGCCCACTGAGAGTCTGAGAATTGCTGGGTGGTGCAGCTATGGCTCTGATCATGAACTGATCAGATCTGTGATCAGTGGCTCAGTGGATCTGAATCTCAGTGGATCAGTGGATCTGAACTGTGGCTCACAGCATGAACTCCTTATTGCCAAATTCAGACTTAAATTGAAGAAAATGGGGAAAACCACTAGACCATTCAGGTACATGTATGTGGGTGTGTTAGTTGCTTAGTCTCGCCCAACTTTTTGCAACCCCATAGACTGTAACCCACTACGCCCCTCCATCCATGCGATCCTCCAGTCAATAACACTGGAGTGGATTGACATTTCCTTCTCCGAAAGGAACTATAGAAAGAAAGAAAGTGGAGTTGCTCGGTCGTGTCCAACTCTTTGCGACCCCATGGACTGTAGCTTACCTGGCTCTTCCATCCATGGAATTTTCCAGGCAAGAGTACTGAGTGGGTTGCCATTTTCTTCTCCAATTCAGATATGACCTAAATCAAATCCCTTGTGATTACACAGTGGAAGCGAGAAATAGATTTAAGGGACTAGATCTGATGACAGAATGCCTGATGAACTGTGGACAGAGGTTCATGACATTGTACCGGAGACAGGGAGCAAGACATCCCCAAGAAAAAGAAATGCAAAAAAGCAAAATGGGTGTCTGAGGAGGCCTTACAAATAGCAGTGAAAGGAAGAGAAATAAAAAGCAAAGGAGAAAAGGAAAGATATACCCATTTGAAGGCAGAGTTCCAAAGAATAGCAAGGAGAGATAAGAAAGCCTTCCTCAGTGATCAGTGCAAAGAAATAGAGGAAAATAACAGAATGGAAAAGAGTAGAGATCTCTTCAAGAAAATCAGAAATACCAAGGGAGCATTTCATGCAAAGATGGGCTCAATAAAGGACAGAAATGGTATGGACCTAACAGAAGCAGAAGATATTAATAAGATGTGGCAGGAATACACAGAAGAACTGTACAAAAAAGATTCTTCACAACCCAGATAATTACAATGGAGTGATCACTCACCTAGAGCCAGACATCCTAGAATGTGAAGTCAAGTGGGCCTTAAGAAGCATCACTACGAACAAAGCTAGTGGAGGTGATGGGATTCCAGCTGAGCTATTTCAGATCCTAAAAGATGATGCTGTGAAAGTGCTGCACTCAAACTGCCAGCAAATTTGGAAAACTCAGCAGTGGCCACAGGACTGGAAAAGGTCAGTTTTCATTCCAGTCCCAAAGAAAGGCAATGCCAAAGAATGCTCAAAATACCACACAATTGCACTCATCTCACACACTAGTAAAGTAATGCTCAAAATTCTCCAAGCCAGGCTTCAGCAATATGTGAATCGTGAACTTCCAGATGTTCAAGCTGGTTTTAGAAAAGGCAGAGGAATCAGAGATCAAATTGCCAACATCCTCTGGATCATCAAAAAAGGAAGAGAGTTCCAGAAAAACATCTATTTCTGCTGTCTTGACTATGCCAAAGCCTTTGACTGGTTCCAAAGAGGAAAAGGAATACGTCAAGGCTATATATTGTCACCATGCTTATTTAACTTACATTCAGAGTATATCGGGAGAAATGCTGGGCTGGATGAAGCATAAGCTGGAACCAAGATTGCTGGGAGAAATATCAATAACCTCAGATATGCAGATGACACCACCCTTATGGCAGAAAGCGAAGAACTAAAGAGCCTCTTGATGAAAGTGAAAGAGGAGAGTGAAAAAGTTGGCTTAAAGCTCAACATTCAGGAAACTAAGATCATGGCATCTGGTCCCCTCACTTCATGGCAAATAAGTGGGGAAACAGTGGAAACAGTGTCAGACTTTATTTTTTGGGCTCCAAAATCACTGCAGATGGTGACTGCAGCCATGAAGTTAAAAGATGGTTACTCCTTGGAAGGAAAGTTATGACCAACCTAGACAGCATATTAAAAAGCAGAGACATTGCTTTGCCAACAAAGGTCCGTATGGCAACCCACTCCAGTGCTCTTGCCTGGAGAATCCCAGGGATGGGGGAGCCTGGTGGGCTGCTGTCTATGGGGTCGCACAGAGTCGGACACGACAGAAGTGACTTAGCATCAGCAGCAGCAGTCAAGGCTATGGTTTTTCCAGTGGTCGTGTATGGATGTGAGAGTTGGACTATAAAGAAAGCTGAGCGCCGAAGAATTGATGCTTTTGGACTGTGGTGTTGGAGAAGACTCTTGAGAGTCCCTTAGATTGTAAGGAGATCCAACCAGTCCATCCAAAAGGAGATCAGTCCTGGGTGTTCATCGGAAGGACTTATGTTGAAGCTGAAACTCCAATACTTTGGCCACCTGATTTGAAGAGATGACTCATTTGAAAAGACCCTGATGCTGGGAGAGATTGGGGGCAGGAGAAGAAGGGGATGACAGAGGATGAGATGGTTGGATGGCATCACCGACTCAACAGACATCGGTTTGGGTATGTTCCGGAAGTTGGTGATGGGCAGGGAGGCCTGGTGTGCTGCAGTCCATGGGGCCGCAAAGAGTCAGACATGACTGAGAGACTGAACTGAACTGGGTGGTGCAGCAAAACCACACTGTAGTTGGTGTAATACAAAGTCACCAGCCCTGAGATGCTGTGGGGATTTGCTGGCACTCAGTACAGGTCACTGTTGCCCTTCCTCCTTCCCAGCTCTCCTGCCTGCTCCACCCACATATCCTGATCTACGCCACAACATAACACCATTTCTGAAAATTCCTTATTTTCTTACATTCACAGTTGAAATCTAGTACCATAGTGGCACTTGAAAGTTCTCCGTAAATATTTGGAAATCTATACCAGGTACCCCATGAATCCGAGTACTCTATGTACAAGTTTTAGGTCTGTGTCCATTACTTTCCGTCTCAGAGACAGCGTGCTGTAAAGGAGGCATGTGCATGTGTGTGTGTACATGTATGTGTGCATGTGTATGCATTTGTGTGTTACTTAGTCATGTCTGATTCTTTGCAACCCCATGAACCATAGTCTGCCAGTCTCTTCTGTCCATGGAATTCTCCCAAGCAAGAATACTGGAGTGGGTAGCTATTCCCTTCTCCAGGAGATATTCACAACCCAGGGATTGAACCCATGTCTCCTGTACTGCAAGCAGATTCTTTACCATCTGAGCCACCAGGTAAGCCCAAAGGAGGTATATTGCAGGGGGGAGAGGGGAGGGTATAATACTAGAGAAGCGTAGTAGAAAAAAAATGGGGAGAATTCTTCTTTATGGCCTTCTTTATTTTTTAACAGCTCTAATGATATTAGTCACATATCATAATACTCCCCTACTTAACTTTACACATTATTTGTTTACAGCACTGATTTGTGCAAACATCACCACTGTCTAATTTTAGATCATTTCATGAAGCCAAAAAGAAACACAATACCCATTTGCTGTCACACCCCGTTCTCCCCTCCCTTATCCCCCAGCAACTATAATCTACTTTCTTTCTCTAAGGATTTGCCTATTCTGGATAGTACATGTAAATGGAATCATAGAATCATGGAATCATAGAATATGTGTTCTTTCATGACTATATAATTTCACTTAGCAAGTTTTTAAGGTTCATCCGTTTGTAGCAAGTATCATTACTTCATTAATTTTATTGTCTGATACTCTTCCATTTCCAATTACAATTGATATCAGACATAGTTTTGTTTAATTTCCACATATTTATGCATTTTCCAATTTTCCTTCTGATACTGATTTCTAATTTCAACACCTGTGATCTAAGAAAATACTTTGATTTCAATGCCTTTTACTCTTTTTGAGTGGACTTAATTTATGAAGTCACTTATTTTCAGTCTGAGTATTTTCTTTCAGTATTTTTTCTTAGGCAGCTATAGGAACAAAAGATAATGTCAGCTTTCATTTGGGAAATGCTTTTATTGTCTCTTAATTTTTTAAATAGTTTTCTGGATATAAGATTCCTACCTGACAGTTTTGTTTTGCATTTTTCCCTTTCAGTACTCTTCATTTCCTTTCAGTCATCTTACTGTCTCTGGCCTTCATCATTTCTGATGGAATGTCAGCAATAACTTTTATTAGTATTCCTTTGTACATGACAAATTAATTTTCTCTTGCTGCTTTCAAGATTGAATCTTTATCTTTGGCTTCCATTCTTTTTCTACAATGTGTCTGAGTTGGAGGATCTTTGTCTTTATGTTAACTAGACTATACTGAACTCCGAAGTCGAGTTCATTTTTTTCAACCCATTTGCTAAATTTTCCACCATTATTTCCTCAAATACTATTTCTACTTCTCTCTCTCCACTCATTTTGGTACTCCCATTATTTGAATATTGATTACTTCCTGAAGCTCCTTTCGTTTTCCTTCATTGTGTTTTCTGTTCTTTAGGTTGCATAATCTCTATCAATCTATCTTCACGTTTGTTGATGCTTTCTTCTGCCAGCTCAAATCTACTAATGGGACCACCTAGTGAATTTTTCATTGTGATTATTAATTATACTTCTCAACTTCAGAATTTCTATTTTTTAATAATTTTATCCACTTCATTATACTGCATATTTGATGAGATATTGTCCTATCTTCCTTTACTTCTTTTTGTATCAATTGCATTAGTTCTTTGAACACTTTAGCAAAAGCTTCTTTGAAGTCTTTTTCTGCTAAATCTGGCATCTGAGCCTTCTCCAAAGCAGTTTCTGGGAGTTTTTCATTCATTTATTCATTTGTTTTCCCTTATGTATGGATCACCCTTATCTTAGGAGAGTTTTCTTTTCCTAATTTTGTCTTGACTAGACCATTTCACTGAAGTATCTTTCCTGTCACTTCTCGAAAGTCACAGCCCTGAGCCTGGGTGGAGCCACCCTGGGATGACCGTGGTGTTCATACAGTTCTTTTGAGTGTCTCTCTCTTCCTGATCTCCCTGTTAAACTGTCTACATCTGTATCATACCTAGCTGTTAGTTAGCTTCCACTAATTTCAAGCTGATGGTTTTATTTTATTCAAAAATGCCCTAGGCACATATTGTTCCAAAGTCTGATCTAATTAAATTTGGACCCCTTTGCAGAGGTTAACTTTGGGAAAAGATTTTGAGGCTTGTTTCCAATCCCAGGAAGGTTCTTCTTGGATTTATCTTTTATTTCTCTCTGTGAACTTTCAGATGGTTCCATAGCTTAGCCTGTTACTCTCAAGAAGCAACCAGTCTTTTTCTTTAATGACTAAAAGAAAGCATATACAGTATGGATCAAATAAAACCATCTTAAGTGGAAAAATGTCAATTTAATAAATCATACTAATATTTGGTTGTTTTGAGCTTTGTTTTGGGTTTTAAGCTGAAAGTGTATAAAAGTGGTTATAAGAATTTTTTTTAATTTTTAAAGTTATGACCATCTTTGACAAGAAACTATGACACCATCAGGAATGGGAAGAAAGTGTGTCCTCTGTTAAATTATTTGAAATAGCTGATTTGACTGTCAAAACTTACATTGCTATAGATTGAATATGAGTCTTCTTTGAACTCTATTTACTGTGTGTTATATGATTATATGAAATGTTTTGAGCCATTAACTCCCTCAACTTGTAAGTCTAAGGAAAAAATTTCTATTTTCATTTCTAAATAAAAGCCTAACCCACCCGAAGAAGATTCTCTGACAACTTAATAATGTCAATATTCTCTAGGAAGATAATAAGAATTATGACTTGAATATTTATCTTAATAGAATAAAAGAATTATGTATGCTTTCACTTTTATAATATGTACACTATATTTGAACCACCAATTTCTGTCTCTGTAAACTTCATTCTCAATTCCTGATTATACAATTTTACTTCCCGTGTTATCTAATCCTAGAAGCCAGAAGGAAAGCTGGTTAATTAGAATTCAATAAAAAATGCCTTTTAGATAATTTTCCTTCTGGAAATTGATAAGGTAGAGGTTAAGAAATGTATTCCAACAGGAGAACAGACTGCTTTCTGCTTCAGATGCTTAAGAACTTAACATTATCGAAGCAGCTCACCTTTCCCGAGGGTCCCCCAGCCAAAATGTCTAATGATATCTATTGTGTGGGAAGTTTGCCATTTCATTAATGAAATCAGGTAGGCAGAAATTCTTAAAACTGTACAACACTTAGTGTGGTAATCTCTTCCTATTACAAAGGGTCAATTCTTCAAGTTACTCCCTTTGGAATTTAGTGATGGTTTTGAGGAAAAAAGGAGCAAAACATGGTAATTTGGCAAGGTAAGTTACACATTAAGATTTAAAACATTAGGGAAATTTTATACCTCAGGTCATTCATTGAATGTTATTGGAAATAATTTATATTTGACCTCCCTCCACTGCAAGAAAATTACACTGTTTAGGAATAATAATAATAAAAAGGTGGTCACAATATGAGTTATATTTTTAAATGTTTATGCTTTATTCCAAATCAATTTATTTTTTTCTTTTAAATCTAGACTTGGAATAAAATGCCCCCAAAGGAAACTAACGGTGTGGAGAGTCAGAGAAAAGGTGGATTGGAAGGGAGCAGGACAGAACCGCACTGCGCAAGCCCAAGGCATGTCCCATCAGGGCCTCAGGGCAACGGTCCACCCCATTCGTGGTCACATCTCCTCCTGGCTAAGACTGAGCTACACTGAAGTTCCAGCTCCTCAGTGGAGCAGTGTTGTCTGCACTCCTTGGAGGCGGGGTGGGGGTGAGGAAGGCACAGGAACTGGTTTCCTAGGACCCTCTCCTGCAAACCTACAAGCACCAGCACACCGAAAGCCTGTGATTGGACCTCCAAGGGCTTTCTTCCACGATGAGATTTGTGTCTATCTCAACAGAGAAGCTGGAGGGAAAGGGACGAACAGTAAGTTACTGGCCACTTAGGACCATCGTGATCCGTGTTATCTCACACATACTACTTTACCTGCTTATTTAAGTTCACCTATCTCATCCATTTCTCAATAATAAAAGGCCAATAAGATTAACAATAAATCCTTAGAGATTCAAACAAAAGAAAGGATTCCTTAAATATATAACATGCATATCCCTTGCATCAAATGACAGAATTTTGTCTTTTTATTGAACTCAGACTAAACAATAAATTAGGTGTTGGGACTGATATATACACACTACTACACACAAAACAGATAAACAACAAGGATTCATTGTAGAGCAAAGGGAAATTTACTCAATATTTTAGGATAATCTGTGTGAGAAAAAAATCTAAAAAAAACCCAGTGAATATATGTACAGGTAGAACTGCATCATGGATACTAAAAGAGGAACTCCCCAGGTCATTAGGTGCCCAATATGCTACTGGAGATCAGTGGAGAAATAACTCCAGAAAGAATGAAGGGATGGAGCCAAAGCAAAAACAATACCCAGCTGTGGATGTGACTGGTGATAGAAGCAAGATCCAATGCTGTAAAGAGCAATATTGCATAGGAACCTGGAATGTCAGGTCCATGAATCAAGGCAAATTGGAAGTGGTCAAACAAGAGATGGCAAGGGTGAACGTCGACGTTCTAGGAATCAGCGAACTAAAATGGACTGGAATGGGTGAATTTAACTCAGATGACCATTATATCTACTACTGAGGGCAGGAATCCCTAAGAAGAAATGGAGTAGCCATCATGGTCAACAGAAGAGTCCGAAATGCAGTACTTGGATGCAATCTCAAAAATGACAGAATGATCTCTGTTCGTCTCCAAGGCAAACCATTCAATATCACAGTTATCCAAGTCTATGGCCCAACCAGTAATGCTGAAGAAACTGAAGTTGAACGGTTCTATGAAGACCTACAAGACCTTTTAGAACTAACACCCAAAAAGGATGTCCTTTTCATTATAGGGGACTGGAATGCAAAAGTAGGAAGTCAAGAAACACCTGCAGTAACAGGCAAATTTGGCCTTGGAATATGGAATGAAGCAGGGCAAAGACTAATAGAGTTTTGCCAAGAAAATGAACTGGTCATAGTAAACACCCTCTTCCAATAGCACAAGAGAAGACTTTACACATGGACATCACCAGATGGTCAACACTGAAATCAGATTGATTATATTCTGTGCAGCCAAAGATGGAGAAGCTCTATACAGTCAAGAAAAACAAGACCAGGAGCTGACTGTGGCTCAGATCATGAACTCCTTATTGCCAAATTCAGACTCAAATTGAAGAAAGTGGGGAAAACCGCTAGACCATTCAGGTATGACCTCAACCAAATCCCTTACGATTATACAGTGGAAGTGAGAAATAGATTTAAGGGCCTAGATCTGATAGATAGAGTGCCTGATGAACTATGGAATGAGGTTAGTGACATTGTACAGGAGACAGGGATCAAGACCATCCCCATGGAAAATAAATGCAAAAAAGCAAAATGGCTGTCTGGGGAGGCCTTACATATAACTGTGAAAAGAAGAGAGGGGGAAAAGCAAAGGAGAAAAGGAAAGATATAAGCATTTGAATGCAGAGTTCCAAAGAATAGCAAAAAGAGAAAAGAAAGCCTTCTTCAGCAATCAATGCAAAGAAATAGAGGAAAACAGAATGGGAAAGACTAGAGATCTCTTCAAGAAAATTAGAGATACCAAGAGAACATTTCATGCAAAGATGGGCTTGATAAAGGACAGAAATGGTATGGACCTAACAGAAGCAGAAGATATTAATAAGATGTGGCAGGAATACACAGAAGAACTGTACAAAAAAGATCTTCACAACCCAGATAATCATGATGATGTGATCACTAATCTAGAGCCAGACATCTTGGAATGTGAAGTCAAGTGGGCCTTAGAAAGCATCACTATGAACAAAGCTAGTGGAGGTGATGGAATTCCAGTTGAGCTCTTTCAAATCCTGGAAGATGATACTGTGAAAGTGCTGCCCTCAATATGCCAGCAAATTTGGAAAACTCAGCAGTGGCCACAGGACTGGAAAAGGTCAGTTTTCATTCCAATTCCAAAGAAAGGAAATGCAAAAGAATGCTCAAACTACCGCACAATTGCACTCATCTCACATGCTAGTAAAGTAATGCTCAAAATTCTCCAAGCCAGGCTTCAGCAATACATGAACCATGAATTCCCTGAGGTTCAAGCTGGTTTTAGAAAAGGCAGAAGAACCAGAGATCAAATTGTCAACATCCGCTGGATCATGGAAAAAGCAAGAGACTTCCAGAAAAACAACTATTTCTGCTTGATTGACTATGCCAAAGCCTTTGACTGTGTGGATCACAATAAACTGTGGAAAATTCTGAAAGAGATGGGAATACCAGACCACCTAACCTGCCTCTTGAGAAATCTGTAAGCAGGTCAGGAAGCAACAGTCAGAACTGGACATGGAACAACAGACTGGTTGCAAATAGGAAAAGAAGTACGTCAAGGCTGTATATTGTCACCCTGCTTATTTAACTTTTATGCAGAGTACATCATGAGAAATGCTGGACTAGAAGAAACACAAGCTGGAATCAAGATTGCCGGGAGAAATATCAATAACTTCAGATATGCAGATGACACCACCCTTATGGTAGAAATTGAAAAGGAGCTAAAAAGCCTCTTGATGAAAGTGAAAGAGGAGAGCGAAAAAGTTGGCTTAAAGCTCAACATTCAGAAACGAAGATCATGGCATCCAGTCCCATCACTTCATGGGAAATAGATGGGGAAACAGGGGAAACAGTGTCAGACTTTATTTTGGGGGGCTCCAAAATCACTGCAGATGGTGACTGCAGCCATGAAATCAAAAGACGCTTAGTCCTCGGAAGAAAAGTTATGACCAACCTAGATAGTATATTCAAAAGCAGAGACATTACTTTGCCAACTAAGGTCCATCTAGTCAAGGCTATGGTTTTTCCTGTGGTCATGTATGGATGTGAGAGTTGGACTGTGAAGAAGGCTGAGTGCCGAAGAATTGATGCTTTTGAACTGTGGTGTTGGAGAAGATTCTTGAGAGTCCCTTGGACTGCAAGGAGATCCAACTAGTCCATTCTGAAGGAGGTCAACCCCAGGGATATCTTTGGAAGGAATGTTGCTAAAGCTGAAGCTCCAGTACTTTGGCCACCTCATGCGAAGAGTTGACTCATTGGAAAAGACTCTGATGCTGGGAGGGATTGGGGGCAGGAGGAGAAGGTGATGACCGAGGATGAGATTGGCTGGATAGTATCACGGACTCGATGGACGTGAGTCTGAGTGAACTCCGGGAGATGGTGATGGACAGGGAGGCCTGGCGTGCTGAGATTCATGAGGTCTCAAAGAGTCGGACCCGACTGAGCGACTGAACTGAACTGAGAACTGCATCACTTTGCGGTACAACTGAAACTAACACAACATTGTAAATCCACTTCAATTTTAAAAAATCAAATAGAAAATAAACTGACAACCAATTTTAAAAATAAATAAATACCATATGCATGGAGTCACATTAAATTTCACAAAAAAAGTTATTTGAACTTTGAATTGCAAATGATCTAACCTTTATATTAATACTTGCTGTGTCAACAACTATCTCTTAACAAAAACTAATCAGAAGGTTGTTGGTTTTTTTCTTTTCAAATTCTCCCTTGTCACTTAGGGTTAAGTTTTCATAAAAATACAATCATCCACCCAGGACAAGTTGCCCAGCACCAATGTGACTGCTGAGTGTAGAGCAACTGGACTTTCCAGGGCCCCACACTGTCTCCCCAGCTGTCTCCCCAGCACCTCCCAGGGGAAGTGTAGGCAGAACCAGTGTTGGATACAAATAATCATTACATCACCCCGGTTGTCTGCACACGTGGGCACACACAAGCAGGTGTACACGCACATACACACAGCTATGCATGCCCCACATCAGGGTGTGAGTGCAGGAGCTGCACAGCTGGCCTACTGGACACTCAGCCCACCTGCAAAGCAGCCCCCACTCCAGAACCTAAGCCTTCGCCCCCGCCCACGCCCCCATGCAGTCTGATCTCAAGGTCTCCAGCACACAGGTTTCCTACCAGCAGGTCCTCCTGCAAAGCCGGAGCCGGTGTCCGGCAGCAGCGGGCAGTGATCAGCACATCCTGGTGTACGACCTGCCTTCCTGTCCCTGCACTTCTCTTTGCCCACAAGACCCAGAGTGACACTTCAAGAGGAGTGAAATCAGTCACCGGCTCTTGCTGAGAACCTGCTGTGGCTTTAGCTGTCCTTGGAATCCTGTGGGGATCACTGTCCTTGGTGCTGCTCACTGCCCCTCTCACCGCTGGCAAACCCTCCTCATCACAGAGCTGGCTTTGTTCTGCCAGTTACATCTCAGTTTAGGTCTTCCCTTTCCACGTGGCTCAGTGGTAAAGAATCCACCTGCTAATGTAAGAGACACGGGAGATGTGGGTTTGACGCCTGGGTTGGGAGAATCCCTGGAGTAGGAAATGGCAACCCACTCCAGTATTCTTGCCTGGAAAATCCCATGGACAGAGAAGCATGGTAGGCTACAGTCCATGGGCTTGCAGAGTCAGGCACAACTGAGCATATGGCACATTCGCAGAAAAGCCTTACTGGACAAGCTGAAGTCACTTTTTTTTCCCCCTAATACTGTAAAATTCTCTGTATCACATTCTGCAGCATCACATGTTTATCTTTTCATTTGCTTACTTCATGTTCCTGGTCTCTCTCAGACCCCCTTGGAGGTCAGTTTCATGAAAAGAGTCAATAGTCAGCCTTATTTAGCCTCATGGCCTAGAAAACATCAGGTAGTATTTTGGGAATAAATATACAAATGCAAAAACATAGGAATAAGTGAGTGCTCCCCTTGCAGCCCTTCCTGTCTGTATCAAAGTCACCTACAGAATGCTGTGTACTCTGACTTTACAAGAAGGAAGCCTTCCTTCCCACTCCTTTCTGTATTCCACATAACTATTCACACTCTGAGCTTTAAAGAAGGCCTTACTTTCCCATGAAAAAGATATAAAATCCAATTAAGTCTGCACTGATTGCAAGGTACATCGGGACGGATCATTGCTCAGTGGTAAACTGGCTGCGAATCTCAAGATTAATGATTGCTGACAGACATGGCACCCGGTCTTCTTTCCAATTCTCTTTTCATTTCAATTTTTGAAATAAGAATAAGAAGAATAAATAACTCAAAAAGCAAATTTACTCTGTAAAGAAGCTGTTAATTAAAAGGTAAATGAGGCAATGTCATGCACCCCACCACCAACAGGAACAGAAAACAGAAATGTAAAAAAGAGGGAAAAAATGCTGAAAGCAGGCACTATAACAAATCCTCAACCTCATTAGTTTGTCAGAAACAAGAACAAAGTATTTTCAAATTATATATCAACAAACAGAGGCTTTTCATGTGTGAATCTCTGTCTGAGGTATTTCAGGGACACAGTGATTTAACCAGGATAAGCCTAACCCCACACTGAAAGGAAGGGCCCTGTTCCTGGGACCACTCGTGGTTCAGGGCATAGAGAACGATTCTCCCAGTTACTGGTGAGCTCTCCTGGAAGGCCTGGGCATGCCAGGCACACTCAGGCCAGCTCCACAGGGTTTGTAATGGTGAAAACCATAATAAGGGAAAACATCATCAGGAGGTGTAGAGGCTGTGCACCAACACAGCGACCTTGCACAGCTCCAGTGATCTGGAAGGCAAAGCTGATGTGTATTTCCTGGTGATCAGTTAAAATCTTAACCTTGGGAGAGTTCATGTAATAAGTTTATATCATAAAGTCAGCATCAGAAAGCATGGTAAGGTAACAGAGTCAGGGATTCTTAGAATGAAACTCCAAGAAATGTCAGAAATGAGGAACACTGCCATAAATAAAGAAGAACTAAAGTAATCTCAACAGCTGAGGAGATTCTGAATTAAGACATTCTAAATTGTATGCCTGTGGTTATATTTGGTAAGAAACTTCTTTAAATTTTATTCCACCAAAGTCTTTAGCCACCTCAAAACCATTTTGGAAGAGACAGAGCGTGGGAGACGCAGTGGTGACGTGGGGACTGAAAACAATCTCCAAATGTCAGGCTGGGAGGGGTCTTCCCAGGACTCAACCCCTAGACAATCTTGCCCAGAAGGTGCCCACAATGCCCTCTGGCATGCTTGTGAGTTCATCCCATGTGTTCTCTTTCCGTCTCTGCACTCATCTGTGAGAGTAACAGAGTATCCTACCACAAACAGAAGTAGGCCCAGTTTGGTTCCACCCTGTATATCCCAAACCAAATTGGACCTACTTCTTATTTTTGACATAATGCTTATTAGCATATGTGAAACTAACATTTTCAGGATACATTCTGGGAAACTTTCACCAATAAAATTACTGTAGATGTAATTTTTCTAAAACATCTTAAAATATTTTAAATAAAATCCCCAAATGTTGTTAGCTGAAAATTATCCAGTGCAAGCCTTTTTGTAGTTGGTGAAAGAAGCCACACACAGGCCACAAAGAAGTCACTGACCTGGCCTGCCAGGGCTGCATTCTCCAATTCTCAGGCCAGGCTCTTCTCCGACATCAAAATAAAACAAAAAAAAATTCCGTATGCATCATCCTGAGAAATGGTTGAAAGAGCAAGAACGTTGAAATCAAAAGGCCTGAGGCTAATTTTACTACTTTTAACTAAACATCCTTGGGAACATTGATTTCCCCTCTTAGGGAAAAAGAAAAAAAAAAACTGTTTTCATTTATCTATCTCATAGAATTGTCCAGAGGCCAAATACACTAACAAAATATAGAAATGAACTCTACCCATACGGAGGGCTAATCTCATAAATTAATGTTTTCCCAGTGGGTGTTTTAGTTTATCGACCTCCATTTGGAGGATGAAGGTGATTTTAGTAACTCATAGAATTAGTCTCTTTGCTAACGGTGTTTGGCCAGTGCTTCTATACACACTGGGCTTCCCTTGTGACTTAGTAAGAATCCGCCTGCAATGAGGGAGACCTGGGTTCAATCCCTGGGCTGGGAAGATCCCCTGGAGAAGTGAAGAGCTATCCGCTCCAGCATTCTGGCCTGGAAGATTCCATGGTCTGTGTAGTCCATGGGGTCCCAAAGAGTCGGACACAGCTGAGCAACTTTCACTTTCACTTTTCTATACACATAGGAGCAAAAGGACAGCTGAATGATTTGAAACTGTAGAAGCTATATTCATTCACTTTAGAAGAAAGCACACTTCCTAGTGTAGCTAAATAAAAACTCGAATTCACAGATGATCTTAACATGTTCAAAGAGCAAACAGCCTCACAGTCAAACAGTGGGAAAACTGGGTTTCTCCTAAAAGTTGACATGCTTCTCTTTCTCCTAAGATGGTCATGAGCTGAACACCAAGAATCCTCTCTTCATCTGAATAAAAAGACAGGACCTAAAAAGTTGTTCCAGTAATTGCAGAAATATTGTTTTTTGGAAATGAGATATATGCTACCAGATAGAATCCGAGTGACCGTTGCTGCCATCATTTTTTCTTCCAGATATTCCTTTCTCGCCCTATGCATCTCTAGTGTTTTTCTGAAGTCCTAAGTTCAACTGATTTGACCTACATATTGAAATACACTGAATGAATACTAAATCTATTGAAAGAATACTCTTTTGTCCCACCATATACTTCATCTGGGGCTTCCCAGGTTGTGCTAGTAGTAAAGAACTCGCCTGCCAATGCAGGAGACATAAAGTGATATGTGGGTTCAATTCCTAGATCGGGAAGATCCCCTGGCATAGGAAATGGCAACCCACTGTAGTACACTTGCCTGGGAAATCCCATGGACAGAAGTGCCTGGTGGGTTACAGTCCATGGGGCTAAAGAAAGAGTCAGACACAACTTAGTGAATAAATAACCACAATAACATACTTCCTTTTACACCTTCATGTCTTGCTTGAATTATTCTTAACTTTTAGAGCATATTGGTGCACATTTTCTGAAACCCAGGAGTCACCAGGCTGGAGCAGTGAATCTCATCTCATCTGAAACAGACTCCATCTTGGAGGACATCCAATATGCATTTACCACAGCCCTCACACCCTCTCCACCTTAAAGTCTCCTTGACTTAGAAATGGGAGCCTCCCTTACCATGACTGCCAACAAGGAGAAAAGGGGTCCCTAGCATTGATATGACAGCTGTTGGTCAGGCTCAGTAGCCCGAGGGTCTAAGGCAGCAAAAGGATGCTTCTCTAGAGCATGGTGCTCAGAACCGCAAAACTGACATCTTTGACTCTCAGCTTGGGAGGAATCTTTGAACAAAAGAAAAAAGAAAACATTTGACTAGTTTGGATTCAGGCAGTAAATGCCTATTTCTCTAATGAAATAGATACTTTATTATTATCTTGGAAGCTACAAAACAGAAACAATCACCTAAAACAAGTGGCTGTGTCCTGAGAAAGGATCACTGTTCAAGTCAGACAAGGCCACTAAGTGCCAGATGTTGCATAAATATGTTGTTGTTGTTTGGTCTCTGTCATGTCTGAGTCTTTCCGGACCCCATGGACCGCAGCACACCAGGCTTCCCTGTCCTTCATTATCTCCTGGGGCTTGCTCAACCTCATGTCCACTGAGTCGGTGATGCCATCCAACCATCTCATCCTCTGTCACTTCCTTCTCCTTTTGCCTCAACCTTTCCAAGCATCAGTCTTTTCCAATGAGTCAGTTCTTCACATCAGGTGACCAAAGCATTGAAGCTTCAGTCTCAGCATGAGTCCTTCCGATGAATATTCAAGGTTGGACCTGTGTGCACTGCAGGGAGAATGCAGCGTGTCAGTGCATGTCTGCAGCACTGCCTGCTGCCCACAGAAGTTACTGAAACTGTTTGTTGGGCTGACAATTGCCTACTGATGGCCTTGTAGAGCCTCTTCCTCACCACACAAGGAAAGACGTTTTGCAAGAAGATGAAGTAGAGATATTACTGGATTTTCAAATCACTGAAACCTTTTCCTAGTCAGACGTCAGCTTGCCTAGTTCTTGCATTTTCTGCAACCAACCCTTGCTAATCATCCCAAGATTGGTCTAACTATTCTCTTAAGTCACTGTGCATCATGCCATTTGATTAAAATAAATAACTAGATCATGAGATGCTCTCGCCAAGATTCAGTAGTACACCATGACGAAGAAAACACACAAGCGGTCCTTAATTCCATCATCAAAACCCAGCCTGTATTGGCTGAGGAAGGGAGGAGGGAAGACACAGCTTTTCATCTTCTGTAAACAGGAATTTACGAAACTGCAGAATTATTGTTTTGATAAATGCAGCCATCTCTCTTTTATAACATGCCCCAACGGCATGCCACTTCTCAAATGTAGTTTGAAAAACTAGGTGAACAAAAATAAATTCGCCACTAAGAATTTTCCTACATTTTATAATTCTCCGTAATGTGATTTATGAACCCTGTGGTGAAATATATCCAAGGTTTCATTGTATTAATGTCTCTCTCTGAGTTCTCACAAATTCATAATCAATCAAAAGGAGGAAATTTAAAAAGTGGATTAAGCCTCCTAAATAAATTAGTTCAACTACCTCATTAAAAAAATAATCAGAACAGAAGACTTTAATTGAATTAAGCAGCGGGTACCCAAGCCACCACTGATGTATTAGTCACCTTGGATCTGGATGTGTGGTCACCTGGGTTCTCTCTCACTCTTTCACTAATCCATCTTACACACTATTCTTAAATTTAAATTTCTGAAGCTCAGAAACGTTCATTCATGTCCCATTCCTCTACCAAGGGACTCTACCAAGTTTCCCTTACTTGCATTCAAGCCCCTCTATTTAGATGCCACCTGGTTTTATTCCTCCTCCTGGATACTGGCACTTTCCCCATTGTTGTTGTTGTTTTTTAGTCACTAAGTTGTGTCTGACTCCTTGCAACCCCATGAGCTGCAGCACGTCAGTCTTCCCTGTCCTTCACCATCTCCCAGAGTTTGCTCGAACTCATGTCCATTGAGTCGGTGATGCCATCCAACCATCTCATCCTCTGTCGTCCCCTTCTCCTCCTGCCCTCAATCTTTCCCAGCATCAGGGTCTTTTCAAATGAGTCAGCTCTTCACATCAGGTGGCCAGAGTATTGGGCATTTTCCTTGAGTAAACACCAAAACAAGAGAATGCTCTGTTATGTCCCTAGATGTGTTCTGAATAGACCTGCCATCCAGGGCCATTCCATTTTCTGAAACTTGGAGCACAGTACATACATGTGCATGTCCTTGAGCCCAAGGGACCCATGCTCCTTCTCCCCAGGTTCAAGAATCACCTTCACTATGAAGCTGCCTCTGACCTCCTAGTCTTATGTGATCTTCTCAGAATGAGAAGACACCTCTGCTCATGGTAACCTGGGAATGTTATTATAAGTCTGTCCAGGACAAGGATCACATCAGATTTAGTTTATATCCTTTAGTACCTCATGTAGTAATCTTTCCTTTTCAGATACCTGTGAAAATTCAGGGACTAAAAGATAAGCTCAAAGTCAGGTTCTGAGTCACCTTCTGCAGGAAAATGGATGTGTTCTTTACAGTCACCTCTCAAGTCACAACAAACAAAAGTAAGAGAAAGGATCTATTTATTGGTCAGATTCTCTAGATAATCAGGGTGTGTATATATGTATATATATATATATACATGTATGTATTTGTTGGCTTCCTTTGTGGCTCATACAGTAAAGATTCTGCCCACAATGCAAGAGACTCCTGACCCAATCCCTGGGTCAGGAAGATCCCCTGGAGAAGAGAATGACAACCCACTCCGGTATTCTTGCATGGAGAATCCCATGGACAGAGGAGCCTGGCTGGCTACAGTCCATAGGATCACAATGAGTTAGACACGACTGAGCAACTAATACTTTCACTTTCTTTCTGTGAGAAATCAGCTCTCGTGATTATGGAACACTACACATGTGTCCTCTGCAAACTGGAAACACAGGAAAGCCGATGACACATTTCAGTCTGAGTCCAAGACCTTAAACCAGGGGCCAGTGGTGAAATTCCCAATGCAGGGGCAGGAAAGATGAGACAGAACGTCCCACGTCAACAGTGAGGGACATTCCTTCCTTCCTCCACTTTCTGTTCTGTTTAGGGTCCCTGTAGATTGGACGGTACCCGGCCTCAGTGGGGAGGACCTCCCACCAACTCAAATGCCAACCTCACCCAAAACACCCTCACAGACATAACAGGAGTTAGGTTTACTCCTGGCATCGTGTGACCCATTAAACTGATACACAGAATTAATCAACATCTTTATTCTTGAGACAAAATACAGAATGACTAGGAGGGGGACAGGGTGCTGAAACCCCATAAACTAACGTCTGGGATATGGGGCTCATTTCATATCATCAGACTCAATGATGTATGTGAGCAAATGGCTTTGGACACAGGAGAAATGGAAGAATAGAAAACAAATCCATTATTCTCTGCAAAAATCTTTGCTCTCTCTCAAAAAGCTACATATAAACAAAAATATAGATTGAACAGTTACCACTGTACTTCTTTGCAGGAAAAAAAAAAAAAAAAAGAGAGAATGGCCACCAGTGTATAGCGGAAACATGCTTGGGTTTACAAGGTGAGGAGGGAAGTTTTTGCTGCTTGCAAAGGATTAAGGACAGGATGAACTGTGAAGAGAGAACATGCTTACATCTGTACCTTCACAGACTGATACCCACACTTCTGGAGCACAGTGAGGGGGATGCTCGAAAGACACATTATTTTGATTATCATTATCTTGAACTATAAATGTCACTCCTAAGGCATACATGCTCATAACATCTTTGTATTTGCTTTAAAAACTTTCTGTAAAATGCCACCCTAGTAATTAATTCTGCTTAATGGATTCTTCATTGCTTTAATCTCGCTTTCAGTGATAATTAACACCTATCAATTCTCACTATAAATGAAAAAGATAATTCAGAGAAAGGGCGGAACTCAGAAGACCCAGCACTGTCATAGTGAAGATGGTTTGAAAAAAGGGTAAGATTGCATTTACTGAACTTAAAAAGGAAACTATCCATATCAACCCACTAGAACTTAAACACAGTATACACATTATACTAAATACACAAAAATTGAAAAACAGAACATGGATGAATAGGGAAGATTTTATCAGATGAAAAAGTCATCTCCATATATGCTCTGAGCAAATGTGTATAGGAGAATGTAAACCAAGGCAGGAAACTTCACAGGCTCATGTCTACATAAGCAGATTCTGGAAGAGATTAAAACACAGTAAAAGGATAGACAGAAAATTCTCTAAGGACAGAGCCTCATCATTTTGGTGGAAACAGAGAATAATTAGTAAAGGCATGGAATCCAGAGCCAGCAGGCGTTGCTCGAAGCCCTGCTATGTCACTATATTAATGTGACTTTTGGCAAGCTGTTTAACCTCTCTGTGGTCAGTTTATTCATCTGCAAAATACAAATGAGAAAAGGTCTAGCTTTGCGAGGTTATTGTGAGGACTCCAATAAGCACTTAGAGCTTAGAGCAATGCTTGCCAGTACTGGGTGTTTAGGAAGCCTTGGCTTTTATCATTATTTACGGAACTGTCTAGCCTTGCACACTCCAAACAAAGCATAAAAATACTTGTTGGCACTGTTTATAAAAAGATTGAAAAAAGTATCATTGGCAAATTAATAATATGACACTAAATTTACATAAAATGTAATATAGCTGTTGGCATTACAACAGAATCATAAAAATATTTATTAACCATTAATTATGTGTTAGGCATACATAGAGTGGTACATACAAAATATGCCTATAAAATAATGAAAATGATTTCACAAGTCATCATACCCTTTGTTTATCACAAATTAACTACTGCTAGGAAAATGTGAAATAAAACTAAATCATTTTCAGAGGCAAAAAATCTATGTTTTATTAAAAAGAACTGAAATAAGCACTGTTTTAAACAAGAAAAACAATAATGGTAACTATTACATCTAAAATACTGACTACATTTCAAGTGCAAACCCACAATTAACAACTCTATGCACTAAAATCCAAGCTGGGACGTTAAAGAAGCAATTTGCCCAAAGATTCAGACCCAAGTACTCAGACTCCAAGGTCCATTTTCACCCCCACCATTCTCCTAATATGGGCTTCCCAGGTGGCAAATGGCTAAGAATTCCCCTGAAAGTGCCTAAGGTGCAAGAGATGTGGGTTTGATCCCTGAGTCAGAAAGCTCCCCTGGAGAAGGAAATGGCAACTTACTTCAGAATTCTGGCTTGGAAAATTCCATGGACAGAGGAGCCAGGCAGCCTACAGTCCATGGAGTCACAAAGAGTGAGACACAACCGCGCATGCAGACGTGCGTTTTCCTAACAGAGTTAAGAAAAATAGAACACTGGAGACTTGAACAAATAAAAGTTCAATCAAATAGAAACCAAACACATTTTTGGAATGAATACTACACGCTGAAGATACTGGAAAAGAAACCCACGGTCTGGAAGATTCACCAACATTTAGGTGAGCAGATGAAGCAGAAAAATGAGAAGGGCTGACAGAAGTTGAAACAACAATCAACACATTGACAACCGTAGTAGTCATTAAAGGGCAAATAAAAGATGATGAATGACCTCAGAACAAAGATAGGGAAAAAAAAAATCTCAGTGAATTAGTAAAAATAACATATATAGAGAAAAAAGATAGAGAGGAAAAAAACTAAAAATTTGTAATATAATGTTTAGTTGCAAATATCTTCAAGATGACAAAAGCCAAAGTGGTGCCTATTTGTCCTGTTTTCATTAAAAAATTCTGTTATCTGAAAATTGAATCCTTCTCATGGAGGGAGGGAGCAATGACTAAGATCTATGACAAGGAATCCACCTCAAGGAAATAAAAGTTTCTGGTTATCTAGATTTCAAATCTCTACAGAGATCATTGTCCTGGGGTCTGGGACAAGAATGCTCATGTTCTTTCTAAATTATTCCATTTGTGAACGCATTCCCTGTTCAGGTGAATAAATATGACAATCAGAGCAAGATGTTCTTGGGGAGAGAACAGACTGACTGCACAGCAAGTTGTTATGTTGGCAGATACACTAGGGCCTCCGAACCTCACCATATGCATACATATTCATGTACACTCATGTCCACTGCATACAAGTACATACTCAGGAGTAGAAAAAGGGGCCCTGGGATCTACCATTACCTGTTAACCGTCTTGTTAACCACCACATTAATGTCACCTGTTAACTGTCTTGCTCTCTGACAAGACGTTACACTCTGCAGTAGAAAATAACGCTCTCAGAGCTGACAGCGTGTAGCCTGTCAGCATTTACTAAATGAAAATCCATCCAGGCAAATGATAGCACTTTAGTCCATTCAGGAAAGCGGCCAAAGCCCATGCTCTTTACCTGAGGCAGGTAGTCTCAGCTCTGGTATCTCATTTACCAGGATGACAGTGACAAACACAGACTTTCAGCAGGAACTGGTGCATGGCCCTGAACTTCACAAAAACAGTGCTGGCCTAACTGAAAACGAAGGTCGGAAACCCCATGCCCTTTCCTGCTTCATATGTCATTAATAATTCCCACTTGCCCCCATGAATACTCTACAGATAAACTCCAATTTATACAAAATGCCTGGGAAACACTTTGCGTGTCACCGATGACTCCCAATTACAGAAGAAACAACACAGACACAACTTCACAATTACACTGAGCATAATTCCTTCTATTCTGCAGATTTCTGAGATAATATTTAAAACTTCACTGCATCAAGAACATCGCAAATAAATACTGATTGTCATTGACCTGGATAAATACAGTAATTCTGGTCAAAAAGAAGAAAATATGAACACAACAAAAATGAAAAAAAAAAAAGAAAAAAGAGCATCCTAACCTTGTTTTCAACAAACATGACTGCTTCTTCCCTGTACAGGGGTTGTGCTCAGGAGGAAGATTGCAAAGCTGAGCAGGGCACAACTGGACCAGAATTTGCAACCTTATGAGAAGGAAGGAAGGAGTAAACCCATTGTCACTAAGTGAGTCAGTCAAGGTTCTCCAGGGAAATAGCACCTACAGACCAGATGATGTATGTGTGTGTGTGTCTACACATGTGTCCACAGAAAGATTTAGCTTAACTGGATCACATGATCATGGCAGTCTGCAGGGTAAACCAGCAGGCAGGAGACCTGGGGATGAGCAGAGTCCATAGGCCATCAGCTGCAGGATATCCTCTCACTCAGGGAGGCCAGTCTTCTACTGACCAGTCAGGCACACCCGCATAGGAAGAGCACTCTGCTTTCCTCAGAGTCTACTGATTTAAATGTCAATAGCGTATAAAAAAGGCTTCCCCGGTGGCTCAGTGGGTTAAGAATCTGCCTGCAATGCAGGAGACACAGGAGCTGTGGATTGGATCCTCAGGTCAGGAAGATCTCTGGAGGAAAAAATGACAACCCACTCCAGTATTCTTGCCTGGAGCATCCCACGAACTGAGGAGCCTGGGGAGCTAAAATCTATAGGGTCCCAAAGAGCTGGACATGACTGAGATAACAGCATTCGTGCACACACATCACCTAAAATGCCTTTGCAGAACCATTAAGAATAAGGTTTGACCAATTATCTGGGTACTTCAGTCTTGACATACAAATTAACAATCCCACTGAGGCCCTACTATGTATAAACCCTGGGATGTGTGAAATAGGTATTCAAGCTAACTTGTGTTATGTTGAAAATAACTGGGGAAAATTTAACAGATTTGGCTCATACCATTTTTTTTATGTTGAGTTTTAGAGATAAATTTTAAAAATCAGACACTATTGAGGAGGTAAAGCAAAATTCTTTCTAAATTGAAAAGATTTACAAAAACATGTTTTGTCAGATCAGCTATGAAAAACAGGAGAATATGAAGTCTCAGCAAGGTCCTATTTTTAACAGTTTTCAGAACTCACTGAAATAAATTGGGAGCTATTCATAGCAGTGCTGCATGAATTTGAGCTCAGATAGTCATCCAAAGGTATTAAAGACCAGTTGCTCATAGAAAAGGAATCCCAGGCCCATAAGCAGCAGACCTGAATCCTACCTCACTTACAGAATTGCAAGGAACAATGCCTGCCTGCAAGATAAAGAAGTAAGATCATTGTTGTTGTTCAGTCACTCAGTCGTGTCTGACTCTGCAAGACTGCAGCACACCAGACCTCCCTGTCCTTCACCATCTCCCAGAGCTTGCTCAAACTCATGTCCATTGAGTCAGTGATGCCATCCAACCATCTCATCCTCGGTCATCCCCTTAAATGATCCTTAATGTTTCAGAAAATATAGTGAACATTAACAAAGAAACTCTGTTGCATTGAAACAGTAATTTAAGTCCCTACAAACTATGACTTTAAAAAGATAATAAACTTGTGAGACATAGTCTATAAAGGAACACAGCAAGCTCAAGAAGTAAACCAAAACAAAATCAGATCTGCCGAGATGAGAAGCAGGCAGAGTGCCAGAGGAACTATCACACCCTACTGTCCAGTCTCCTGTTTGATTCCCAGGAGAGTCTGTAGAGAGACGCTCAGCTAACATGTGTGACAGGCACCTATCTTGAGCCTCCTCATTGTTGTTGTTTAGCTGCTAAGTTGTGTCCTACTCTTTGCGATCCTATGCACTGTAGCCTGCCAGTATCCTCTGTCCATGGGATTCTCCAAGCAAGAATACTGGAGTGGGTTGCTATTTCCTTCTTCAGGGGATCTTTTTGACCCAAGGATCAAACTTTGGTCTCCTGCATTATAGCCATATACTTTCCTATCTGAGTCACCGAGGATGCCCAGTGGTTGTACAGCTCAGTTCAGTTCAGTCACTCAGTCGTGTCTGACTCTTTGCGACCCCATGAATCACAGCACACAAGGCCTCCCTGTCCATCACCAACTCCCGGAGTTCACTCAAATCAAGTCCATTGAGTTGGTGACACCATCCAGCCATCTCATCCTCTGTCATCCCCTCTTCCTCCTGCCCTCAATCCCTCCCAACATCAGAGTCTTTTCCAATGATTCAACTCTTCTCATGAGGTGGCTGAAGTACTGGAGTTTCAGCTTTCACATCATTCCTTCCAAAGAACACCCAGAACTGATCTCTTTTAGAATGGACTGATTGGATCTTCTTACAGTCCAGGGGACTCTCAAGAGTCTTCTCCAACACCACAGTTCAAAAGCATCAATTCTTCGGCACTCAGCTTTCTTCACATTTCAGCTCTCACATCCCTACATGACCACTGGAAAAACCATAGCCTCGAATAGACAGAACTTAGTTGGCAAAGTAATGTCTCTGCTTTTCAATATGCTATCTAGGTTGGTCATAACTTTTCTTCCAAAGAGTAAGCGTCTTTTAATTTCATGGCTGCAGTCACCATCTGCAGTGATTTTGGAGCCCAAGAAAATAAAGTCTGACACTGTTTCCACTGTTTCCCCATCTATTTCCCATGAAGTGATGAGACTGGATGCCATGATCTTCGTTTTCTGAATGTTGAGCTTTAAGCCAACTTTTTCACTCTCCTCTTTCACTTTCATCAAGAGGCTTTTTCGTTTCTCTTCACTTTCTGCCATAAGGGTGGTGTCATCTGCATATCTGAGGTTATTGATATTTCTCCCAGCAATCTTGATTCCAGTTTGTGCTTCTTCCAGCCCAGTGTTTCTCATGATGTATCTGCATATAAGTTAAATAAGCAGGGTGACAATATACAGCCTTGATGTACTCCTTTTCCTATTTGGAACCATTCTTTTGTTCCATGCCCAGTTCTAACTGTTGCTTCCTGACCTGCATATAGGTTTCTCAAGAGGCAGGTCAGATGGTTTGGTATTCCCATCTCTTTCAGAATTTTCCACAGTTTATTGTGATCCACACAGTCAAAAGCTTTGGCATAGTCAAGAAAGCAGAAATAGATGTTTTTCTGGAACTCTTTTGCTTTTTTGATGATCCAGAGGATGTCGGCAATTTGATCTCTGGTTCCGCTGCCTTTTCTAAAACCAGCTTGAACATCTGGAAGTTCACGGTTCACATATTGCTGAAGCCTGGCTTGGAGAATTTTGAACATTACTTTGCTAGCGTGTGAGATGAGTGCAATCGTGTGTTAGTCTGAGCATTCTTTGGCATTGCCTTTCTTTGGGATTAGAGTGAAAACTGACCTTTTCCAGTCCTGTGGCCACTGCTGAGTTTTCCAAATTTGCTGGCATATTGAGTGCAGCATTTTCACAGCATCATCTTTCAGGATTTGAAAGAGCTCAACTGGAATTTTATCGCCTCCACTAACTTTGTTCATAGTGATGCTTTCTAAGGCCCACTCGACTTCACATTTCAGGATGTCTGGCTGTAGGTGAGTGATCATCCCATCGTGATTATCTTGGTCGATAAAAGACAGAAATGGTATGGACCTAACAGAAGCAGAAGATGTTAAGAAGAAGTGGCAAGAATACACAGAAGTACTGAATGGTTGTAAAGCTCTGTATATATTCTAAAATCAAGGAAGTGCACACTTTAAGTAGGTGTACACTTTGCTATGCAGCTTCCCAGGTGGCTCAGTTTACTTGAACCCAGGTCTCCCACATTGTAGGCAGATGCTTTACCATCTAAGCCACCAGGGAAGTCCAATATGTTTATTAGTAATTGTTAAATAACATTGCAGATGTTCTTTGACTACAAAAATTATGTTCACAAGAAATTGATCTCCAATCCACATGCCCCATTTTAGTATTTAAGAAATGTTGAACCAGACAAATTTTCCAAAGTTCTAAGTAGATGAACTGCAGTTCCCTGTTGCAAGGAGGCTCATCGCATTCACACTGACTGGAAGACCAGGAAGGATGAAGCGGAGGCTTTGAAGCACGTTTTCAACCATGAGATCATTTCAGGTCTGATTGAAGCTATATTTTCACTTTTATGAGGGCTGTAATCTCTGCTTTGGAGCCCCAAATGGAGAAATATTTCTGTGCTAAGTGTCACCTTTCTACTCCGTGACGAGTAATGATTCACCTGTGATTATATGCTTCACTTTTTTCACCTAAAATGATCTTAATTAGGCTTCATGGCAGTAAATCCTCAGAGCAGAAAGAAAACAGTCACAAGCCAACCAGGCCTGGGGGTGCAGTTCTGTACCTCATCAGAGTCCCTCCCTACGTGAGTGGACACCGTGGGTCCCTTCTACCCTCTGGGGGCTTTGCCTTTAGTTTGGTTCCAGGATGAGTGTGCATCTGTGGCCCCTCAAGAATAGCTCAGCCCTCTCACTGGACAGTGTCTGTCACGGCCCTCAGCAACTGCCTTGTCCCTCATCCACCTTCCTTCCCTGGTCTCCCCATGACCTCTTATTAGACCAGAGCTAAAGCCTGACTTGTGGACATTCAGCCTGAAACACAAGGCAGCAAAGATGTTTTTAAGGGCAAGGCTTCCAGCATCAAGGTCCATGGGCCCCACGTCATGCTCATCATTTTAAAGCCCCTGCTTCTTTCCAACCAGTTCTCCAAATCCAATTACATGAAAGATGAAAGCAATGATGCATCACCTCCTTCAGACTTGGCCAATATTCCAGGTTTTATCTTCATCAGGATCCTGTGGGACAGGAACTGGGGGACTTGGTCTTCTGGAAAACGTTCTTTCCAGGCAGCATATCCTTGCGAAGAATGCCCCGGCTCCCCTGGCAGCCCCTCCTCCCTTATCTGCCCTCCCAACCCCTGTGGGAACGTCCAAATTATGAGGCTCTCACCCTCCTACACGTGGCTGAAGCAGCTCCAACTGCTCAGAAATACTTCAAAACAAAAGATTAATAATCAGTAATGACAAAAAGATCAAAAAGATGAGTGACAATCACAATCAGTAATATTCACACTGAAAAATGAATGCACTTAATACAATAAAAAGGTACTATAGATGGGACAACCATAGCTAAAATGAGCTCAGGAAAACAGCATTTTGCTCATTCTGCTGTTCCTGCTCTTAGTTACAAAATATCACTGTTTCTGAGAAAGCGTGAGCATGAGGCAACCCCACTCCTGTTCACAAGCCCCATGTGAGACCTGAGTCCAGCTGCAGAAGCATTGTCTCTAATAGGCACTGATTAAAGATCTGGAAGGGATATCTTTAAAAGACTTGAATCTGTCATCACCTATCTAAGTCAGCATTTTATTAACCTTACTTCCTGAGTTCCCACTTTCATGGATGTGTCTGAAGATAAACTTGAGTAATGATCTCTTCAGAGTCAAGCTATGCTGCCCACCACCCGGGGCAGTACACGGGATCATCACACTTTGAACCAGCTTTCATACTTGTTTAGTGCCTCAGTCATATCCAGTTCTTTGCCACCCCATGGCAAAGAGGAGCCCACCAGCCTCCTCTGTCCATGGGATTTCCCAGACAAGAATACTGGAGTGGCTTGCCAATTCCTTTTCCAGGGGATCTTCCCGACCCAGGGAACGAATTGACATTGTGGGTAGATTCTTTACCGCTGAGCCTACATTGGCAGGTGGATCCTTTACCACTGAGCCACCAGGGAAGCCCAGCTTTCATACTACACTTGTTTTAATACAGGTTGATGAGCTGTATTACTCAGCTCTATTGAGTAATGGGACTCTACTTACAAGGAAGCAAAATGAAGTGGGAGATACACAGCTGTTTGGAAAGAGCAGGTTTTGTAATCTAGAGAATCCCACCTCTAGACACAGTCTGGGGTTTTTGTTTTAGGTTTTGTGTTTCTTGCACAAACGGGCTCACTGGGGTCCTTCAACTCATTAGTTGTACAAGGCATTTTGCTCATAAATATGTTTTTATCACTGTCCATGTAAGAAGTAAAATTTCTGCCTGCAAAATGTAAAATCAACCAAATATGAATTTTAAGTCTGTGTGTTGTCTGTGAAATAAATAGCAACTGATCCATGTAACACTGCAGGAGATTTCTTTGATGAGGAAATCTTTCTAGTTGGATATAAGGCAAATATGACACTGAAAAGAGACAGGCGTCAATCAAAAGAAAGCCAAAGAACAGCGGTACTGAAGATGAGATGACATACAGTGTCCTAGAGTTGTTTTGCCAAGGACTTAGGAATCCAGCCAGGGACCTCCCAGAGCCCTGCTGGCCTTCGAGGTGGCAAGTCTGAGAAAAGCCCATAGATTGGTGTTTATCTCTGCACTGATATCGAGATGCAGCTGTGGAAAATCCCTGAGCAGTGTGGGGACCACCACGTTCTTGCAGGGCCTGGGTCTCTTAGAGCAGAGACTGATTCCCATGGGAGTTAATGACATCTTGAAGCAGAAAGTCCTTTCCAATCACAGGAATACTGAATACATGGAAAAGGCACGTCACACTCATTCATTTCCCGTGACAGTGAAGGAAATGACGACAGGCGGCCGTGGGTCTTTGCCAGTTGATCTGTTACTGAAAGCTTCACCTCCCAACTGTGCACTTGAACCTGAAACAGTCCGGCTCTTGTGGGCAGGGCCTGAGCTCAACTCATTGGCTGGGCGTTCACCACGCCTGCCACCAAGGCCCAGCCGCGGGGTGGGTGAAGGCGCTGCTGTAAGAACGTTACTGCTGCAGACACTCTACCAAGGTCCTTTTAAGTTAAAAATTACTTTAAATAGCTGAAAGAGGAAAAGTGACTTGTCCAATTACTACTACAAGCAAAAGATTTTTAAAATAACTGAATATGCACTGAAATACATGCTTTGGATGTCAATGAAAGAAGGATGCCAAACACTGGGCCTGCAAGTGTTCACTTATAACATTTATGGATCAAGAACCTTTAAGAAATAAGAACACAAGAGATATAATATTAAAATGATGACAGAATAGTTATTCTTTGTAAGAAAAATCTCGTCTGCACCACACAGCATGTGGGATCTTAGTTCCCTGACCGGAGATTGAACCCATGCCCCCTGCATTGGGAGCATGGACTCAACACTGGACAACCAGGGAAGTCCCAAAATATCCTTTTGATGTTGATGAAAACACTTGAAATATTTTCACTATTTTTGAGTCATATTACATTGCCAATTATACAGATGCCAGTTAATAAATACTTCTGCTTAAAAGAAAGCTGGATAAATATTTGCAATAAATGCATCTTGATAACTAAAAATACTGTTTTTCTGATCCTTTGAAGCAATCAATGATGTATATATTTAACACAATATTGCATCCTAAAAAGTCAATAGGCTTTTGTCTTTTTCTAAGGAAACTGGAAAAACTAATAGTGGAAATATGTTAGTCCTTCTGAGAAATACTGTAAACTTAACAGTAACTTGGTCATTTATTCTCTGGCTCTATATGTTATGAAGAGGAGAATTACTAATTTAACTAAAGAGCTCTATCCTATACAATACCAAGAAAATAGCAGATTTTATTAGAACCATAAATTAAAGATTAAAAGAAAGGAAAAAAATAAACATTCTAATTCTTTTAAATTTTATTTTGACTTCATATTTCTCTGTTAAATTTTAACAAGAATTAAGGCAATAGAAACTGGGTCACCTTTCTCCCTCAAAATAGCAGCCTTTACAAGTTGGGTTTCACTCACCTTGCTCACTAGACATTGCAGCCTAAAATAACCTTTTCCAAGGAGCATGTTAGTAATTTTTGTGTCTTAAACATGGTCACATAGGAAGGACTGATGCTGAAGCTGAAGCTCCAATACTTTGGCCACCTGATTCGAAGAACTGACTCATTAGAAAAGACTTTGATGCTAGGAAAGACTGAGGGCAGGAGGAGAAGGGTACATCAGAGGATAAGATGGGCAGATGGCAACACCAACTCAATGACGTGAGTTTGAGCAAGCTCCAGGAGTGGTGAAGGACAGGGAAGCCTGGCGTGCTGCAGTCACTGGGGTCGCAAAGAGTCGGACACGAAGTATATTAACAGTATACTCAGTCGGACACGACTGAGCGACTGAACGACAACACAGTCTCTAATCGTGTGTGAACTGTTAGCTGACATCTCTCTGAACGCGCTCTACTAAATTTCATTGCTACACATTTAACTGTACTTTCTGGCTACATGGAATCCTTTCTCCAGCTGGGTTTCTTTTATTTATTTTTCTTGATAGGAAAATGATTTTCTTTTTTTTTAATTTATTTACTTTAATTAGAGGCTAATTACTTTACAATATCGCAGTGATTTTTGCCATAAATTGACATGAATCAGCCATGGGTATACATGTGTTCCCCATCCTGAGCCCCCCTCCCACATCCCCATCCCATCCCGCAGGGTCATCCCAGTGCACCAGCCCTGAGTACCCTGTCTCATGCATCAAACCTGGACTGATGATCTATTTCACATATGACAAAATACATGTTTCAATGCTATTCTCTCAAATCATCCCACCCTCGCCTTCTCCTACAGAGTCCAAAAGTCTGTTTTTTACATCTGTGTCTCTTTTGCTATCTCGCATATAGAGTCATTGTTACAATCTTTCTAGATTCCATATATATGTGTTAATATACTGTATTGGTGTTTTTCTTTCTGACTTACTTCACTCTGTAATAATAGGCTCCAGTTTCATCCACCTCATTAAAACTGAATCAAATTCATTCTTTTTAATAGCTGAGTAATATTCCATTGTGTATATGTGCGAAAGCTTTCTTATCCATTCATCTGCCAATGGACATCTAGGTTGCTTCCATGTCCTGGCTATTGTAAACAGTGCTGCAGTGAACATTGGGGTACATGTGTCTCTTTCAGTTCTGGTTTCCTCAGTGTGTATGCCCAGCAATGGGATTGCTGGGTCGTATGGAAGAAACACAAGCTGGAATCTAGATTGCCGGGAGAAATATCAATAACCTCAGATATGCAGATGACACCACCCTTATGGCAGAAAGTGAAGAGGAACTAAAAAGCCTCTTGATGAAAGTAAAAGTGGAGAATGAAAAAGTTGGCTTAAAGCTCAATACTCAGAAAACGAAGATCATGGCTTCCGGTCCCATCACTCCATGGGAAATAGATGGGGAAACAGGGGAAACAGTGTCAGACTTTATTTTGGGGGGCTCCAAAATCACTGCAGATGGTGACTGCAGCCATGAAAGTAAAAGACGCTTACTCCTTGGAAGGAAAGTTATGACCAACCTAGATAGCATATTGAAAAGCAGACACTACTTTGCTGACTAAGGTCCGTCTAGTCAAGGCTATGGTTTTTCCAGTGGTCATGTATGGATGTGAGAGTTGGACTGTGAAGAAGACTGAGAGCCGAAGAATTGATGCTTTTGAACTGTGGTGTTGGAGAAGACTCTTGAGAGTCCCTTGGACTGCATGGAGATCCAACCAGTCCATTCTGAAGGAGATCAGTTCTGGGTGTTCTTTGGAAGGAATAATGCTAAAGCTGAGACTCCAGTACTTTGGCCACCTCATGCGAAGAGTTGACTCACTGGAAAAGACTCTGATGCTGGGAGGGATTGGGGGCAGGAGGAGAAGGGGATGACCGAGGATGAGATGGCTGGATGGCATCACTGACTTGATGGACGTGAGTCTGAGTGAACTCTGGGAGTTGGTGATGGACAGGGAGGCCTGGTGTGCTGTGATTCATGGGGTCGCAAAGAGTCGGACACAACTGAGCAACTGAACTGAACTGAACTGATGGCAATTCTATTTCCAGTTTTTAAAGGAATCTCCTCACTGTTCTCCATAGTGGCTGTACTAGTTTGCATTCCCTCCAGCAGTGTAAGAAGGTTCCCTTTTCTCCACACACTCTCCCAGCTGGGTTTCTTTTAAATATTACCCATCTAATACCAATTGTTAGCAGGATGAAGATCAAATGAAAATAGATGTTAAATTATTGCAATTATTTCTATCAAGGCACTCTCATAACGTTTCTAATCATATTTATCTTCTACTCCCAGGCTTGGACTGTAACAGAAAACACAGTAAGTGATTTCAATCCTTAAACTTCATCATTGAAGAAATATAGTAAAAATACACTATGATGCTTGCATTTCTACCTCTTTGTTAATCACAGAAAATTTTTATTAGAAATATACTAGAAGTACCTGAGAAATAAAGAAGGAGGAGAAAAAAGCAGAAAATTGTAGCTGCCACTTAAAATAATTTCAGTTTTCCTACCCGGGTGCTGTAATAGTCTTTTTGTTCAGGGATCTGGTTTTTTCGAGAAATGAACTGAGCTTCCGCAAAACTGCATTCATTTCTGTGACCCAGGCCATGTTTTCCTTCCCTCAGTGGGAGACCTGGCCTCAGCGACAACAAGTACTAAACCACTACGTAAGGCTTCAAATTTTCAAGGCAGTCTCCAGCATCTAAAGTAATTTAATTCTCACCACATCCTGGGGAGATAACAAAGCAGAAAACTTCCACATTTCCCCTGCACTATATACCATTAAAGATGAGGAAAGAGCGTGCTGGCTCCATCCCCCTGATTTAAACCCTGCTGTTCTCCATGCCCAACCCTCCCTCTCCCCCATGAGGCACTCTCCTGCCTGACCTGCCATCCACAGGCTCTGGACCTCCAGCTTCCAGCTTATTTGTCCAATAGGCATATCAAGGGAAGACAGGAGTGCCCTGGACAGCTGTGATTCCTGCCCACTGGTCTGCCATCCCCAAGGGTGAGGAGCTGTGACTCGTCGACTATTGGTCCCCCAGAGGGTAAACTCTTCCAATTTGATCCACCACGTGTTGCTGTCGAGACCTTGACAGAAATGGTCTCCCTGCTGGTTTCTCCTGCTAATGCTGGAGCCCTTCAGGCTCCTCCTAGAATTCTGGCTCCTTGGCGCCATTGGTCGTCTCATCCATTCTCATGGATAAAATCCCCCGATAAGCTTCTGGCCATGCACATAAAGTTTAGACTCCTCTTGGCTCCAGCTTCTTGTATCCACCCATTCACTGACACCTCCATCTGGAAAGAAGTGATTTTATTAACAGGAATAAGCCTGACACTGAAGACTCGCTGTCCTCCCACCACAACTCGCTGTCCTCCCACTGCACCATCCAAAACGTGCTCCTAACCAAGGTACTCTTAGCAAATGGAATCAACCAGCTGGTTGGCCGAGGAAAATCCCTAAGAATTTCTCCTTGATCCCTTCTTTATTCTCAGCCCTCGAATCAAGTCTGTCAAGTACTGTACTCAACACCAACAACACACTCACCATCTGCCCGTGCGTGGGTTATGATCCGAGCCCAGTCATCCGATGGTGACCTGGACCCTGCAGGGGCATCAACTGTGCTTGACCCCGCCTTTCCTCCCTCCCAGGTCAGGCATCTCTCAGAGGTCACCGATCAAAACAGCAGTAACAACACTGGATGAGCTACACCCCTCACCTGCCTGTCTCTCCACCTCATCCTAACCATCACCCTCACCCCTAAGCCAAGGCCACAGCAACCTCTGGTTCGCTGGACAAGCCGAGATCCTTCCCACCTCCCCACGTGTGTGAGCTGTTCTCCTGTGGACGTCTCGCACACTGTTTGTGCAGGACGGGTCCTCCTCTCCCTTTCTCACTGCTGGAGGAAGTCTTCCCTCCCCTCACTTACCACTAACCCAGCATCGCCCACTGCTAGAATTTCCCCTGGTCTGGGAAGCTCTGTGGAATGAGGCTGAGTCTGCTCTGGGTTCTGTTTTATTCATCATGGCAAGGGACAGTCTACAGTAGTTTAATGAAGACAAGCAATAGTTTGCTGTATGAAAAGTCTGTTCATGGTGATGACAAGTGTAAAGTGGTCTTGCTGGTGGGAACCTTTCTCTAGACTCTGAAGTTGTCTTGAGAGCCACTCAGTTCCAATTATTCTCTTAACACAACAAGCAATATTCCAGGTGATGGTTTTACTGATGACTCCTGTCACCACTCCCTATGTTCACAAATGGCCTCAAGAATTTACATGGCTATTAATAAAGATCTGCACTTTCCAATGACAGTTGCTGCCACTTCCTGCTCATGTGACCGTGATCATTGGATTCTCTCTCTGCCTGGATGTGGCCAGCAGTGAAACCGGCCAATTATACCTGCCATTAAAGTTTGGGAGAACCCATCTAGATGGTGTATTTAAAGCCTGGATATAGCAAGCATTCAGTTAATTACACTTATTATTTTTATGTTATTTATTATTATTATCATTATTATTATTATTATTTCTTGCTCCACTGATTATTTTATTTCTCATTTCACTAGTAAAATATCACATAATAGTAAGATGAACTAGATATCAGCAACCTAATTTCTAGTCTTACTTTGACCACTAATTAGCTGTGTAAGATGGCAATTAAGACATCTTTCTTGGTCTCAGTTTCACTATCCTCAAAAATGAAAGTGTCTGAGTAGATAAACTCAATGTGACCTGATAACCTTAAGATTATAAGGGTTTTATGAGTAATCAAAGAGGAAAAAAGAGTTTTGGCATTGTTTAGACAGCAGATTTACCTCATTTAATGTTAACAAAAAGTATGATGTGAGCTTCCCACGGCTGGAGAAATGCAGAGTTTCAAAACAATGACAATATTTTCTGGAACCCCAGGAGAGATTCACTTGTCACTGAGCTCTGAGAAATGAATGAAGCCTGGGAAGCATTTGGTAAGACCCACACTTGGCAGACAGTGAGGGTGAAAACTGACAGATTTTCTCCATGCCAAATCAAAACCAACTGTCCAGACATTTACCACATGACCAAGTTTATCATTGGAGAAAGCAAAATATATCCTTTTCATTAAAAAAACAACATGCGGAGCTAACCTCTGGGTTTACTTACTCTCCTGATAAAGACGATGTGTCAGTGATGGTGATGGTTTTGCCAGTGCGCTAAAGTTTTCCAGGTGCTTCACGCACTTTTTTTTTTTCAGTTGGTAAGTCATGTCTGATTCTTTGTGACCTCATGGACTGTAGGCTGCCAGGCTCCTTTGTCCATAGCATTTTCCTGGCAGGATTATTGTAATGGGTTGCCATTTCCTTCTCCAGGGAATCTTCCCCAATTCAGGATCAAACCCACATCTCCTGCCTTGGCAGGAGGATTCTTTATTGCTGAGCCACTAGGGAAGCCCCTCATCTCAAATTTATAGAGGCCTTGGATGGGTATCATCAAAAGCATCATTTCTAATTTATTGATGAAGAAATTGAGTGTCGGGCTTCCCTGATGGCTCAGTGGTAAAGAATCTGCCAGCCAACACAGGAGACACAGGTTGGATCCCTGATCCAGGAAGATCCCACATGACACAAGGCAACTAAGCCTTGTGAGCTACAACCTGAGCCTGTGCTCTAGAGCCTGGGAGCCACAACCACTAAGCCCGTGTGCGCTAGAGGCCGTGCTCCGCCAATAAGAGAAGCCACCGCAGTCAGAAGCCCGTGCACCGCAGCTAGAGCATAGCCCCCATAGCAACAAAGACCCAGTCCAGTTCACTTCAGTTCAGTCGCTCAGTCATGTCCGACTCTTTGCGACCCCATGAATCGCAGCACACCAGGCCTCCCTGTCCATCACCAACTCTCGGAGTTCAGCACAACCAAATATAAAAAAATAAATAAATAATTTTTAAAAGAGAAGAAGAAACTGAGTATCACAAGGACCAAATAATTGCGAAAGGGCATTCCTAGATTAAGGAGTAACGCAACGAATTTTTGGTCAAAACTTTAAAAAAATATATCACTATATTGTTATTTCTCGGTTTAATTGTTTATATGGGCTATTAAGTTTTTTTAAATGAAATAATGAATTAGCTTATTTTTTCCAGTAATCATTTTAGGATTCTAAGAAGCCTTTGCATAATGCTCAAAATACTTTAAAGAGATAAAATAGATATTTGGGGAATTATTTCTTCGTGTAATTTTGTAAATATGGAATAAGATCAAATATCCCATTGCCAGTTATTTCTGTTTTTTTCATGTTCTATGAAGCATTTTAAAGGCAAATGTTGTGATCATATTTCACACATTGAAATACAAAGAGACAAAAGTAGCATAAATATTTATGCCAATTCTAGTTAAGGTATAAATCCAAGCATTACATAGTTACATTCATATTTAGAATGACTTTTAAAGAACTTTTTAAGATACATATTAAGAATATAAGAATGTACTAGAAAATATCAAACACTTGCTAAAATTTTACCTTTTTGTATCAATATCCCTAGTTTTTTATTTCAGAGAACATATGAACTACGGTGCTTATAGAAGGATAAGACTCACAAAGCCTCCACAGGACAGAACTTGCATAAATGTTTAGTTCATTTATGTCTTTCAAATTCTAGATGTCTTATTATTATTATGACTTTTTTTACTTCCAAGTGTGGGGACACCGAGGAAGGGCCCTGCTCTGGGGACACAGTAGTTCTGAGCCACATCCAAGCCCAGCCTCCCCTCCAGTCCTGTTTGTGCCTGTAATGCTCATTGAGGATAATTTATAGCTGTACTGAGGACAGGCTTTTAGTCTCCTGTAAATCCTGGAAAATCCCATGGACAGAGGAGCCTGGTAGGCTACAGGCCATGGGGTCACAAAGAGTCGGACACGACTGAGCAACTTCACTTTCACTTTAATCTTGTGCAGCAATCAAGGAGTACTTAATTTTAGTAAATGTGTTAAACATGTATCTTGAGTATTATGCGTTTGTGTGTTTAGTCACTCATTCATATCCAACCCTTTGAACTGTAGCCCGCCAGGCTCCTCTGTCCACAGGATTCTCCAGACAAGAATACTGGAGTGGGTTGCCATGCCCTTCTCCAGGGGATCTTCCCAACCCAGGGATCAAACCCAAATCTTTTGCATCTCCTGCATTAGCAGACAGGTTCTCTACCACTAGTGCCACCTGGGAAACCAATATATTGAAGATGTTAATATAAAAAGTGAAAATATGAAAGAGACATGTGTACCCCAATGTTCATCGCAGCACTGTTTATAATAGCCAGGACATGGAAGCAACCTAGATGTCCATCAGCAGATGAATGGATAAGAAAGCTATGGTACATATACACAATGAAGTATTACTCAGCCATTAAAAAGAATATATTTGAATCCATTCTAATGAGGTGAATGAAACTGGAGCCGATTATACAGAGTGAAGTAAGCCAGAAAGAAAAACACCAATACAGTATACTAACACATATATATGGAATTTAGAAAGATGATAACGATAACTCTGTATGCGAGACAGCAAAAGAGACACAGATGTATAGAACAGTCTTTTGGACTCTGTGGGAGAAGGAGAGGGTGGGATGACTTGGGAGAATGGCATTGAAACGTGTCTACTATCATATAAGAAACGAATCGCCAGTCTAGGTTTGATGCAGGATACAGGATGCTTGGGGCTGGTGCACTGGGATGACCCAGAGAGAGGGTATGGGGAGGGAGGTGGGAGGGGGGGTTCAGGATTGGGAACACGTGTACACCCGTGGTGGATTCATGTCGATGTATGGCAAAACCAATACAGTATTGTAAAGTAAAATTTAAAAAAAGTGAAAATATGAACATTTGTGGGCATGTTCATTTTAAGTAAAGATTTTAAAATGTATGCAATTCATACCAAATTTGCATTCAACTACAAGTTACATCTGTTAAGAATTATCTAACACAGATATAAGGATCATCATTCCGAGGTTTAGATCCTGTCCAGGCTAAAGGAGGCACTGTGTCAAGGGACAGCAGATTTTCATAAAACTGGGCTGACTCAGACTACATTTGAAGGCCTAGTCTGACTACAGAAATGCACTGTGAGACTTTATTTACTAGTAAGCCTCTCTTTCCCCTTTTTCACTAAGAAATATTCTCTTTTTTATTTCATGAATAAATAAAAAGAAACCCTGAAATCTCTTCCTCTGGAATTCTATAAAGTAAAAGCTACCACAACCACTTTAAAGTGAGTATTTTTTAAACTCTTTATAAAATAATTTCCCAGAACCCAAGTAAAATTCAGAAAGGACTGAAGTTCTTAGGATATATATATATATATATATATATTCCACAACCACACACACACCTCCCAGAGTTTTCAAGATTTTATTCAAAGATTCCTATTGAAGCCTAAACTGGTCAGACATATATTGATTTATCTTATCTATAAAATTATTTTAAATATTTTGTCTAGTGGTGGTAGCAGATTTTAATGTGACTGTGAGTATGAAATAATGGTGACTGCAGTATTTAGCAGCTGGAATTCATCTGGAAAATTAAAAGATTCTGATGGTAACTGGGAGGAACAGTAGCGTTGTTGGAAAAGGGAAATCTTAAGGGGAGTATGAAATTTTCTTTCAAATTGATGTATTTATGGTCTGGATGGTGAGCCAGAGAGAAGCCATGGGAATAATGCAAAGACAGCAGCTTTGGACTCAATTAGACTGGATGAGCCTGCTGGCCTTTCTCCTTACTCTCACCAGGGTGGGACATTTAATCTTTCTGATTTTCAGCTACTATATCTGCAGTGAAAGGGGAAGCTTATAATGACCCGCTTTCATGCAGAGATCAGATTTAAAAGGGAAGATCTTTTGAATTATTGTTAAGGAAGCACTTGGCCTCCTGCTCCACTCACACTGGGCTGGACGGGGCTTTTTGCTGGGAGTGGACGCTCGTGATCCAGTGCCACGGAGGCCATAAGTGAATCTGTGTCCTTGCCAGCCTGGCATGCTCCACTCGTCAGTATGAGAACAGGACCCAGAAGGCACAGCACACATGTGCAACAAGACCTACCCTTACCGGAGTCCGGAGCAAGGCTGAGCCCAGCACAGTGAGTTGAACATGGGTCACCTGCAGACTCAGGGATGTGAGCTAAACGCTTGCTGGGGTCAGGTCATGTGTCACTATGTCCCCAGTGAGCATTACTGAGGGAAGAGCCGATTAACAAGACCACTGAAATAGCTGAAATGGATGCTCAAACGTTCGGAGCAGTCCTGTAACAGAATGTGGTGGCTCAGAGGTTAAAGCGTCTGCCTGGAATGCAGGAGACCTGGGTTCGATCCCTGGGTCGGGAAAATCCCCTGGAGAAGGAAATGGCAACCCACTTCAGTATTCTTGCCTGGAGAATCCCATGGACGGAGGAGCCTGGTGGGCTACAGTCCATGGGTAGCAAAGAGTCAGACACGACTGAGCAACTTCACTTTCACTTTCACTTATAACAGAATATATACCCCTGAAAATAAAACTTCTCTATTGCCTCCAGGTACCCAGCAGAGCATAGGGGTGACGCTGATCTGCCAGGGCCTCCTCAGAAGGGTCCTCCAGTCAGATGTGAGTCCTTAACCACAGATTCTATCAACCTATCTACCCAGGAATGTGTGTGCATTTCAGCACCAAAGTAACTTGGCGAAACTCTGACACTGCTCTGATCATTGTAAGTCCAAAGACAAAAGACGAACTGAATGGATGGTATCTTAAGCTGAACACTACATACATAATTATTAAATATATATTCAGAATATTCATCACACCACGAGAGCAAATTTCATGTCAATTAATGTTTTATTGGGGAACTTTGTGACAAACACAGTAATAAACAGCAGTGAATATTCAGATTAAAGAATTATGAACATATATTATGAAACTGACACAAATGTCTTTTCTCCAATTACTTCTTCCTAACATAGAGTCTACTGATTATAGAATAACAAGTCTAAATTCCATTAATCCTTAAAACAGAATTCTAGACTCACGGCCCACAGAGAACTCTGCAAAGTCAAACCTGATACCCTGTTTAACCATTTGAGGAGATATTCTTTCCCCAGTGAAGTAGTTGTGAAATGTAATGTGTGCCAGAAATGGGACCCTGAAAAGATCTGGCACTAGGTTAAATCAGACAAGAATCTGGAGATGCATGAACTGTGGATAGAGTGATTGCTGAAATAATTTGGGAGGGGACATTTAGAAAGATCACTTTTTAAATTACTAAACAGTAAACACAAAAATTATAATACATAAATTTTAGGCCATTAATAATTTCTTAACTCTACATTTACATTATAACTTTTTGATATGCTTCAGAGACCTTGTGAAATTAAATTTTCCTGCTTTAATTTTTTAAAACTTTGTAAAATTATTAATAATAAATGCATTAGCTAAATTAATATGATAACAAAAACTAAGCAGTTAAACTTATGTGATTGCTTTAAAAATATTTACGGAAATAAAATTCAAATGTGCTACATTGAGTGAAGCAAAAGTTTGTCTAGGGAAAAACTCATTTTAATAGAAAAATATAGCACACAACATAATTTGGAAAGAAACATAGAGATATTTTCATCCAAATAAGACATAGTTAATGTGGGGTTCACGGTGACATTTGAAAAACATGGGTTATGGGGTGACAGAGGCAAGGATTATAATTCTACAAGTTGGACAGAATAGTGTCACTCAAACACATAGCAACGTTGGCTCAAGCCTTCTGAGGTGGCAAGGGGGTGGGATGGGGATGCTCCCACATTCACACCTTTTACCCTGAGTGATGGTCTATAATTCCTAGCTCTAGAAGGTAATCTTGTTCTTCAGTTTTACCACTTCAGGAAAAGCAGTAATAATAGTTCCTGGAATGCAGAGGAACATGGTGTGAAGAGCTGCCTTAGAAAGATAGATGTTCACTCAGATATACACCACCAAGGGGCATTTTATTGCTGAATTCCATCTAGGTGATGTTCTAGACTCTAAATGCCCAGGGTGGTCCCAACAGCGCATTAAATATTGGTCCATCAAAGGTCCCTGGTTTAGCCAATTCAAGTTCATTAAAATATGTATATCAGTCCAAGATCACTGCCTCAGGAGGCTCCCTCCTGACATGTCAGATCAGGACGGTCTGGGGAGGCAGCCTGCATCTCTCCCGCACGGCCCTCATGCAGCAGGTCCTCTCAGTAGCTGCTGTCTTCCCAAACAGGCCCTGTGCTCTGAATTTCCTCCGAAACCCAACGCACTTGGCAGACTAGGAGAACTGGGGGTGGATGGGGGCACAGGAAACAGCCAGAGAATAAGTTGTCAGTCTGTGTGTTTTAAAAGCCTATTGACTGACAGCTTAAAAGAGTCATTTCATGACTTGTTACCTATGGTTACTGAGCCAACTCAAAAGGCAAATGGCAGAAATTAGATGTACAGAAAATAAAATGCGGTACATTGCATTTTATTAAATGAAAATTTACTGCATCTCTGCTAAGTGGTCAGTGGCAAAGGGCTCTTAAAAGGCTGTGATTAGATGAATACTAAGGTCATTTTCATTCAATTAAACTACTCATTAGCATCTGCCTATAAACAGACAATTTACAGATGGGATCTTAATGACTGAAAAATTTGAAAAGATTCTAGAATTTACTAGTAATAATAGAAATACAAATTTAAATATCAACTTATTAATTTTTACCCAACAGAAGAGCAAAATTAAAGACTGGCATATGCCAAAGGATGTTCAGAATGTACAAAATTGGAAGTCCTCACACAGAAGTGAAGAGAGGAAAAATTCAAACAAAAATAGTCTGACAGTACTTAATGTAATTGAAAATGTGCAAACCTTCTGACCCAGCAAACCCGTAAGTCAATAGGAGACATAGACAGAGGCTCTACCCCACGACTGCCCACAGAATCAGATTGGTCACTGGAAGCAATCTGGGTGTGATGTAACAGTTCACTGTAGTCCACTGGCAGACAGTTCACTAGTAGGTAAACAGGTTAATGCACTTGTTCACTAGTACATAGGCAGCTCTAATACAGTAGTTCACTAGTAGACAGGCATGTTAACGCAGTAGTTCACTAGTAGGAATCCTATGTAGCACTTGAAGTGTAAAGTGTTCATTGCTGTTATGTCCAACTCTTGGTGACCCCATGAACAGCAGCCCACCAGGTTCCACTGTTTATGGAATTTTCCAGGCAAGAATACTGGAGTAGGTTGCCATTTCCTCCTCCAGGGGATATTCCTGACCCAGGGATCAAACCTGAGTCTCCTGCATTACAGGTGGATTCTTTACCATTAGGAGTACTGAACTTTACAAGGACATAAACAACATAATGGAATCTTTGCATACACTGGAGAAAGTAATTCATAAACAGAAGAGGATTATAGCATAAATTTAAAACTCACACAAAATGTCACCTATTTTATAGGGCTATTCCCATCTTTAAAAACTCTTTGACCTGTATTCTTCATCACTTCTGGCCACAGGAGGTGGACCTGCATAGACTATATCTCTCTTCCTCTAGTTTCTGCTTGAAGGGGCCAGTAAGAAATGGGGGGCTGGGGAAAAGTGTCTGAGGTATTTGTTTTCAAGTCTCTGCCAGTCGAGTCCTTGAGGTGGCAAAATGCCTTCTAAAGAAAGCAGGTCATGGCAGGTGGCTCTTTCATATAGTCCCTTCTCTGGGGCCAGGTGGGATCCCTGCCCTCGGTCCTTTACCCCTTTGGGCACCTCAGGAGGATGCTCAATGTGCCTGCTGTTTCCCCAAGTCCCACCCACACTTTGTAAATAACCCATTTATTAAACTCCCTTCAAATTACCTATAATGATCACAGCTTCTGCTGAATCACTGACTGATAATAAGTAGTATAATTAATTAAAGTCCTGCCATGAGATCCAAGAAAATAATGGAAGAAAGGGAGAAAGGGACGGAGGAGCCCTCTAGATGTGAAGTCTGGCCGGATGGTGCAAATATAATGTGAATCATGACAATGAATCAGGTTTGCATCCTGAGAACCTGATCTAATGAACATGCATCCTGTTTCTTCACCCATAAAATGAAGATTACAGTTGCTACCTGACTTCCAGTTTCCCTACACAGGTTAAATGAGCTATGGCCTGCAGAGTGTTCAGCATGTGCTGAGCTGATCCCACGGTACTGGATCACACCCTGGGGAAGGACCACACACGGGACTAAAGACAGGTGGGCAGCTTGTGAACCGCTTGGCAAATCTGGCTGAGGAGTCACTCTGTGAGCAGCAGTGCAGGTAGTAAGCAAGGGCATGGGAACAGTGGGGTTTCTGGTTGAGAAAATCAACCTGAAAGTCCTATGTATTTGGAAGGAGTCTGGGGGCCAGTGAGCGGGGCACAGGTACAGCCGTGGAGGAGAGAAGCAGATTCAAACATCAATCAAACAAGAGTGTAAGACCAGTGATTTGCACAGACGTGGACTTAGAGCCTGTCATACAGAGTGAAGTAAGCCAGAAAGAGAAGAGCAAATATCAGATATTAACACATACATGTGGAATCTAGAACACCAGTACAGATGAGTCTATGGACATAAGTTTGAGCAAACTCTGGGAGATAATGGAGGACAGAGGAGCCTGGTGTGCTGCAGTCCATGGGGTCACAAAGAGTCGGGCATAACTTAGCAACTGAACAACAATAAAGACACAGACATAAATAACAAACATATGGACACCAAGGGGATGAATTGGGACATTTGAATTGACACATATACACTACTGATGGTGTGTATAAAATAGGTAACTAATGAGAACCTGCTGTATAGCACAGGCAACTCTACGCAGAGCTCTGATTAATGGTCTATATGGGGACAGAGTGAAAAAAAAGAGTGGACGTATGTGTATGTGTGAAGTTGATTCACTTTGCTGTACACATGAAACAAACACAACATTGAGAATCAGCTATACTTCAGTTTTTTAAAAACATATGGGTCCTTGGCAGGATATGAAAGGGAGCAGAGAAACAGGCTGTGGACTCAGAAGGAGGATGAGAAACAGAGGATCCAGAAAGAAGAGGGGAGGTGATCCAAAAGAGGGAGGGGGAAAGATGACAGTGTCGCCAAGAGCAGAACAACTCTAAAGAGAAATGGGAAATCCAGGTCTAACCATGTCCCTGCATTTGGTGGCTAGTTTCATAAACGCTTTTAGCTATGGCTTCTCAAGTCTTCTATTTGTTGAAAAAGCCCCATCCCTCTTCCTACACTTTCCATCTTCTGGACGTACTTCTGGACGTAGCTCCCTGGACCCCGGGGATGATGTTTAATGAACCTTTCGTTCCCATATTTCCTGAAAGATGGATTCCTCAGCCAGCGCTCTCCAACCGGAATGTAATACAAGCCACATCGATCATCTCAAATTTCCTGAGTCACCTTTCCAAAGTACGAAGAATAGATGAAATTAATTGTAACAGCCTTTTGTGAGGATGACTGACATACAACAAGCTGCATGTATTTAATATCACCACAATCAAGATACTGAAAAATTCACTTCAACCAACTGGCAATTTATATTTAAATTACTAAACATGAATGATACTTCTACAATTCCCTAAAATTGCAGGTTGCATAATAATTCTTCTAAGAATATTAAGTTCACTGTAAAATTAATTCATACTAATAAATAGCCAAAGTAGCTTTGATGCTTTCAGCAACCTGAATTTTTCAAGGCAAAAAATTAAGAAAGCCACATATAAAAATAAAGGAAAACCTTCTTTGTGCTTAAATCAATTTTTAAATTTATTTTAAATAAGTATCAATTTGGTTGACATGATTTTGGCCAACCCTGCTAATGGCCCTTACCCTTGCATGAAGCATTTGAATTACATTCATTAGATTGCTCTGACCTCAAGAGTCTTGCATTTCAGAAACAACATCAGCCACTGCCAACTTAGTTCATACAATCCATTCTGATTAGGATACAATTCAGTGTTTAGAGACATTTTTAATTTCAACTCTAATTGGCTTTCATTGGGTTCCTTTTCATATTATCAATTAGTTCCTTAAAATTGTGAATGCTAAAGTTCATTGTCATCCATATCCATTGAAAAATCAGGGGAACTGAAGCAGGGTATTTAAAAACCTGAGATGGTACAACCATGTCTCATGGTCCAGTAGGAAAAATGAATGGAAAATTGAGATGAGGACATAAACTCTAAAGACCAGAAACGAGGGCGCCTGCCAGGCTCTGGTGCACTGCAGTATTGGGTTTTATGTTGGCAGAGGTGTGGGGATGCGAGCTTGAGTCCACTGGGCCAGAGCTGCAGGTGGACAACAAAGAATCCTGACAGGTGCACCACAGAGAGGCCACAGTGATTGCATCCAAGCTGGGTGCTTCTTGGTTCAATGCCTCGGCCTATCTCCAGTGGACTAGGAACACAGGACCAGCACGCCTTCAGACAGATCCACCTCCTCCACTGTGACGATTCCTTCTTGGCCGAGCTTCCCCTCGTCATGGGCACACACTCTTCCAGTCACTCAACATCTCCACTTGCACATCTCTACCTGCCCATGCCCAACACCAAGAAAGGAATTATGACTTCAAGTGCCTTTAGTAAGGGAAATGATACGGAGGAGTCCCTGAGGGAATGCTTCTAGTTCCTCATTTCATCAGGATGCTCTCCAGCCATTTCATTTCAGAAGATGACATTCGAATACCCCAGAGTACTGTCTCTCTCTCATACATACACATACATACAGACACACACGTACACGTGTGATACAGATACACACTTGCATGTGAACATACATGTGCACACACATGTGCACATATGCAGAGACACGTGCATATACATGTGTGCACATATGTGCACAGGTGTGTGTACACACATATGTACCTGGACACATATACAGACATGTGTATGTGAACACACATACCTGTACACTTGCACATGTGTGTATATGTGTATAGGCACACCTGCACATGTACACATGCCTGCAGCACATATGTACAGACACGTGCGCACGTGCATGAACACATACACGTGTACAGGCATGCACATATACAGGCATGTGTGCACATTTATGTGCACATGCATGTGTACTTATACATGCATGTCACATATAGACATGAGCGCTTGACCGTGTGTGTACTGCACGTGCATATACATGTACACATACATGCAGGTTCATGCATATACATGCACATGTGCACACACACACAGGTACACACACTCTTTCATTCCAGAGACGAGATTAGGATTTAGCAAACCTGGAGTAGGGTCTAGAATCTGTACTTTCAAAAGTCTCAGAACTCCTTGGCCAGTTTTATTAACCACAAATCTAGACTAATTTTTGCTTCCCTCAACCTTTACAGCACTGGACTAGTCCTAAATGGGGAACATCTCTTCACATGCTTATTTGACAACTGTATATCACCCTTGGTGATGTCTCTGTTTAGATCTTTGGGCCATTTTTTTAATTGAGTTGATCATTTTGTTAATTGTTGAGCTTTAAGAGTTCTTTACATATTTTGGATCACAGTCCTTTACCAGATATGTCTTTTGAAAAAAAGTCTTTCCAATCTGCAACTTGCCTTCACAGTGTCTTGATGTTGTCTTTCACAGAGGAGAGGTCTTCAGTTTTAGAGAAGTCCAACTTCTCGATTATTTTGCCTAATGGATCGTGCCTTTGGTCACGTATCTAGAAAGTCAGCACCATACTTACGATTACCTGGATTTTCTCCTATGTTGTCCTGTAGGAGTTTTATAGTTTTGTGTTTTACATTTAGGTCTACAATCCATTCTGTGTTAACAAAATGAAGTAAACATGACATTAACTAAAATCTCTTCTTTAAAAATGAATAATTATGTGGGACCATTAATGAATGGTTTAAGATTCTGCATTGTCTTAGAGAAAATACAGTTTTACACCTATTACATATCAGAAACCAATGCTCACAAAGCAAAAGTAATGAGTACAAAGCTGTCATCATTTATCAGTGGAAAGCCAGACTTTTAAACAGTATTACTTGTTTCAAATCCTTTGCTTACTGCCTGCCTTCGAAATACTATTAATATATCCTATTAGGAGTTCAAATGAACTTATATAGATATATTCAGTTTACATATTACTACATAACAAATTACTTCTATGTGGATGTTCGTAACATCCATAGAAGCCCCAAATTGGAAACAACCCAAATACTCTTCACATAGTACATGGCCAAAAAGCTGGTGCAAGTGCACCGTGAAATACTACTTAGAAATTAAAAGAGATAAACACCTAACTTGAGCAGCGACCTGGGTAGATCTCTTTGGAGTGGGGAGTGGTCACAGTGTTGAGGGTTAGATGAGGAATTTCTATTGCAGACATTAAAAAGAACTATGTCTTGATTGTGATGGTAGTGATGCAAATCAACATACAGGGTATATTATATAGAACTACACACACACAAATGAGTTCAGATGAACATGGATGAACGAGCTATGGCTGTTGGTGTTCCCCACACACTCATCACTAGCTCTCCTCTACCTTATCCACAGACCAGCTGATACAACATATTCTTGGAACAGAAGATCTTACTGTGGAGGTGACTGCCAATGACGCCATGAGGTTTTATCCCTAGACCATTGATAATAAACAGTATTCAGCCGATATCAATCTGCGTGTGGGGCCACACAAATTTTTCATCACTGCAGAGACTGCAGTCTGGCCAAGCATTTATGGTTTACTTCAACAGCACAGAAAAATCTGGTCTTGATAGTGTTTCCTCCTGGCTTCCACTGGCAGAATAGTGGTTACCTGAGGTGATGATCTTGGTTTGCAACAGAGTGCCTGAAAATGGTGTAAATCGACAGAAAGCTCAAGTGGTCAAACATGGCTTTGAATTGGTAGAACTTAGTCCAGAAAAGTTGCCTGAGGAGGATGAGTTCCAAGAACTACAGGAGTAAAGCAAATTGTTCAAGCCTTGAATGCCAATGGCTGGTAGTGGTGAAGAATGAGAGGAACCAAGGCTTTAGCATTCTAAGCTCTTTGGCTGGAGCAAATCATAGCACTGCATCAGCAGAAACCTGCCACTCAGAGCAGTCCCATCTGCCAGCAGCAGAGAGGACTGAAACACTCTTGGATCATCAAGGTGGTCCATCTAACATAAGACTGAAGGCAGGAGGAGACGGGGGTGGTCGAGGATGAGACGGTTAGATGGCATCACCAACTCGATGGACATGAGTTTGAGCAAGCTCCAGGAGTTGGTGATGGACAGGGAAGCCTGGTGTGCTCCAGTTCATGAGATGGCAAAGAGTCAGACATGACTGAGCAACTGAACAACAAAGGAATTCCCTATGTAGGCCATTGATACTGATCATATCCTGAGATTTCTGCACTAGTATTACTGTGGAGAAACTTTTATTTCTTAGAGTTTGTTACCTGAGATGGTAGGCGGGAAAGCATGCAAATGCGAGGCACCAGATGCCTCAGTGCCTGTCACTTGCAGGGCTGGAGGGGTCAGCTCCAGGGGAACTGATCACCGAAGGGAGACTTTCCAGAGGAAGAGTGGGAAATACAGCAAATGAAACCCTTAGTTTTGCTTTTCTAGGCACTCCGTGGTGCATGTCGTGAGTCTTCACTCTGCCATGGCTCTCAACTGGCTCAGGGCACACAGGCTGAGAACTGCTGCTGGCCTGGTGTGGGTATGGACCCCATAGACCGCCTATGGAAACACGGCTCAGACCCATCTGTGCAACACTGTCTAAGCACTGAAGAACTTGTGACAGAAGGAATGGAATATTCCAGTTTCCAGAGGGAAGATTTCAGTGAGTGGAACATTCAGGAAGAACCTCTCCAGGGAACACTGGAGGCTATCTTCTTTAATAACTTTTTTTTTCTTTTTTTTTTAAACTATCCTGAAGGTCTTTGAGACTGTAGTTTAGCTGCATTCCAGCAGTGTCTCTTTGAGGTTGAACACTGGCCATTTACAGGGAATGTTAGGGAAATCAGCTCTGGGGTTGCAAAACGAAAGGTGGAATATGTTTTTCTTAAAACACGAAAGGTTTCAGAAAATACATTAGGTCATGTGATTAGGGAAAACAGACTAGAAAAAGCTGTGAAGTTGATCTTGTGGGTTTAACAAAGCCAGGTGATTAAAAGCTGATTCATTTATTTTTTTAAAAATGAGCTGTAAATAAGATTTATAATCTGTTTGACAGTACTGTGGCAATATCAATATCTGGTCGAGGTGCAGTACTATAATGATCTAAGATCTTACCCCTGGGGGAAGCTGGGGGAAGACTTCACAAGAACTATCTCTGCCATTTCCTTTGTGTCTGTAATTATTTAAAAATAAACAAGAAGTTTAAAAGGTGGTTATTCAAATACAGCATCGCTATGCTAGCAGCGTCTCCAATGGACATTCAGTCTCACCTGCTTGAGACTGTAAGACTTACATCTTTCCTAGCTTCTCATCATCCTGGGTTGCTCATTTACTCTGAAGGATAGTTCAGGGAGGAGCCATAAACAGTATTTGATCTTCCTTTACCATCCTTGGAGCATCATCACTGATTAAACCATAATTTATGGTTCTATGTTGATTCAGCCATGAGCCAAATTTGAACCTTTTTGCAAATTTCCAGAATGTTCTGAGGGTCAGCTTCCTAAGCTGCTGATCGGTGACTATATCTCCAGCTCTGTCTTCCAGGGACTTCATGACTTCAGATACCCTTGCTTTGCCTCATTAGACTCTGGCCTCCTTGAGGTCAGAGATGACACTTGATCCTTAAAAGGAATCTACCCTGTATCATTCTGCATAAAAATACTTGGGTATACAGGAACTGGTGAGTTATGAGCTGTATGTGCATCTACTCATCAGTATTCTGAGCACTTGACATTGAAAGTTAGATTTCGGCAATGCCAACCAAGCAAGCTTTGAGCACAGATTATTTCTAACAAAGTATTATTTTCTACAAAGTACATTCAACTTTCTTTATGAAAGACTCAAATATTTTAAATGATCAGAATACTGTATCTTCAACATAAATATTGTTCTATAATTCCAAATATTGCAGAAATTTAAGAAATTTTCAGATTTTTCACTTTATCAGTTAGTTATAAATGAAAACATTTACTGGTTTATCAGGGCTAGTTGATATATTCCTCCCATTCATTAAAATTCAACCCACCTTGAACGTTCCTTCAAAATTTCCTAGAAAATGACAAAACCACTGGTATTACATAAACATATATTGCCTTAACAATCCAATAAACAGACCTAATAATGTTCTATCATGTCCTGATTCAGTATCATTCTGCTAAGCATTTATTGCTAATTCACTTTATAACAGGCTTTATTAAAAGTCATTAAAACCTGCAGCTGCATCCCTAATTATTTCCTAAATATAAAGACTGCTTTTATAAATGATCTTCTTGTTCAAAACACTGCCATACAGCTCACAAACTCTTTGTTGGGAGCCAGAGAGCTTTTATTCTTTACGAAAAGAGATGCTAAGTAATTCATCAGATGCCAAACACTTTTTTTTTTTTTTTTGGTCACATTTAGGCTTTGTTCCAAGTGGTCAACTTCAATGTTCATTAAGAATAGGTATATTGATAACATAGTCTCAGATTCATGCCCAGGACTTCTACCCACTGGTGTGTCATCCAATCTCTTAATGTGTATCTTTGATAAGCCTGAAAAAGCTCAGTGATTTGGCAAAGCTAAGCATATTGAAGTGTAGCTCGCATGCAAATAATCTGGAGACACACGTGGAAGGAAGAGAGTGTGTTTCATTTGGAGTTTGGTTAATTCTGTTCAGGAGAAAATAGCCTAGTGGGGTGAATTATATGCTTGTAAAAATAATGTAAATGATTTCTGTTGCTGTTATTCAGATGCTCAGTTGTGTCCAACTCTTTGCAACCCCATGGACTGTAACTTAGCAGGTTCCTCTATCCATGGAATTCTCTAGGCAAGAATACTGGAGTGGGTACCCATTTCTTTCTCCAGGGTATCTTCCCAACCCGGGGAATAAACCCAGGTCTCCCACACTGGGAGGCAGGTTCTTTACCATCTGAGCCTCCTGGGAAGCCCAAATTATTTCTAGCCTCCATTTAACTGATTATTTTATGATTTACTGCTTTTATACATAACCAAAAAAAGAAAACTTCAGAAAAATTAAGTATGGATATGATTTAAATAAATTTCATTTTCACTGGAAAAAAAAAGACACACTGAATTCTATGTAAGAGAATTGCTTATTTCTCAAAACTGTTTTATACATTCATAAGTGTGGCCAATGTATCAACACCCATCAATACTGTTGACAGTTGCCTGAAAAATGTAGGCAACTGTGATTTAGTGGGTAGGACAGTATGTAATTTGTATGCATATACTGCCCAGAATATGACCTAGAGGTACAAGGACAAAGGTTTCCAAAGGATATTTCAGGTGGAACAGTGACAGAACATAAGAGTAAACAGCCAAGTAGAATCACTGCAACTACTAAGAAACACCAGAAGCGTTCTCACCACAGAGCTGTGTTGACTGTTCATCTACACTGAGGTCACTGAATTTTATAACTGGCAGAAAGTAATTACTCCATTAGTCAAAAAGGCAAGGACAAAAATAGCCATGGTCACTACATTAATACTAGAGTAGTTGTTGCGTTCAGTCACTAAGTTGTTTCCGACTCTGCGACACCATGAACTGCAGCACGCCAGGCTTCCCTGTCATTCACTATCTTCCAGAGTATGCTCAAGCTTCTGTCCATTGTGTCGGTGATGCTATCTAACCATCTCATCCTCTGTCTCCCTTTTCTCCTCCTGCCCTAAATCTTTCCTAGCAACAAGGTCTTTTCCAATGAGTTGGCTCTTTGTATCAGGTAGCCAAAGTATTGGAGCTTCAGCAGCAGTCCTTCCAATGAATATTCAGGGTTGATTTCCTTTAGGATTGACTGGTTTGATCTCTTTGCTGCCCAAGGGACTCTCAAGAATCTTCTCTAGCACCGTGGTTCGAAAGCATCAATTCTTCCATGCTCAGCTTTCCTAATGGTCCAACTCTCACATCCATACATGACTACTGGAAAGACCACAGTTTTGACTATATAGATCTTTGTCAGCAAAATGATGTCTCTGCTTTTTAATATGCTGTCTAGGTTTGTCATACCTTTCCTTCCAAGGAGCAAGCATCTTTTAATTTCACAGCTGCAGAGTAGCTGATTACTTCACAAAGAACACGTCTTTACAAATCTATAATCAGATAATTTCTTGTAGCCATGAGTGACTGACTTACCAATGGTTGCCAAGTATACAGACAATGGCACAGAGATCCCACGCAGATAGCAGTTGACAGCATAGCTGCATTTCTCAAGGGTGGGGCACCCCTTCGCATTGCTCTGCTCCCCTGTCCATATCTCCTAACCTCTGTGGGCCAGCCTTGCACAGACTCACTGATTCAACCCCCATGTTGATGCAAATGTGACTCCTTGAGTTAAAGTAGCTCCCGTGGATGTACCAAACCACTGACTGCATCAGTGATGAGGGGAAACCCCCACAGTTTGGTGGCACATCCTCCCCTGCACATTACTAGAGGCCTTTTAGGGTTCTGCAAGGTAACTGGCTAAAGGCACACTGTTGGTTTAGAAAACTTAATTGCCCACCAGAAACTAGATAATGTATTCCTTTTATACCAAGATACAGTCAGGAAGTTATCTGGAGAATCTGAGAGGCTGGAGAAAGGAATTTGAAAATCAGACAAAAACAAATTTCTGTTTGCCTGGCCTGGCTTGATAATTCTAGTCATTCCCATGGAAGTTATTCAGCTCATGAGAGAGAAAAAGCTCTAAGGATACTTAGATTGATCTGAAGAACACTGCACTTATTTTTACCCTCAAAAATTTCTTTTAGCAAAATATGGAAGTTTTACATAAGATCTAATATCAATGAGATATAAAAATTATATAATGAAAAGACATTTTATTATTATTGAAGATCAATTGCAGCCTTTCAAGTAAAATCAACAACAGGTTACATATCACCAGTGGAAGAAAGTTAATCTTCAAGTGACAAAAATGAGTAATTATTTGAATGTTTGATATATTTTACATGATCACTTATAAGGAATATATAATTTATTGGAAAAAATAAGATTTTAAATAGGTCTCTTCCCAACTATTATCTGTGTTTCTTTTAGATTTATTATGTAAGATATGATATTTTGGGCTTCCTTGGTGGCTCAGACAGTAAAGAATCGGCCTGCAATTCGGGAGACCTGGGTTCAATCTCTGGCTCAGGAAGATCCCCTGGAGAAGGGAATGGCAACCCACTCCAGTGTTCTTGCCTGCAGAATCCCATGGACAGAGGAGTCTGGCAGGTCCATGGGGTCACATAAAGTCAGACACGACTGAGCAACTTTCACTTTCGCATTTTCTTTCATTTTCTCAAACTGGTAATATATCTTCAGGTTGCCCTGGTGGCTTACACGATGGAGAATATGCCTGCAATGCTGGATACCCTGGGTGATCCCTGGGTGAGGAAGATTTCCTGGAGAAGGGAATGGCAACCCACTCCAGTATTCTTGCCTGGAGAATTCCATAGACAGAGGAGCTTGGTGGGCTATAGTCCACGGGGTCACAAAAAATTGGACAAGACTGAGAGACTAAAGCTATATTTCCACAGCTTCAGCAATCATTTCCATTTTGCCAGCTCTGAGCTGGACATGTCAGGTTGTACCTCTTTCTGAAACCAAAGGTTCCTCCCCACCATGTGGTCCTTGCACCTGTTCCCCACTCAGCAGACACGTCCCAAGTCAGGTCTGACACCTTTCCTTCCAAAGATGGGTGTTTTATGCCCAAGTGCATTTGTATTTATCCAGCCCATGGCAGGTACCAAGCACATGACCTAGCTTGATTCATTTCCGATGTGCCAGTCCATCACCCATCACCTTACCATCCAGTCTCAACTGACTCACTGCTCACCTTCACCTCAGGAGGTCAAGTTCTCATCACCTCAAACCTGAATTGCTGCAGCAGAATCAACCCTGGTCCTTTCTGACTCACCAACGCTTCTAAAATATGTCATTCAACATACGAGTACAACATCCACAAACCCTCCTATTTGTACAAGATTGTGGAAGTGAAAGTGTTAGTTGCTCAGTCATGTCTGACTCTTCAAACTCAAGAACTGTAGCCTGCCAGGCTTCCCTGTCTGTGGGATTTTTTCAGGCAAGAATACTAGAGTGGGTAGCCATTCCCTCCTCCACTGAATGAGATTAAGATCAAGATAATCTGCAAGAACTTTCAAATCCTTGAGAATCTAAACCCTTCCAGTTCCTTAGACAGTAAAAGCAAAAGTTAGTAAAATACAATCACTCGTTTGTTTATAATCAAAATTTGAAGTAAGTGAAGCATGTAATCAATGGGACAAAAGATATTTCTTCTTTCCAAACCACCTACAAAGTATGGAAAATATGAAATATTAACACAAATCTTAATTTTGACTCAATGTATGGACACTCATTTATGGACTCATTACAGACCTCACTGTCTCACTTGCAAAACAGGAATCAGAATGTTTGCCTCAGTCCTGCTGTGAGATTCATAGGTAAGATGCCCTCAGTTCAGTTCAGTTCAGTCGCTCAGTCGTGCCCCACTCTTTGAGACCCTATGAATCGAAGCACGCCAGGCCACCCTGTCCATCACCATCTCCCAGATTCACTCAGACTCACATCCATTGAGTCGGTGATGCCATTGAGCCATCTCATCCTCTGTCGTCCCCGTCTCCTCCTGCCCCCAACCCCTCCCAGCATCAGAGTCTTTTCCAATGAGTCAGCTCTTTGCATGAGGTGGCCAAAGTACTGGAGTTTCAGCTTTCACATCATTCCTTCCAAAGAAAACCGAGGGCTGATCTCCTTCAGAATGGACTGGTTGGATCTCCTTGCAGTCCAAGGGACTCTCAAGAGTCTTCTCCAACACCACAGTTCAAAAGCATCAATTCTTCAGCCCTCAGCTTTCTTCACAGTCCAATTCTCACATGCATACATAACCACTGGAAAAACCATAGCCTTGACTAGATGGACCTTTGTTGGCAAAGTAATGTCTCTGCTTTTCAATATGCTATCTAGGTAAGATGCCCTAGCCTTTTACAAAACTGCTGAAGCCACAGAATTGCTGAGTCTCACTGAGGATGGGAACTCAAGGAGGTTGGGTGGCCTGGAATCTAGTCATATGGCCCACAAAAACCTCATATAACAGTGAAATACTCTAACTTTAGGACTTCCCAGAAATTTGCCACCATGGAAACAAAATATGAAATGGAAAATAAAAACACATTGCTTTGGTGAATAGTACGCAAGTTTCATTTTTCAGTAATCACTTAAAAGGATTTGTAAATAGAGAAAAAGGATGGACTTGGAAAGAAAAATGAACAGCCTGTGTGTTTGTGAATGTAACAAATTAGATGAACTACCCTCATCTTACTTACCTGAGCTCTAAAGGTCCTGACCAGGTAACTATTTGCTTATATGAGCTGTAATCAGAGGTGTATTGAGGCAATTAAGTTAATCTGCTCTTAGGAGTTTTATTTCTTCAAGATTAAAATCAGACCAGAGAAACAAAGGATAAATAGTTGAGCTAAATTGGTATAGGCTTATCATTTGATAAATGAGGAAATATTATATAAAACTGTGGGAATTAATATAGAAAAAAAAAGCTCTCCAGCCAGAAGTACTATTATCCACATTGGTCTCTGGCTCTGTTTGTGTGTCCTCTGGATATTAGTCATTTCTGAGTAACAAACTGAAAGGACGCCTACAAAGCTGGGGTGTCTTAATTACATTGAGGCCACATTATGAACATTTCATCTTGTTAATTAAACGTTCTGCAAAAACAAGCTTTTAGAGAGACCACAGCCTATGAGCCCACCTACCTGAGGAGTCTATCAATGGTAGATATAGAAACTGACCTAGAAAGCTTTGGTAAATTCTTCATGACACTGCAGTGGACAGTTGCTGTTCTTTCCACCTTATAATATAACCTCTCCCCTTTTCTTGAAAACTGCATCAAAACTTGTATTGGGAGGCAGCTCTGCATTTAACAGACCATAGTAACAGCTGGTTCTCTGTTTTCCTCTTGGTCTTACAGTTCCCCAAGGTTTTCACCCCGTTACAGCTGCTATTGTGGGCTTCCCTTATGGTTCAGCTGCTAAAAAATCTGCCTGCAATGTGGGAGACCTGGGTTTGATCCCGGGGATGGGAAGATCCCCTGGAGAAGGAAACGGCAACCGACTCCAGTACTCTAACCTGGAGAATTCCATGGACAGAGGAGCAAGACAGGCTGCAGTCCATGGAATCGCAGAGTCAGACAGGACTGTGCAACTAACTTTCACTTTTCACAGCTGCTATTGCAAGTATCAGAGGACAAAGAAAGGGAATAGTTGCCAGAAGAGGCACATCATGGAACATTGCTGATCTGGCTTCATTCCTGCCTGTTCTTGGGCCTTTTTTCCCCACAATATTTTGACCAAAGAAATGGAGTGGTTATTTCTTCTCAGCCACTCCTCATTTTTAGAGATATATTTTCTTGTAAACTTCTAAAAGATATTAATATGAAGTTTTATTTTGCCAAGTCCTGATTCATTCTCCCACTTTTAGAAAGAGACAGAAAGGACTGGAAAAAGACTGACGAAATATGTCAGTTTTGGTTTTTAACAAATGGTACTGAAATCAGAGTAGTCATGGTCTGCGGCTCTGTGCCGAGTCCAGCTTGCAGTCCATTTTATTCCAATTAAATCAGGTAAAAACTAAGAGACTTCACCCAAAATCTGGTTCTGGATCAAATGCCATTATTCTAATGACTTTTCAACCATTGCTTTTTTCCTCTTTTTTTTTTTTCTCTACTGTTTATTTACTTTTTCTTTTTTGGTAAATGATAACAAATCAAACCAAAAACTTATCATCATTGTATCACTGACTAGACAATTATATAATTTTCCATTTCCAGTTCAGTCAAGTAGTTTAACCACCAGACTATATGGAAACTGACTGTAACACCAATGGCAGTTTAGATTTCTCAACCTTACTCTTGATGTATTTTTAATGATACTCTAGAAACCTATACAGACCAAATGCTTATCAATTACATTTTTAAAAAATTATAGCCACTTTTTTTTTTAATTTTAAAATCTTTAATTCTTACATGTGTTCCCAAACATGGACCCCCCTCCCACCTCCCTCCCCATAACATCTCTGTGGGTCATCCCCATGCACCAGCCCCAAGCATGCTGTATCCTGCGTCAGACATAGACTGGCGATTCAATTCTTACATGATAGTATACATGTTAGAATGCCATTCTCCCAAATCATCCCACCCTCTCCCTCTCCCTCTGAGTCCAAAAGTCCGTTATACACAGCTGTGTCTTTTTTCCTGTCTTGCATACAGGGTCGTCACTGCCATCTTTCTAAATTCCATATATATGTGTTAGTATACTGTATTGGTGTTTTTCTTTCTGGCTTACTTCACTCTGTATAATCGGCTCCAGTTTCATCCATCTCATCAGAACTGATTCAAATGAATTCTTTTTAACGGCTGAGTAATACTCCATTGTGTATATGTACCACAGCTTTCTTATCCATTCATCTGCTGATGGACATCTAGGTTGTTTCCATGTCCTGGCTATTATAAACAGTGCTGCGATGAACATTGGGGTACATGTGTCTCTTTCATTTCTGGTTTCCTCGGTGTGTATGCCCAGCAGTGGGATTGCTGGGTCATACGGTAGTTCTATTTGCAATTTTTTAAGGAATCTCCACACTGTTCTCCATAGTGGCTGTACTAGTTTGCATTCCCACCAACAGTGTAGGAGGGTTCCCTTTTCTCCACACCCTCTCCAGCATTTATTGCTTGCAGATTTTTGGATCGCAGCCATTCTGACTGGTGTGAAATGGTACCTCATTGTGGTCTTGATTTGCATTTCTCTAATAATGAGTGATGTTGAGCATCTTTTCATGTGTTTGTTAGCCATCCATATGTCTTTGGAGAAACGACCCAATCAAAAAATGGGCCAAAGAACTATATAGCCACTTTTAAAACTGCAACTAGTGGAAAAAAAATAAATCATGAGATGTTACTTAACTGGAGATTTCCTGAATACCTATGAATAGAATCTGGACTAAACCAAGACCACAGCATTTCCAGGGTCGCCCATGGAACAGCCCCACACTGTCTACCTTCCACTCCATCTTTACTAGTTGGTGAAGCAAGACAAATTGCTTTCTGGATGTATTATCAGATGTTGAATTTTTAAAGACCACTAATCCTATGAGCTTCCTTATTAGTATAACTAATGGTAAACATTACTTCTCCTTTACAGACCAAAAAATTATGACAAAAATGCAGTGGTTGATTCACTTCAGGTCAAAATGAAAGTACAGTTGACCCTTAAACAACATAGGTTTTAACTGCATGGGTCCACTTATACCCAAATTTTTTTCAATAAATACATTTAAATTTTTTGAGATCGCTGATGATCTGAAGAATTGCATAGTCAAAATAAATCTAAAAAAATAAGAAAAACTTAGGCACATTATAAATACATAAAATATACAACACACAGTGTCAATGGATCATTTATATTTTTGTAAGGATTCTGGTCAGAGTAGGCAATTAGCAGTCAGTTTGTATGCATGTTGTGCTCAGTCATGTCTGACACCTTTGTGACCCTATGGACTGCCAGGCTCCCCTGTACATGGGATTTCCCAGGTGAGAATACGGGAATGGGTTGCCATTTCCTCCTCCAGGGAATCTTCCCAACCCAGGGATCAAACCCAGGTCTCCTGCACTGGCAGGTGGATTCTTTATCACTGAGCCACCTGGGAAAGCTATGGGAGGAGTCAAAAGTTACATATGAAAAAAAAAAAGCCACCTGGGAGGAGTTAAAAGTTACATATGAATTTCTGACTACACAGAAAGCTAGAGCTCCTTACCTCTGCATTGCTCAAGGGTCAAGGGTAATTAAAATGAACTTGGGTGTCACGTTGACATAGTCTTGCCTATTTGGTTTAAAGCATGATGTCAGTTTTTGAATACTGTTTTTAAACGAAGTCCTCATTGCATTAAAATACTTTTTCCGTTGAGAGATATAAGAAAATTGATGCTGAATTCCCGGGGAAAGACTATATTCCCTACATTTAAGCTCTTAAAATGCAAGAAGCATGTTGCCATATACTAATCAGAAGGGAGTTTTTTGAGGAGTGAAGGAATGATTGCTATAAGAGATGACATAATAATTCAAAGATATAGCACTTAAGTTTCCAACATACTCTCAAGAGCACCGTATTGAGACTTTCCAATATTCCAGCATATGCATCTCTTCATTTATTCCACAAATACCTAGATGTCAACAATATGTAGAGGACTGCATCTTAATTGGTAGATAAAGCACCCCGTGTTAGGTAGAAAAAGTTGAGCAGTGGGTTGAGTGGCTAGCCCAAGCTCTTATGACCAGCATGCCAAGAATCCGCATGTCCTGACTGCCAAGCAAGTCTTGTCCTGCTATATGATGATGTATAACACACTTCATGCTGCAGGGTGCTGTCTCTTTCCATGCATGCCATGCACAACTCATTCTGCCAAGCTAAACAGGAAGAAAATAAAAACGAGAGGTCTCTCCATTTGTGTGCCAGTCTATGACTCACTGGAGGTGAGATAACTCTAGAAATAATTTCTGGCTTAGGATACACTTTTCTTCAGTGGCTTTTGCCTTCTTAATAGAATTTAGTGAATAACCAGATTTCTTGCCTAGAATCTTTCAATCAGTATGAAAATAACAATCAATTATTGAGGGACTTCTTAAATTCCAAAATAATCATCTCTTCTTTTACATTTTTTGTAAACATGTATATAACTTGGTTCAAACCCAAGCAAGCAATTTCAAAGGCAAACTGTGGACCTTCCAATCCAATAGGATCTGATGGTCAATAATCACACTGAAGTGAAGTGAAGTGGCTCAGTCGTGTGTTAATAATTAGATGGTCTAAATAATAATACTGACTGATAAGTGTTTCTATAATATTTGTATAACATAAAGGTTCAAGCCAGAAATCTCTGTTCCACTCTCATGCAGACCATTTCTTGTTAAAAGAAGAAAAGTAACTTACCAGATTCCAGAACTCGTTTCAAATTATCCTGTGTTCCTATATACACTTTCCATTGTCCTCATTATGCAATTCTACTTCACTTTTCTCCTCTGAGTCTCAAGTAGAAGCAACACAAAAACACTGACCCCCACCAACAGAACTCCTTCCTCTGAGAAGGGATGTTGAGTACTGTGTCTGATACTTCTCAAACTTCATGCATCCTTTTTTGGTAACAGACCAAAAAAAAATCAGGAAAAAGAGCTGTTTTAATAGGATATGGATGTCCTATAATTAAGTATTGATTTTTCTTTATAGATAAGGGATTCTGTGCAAACAGTAGTATGATTGCATTAGCCCACCCACTCCTTTTGTGGAGTCACAGAGACTGGGGGCAGTTAGAGATTATAATTTACATAGGCACTAAATTGGTTTACAAAATGCTGTCTCAATGCAATGGCATTTCCCCACAGATAAGGAGAGCTTCCAGGCAGCTTGCCTGGGCTTGGAAGGGTGAATCAGTTCTTTATCTCTGTGATTGAATCTCTAAAGGGATGAGCCCAGGATAACTTTTACTTTGTGCTGTTTCTGTCACACATGGAGAAAGCCTGCCCCCTCTGCCACTGAGAAGGTAACTGCGGCCACGTGCCCACAGGCCTGCTTCCATCTTATGCTCTGCTGACCAGGCAGTCTGTCTGTGCTATTAACTGACAACCACACTCAGAGTCTAGCAACAGGCTGCAACTCTCTTAAAACATGATTAATTAGTATATGTAACAATTTCATGTTCATATCTTCCAGATTAGGGGGAAAAAACAAACACACAAAAGCAGGTTTGTCAGGGGCACACCGCAGGTCTCCTGGCAAGGATTCCAAATCAATAGTGCATTTTTCCTCCTGAGATTGCCGTTTCTGACCCATATAGGGCAATAGAGCCCCCAAGGAGCTCCATGACACTGACACCACTCTCCCTTTCTGCTAAGTAAGCAGGTTTGTGGTAAGTGGCAAGTGACAGTTAAGAACAATTTGTCCCTAGAGTGCAGTTTCTGTTCTCAGTCAACGCAAAACAAGGGCCCTTCAGCATACTGGCCAATGCCATCTTAACTGCCTTCAAGGATTTGAGTGATGAAATTGAAAAACAGGGCAGTATGGATATGTATTTTATGATCGATTATAGATGCCCTATGAAATTCAAAGGAGAACCTGAAGAACTGTGCTTTTTCAAAAGGGCCAACTCTCCCCACAGGGCTGGTCGTGCTCACAGCATCACATGTGTTCACAGGGTTGTCAGAGTCATTCCTGCCAAGCCCTGCTCTCCACTAACTGGATGTGCTTGGTGGAACCCAGCGAGCCCTTAGTGAAATGTCAGGCGTGGGCTATAAATCTGTGCCTTTACCCTGTGAAGCCCTTTTCTTAAAGCAGAATGCTCATCAAGGTCACTGCGAAAGATTGCAGTTCTAAAGCTACAGAAGTAAGAGTCAACAGAAAATAGATTTCATAAACACTTTAAAGCTTACGGTTCGTCCAAAATCTCTTGGCCCCCCACCACTTTGTGGATTTCAGTGACAAATGGATTTTCATAGGACTAAGAATGCTTTGGAAACCTGTTCTCCTAAAAAGGCACACTATAGCTTCTCATTTTCTGCCTTCTGGCAGATCTGGTTTGAGTAAGCAGTCTTTAGAAGGCTAGAAAGACAACACTGCATAAAAATGTGTGTATTTCTGTAGGTTAAGATCCACAAGTGTAAGTACACTCTGGATTGGGGTAGAGAGAGGGACCGGGTGTACAGTTTGGCACATTATATTCATATAAAATATAATAGACCAGATGGTGAAACCATCACTACTAGTAACTTTTTGAGTCTTGCATACTATGTAATACAAACAGGATCACTTTAAACTACATGCATAACACCAAGAGGAAAAAAAAAAAAACCTTACAAGATGCCACATTGTATTCTTTCGGGGGAAAACAGGGACACAGATTCAAAAAGATACTAGATCATCAATAAAAATATCCAACTAAAATTTTACTATATTTATATAGGCTTACACACACACACACACATATCATTTTTAACATTCTTGTCACGTAAAGGACTTCAGATAAGTAAAACATCCAACTACTTTACTAGGCAAGATTTTCCCAAAGATAATTACACAGGAACAACCATTTAAAAATCAAACTGTTTATCATCTTAATCCACAAGGAAAAAATAATACTGTTTTAATCTTTCTGTTAAAATCTTGCGGTGGGCGGGAGGGGGGGTCACTTGAGTTACAAACAAGCAGTAATAATAGTATTAACACTTACCGGCCGAGTAAGGAATTAGAATCTTCCAGTTTCTCTAACGCCAGGATGGGAGTAGGTCTAGAAGCTCCTCTCTCAAAGCTATTTCCAAAACAGGTGCAGCCCGCTCGGGAGCATCCTGTTTATTTGGAGCAGCGCGGGCCTCCTCAGAGCGCTCGGACCCAGTCTGCGGAGCCCATGGTTCCCAGAGGCCGGACAACTTCGGCCTCTCTGGGCCGCCGGTGCTCCTCCGGCCCCTGTCGACAATTTTCCTGGAAGTTACTGCCGAGTTTAATCTGTGGATCAGGTGAGCTTCTCTGAGCCCTGCGCAGGGGTCGCAGCAGGCAGAAGAAGGTCCCTTTCGGTCTGTCACGGCCGGCCAGGGGGGTGCCGGGGCATCGGAGACGAAGCCCCTTAGCTGCTCCTGGCTGGGAGCCGGGCTGCCTTCGGCGACGACGGCGGCAGCGAGGACCGTGGCGGCGCAGTGGGGTCCCGGCTGTGGCCCGGTCCAAAGACGCTGTCCATCCCCGCCGGTGCTGAAGTGCGGGCCCGAACCCCAGGCCCGGCCCCGCGCCGCACTTTTCCCCACCGGCGAACGCGATCGGTTAGCTGTTCTTTCAGGCTCGTCTCCCCCGGCGCTTCTTACGCGGCAGGGCTAACCGGCTTTCCAAGATAACGGTCTCATGTTTGTCTGGGGGCACAGCTTCCGGACAGCATCTGCCGTTGGAAGCAGAAATCCGTGGGAAATCAGTTGTGAGCCTCTCCTGACTTTTCAGTGGCCGCGAACGAGTTTCCTGATGCTAGAAATGAACGGGAGCGCACGCACACGCGCGCGCACACGCGCGCACGAGAGAAGGAGGCGGGGAGAGAGAATAAATATAGATTATGTACCGTGGAAAATCCAGCGCTTCTGTGGGTCTCTAATTACATAAGATGGAAAGGGCTATTTCGGAAGACTCCTCAATCTCCATCACCCATGGTGGGTGGGGGGCGTTCAGATTCTGAGAAGCGCCTTGTGAAATTCCCAGGTTAGACACAGCACCGAGACCCTCTGAGCAGAAACGACAGGTTACTGTTCAATGAAAACACAGAAAATGAGAAAAGAAAAAGAAAGAAAAGGCCGCGATACCTTGTAAAGCGTTGCTAACTGGCTGGAAATCCTTGCCGAGCCTCTGGGAGGGGGTCGGGCGGGACGCGGACGCGTGAGCGCGGGGCTCTGAGCCGGGGAGGCAGCGATGCGCGCCGGGCGCAGGCTCCTTCCCCGAGGCCGGGTTGGCGCGCGTCCGCAGCCCCGGGCCCTGCAGGGCAGCGGGGGAGGCGGTCTCTCAAGGACCGATCGGGGGACGATAAAGTCAGCGGGAAAGATCGGTCGTCCCCGCCCTTCTAAGGCCGGAACGCAGCGCAGCCGGCAGGTCCCGGCTCGGGTTTCCGCTCTTTAGCCTGCTTCTGCTCGCTGCCCCCAGGCCTCGCCGACCCCTCGCCCCCGCGGCGCGCAGACCCCACCTCTGCCCGCGGCACTGGCTCTCACAGCTGCCGACCCCCGCACCAGGAGGGGCGGCGCAGGGGTCCCCGGGACGGCCACCGAGGGCTCCGCCGCCCACATTCGGCACCCGGTGCGGACGCGCGTGGGGTGAGGCGGGGGACCGAAATTCACTACGTTGGAACTGCTAGAGAGCTGATCAAAATTACGACCAAGGACTCATAGAAAAGAGGGAAAGTGTAGCTGGGGGTGAGGGTCGTACCACTGGGCACCTCTCCAGTCACTGAGATTACGAGTGTCATTTTCCGCGCCCGGAGATTGTTGGAGACCTGGGAGGGAACTCAAGAGGGAAGGACCAGGTGTGGAGTGAGGGCGCTGGAGATAAACGCGAATTTCCTGACTCGGGTCCCAGGCCCTCCTCGCGGCCGGGCGTTCAGAGTCCTCGTGCCGGATGCCGACAGCAGAGGGAGTCGTGGACGCAGCGCGGTCCTCCACGCCGGCGCGGGGTATCCGAGCTAAGCGGCTGGCGCCGCGCGTCCAGAGGGCTCCCCCAGGAACTAGGGGTGGGGGACGGCGTGGAGGCGGCAGCCAACGCGGCTCCGGTTGGCTCCCTCAAGGCTAAACGGAACTGGACCGGGGATCACCTGGGATGGAAATCAGACAGGCTCGTTATTCACCCCGGGAAGTCCACGGTTTCCTTAGACTTTGAGCCACCTCTCCGCCGCCTGGGCTCGAGCGGGTTCCCGCGAGGGCGCGTGGGGCGCTGGGGCTGGAGACGCGCAGGGGAGGCGGGTTGAGGGAGGCGCGGCGGCGGGCGCGGGTCCGACTCACTACAGGCCTCCAGTACCCGCTGAGCTGCGCTGGGGAACCTGCTCGTTCGGTGGGAAGGGGCGCGTCGCCCGCCCTCTATCGGGCCTTTGACCAGGGGCGCCGGTGACTGGGGCGCCGGTGGCTGGGGCGCCGGTGGCAGGTACGGAGGGAGCTCTCACACCGCGTCAGATGGAGCCATCCCGCCTTCACTAGACCCGCAAAGCTACTCAGAACGTTGTTACTTGGGGCGAATGTGGAAGCGTGTGTTTTGCTTTAGGGTCCGTGTGAAAGTAGACGGATTGCTGGGGATCTTGGTAAACGAAGTTTCTCTTTTCCTTGGACACATGCGTCTCTAGTGTCTGCAGAGACACGCTGTGTCATCCCCACAGACAAGCTTCACAAAGTGCGGATTTTGTGAGAGGACAAACACATCGCTTCCAGGTTTGGGGAGCTCGAACTGTTTGGGGAGCAGGTGAGTGAGAACGCTTTTCTCCGCAGAATTTAACCCGCTTGATGCGACTGATGGCATCTGTTATCTTCTCCCGACAAGTAGAAACAAGAATAATCGCAGAAATTTAACACATCAGATAAAAGAACCGTATTTAAATAAGACTCAGGGCACAAAGATGTGACTAATTAAATCATTTGCCATTGATTATTCAGACCTGGAGGGAGAGATTGCCTTTGTGGGGCTGGTTGACGGGGACTCACAGTCTCTCAGAGTCTTTTCCCCTGCCTCTGTCTCTGCCAGGAAGAGAAAAAAGAAAGTGTTGATTAATTTGAACTGTCAGTCCCAGTAAGATTTAGTTTGGTGTCTTTTTTTTTTTTTTTTTTTTTTGGAAGGAGAAGCAATATCTACTCCAAAATTTCCTCATCAAGTTGTGTAACCAGTTATGGAAATTAACATGATAGAAATTAAATGCAGTCTAACATCTGATGCTCCAAATGAATATAAATAAAGTACACAAACCAGGGAACAGATAAACTGAGATGAACATGAATTATTTAAAGAAAGTTCACCCTTAAAGCAGTTTCTTAAGGTTCATTTTAAATACTAAATTTTGTTATTATTTTTATAATATAAGCATAGTAAAATGTGAATGTAAATCTTCAAAGCAATACAATCTATGAAGCATAATTTTCACAAGAACCTGCCTCTTGAGAAATCTATATGCAGGTCAGGAAGCAACAGTTAGAACTGGACATGGAACAACAGACTGGTTCCAAATAGGAAAAGGAGTACATCAAGGCTGTATATTGTCACCCTGCTTATTTAACTTTTATGCAGAGTACATCATGAGAAATGCTGGGCTGGAAGAAACACAAGCTGGAATCAAGATTGCCGGGAAAATATCAATAACCTCAGATATGCAGATGACAACACCCTTATGGCAGAAAGTGAAGAGAAACTAAAAAGCCTCTTGATGAAAGTGAAAGAGAAGAGTGAAAAAGTTGGCTTAAAGCTCAACATTCAGAAAACGAAGATCATGGCATCTGGTCTCATCACTTCATGGGAAAGAGATGGGGAAACAGTGGAAACAATGTCAGACTTTATTTTTGGGGGCTCCCAAATCACTGCAGATGGTGATTACAGCCATTAAATTAAAAGATGCTTACTCTTTGAAGGAAAGTTATGACCAACCTAGATAGCATATTAAAAAACAGGGACATTGCTTTGCCAACAAAGGTCCGTCTATTCAAGGCTATGGTTTTTCCAGTGGTCACGTATGGATGTGAGAGTTGGACTAAGAAGGCTGAGAGCCAAAGAATTGATGCTTTTGAACTGTGGTGTTGGAGAAGACTCTTGAGAGTCCCTTGGACTGCAAGGAGATCCAACCAGTCCATTCTAAAGGAGATCAGTCCTTGGTGTTCATTGGAAGGACTGATGCTGAAGCTGAAACTCCAATACTTTGGCCACCTCATGTGAAGAGCTGACTCATTAGAAAAGCCTTTGATGCTGGGAGGGATTGGGGGCAGGAGGAGAAGGGAATGACATAGGATGAGATGGCTGGATGGCATCACCGAATCAATGGACATGAGTTTGAGTTAACTCCGGGAGTTGGTGATGGACAGGGAGGCCTGGCGTGCTGCGATTCATGGGGTCGCAAAAAGTCGGACATGACTGAACTGAACTGAACATCTGATGCTCCAAATGAATATAAATAAAGTACACAAACCAGAGGACAGATAAACTGAGATGAACATGAACTATTTAAAGAAAGTTCACCCTTAAAGCAGTTTCTTAAGGTTCATTTTAAATGTTTAATTTTATTATTATTTTTATAATACAAGCATAGTAAAATGTGAATGTAAATCTTCAAAGCAATACAATCTATGAAGCATAATTTTCACAAGAAAATTTTGTACCCTAGTATGATTACTGTGAATCTGAAACTAGGTCCTTCAGTCTCACTGTTTACAAAACTAGAATACAATGGCCACCCACTCAGCCCACCCTTCACACTGTAGGAATCTTAGAACACTGTATTAGTTTGTGAAACGTTTTGGAAACAGTTCTTTGGAAGAGGGAGTTTGAAATGCATATCAAAACCTCTATATGCTATGATATAAAGTAACAGTCATTTTATATGAAACTCAGACACTGGCTGAGTTGAGCCATTTTGACTCCATAAAATGTTTGTTAACCTCACTGAGTTACCATATGCAAATAATGTGTGTAAAACATCATATATCCTAATATATTTCTGTAAAAATAGGTTATATTATCATCTATGGAATATCCCTTGGTTGTGATTTCTACACGTCAGTTTCGAGAGTGGATTGGTAAATTTAGGGTTTCTGGTTTTGGTTAACATATTTTTCTTATTTGCTTCACTTTGTGTCTCCTGTTAGAAAGATAGGGTTACATGAATTCAATACTCACATCTGAATCCTTCTCACTTCATGGTTTCAACATGGCCAGTATGATTTCAAGCTGATTTTCTTTATTGTATTCAAGCGCAGCTAAATATTAATACTTAACCATTACTAAATATTTCTGAATTGGAACAGTGATCCTATTTATTTACTTCTGTGGGTTTTCTAATGAAGTGCTGCTGAGGGTACATTGTTTTGCCCCTTTTCATTTAAGACTCCTCCCTCAAGGGGTCTTACTTTACTTAGCCAAGGTGTTCTAGGCTACTGAGTCATCACCAAATAAGTCTAGAGGACTTCCATGACAAACTGAAACTATGATGGAACAATCAGATCAGACATACAAACATGGAGTCAGGTGGTCATGGAGGATCTGGGCTCAGACTTGGTCCTGCCTCCACTGAGAACTTGAACATTCTCTGAACTGCTCCAGGTGTCAGCACACCACCAGATGTACTTGGAACAGCAACTGACAGCTGCAGCCTTATTGTCTCAAGGTGACCTCTGGCTGTGAAGCCTTTCAGACCCAACCATCCTTGTTTGACAAGCAGCCTGCTCCTCGCCAGCCCCAGTTATGACTCTTGAGAAAAAACTCATGGAACCAACAGTAACCTTGCAATTTTTTTTATTTTTCCTTTATAAGCCTCCCCCATTTTGAAGTCAGGGGAACACAATTCAAATGCTTCTTGAATCTGTGTCTCCTGGGCTTTAGTCCTAACAAATAAACACCTTTTTATTTCAACTGGGTCTCCATTGCTCAGATCTTGGCTAACAGCTTCATGTTCATTTCCCTCTGTGATAGTTGAGCTCAGCTGTCTCCAGCTACAGGAAAAAGGTGAATGTATTAAATAACTTCAGAATTCCACTCACCTCAGATTAATTGAAGTACGAAGATCCATTGGTTAGCTTAATGTGGTTTTTGTTTCAGTGTGTGGGGGGCAGGAGGGGGGAGGGAATGGTGTCACAAGAGAGGTCAGAAAAACTCAGGAAATTAACTGGAACTCCCTGGAAGGGAGATTTCATTTTAGACAGTGTAGGTTGAGCACTGAGCTTTTTATTTTTTATCTTTCTTTTTAAAACAGGAAGTTCAGTGTGACTTGCCTCAAAAAGAATGCTGCTTTCTGCTACGTGGGTAAGATACTAGACTGTCTCGAGTATACTTCATTTCAAAATGGAAATAATGCAAGCTACTGAGTAGCCTTGGTAGATAGCCTGTGGCTGGGGCTCCAGGTATGGCGCATGCCCCTCCCCACCTCTTGGACAGACAGAAACAATGCCTGGGAGGACTTTCTTGTTCATTCACATCAAGCAGGGGACACAGCTTTATTCGAAGTGCATCCATGTAAATAGAACTGTTACAAGGATGTAGAGATCGCAGGGCAGGTTTTCAGTGCTGTGGAAATCACCCACAGGTCATCAAATCCTCCATAGTGGCAAGTTCCTAACTGCTGACAAAAAGCAAAACCATCTTCAAAGGGCCTCCTGCTGATTCAGCTTGTTTACAACAGCAAATATTTTTACACTGGCCAGTGACATACATTCTTTCTAATAAGCATGCATACATGGAGAGCAGCCCTGCTCTCCGGGCAGTGGAGGGGGGTGGCGGCGGGGGGGACTCATGATGGCCCAGGAGAAACTGACAAGGGAACCACTAATGGCGTAACTGGGCTTCCCTGATAATTCAAGGGGTGAAGGATCTGCCTGCAACGCAGGAGATGCAGAAGACATGGGTTCAATCTCTGGGCCAGGAAGATCTAGAGAAGGAAATGGCAACCCACTCCAGTATTCCAGTCTGGGAGATCCCAGGGGCAGAGGATCCTGGCTAAATAGTTCATGGAGTTGCAGAGATGGACATGACTGCATACCCACACACACTTGTGCTTTATACAAGTAATTTCCTTTAAAAAAAAAAGTGTGTTTGTATGATGGTGCATGCCTGTGTCTATATGTCTATATATGTAGATAAGAATAAATAAATATGACATTGACACCTCTAGCTGGTGCCCAATCATTTACAGAAAAATGTCTTGGAAATGTTAGCTAGAGAGTCTCATATACAGCTGTTCTTCTTTCTCTTTTCCTTGTACTGCCTTCTTTTGGGACCCATCTGATTAGACTCCTCTGTCAAAGTCACCAGTCCTTGCTTTATTTCCAACCCATCAGTCACCACTCTGCCTTCACTGTGTTCAGCTCTCTTACCAGACTCCAGAGCATGCTTCCAACCCACTTGGTGAGTACATCCCTGAAACTCAATACCCCCAGCTTCTGTGAAGTTGTTCACACTTGCGGCTGTTCTTCCTCGGTCTTCCCTGCTGGTACCTTCATGCTCAAACCCCTTCACTTTGGAAATTCACGTGACTTAGTTCTTGGGTCTTGCCTCTTCTGACTCTGTCATCTCTGCTTAAGTGATCTCATCCAGTCTCAAATGCCACCACTCTTAATATCATTTATATGACATTGACTCTTAAATCCATCCACTGAGCTCCAAATATACAGAGATACGAGTTGCATATTTGAGATCTCTTGAGATGTCTAGAAGCATTCAAGCTTGACCTGCCTGAATCAGCACGGAGTCGTCACCCCAGAAAAGCTGTTTCTCTGACCACAGTCTTCATGGAGTAAATGCACCCCCCACCCTCACGCTCAGTTAAAGCTCACAGTCAACAACCCACGTCTCAGTGTATGTCCTCCCTCCCCCACATGTCCAAGCAATCAGCAAGGACTTTTGCTTTTGTTCCTAAAATATTTCCAACCCACCCCCTTCCTCTAGGATAACATTTTTGCTCTGGCTCAGGGTCGCTAGGAGTCAGACACAACTGAGCGACTTCACTTTCACTTTTCACTTTCATGCATTGGAGAAGGGAATGGCAACCCACTCCAGTGTTCTTGCCTGGAGAATCCCAGGGACGGGGGAGCCTGGTGGGCTGCCGTCTCTGGGGTCGCACAGAGTTGGACACGGCTGAAGCGACTTAGCAGCAGCAGCAGCGAGGTGCTGTAATTTCTTATCTATCCAAAGGCCATAGTCCACTCATTGATCTCAGGATGACCGCTGTTCCCTGGGACTCCTTCTCTGCACAGCAGCAGGAATGCATTTTTGACGACATGAATCCTTCCATGTCACGCCTGTGCTCAGACACTCCCAGGGTTTCCCAGTGCCCTGGGAACAACACCTTGCTATGGCAGCCTGATGTGGCTCTCATCAACCACTCCCTTCTCCTGGTCACCTTCATCCCAAGTCCTCGTATTGACCAAGCTCAGTCCTGCCTGAAATACACCGCCCAACCTGAACTGTAACTCCCCCACCCACCCCCCCTGCCACAGATCTTGACAAGTCTGTCTCCTTCTTTGCCATCAAGTCTCAGCTCAGAGGTCACATGATCAAAGAGGCCTCCATTGACCAGCCAGTTCAAGTTTTCCCCCTAGTCCCTTTGAACATCCATCAAGGTGTTTTAAGGTCTATAACAAGTACTACTCTGGGAACATATTAATGCTTTTTTTTATATTGATTGTTCTTTCCTACTATAACTTGGACAGCAGGGAAGCAAAACCTTGGTGCCTTCTGAGTCCCCTTCCTGAAAAACAGTGTCCAGCACACAGCGGGTGTTCCATAAACAGTTAGTAATTGATTAACAGTGGAAACTCTGTGATAATTGCTAAGAGTACAACAGTAAACAAAATGATGTCTTTGTTCTTCAGAACTGCAAAATATTTGTTATTTATAGGAGTAAGAGCTTTAACACTGTGGTTACTTTTTTTTATAACAATAGCTTTTTAAAAAAATATGCTCATTTATTTTGAAACTATCAAAGGTGTATTTTCAAGGTTTAATAAGGATTTATTTTTAAAGAGATTTCACTTCATATGCTTCCATAATTACAATCTTCAGCTAATTAGCTAGATGGATATTCATGTTTAAAATTACAAAAATTATTCATTGTCTGGAGAAAACAAAAGTAAGAACATAGGCAGAGATTTTATTTTCAACCTTCCCCTAATTCTCTTTGCTCTGCATTTGTTATGCTTTTGTTATTTTTGTTTCTGTATAAAGAATAGTTATGTAATTATTTTTATTTATAAATGCATCTACTATTATAACAGCAAGTATAATGACTATGGAAAAACTAGGAAAGAATGAAGAAAACAGCCTGGCACATCCTTACCAATTACATCACAATTTTTATGTATTTTCTCCTAAACATGTTTCAGTGCATCATCTCAACCCCTGTTAAAGTATCACAGCTTACTTCCAATTGTTACTAATACTCAGTTTGTAAGATTTTAATATGTAATAAAATATGTAAGATTTTATTCTGTTGTTATAAGATCTTTGTCCTCACTTTTAAAGGCTACATATAATGTGAAAGTAACATAATTGGTCATATCTTTATTTTAGGACATAGACTGGATTTTTATATTATTTATATTAAGAGTTTCATGAATATACCTTCCCTATTATTTGCATGATTTTGTGGATGGGAGAGCCAAAGAAATATAAATACTGGTTTAAAGTAGTTGCTTGTTTTATGGTTCACAGTATATGCCGTGTGTGTGTGTGTGTGGTTGTGTGTGTGTGTGTGTGTGTGTGTGTGTGTGTGTGTGAGTGAGACAGAGAGAGAATGTAAGAGAGGAAGTTACTTGACCACCCTGCCTCACTGGGGAGATCACTGACCGTGAACCTCATGGACGTGATTTAATAAATGCTGCTTTGCTGTTTTTCTCTCCAGGACCCACTGTTTATAATGTGAGATGAAGCCTGATTTCAAGTCCTTGAGACTCTCTCTGTGGGCTTATATTTGTTCTTTTGCTTTTTCCACATCTTAATATGTGTTGTCACATTACACACCTCTTGTAATATTAAATTTTCAACCATTCACGAGGATAACCATCTGTCTTGTCAAAGTCTACTCCCAGTCCCCCAAAAGCGAGTTCTGTAAATGCTAGAACACACCAAAAAAAAAAAAGTCAAATCACCCCCAAAATGCCACTTGAGTGAGGTAAAAGCACATTCCCAGCCACGCTTCTCTGGGTGATGAGCACAGAATGTCTTTTCAGTTCTCTCCTCAGTTCCTCCATGGAAAGTTCAGATCTATTTTAAGTAAGATCATTCCAAACATAAACTCACTCAGGTTTTCATAGCAGACAGTTTAAAAGAAAAGACAAGGAAACAAAAAGTCTTTTTTTTTTTGCTTTTCTAAAATACATACATATTTTCCATAATTATTGGAACCAAACACAATACCAAGGACAACATATAAAAATTTAAATTTGTGATGGATTCCCATAACTATGGATTGCATACAAATATTGCTGTCTTTTCACACTGATTTGTTGCCCTGTCATAGTCTCTTAAGTAAAGAAACCAACCTCTGGCAGGGAGGCAAACTGAGTTGCCTGAGTTCTAATCTGTCTACACAACAGACCACAGACAACCTTCAGTTCAGAAACACGCCCATGTATAAAGCACATCCATCCACCTTTACCTAGCAATTGGATTGATTGAATTCACAGATTTAATCAATAGCCTCTGTATCCATACTTTGCAATGATACTCTGCAGTTTTCATGAAGAGTTGGGATCTATTTCTCCACCCCTTGAATCAGTGTCATTTCAGGATTTGCTGTTATCAATAATTCCAGAAGTGATGGTGTGTTTCTGCCAGATCTGGGTGTCCAGAGCCCTTGAACCCTTTGGTCTTCTTTTGAACTTTTTCCAACCAGGAAAAAAAGGACAAGCTAGTTAGAGGGAAAGAAACGTTGTTTGGTAGAGCTAGGTCCTCTCAGCTAACACTGACCCAGCCCAGCCATCCCCTAGCACTGCAGAACCTTATGAATAAAGGCCAAATGTGGTTATCATCTTGGAATAAAGTTCATTTTAGAGTGTGTGTGTGTAATTTAAATAGTATAGTTTCTCTATAAAAACTATACATATAAACTACAGTATATGAATACAGTTGGAGAAATATTTTCATGCCAAGCAAATGCATGTTCTATAAGTTTTTATATCTCTATGTTTTTATTAACACTCTTAATTAGTTGAAAAATTTTTTACTTCTCTTCCTCTGAGTACAGATTTTCATGTTCAAGAGGAGTCCTGATTTCTCAAAGTTGTACTAAGATTTCTGGCTGATGTTTATTTACCATCTGTAATATCCAGAAGTTTATATTTCAATCTTATTTTATTTTTGTCTTTCCTCCTTTACTTTTGCTCCCAGTCCCTTCTTCTCTTCTGCATTTTCATAATTCTGTTGTGGCTTTTTCCTTCTTCTTCCTCTCCTCGTCCTTCTCTTCTTACTCTTTCTAGTTTCTCTTCTATATTGAAAAATACTGAAAAAAGCAAGACAAAGATTCCAGAACCAGCAGTGATGTCTGTGTACAAAGCAAAATTTGTCTGTGCCTTCTGATGTTTTCCCAAATTGTGCTAAGAGCATACTCTGCCATCTCAAGTTTCAAAGATGTTAATAATCAGGGTTTGTCTTTATAAGGAAAGTACATGCTCCTGTCAAGTTGAGTCCAGCTCTTGCAATTTCAGGGACTATAGCCCTCAAGTCTCCTCTGTCCACAAGATTTTCCAGACAAGAATACTGGAGTGGGTTGCCATTTCCTTCTCCAAAAGCTTTTCCTGCCCCAGGGATCAAACCTGAGTGTCCTGCATTGGCAGGTGGATTCTTCGCCACTGAGCCACCTGGGAAGACTTGTATAAGCAGCATCCCTATTATATTTAAACAGCCCCTGGTTCTTGTGAGATTCTAATAGTCTAGAACAGCTCCTTGTGATAGTCACTCATTGTGTCCCTTCATCTCTTTATTCAGCAGCCAGTTAGCAAATGATACTGGGTGACTTCTCTCTGCAGACCGCTTGCCAGCGCTTTTCTCTTTCTAACTTTTATTGGAGATAGTTGATTTACAATTTTGTTAGTTTCTGCTGTAAAGTGAATCAGTTCAGTTCAGTTCAGTCACTCAGTCATGTCAAACTCTGCCACCACATGGAGTGTGGCACGCCAAGCCTCCCTCCATCACCAACTCCCGGAGTTTACTCAGACTCCTGTCCATTGAGTTGGTGATGCCATCCAACCATCTTATCCTCTGTCGTCCCCTTTTCCTCCTGCCCTCAATCTTTCCCAGCATCAGGGTCTTTTCAAATGAGTCAGTTCTTCACATCAGGTGGCCAAAGTATTGGAGTTTCAGCTTCAGCATCAGTCCTTCCAATGAATATTCGGGACTGATTTCCTTTAGTATGGACTGGTTGGATCTCCTTGCAGTCCAAGGGACTCTCAAGAGTCTTCTCAAACACCACAGTACAAAAGCAACAATTCTTTGGCACTCAGCTTTCCTTATAGTCCAGCTCTCACATCCATACATGACTACTGGGAAAACCATAGCTTTGACTACACAGACTTTTGTTGGCAAAGTAATGTCTCTGCTTTTTAATATGCTGTCTAGGTTGGTCATAACTTCCCTTCCAAGGAGCAAGTGTATTTTAATTTCAAGGCTGCAGTTATCAACTGTAGTGATTTTGGAGCCCCTCCAAAAAAATAAAGTCTATCACTCTTTCCACTGTTTCCCCATCTGTTTGCCGTGAAGTGATGGGATCAGATGCCATCAGATCTTAGTTTTCTGAATGTTGAGCTTTAAGCCAACTTTTTCACTCTCCTCTTTCACTTTCATCAAGACGCTCTTTAGTTCTTCTTCACTTTGTGCCTTAAGAGTGGTGTCATCTGCATATCTGAGGTTATTGATATTTCTTCTGGCAGTCTTGATTCCAGCTTGTGCTTCTTCCACCCCAGCGTTTCTCATGATGTACTCTGCATATAAGTTAAATAAGCAGGGTGGCAATATACATCCTTGACATACTCCTTTTTCTATTGGGAACCAGTCTGTTGTTCCATGTCCAGTGTTAACTGTTGCTTCCTGACCTGCATACAGATTTCTCAGGAGGCAGGTCAGGTGGTCTGGTATTCCCATCGCTTTACGGATTTTCCATAGTTTGTTGTGATCCATACAGTCAAAGGCTTTGGCATAGTCAATAAAACAGAAATAGATGTTTTTCTGGAACTCTCTTGATTTTTCGATGATCCAATGGATGTTGGCAATTTGATCTCTGGTTCCTCTGCCTTTTCTAAGTCCAGCTTGAACATCTGCAAGTTCACGGTTGACATACTGTTGAAGCCTGGCTTGGAGAATTTTGAGCATTACTTTGCTAGCGTGTGAGATGAGTGCAATTGTGCAGTAGTTTGAACATTCTTTCCCATTGCCTTTCTTTGGGGCTTCTCTTGCTGAGGCTTCTCCGAAAGTGAATCAGTTATGTATATACATATATCCCCTTTTATTTAGATTATTTTTCCATACAGGTCTTTATAGAGTATTGAGCATTTCCCTGTTCTATATAAAAATAGGTAACTAATAATGCTGGGCACTTTTCTGAGTGTAGAATCAGCAGCAGTGGAGGAGAGACCTGTTTGTAGTGACCACAGGGAGCGGGGCCAGTCCTGGGTTCCCAGTGAAGGACAGTGCAGGTGAGAGAGCATCACACTGCCTTGATACACCCCCCACCATTTCCCACCCAGCCACAAAACATAGCCAGGAGGGTGTGAATAGAAAAGAATTCAGGGAAAAATAAATGGATCAATGGCAATTACTCTAGTTACAGAAAGAAATTAAGACTTTAGTAATGCTTTATTTCATTATTAGGAAGTTCCCTCAAATCAAGGATCCAATAAGTAAAATAACATAGCTAATCAAGTCCATGTTGCAAAGTGAGCCCCCTAACCCCATCTCCTCCTCAGGACCCTTGGCCTCATGGGTAGAAATTTTGTATAGAGTCTTAAACATTTGCTATTTTGCCTCCATGCATTCTACCTAGAGAAAAGCAAATATTTTTCAAGAATTAGTAGAAAACCCTAGAATTCATGCACAGAGAAGAGAGACACTATGTCTCATACTAATAATTAGAGTTACTTTCCATCTAAAGCCTAGTTAATACTACCCCAGTTTTGGAGACAAATATATGTTTATACACATATTTTATTTCTGAATTTTTATGCAACAAATAAGTAATGGTTTGGAATAGAAAAAATGGGCATGAGTGTCTGCTCTAGGCTGTCATGTTAAATTCAAAATCATTTAGAATAGAAGTCCCTTTGGATCAGAAGTGACATAGAAATATTCATGAGGAAGAATTTGTATGTTTAAAAATTATAACATAGTAACATAGTGATGGTAGAAAATGAACATTTTTATAAGAATTATTGTGATTCTTTCTTCCTTACCCACACCCACCTTTGATTTAAAAGGCAAGTGTCTTTCATCCCCACTACGAGAAAGGGAAGTAGGTGTTGGGATGGGGAGTTTCTCTGTGGAGCTGCTACATATCTGGGGACAGCTTCTGTCCTGCCTCAGTTTTTCAAGGATGTCTGCACAGCAAATGTCCGTGGAATGCAGAGGGGCAGAGTGCCTTCTTCCAGGTGGAAGGAAGACATTTCCTGACCAGGATAATCAAGACAGTGTCCCCCTGAGGAGGCAGAAGTTGAGCGGGTTTGCTTGCAGCCGCTTTATGAACTAGGGATCACGTGAGTTTCTCCACTGTAACACAGACCTGCCCTGTGTAAAGTGTGTGCAGCAGCCCCACCACCTGCAGCATCCCTGTGGGCGGAAGGACAAGAGAAAAGGGTGTGAACCCAAGGCTCCTTCTGTTCACTGTGTCCTGGGTAAAACGCCCCTGGTTTCTGGCTCCAGTCTTGAATCTTTGGCCAGCATCCTTCAAGTGCACAGGCTCACTTAGCTTCAGGGAGGGCAGATGCTCAGACCCTTCAAGTTCTTGACATTAGAGGACAGAGAAAAGGCTTGCAGAAGCCCACGTGGTGCTGGCGAGAAATCATGGCGCTAAATCAGGCAAAACGGTTCATCCAGATCCTTAGCTGTTAGTTTATTTGAACTCCAGGGAGGGAAGGAAACACAAACATCTAACATAACCCCTACTAGGAAAATAAATTTAGGATTTTAAACTTAATGTATGACTTTGCCCAAATTATTAATTTAAATCCAGAGGCAAGTCAACTGGTGATACACTAATTTACAGAATTTTCAACCATCTGACCTTTGCCAGCATGATTTTATCTGCAAAACCATCAAAAGCTTGGCTGAATTAATCATTACTGAACATTTTTTAAATGAAGCAGGAATCTTCAAACATGAGGAAACTAAGAAGGACTAAAACAACCTGTCTTCTGTGAATTGACTCGATGAATGGATGTGGGGTTACACTATTGGCCACGAGATAGACAGATAAAATCAATGCATTCTGTCTGTGCTAACTTTTAAAGGGGAGAAAGCACCAGGAAAGGGGGCAAGCTGGCAGAAGGGAGAGCTGCAGTGTTGTTAATCGTCTCATATTTCTAGGAGAGGACTGTATCCAGCTACTGTAGAGAAAGAAAAACAAGTCTCCTCAACTTCCTCAGGTTCAGTGACTGAGCCTGCTCTTTAAACTGGCAAAAGACAGATTCACAGATTCACAAAAAGGTTTATGCTACATGTGTGTGGGTGGCTCCACAGAAAAGGAGTAGCCCCCCAAAGAAGCCCTTAGTTCTGGCAGCTGATACTCCCTCTTAACAAAGGACAATACATCATGGAGACTGCCTGGAGGAGGAAGAGGGGTGTGGCGTGGAGGGATGGTGAATCGTGGGAGGAAATTCTTGAGGATAGCTAATAGAAGGTAAGAGTTATTTCGGGAAGTTTGCTTATAGACTCACGTCAGCGAGGAGTCCAGAGACAAACAGTGTCCTCGAATAAGAGTTATTCTGTTCTTCTGCTGTAGAGAAGGACCCCTTCACAAAGAGGAATTTATGCTCTGCTTTTAGGTAGAAGAAAGAGAAATGGGTTTGATCTCTGGGGCTGGAAGATCCCATGGAGAAGAAAAAGGCAACCTACTCAGTGTTCTTGCGTAGAAAATCTCATGGACACAACTGAGCACGGGGGCGGGCAGGGTCCCCCTCTGCCACCGTTGCTCACTTGCCCTCACCTCTCACGAATTGCCATGCCATCCTGGCATGATTTGGGCTAGCACAGTCTGGTCCCCTTTACTGCTCAGATGCAATGGGAAACTGTATCCTTTGTGAAAGCTCAGAATGTGCTTCTCAGGCTTACTCTGACAGCGATCACCACAAAGTACCTGATTTCCGCATCAAGAGAACAGCTGGTCAACTCTAATTATTTACTTCCCTGAAGTTGCACTTAACCTACCTTCCATTCTAATCAACATTTACCTTGAATATACAGACTGTCACGTGAATGTCAGTATGACTCCTAATTTGGTTAGCTTTCATTACGATGAACAAAGGCAGGTCTACACTGGAGGGGGCTACGCATGTTACGTGCTATACACACAGGCATCAGGTGGGTCCTTGAAATGTTTGAACACGGGGGGTCCTATGAGCCATGTAAGTTGAATGGGAGCATATACATGCATCTTTCTGATAAAAGTGTCACAGCTCTTGTCAGAGTCTCTGGCCGCTGTGTGTGCGTACAGTTGTGTCCAACTCTCAGTGACCCCACTGACTATAGCCCACCAGACTCCTCTGCCCATGGAATTCCCTAGGCAAGAATCCTGGAGTGGGTTGCCATTTCCTTCTCCAGGGTATCTTCCCGACCCAGGAATTGAATCCACATCTCTTGCATCTCCTGCACTGGCACTGTGCCACCTAGAAAGCCCACTAAAGGTATTGATGTCTGTGGTTCAGCTAAGGGGAAAAGGAACCCTGTGTGCTAAAGACTGCCCATCGAACACCACCAGTTCCTTACTCAGAACACGTGGGTCAGGCAACTATCCTAAGTGTAAGCAGGTAGGAAAATCATGTACATGGTCATTTCTTCTTCCTTTTCTTAGCCATTTGTAAGCCAATAGCGTCTAGAAAAAAACAAAGAGTCACCGTGATTCCCCTGCACCAAAAGTCTTTGCTGAACAGCTGTCAGTAAATAGTAGGGTTTTGTCTTTCACCTTGTTTCCCTCCACTAAGAAGGGTGTTTCCCAGGTGATCGCCCAGGGGCACTTACAAGGCTGAACAGTCCCAGCCTGTTCTTCAGAAGTGCCTCCCATAGCTCAGGTCACATTTCATCACAGAAGCACCTAGCGAGGCCAGCTGCGTAGGACGCTCCCATCACAGGGATTCTGTGTGGCCTTGATATGAGAACGCAGATGCCATATGCTTACCTGAGCACAGTGCCTGCTAGAGAACAGAGTGCCACCCTGAAGGAGGTGCACACACACACACACCACACACACACACACTGACATCAGAAACAAGCCACAGCAGGCTCGCAGGCCTCCAAGAGCATAAGAGCACGCGGGTTTGTCTCCGTGCTTCCTGCTGAGATCCAAGTTAATACAGTTTAAATTACTTAGAGAGGGAGATGCAGCTTCGTCCACATTACAGACTTTTAATTATCTTTTAAGCAGCACGTCTTTTGGTACAAGGTACACTATGAAGTAATTTAACTGACGTTTAAATTCAATGACTTGTGAAAGTTTATTGCCTTTCAGATGTGTGTTTATTCTCTTGAGCATTGCACTCAGTGCCTGTGTTGGACCAACACACCTCAATTTATTCACCTTCGAAAGAAGCAGTCTTACTTTCTGATGTACAAGAATCATTTGTCAAGTCGTAGGTTACCAGGAAGTGGCCATGTTCTTGTAAAGTTCCTTAACATGAGGCATTTTCACATCACAGCTGCCTGGACACAGGAAGGCAACCATCATGATGTTGATGAATGGCTATTGTTATTATTGTAATAGTAATAATAGCTATGTCTGCTGCTGTTTCTAAACGTCATGCACTCCTCTGAGTTCTATCATCCTCTCTTTACTGACACTAAAGCTGAGGTTCAGCTACTTGCAAAACTATGAGTAGCAAATGAAGAGCTATTCTCAAACTTGAGCAACTGAAGTTCCAGGCTCAGGCTTATAGCAGAGCTAAGAGGTAAATGTAGTCACAGTTTCCTTCTTATAATCCCCCTCCTATTCAGCCCTCCATAGAATAACTTTTTCCCATGGATTTATACTGTATTTATGGCAATATAGAACTATAAATATTGACTTGCTCTACTTTTACTCTGAAGCTGGCTAGTTTATTTGACAAATATCTGAAATGCCACCTGTTGGATTGGAATTCTATAGTATAATAAATGTATGTCAATCACATGTACACAAAGGGTTCCTTGTGGCTCAGCTGGTAAAGAATCTACCTGCAGTGTGGGAGACCTGGGTTCGATCCCTAGGTTGGGAAGAAACCTTGGAGAAGGGAAAGGCTACCCACTCCAGTATTCTGGCCTAGAGAATTCCATGGACTATATAGTCCATGGGGTTGCAAAGAGTCGGACACAACTTAGCAACTTTCACTCACACGTACACAAGGCAGTTGAAAAATACTAATTTTTTTGGTAAGATTGTAAATCTTAAATTGCTAAAATCATGTACAATCTGTATGTAAACCATTTTCTTTCTGTATCTACATAACTGCAGATAACTGAATGAGGTTATTTGAACACATATTAGATATGAAAGTGTTAGTCGCTCAGTAGTGTCCAACTTTTGCAACCCCGTGGACTGTGTAGCTCACCAGGGTCCTCAGTCTATGGGATTGTCCAGGCAAGAATACTGCAGTGGATCACCATTCCCTTCTCCAAGGGATCTTCCTGACCCAGGGATGGAACCCAGGTCTCCTGAATATCAGGCAGACTCTTTACTGTCTGAATCACATGCTAAATTTAATTCAAAAGTACATATTTCAATGGCCCTACTTCTGTCAAAGTGCCCTCTTGATTTAAGGAAACCCTGCCTCTCCCCAGGAGTGGCCTCACGCCCAGGAGCTGGAAGCTGACAGTAGTTCACGTAGTGACAGAGCTCCGTATTCAAGGACAGAAAGCACTTACATCCTGGAGATGGCAGCACGCTGTCTGTGCTGCCCCTGTTGATGTGGCTACAGGGCCCCAGGAGCCGGCGGCTCTGGTTTATTCTCCTTTACAACGTCTACATCTAAATGTGGCTCCTTGCACCCTAACAAGTCAGATGCCCAGGACCTCAGCCTTTCCCTTGAGAACCATGAGCCAACCAAGCCCATGGTGGCTTCTAGAGCCAAGGTTGTCCGGCAGGGGGGACCCTGCCCTCCACGTTGTGTGGTCTGGCTGAGCCCTCTGCTGTGAGATGCAGCCCCAGTCACAACCCTGCCCCCGCACTCAAGCAGCTATCTATGATGTCCTGCGACCCCAGACATGGCCATTACAGCCGCATGTGGCTTTGTTCTGATACTGGGAAGTGGCAACAGCTTCAGGCTTGTCGCCTAAGGTATGTGCTGGCATCTGTTCCCTCCAGCTTAGCCATCTCAATTCATTTTCTCTTTTTTCCAATGTTCATGTGCATTTAGACCCTACCTTCAGACCCAGGTTTAACCTTCAACCCTCCCAGAAAGCTTAGCAAAGCAAGGATAAGGACACTCAGCATCTTGTTCTTTCCTGGAGGATAAACTTGCCAATGGGATGCAATCTCAACCTCTGTAGACTAAAAATTAGTCACAACCTGAAAATAGAGAATTATTTTATTTGGTGGGAGGGTTTATTTGGTGGGACTCGGAGCCCAGGAGACAGCATCTCAGTTGCTCCGAGAAAACTGCTCCAAGGAGGCAGGAGGTGGAGTCAGACTATATACAAGTTTGCAACAAAGGTAGCAGGTGGTCTGAATATCAAAGATCAGATATCAAGCGAAGAAATTTCACATTCTGTGTATGGAATATGCAAGCTCACTGAATTCATTCCTTTCACGTGCACCTCAGCTATCTGGGGCCAATCCTGTTTCCTTGTTTGCCTGGAGGAGTGACAGGTGGCTGCCTCTCACATTCCCCGAACTCCTTAGTGGTCACCATGGAGGGAGTGGCAGAATTCCCTGGGTCACAGTTTCGGGAGCGCTCATTCACATTTGGAGGCCAGGAATCACTGATAGCTGTGATATTTCTTGTTTATTTATATGGTAAGAGATATTTTCATTTCACACCTCCAGTCATCTTTCAACCCTTCACAAGTTCATTCTGGATCTCATTTTAATTTCTACAGTGTATCAGAATTGACTATGACTTTGACAGAAACAGCACAATCATTATGTGAAGGGTCCCTCTAGGTCATAATTTGCAGAAAAGTTAAAGGTGATTTTTCACTATATTAAAATCTGATATGTTGAATGATAACAATGTTCCACCTGCATTTTAATGATTGTATCATTTTCATATAAATAAAGATTTTCATAGGCAACACATCCTTTGCTGTGGTCACCTGCTGTGAGGCCCGTAATAAAAAGTGAAGTCTCAATTATGCTGCAAGCATTATTCTTATAATGCTCTAAAGTGGAAAATTCACACCCTGAAAAGAATATTTTGTCAATATTTCTCTACTGTCAACATGAGGCTGGATGACAGCCACTGCCCTGCCTGCCTGATTTTATTTTTAATCAGGAGGTAAAAATTACAAGTAAAAGCTGCACAACGTGGGGAAATTAATGATGATATAAAAATTTGTTTCAAAAAAGATGGATGTGCATTTCTCACTCATCAAGTCAGGGAAGACTTTGGGGTTTTGGAGCAGCTCCTTAGAAAGTGGATTGCATGCTCAAGGCAATTGAAAGCTCAGGGCAAAGAGAGAGTAAATAAAGTATATGTTGATATTTTTCAGAAAACTAGAAATTTACACCAGGGCGGTATAAATAGCAATGTTGTTGTGTTTTTGTTTTTGTTTTTTTTTGCGTTTATACTAGACATACTTAAAAAGATAAAATGGATGCAAAAGCTAATTTCAAAAGCCATAAACAGTAGGTGTGCCAGCATGTAAATTGCCCCCAAACAGTGCAAGCTTTAGTGTTCTAGAATATCATTTCCCTTCAAAAAAATTTCAGTGGGAAAACAGATCAGCAGAACATACAGAGGGCCAATCAAAGTGCCTTATTAGGTTTTAGCCATCTCATTCTTGGGGTTATTACTTAAATTTTACATCCAACATATACAATAACATACATTTCTCTTAAAACAGTGTTTGTGTGAATTGCATTTCATGCTGTCTATTAGTTGGCTGTATTTAAATTGCCATCATATTTCTGCATACATACTTCCAGAGGAAAAGGCCTGCCAATAAATCTGATCCTTATGGAAGCAACGTGGAAGAGGATTGGGTAAAACCAGGTGTCCGGCGATGAAGAGCCCACGTCTCTTACATCTCCTGCCTTGGCAGGTGCATTCTTTGCCACTAGTGCCACCTGGGAAGCCTTTGAAAAACCCTGGGGTGACAGTAAGACATGCTATTCAGATTGTTTTGGGTCATAACTTTCAAAGTCATTAACTACCAGGTGTTTACTTTAGATATGGATACATACAGCTGTTTCAATTAATTTAATTTCATTCCAACTGTTGAAATGACTCAAAAGAGGACCTTTCCAAGGGTTAGCCCTTTCCAGGAAGCCAAGTGGACAGAGTTGGTCCTGATCACACCCAGGTTTGGAATCTGCACAGTGACCGTCAGAATCCAGAGTCCTCTCAGGACAGCAGCATGGGAGGAGAGTGCTGGAATTGTCCCCATCTCCTGCTGGGTCTGGGGAAATACATGGGTCAGCTTTGAACTCAGAATGTCGGCTGGGGCTCTGTTGATTTCTGTTCTTTGAGATGTGCTTGCAGGGACATTTCAGGACTAGACAATGTTGGGCTGAGAAACATACTGGAAATATTGAAATGTGTAAATGATAACCTTAGAGATTTCTTTGGAAACTATTATAGAAGTGTTTTTAAATGATTTGGAATATATTTATTTAAATGAATTACAAACATATTAGATCATAAGAGTAACTAATGTTTGGATAGAAATTTACAATTTTGTGTGGTCAGGCTCCTTAACTTTAAACAAACTCGTGACCCTGGGATGGTATCTCAATGTAGATTCGAGGCACATTTCCAGGTTCTGATGAGATGGGGGACATTTTTATATCTTTATTTACCATCCAATTTCCCTCTATTTAAGTAATTGTTCAAGCCCCTTGATTATCTGTGTCATAAAGATATGCTCCAATATGAATTTCAGGTTTTTGATGGATCCATTTGGTCTTTGATGTGCATGAAGTGATTTTATGCATGTGGTGTGGGGTATGGGTTTTCTTTCAACCATATGGATGCCCGTTTAAAGTTCCAGACTTCCTTTTGGATTAATAGTAATAAATTCTGTCTAGGCAAAAGCAGTTTTGAATGTTGATCTTAAAGATCAGAGATCTTTCCCTTAGATTTTGGTCTTATAATTTCTTACTAACTTGCTAGTTTTTGAGAAGCTTTATGAAGTATTCCAGGCTTCCCAGGTGGCTCTAGTGGTAAAGAACCCACCTGCCAAGGCAGGGGATATGATCGATGTAGGTTCGATCCCTGGGTCAGGAAGATCCCCTGGAGGAGGGCATGGCAGCCCATTCCAGTATTCTTGCCTGGAGAATCACATGGACAGAGGAGCCTGGCGGGCTACAGTCCATGGGGTGGCAAAGAGCTGGACACTACTTAGTGACTAAACAACAGCATACCGCTGAAACTTAAAAACCTAATGTTTGTTGACACAGATAATCAAGGGGCTTGAACAGTTACTTAAATAGAAGGAAATCAAATGTCCTATAATAATTGAATAATGAAAAGATACCATAAAAATCAACTTCTTGAAAAATCAATACAAAACATGCTATGCCTTAAATTCAATAGACTATCAAACTCAAAATTATTAGGCATATCTTTAAAACGTTTTATTGGAATATAGTTGATTTACAGTTCTGTGTTAGTTTCTGCTGTACAGTAAAGTGAAAGCGAATCAGTTACATATATACATGCATAAATATGTCCACTCATTTTTTAGATTCTTTTCCCATATAGGTCATTACAGAGCCCTGAGCAGAGTTCCCTGAGCTCTACAGTAGATCCTTATTAGTCATCTATTTTATATATAGTAGCATGTACATGTCAATGCCAATCCAAGTACTAATTCCTCCCCCGACTCCTGGCCTTACCTTTCTGTAACAAGTTTTTTCTACATCTGTGACTCTGTTTTGTAATTAATAATTTCTTATCCAGTTTTAGTATTGACCCAATATTACCGACAGTAAACAAGCTCCCAATCCTATGGCTTAAAATGATAAGTGTTTACTGTGTCTGTGTGTCTGGGGATGAGCCGTCAGGGCCTGGCTCTGAGCTGCAGGCTTGGTCAGGAGGCTTCTGTGTCTCCGCCTCCAGGGACCTACAGGACCAGGGGCCAGCGAGCGTGCCATGGTCCTGGCAATGGCAGCGCATCTCAAGCTTCAACTTGTATCACTTCTGCCAACATCTCTTTGGACAAAGCCAGTCTGTGGAGGGAGGAGACCACCTCCCCCCACCCCACCCCGAGGTAAAAGCTGCGCAGTATCCAAGCTCAGGTCTGGAGAACCATGGCAATAACCCCACCCTCCACCTGCTCTCCATCAGCATGTGAAGGCTCACTGGAAGAACCGCATCGCCCCCAGAGGGCAGACATGGTTTAAGCCCCACATGATCAGTTATCAAAGCTTGCTAAACTAGGTGAGTCTTTCAATTACATCCGTAACATTTATGGGGTTTTTTGGTGTGGAGAATATTGGAAGCTAGATGAGCATGATTCCTAAATCTCTTCACACATAATACTCTGAAAATGTAATATAAACCTCACATATCAAGTGTCATGAAAATCACACAACTACAAATTTATTAGCCACACTGAAACCACATCACTGGCATGGCAAGAGGTGTGTGTTCATTACAGCTATAGAGAACACACGTGTGCAAGCTTTCATGTATAATATATAGAGACATTAACCATATATTTTGATGTATATTGGCTTTCCAGATGGTTCAATGATAAAGAATCCACCTGCCAATGCAAGAGATGCAAGAGATTCAGTTTTAATCCCTGGGCCCAGAAGATCCCCCGGAGAAAGGATTGGCAACCCACTCATGTATCCTTGATCTCTCTTTGGAGGGTTGAATGCATTTAGAAACCAAACACATCCCCATGAATAATGTTATATTGATGTCTTTAGTTCAGTTCAGTTCAGTTGCTCAGTCATGTCCGACTCTTTGTGACGCCATGAATTGCAGCACGCCAGGCCTCCCTGTCCAACACCAACTCCCAGAGTTCACTCAAACTCACGTCCATCGAGTCAGTGATGCCATCGCACCATCTCATGCCCTGTCGTCTCCTTCTCCTCCTGCCCTCAGTCCCTCCCAGCATCAGTCTTTTCCAATGAGTCAACTCTTCTCATGAGGTGGCAAAAGTACTGAGGTTTCAGCTTTAGCATCATTCCTTCCAAAGACACCCAGGGCTGATCTCCTTTAGAACAGACTGGTTGGATCTCCTTGCAGTCCAAGGGACTCTCAAGAGTCTTCTCCAACACCACAGTTCAAAAACATCAATTCTTCGCAGCTCAGCTTTCTTCACAGTCCAACTCTCACATCCATACATGACCACTGGAAAAACCATAGCCTTGAATAGATGGACCTTTGTTGGCAAAGTAATGTCTCTGCTTTTTAATATGCTGTCTAAGTTGGTCATAACTTTCCTTCCAAGGAGTAAGCGTTTTTTTAATTTCATGGCTGCAATCACCATCTGCAGTGATTTTGGAGCCCAAAGAAAAATAAAAGTCTGACACTGTTTCCACTGTTTCCCCATCTATTTCCCATGAAGTGATTGGACCAGGTGCCATGATCTTTGTCTTCTGAATGTTGAGCTTTAAGCCAACTTTTTGACTCTCCTCTTTCACTTTCATCAAGAGGCCTTTTAGTTCCTCTTCACTTTCTGCCATAAGCGTGGTGTCATCTGCATATCTGAGGTTACTGATATTTCTCCTGGCAATCTTGATTTCAGCTTGTGCTTCTTCCAGCCCAGCATTTCTCATGATGTACTCTGCATAGAAGTTAAATAAGCAGGGTGACAATATACAGCCTTGACATACTCCTTTTTCTATTGGGAACCAGTCTGTTGTTCCATGTCCAGTTCTGACTGTTGCTTCCTGACCTGCATATAGGTTTCTCAAGAGGCAGGTCAGGTGGTCTGGTATTTCCATCTCTTTCAGAATTTTCCACAGTTTATTGTGATCCACACAGTCAAAGGCTTTGGCATAGTCAATCAAGCAGAAATAGATGTTTTTCTGGAAGTCTCTTGCTTTTTCCATGATCCAGTGGATGTTGGCAATTTGATCTCTGGTTCCGCTGCCTTTTCTAAAACCAGCCTGAACATCTGGAAGTTCACGGTTCACATATTGCTGAAGCCTGGCTTAAAGAATTTTGAGCATGACTTTACTAGCATGTGAGATGAGTGCAATTGTGCGGTAGTTTGAGCATTCTATGGCATTGCCTTTCTTTGGGATTGGAATGAAACCCGACCTTTTCCAGTCCTGTGGCCACTGCTGAGTTTTCCAAATATACTAGCATATTGAGTGCAGCACTTTCACAGTATCATCTTCCAGGATTTGAAATAGCTCAACTGGAATTCCATCACCTCCACTAGCTTTGTTCGTAGTGATGCTTTCTAAGGTCCACTTGACTTCACATTCCAGGATGTCTGGCTCTAGGCCATTGATCACACCATTGTGATTATCTTGGTCATGAAGACCTTTTTTGTACAGTTCTTCTGTGTATTCTTTCCACCTCTTCTTAATATCTTCTCCTTCAGTGAGGTCTATACCACTTCTGTCCTTTATTGAGCCCATTTTTGCATGAAATGTTCCCTTGGTATCTCTAATTTTCTTGAAGAGATCTCTAGTCTTTCCCATTCTGTTGTTTTCCTCTATTTCTTTGCATTGATCACTGAGGAAGGCTTTCTTATCTCTCCTTGCTATTCTTTGGAACTCTGCATTCAGATGCTTATAGCTTTCCTTTTCTCCTTTGCTTTTCGCTTCTCTTCTTTTCACAGCAATTTGTAAGTCTTCCCCAGAGAGTCATTTTGCTTTTTTGCATTTCTTTTCCATGGGGATGGTCTTGATCCCTGTCTCCTGTACAATGTCACAAACCTCCATCCACAGTCCATCAGACACTCTATCTATCAGATCTAGGCCCTTAAATCTATTTCTCATTTCCACTGTATAATCGTAAGGGATTTGATTAGGTCATACCTGAATGGTGTAGTGGCTTCCCCTACTTTCTTCAGTTTAAGTCTGGGTTTGGCAATAAGGAGTTCATTACCTGAGCCACAGTCAGCTCCTGGTCTTGTTTTTGTTGACTGTATAGAGCTTCTCCATCTTTGGCTGCAAAGAATATAATCAATCTGATTTTGGTGTTGACCATCTGGTAATGTGCATGTGTAGAGTCTTCTCTTCTGTTTTTGGAAGAGGGTGTTTGCTATGACCAGTGTAATCTCTTGGCAAAACTCTATTAGCCTTTTCCCTGCTTCCTTCCGTATTCCAAGGCCACATTTGCCTGTTATCTCAGGTGTTTCTTGACTTCCTACGTTTGCATTCCAGTTCCCTATAATGAAAAGGACATCTTTTTTGGGTGTTAGTTCTAAAAGGTCTTGTAGGTCTTCCTAGAACTGTTCAACTTCAGCTTCTTCAGCATTACTGATTAGGGCATAGACTTGGATTACTGTGATATTGAATGGTTTGCCTTGGAAACGAACAGAGATCATTCTGTCATTTTTGAGATTGCATCCAAGTACTGCATTTCAGACTCTTTTGTTGACGATGATGGCTACTCCATTTCTTCTAAGGGATTCCTGCCGGCAGTAGTAGATATTATGGTCATCTAAGTTAAATTCACCCATTCCAGTCCATTTTAGTTCGCTGATTCCCAGAATGTTGATGTTCAGTCTTGCCATCTCCTGTTTGACTACTTCTAATTTGCCTTGATTCATGGACCTGACATTCCAGGTTCCTATGCAATATTGCTCTTTACAGCATCGTACCTTGCTTCTATCACCAGTCACATCCACAACTGGGTATTGTTTTTGCTTTGGCTCCAACCCTTCATTCTTTCTGGAGTTATTTCTCCACTGACCTTCAGTAGCATATTGGGCACCTACTGACCTGGGGAGTTCCTCTTTCAGTATCCTATCATTTTGCCTTTTCCTGCTGTTCATGGTGTTCTCAAGACAAGAATACTGAAGTGGTTTGCCATTCCCTTCTCCAGTGGACCACATTCTGTCAGACCTCTCCACCATGACCCACCTGTCTTGGGTGGCCCCACAGGGCATGGCTTAGTTTCATTGAGTTAGACCAGGCTGTGGTCTGTGTGATTAGACTGACTAGTTTTCTTTGATTATGGTTTCAATGTGTCTGTCCTCTGATGCCTTCTCGCAATACCTACCATCTTACTTGGGTTTCTGTTACCTTGGACATGGGGTATCCCTTCACGGCTGCCCCAGCAAACTGCAGCTGCTGCTCCTTACCTTGGACAAGGGGTATCTCCTCACCTCCGCCCCTCCTGACCTTGAACATGGAGTGGCTCCTCTTGGCCCTCCTGATATTGATGTCTTACCTCTTCCCTTTTCTCTTTTCCCTTCTTCCACTTGTAGGAAGGGTTGTTGGGTTGCAGGGCTATTTCTGAATTAGAACACAGGTGCACAGAATCAAAACCTTCTTTGATTGTCAAAACTTTTTTGATGTTTTAACTGTTAGTACTACACATCCCAAAGCCAGTGCTATTTACCAAAAACAGATCATGTTTGTTTTGCTCTTGAAGGCAATTTAAAAGCTCAGACCAAATCAGTGACAGTGGAAGGTTTCCTGACAGAATTTCAGCCAACAAGAAGCCCCTGTGAAATGTGGCTACTTACATTATATTAAGGGCTGTGAGAGGAAAATGCATGAGATGACAGCATTAATGCTCTCACACAGAAACAAAACAGAAATTACGTTAAAATGTATTGACAACACTTTCTCAATTAATTAAAGTTAAACGGTAGTGTTATGATTCTGGTAACTAGCTGCAAATCTTGTCTTACAAACACCGACAAATTCTTGAAAAGATATGTGCCATGTAGCCCATGAGGGAGAGGGGTGATCCCCAAATGCGGAGCAGAGAGGTAGCTGAGGGCTGGGGCATCGTGTGACACGTGGCTGGGCAGAGGGCAGTGGGCAGTGGGCAGTTCTACTGACCTGCACTCATGGGGAATTGGGTTTTTGAGCCAGGACAGGCTGATTTGGACAGGAGATCAGGCCTGTGGCTTTGGAAAGGTAGAGAACTGTTATTAAATTCTTGCAGTAGGCTGCCAAAAATCACTCTGGAGGGAGGAATATCAACCCCCACACCCACACCCTCACGACAAATTTTAGATGACTCTAGGTGGCCCTCGTGGTGAAGAATCCACCTGCCAATGCAGGAGACCTGGGTTTGATCCCGGACTTGGAAGAGCCCCTTGGAGGAGGAAAGGAATTCTTACCTGGAGAATCCCACGGAGAGAAGAATCTGGCAAGCCACAGTTCATGAGGTCACAGAGAGTGGGGCACGACTGAAGTGACTTAGCACGCACATTGCATTGAAACATGGCAAGTGTCCTGGGCAAACAATCCCCTCGATACAGAGCCAGAGCAGAGGAAGGTTTAGCATCGCATGGAATATGGTCCTTGCTGCCCCGCCCCCGCTCTCTTCTGCAGTATCTGCCTAATCATTGTCCAAATTTTTATTGAAATGCAGTTGATTTGTAAAGTTGTGCCAGTTTCAGGTGCATGGTATAGTGACTCAGTTATACACATGGGTGCTAAATTGCTTCAATCGTGTCCGACTCTTTGGGACCTCATAGGCTGTAGCCCAACAGACTCCTCTGTCCGTGTGATTCTCCAGGAAAGAATGCTGAAGTGGGTTGCCATGCCCTCCTCCAGGGGATCTTCCCCACCCAGGGACTGAACCCATATCTCTTAATTCTCCTGCATTGACAGGTGGGTTCCTTACCACTGGTGATACCTGGGAAGCCCTCAGTTATATATATATACACACACACACACACACGCATGGGCTTCCCTGGTGGCTCAGCTGGTAAAGAATCCACCTGCAATGCAGGACATTGCTTGCAGTGCAGGAGACAAGGGTTCAGTCCCTGGGTTAGGAAGATCCCCTGGAGAACAGCATGACAACCCACTCCAGTATTCTTGCCTGGAGAATCCCATGGACAGAGGAGCTTGGTGGGCTACAGTCCATGGAGTCAGAAGAGCTGGACACAACTTAGCGACTAAACCACCACCGTGAAAGTGAAAGTGAAAGTCACTCAATCATGTCCAACTCTTTGTGACCCTGTGGATTATCCAGTCCGTGGAATTCTCCAGGCCAGAATACTGGAGTGGGTAACCTATTCCTTCTCCAGCGGGTCTTCCTGACCCAAAAAAAATCGAACCAGAGTCTCCTACATTGAGGTGGATTTTTTACCAACTGAGCTATCAGGGAAGCCCAGAGAAAACCACCACCATAAATACGCATATTCTTTTTTTGTTTTTTACATTGTCTTCCATTGTAGGTTATTGCAGAATATTGACTACAGTTCCTCATGCAATACAGTAGGTCCTTGTTGGTTTTTAAATTCAGTTATTTGGAAAAGTCTCATATATGCTCACTCCTGTAGAGGACAAGTGGCAGTTGATGCCATCTATTGGCTGGAACATCTTCTGCTATGAGTCACCTTGAACTGCTCTCCATCACCTGGTAATGTCTCCCACCCTCTTATTGTATGGTGAAAGTCTTCGGTTGACAGGGCAGAAAGCCTTAGGTTGAGAAAGGAGATTGTCTCCTGAATTCTATAATTCTGGCTTTGTTGGAGTGAACTGTTTGATTTTAGCTGCCAAGGGCTGTACTTCACAAGAAACGATCTTCAAACAGCCCTTCAGACCCTTCCATTGGTCTTCACATCCTCCCTTTGTGCCCAACCTTCTGTTCAGCCCCCTTCTGTAATGTCATGTTCACGTGACATAATCTCTGCTGCAAATACTGCCCTCCCCATCCTGTGGGCAATTCCACCTCCACTCAGGAGGCACTATTCCAGAATATTCCTTGGGCATCAGATAGCATTGACTTCCAGCAACACGTCCACCCCCCAGAAACTTCTTAACCCAGTGCTTAAGTCAAGTTCAGTTAACACAGCCCTGAATGGACATCATATTTTGGGGTGTCCACCACGGTCACCGCAGCCTCCAGATCACCTTACATCACCCTGCAGGCTATCCTCAGAGACCGTGAGCTTCAGCTCCACCAACAGCAGGTGTTTTCCAGGTTCTGTGTGTCCCCAAGATTTTCCTCAATACCCTGGAGATAGCTTTTATTTGGTTTGGGCTAAGAAGTTCTTATCGGCCTTTGAAATTCAAACACAGGAACGTGGAAGCCTTGCAGTTCTGGAAAAAAACTGATGTTCTATGTATTCCTACACTTCAGGGCCTTCCCTAGCAGTGCCTAGACCTGTAAGGTGTCCAATCTCCTGTGCAGAAAGCTCACACAGACCTCGCCTGGATTAGCCTCATGACCCAGTCCTGTCAATTCTTCTAGCTGGGGAGGTCCCACCAGAGTCTGGCCTGGATGGCAGATAGTTTTTACAGAAAATTGTATTTTCATGCTTCCTATTCCTCATATCACACTACCTCTCAAATCTCACCATTTACAGCTTCCACCAAACACAGGCGCCCCAGGCATCAAGTTTAAAAGTAAGAGCTATGCACTTCCCTGGCGGTTCAGTGCTTAAAACTCTGGGCTCCCAAAGCAAGGACTCAGGTTTGATCCATGACTCGGGAACTAGAATCCTGCATGCCACATAGTGCAGCCAAATTTTTTTTTTAAAAAAAGGAAAAGAAAAAGTTAGAGTCTCCACCCTCAATTCCATCTGTCTAATCCCCAAAAGAGCTTCCTAGACTGCAAGGAGATCCAACCACATCCTAAAGGATATCAGCCCTGAATATTCATTGGAAGGACTGATGCTGAAGCTGAAACTCCAATACTTTGGCCACCTGATGCGAAGAGCTGACTCATTTGAAAAGACCCTGATGCTGGGAAAGATTGAGGGCAGGAGGAGAAAAGGACAAGAGAGGATGAGATGGTTGGATGGCATCACCAACTCAATGGACATGGGTTTGGGTGGACTCCGGGAGTTGGTGATGAACGGGGAGGACTGGTGTGCTGCAGTTCATGGGGTCACAAATAGTCTGATATGACTGAGCGACTGAACTGAACTAAACTGAGGTGGCTTAGTGGTAAAGAACCCATCTGCCAATGTGGGAGACACAGGTTTGATCTCTGGGTCTGGAAGACCCCCTGGAGGAAGAAATGGCAACCCACTCCAGTATTCTTGCCTGGAGAATCCCACAGGCAGAGGGGCCTGGCGGGCTACGGTCCCCGGGGTCACAAAGAGTCAGACCTGAATGAGAGACTGAGCACGAACACAGCCCCTAAATGCACTTGGAAATTCCGCCCCCACTTCCTCAGCTTCTTATCTTAAGAAATAACTCCTCCATTTATGGAGCAAGGATTTCCCACTGACACACATCTTTCAGGTTATACAGGTTTCAGTACAAGAGACTTGACAGTAGTAGCTTCAAAATACAAAACACTCCCTCATGTAGAGAGTAATCCAGATCATTCTCCTGCTGGAGGAAAAGTCCCTGTATGTTTATAACAATGTCATCAAAGTGGGTTTGCTATTATTCAACAAAACAGACTATAAATAAATCTAAAAGTTGCTGATACTAATTGTATCACTTTTTAAAATTTAGTTAATGATCTAGCAAAACTGAACTAGGAAAGATTTGAATAACTGCACATTTATTTCAAAAATGGGACATTTACTATGATATGTGGAGGATGCACCAGAGGAACATCTGCCTTTCTGAAAAGGAATACCAGCCCTACAAAGAAAAGCTCTCTGTGTGAAGCACCTCCTCTAGTTATCCCACCTCCTGCTCTGTGTCTGGAATTCTGCGATTCTCACCTCGTGACCACTGAAGGGACGCAGGAAAGGCAATTGGAGTGTTTGGACCCCCTGCAATGAACCTGTAAAAACTGCTCTAAGAGCCAAAAGACCAGGGAATTAGACTGTAAAGGAACCATGCCACCTGCCTATAGAGCAGCTAAGCTGGGAACTGCGTGAGGTTTTCCCTGGATGCCTCCAAAAATGAAGACGCCCCAGTAAGCCAGCATGGGGCTACACAGAACTGAGACTTGCAACCCACGTCACAGAGCTCAGTCTCAGCTGCTTTCCGGATCCCAGAGATCAGCAAGGCTTTGAAGTGTTTTGAAAAAGCAGTTGGCAGACCATAATAGTTCAGAAGCACGGAGAGAAAATACTTTGATATGAACTATATTTATTTAACTTCTAAACTCATTTTTTTAATTCTTGTTTTCACTTATCTTCGACACATTCCTCTCATTTATTCCAAAAATATTTGGATAAAGATTTAAAATCCAGGAGAAGGGGCCCGCAGAGGATGAGCTGGTTAGATAGCAACACCAACCAAATGGATGTGAGTTTAAGCAAACTTCAGGAGATGGTGAAGGACAGGGAAGCCTGGAATGCTCCAGTCCATGGGGTCACAGTAAGACACAACTTAGCGATTGAACAACAACAACAAACGATACACCAAAATTAAACAAAGGGAAAATAAAGGAGAAAACTTTAAGAACCAGGGGTCAAAATAATTTCCAAAATTGGTCATGTGTCACATTTCTGAAAATACTGCAGTTGAGCAATATTTTGGCCTTGAACCTGTAGCTGTCAGTGTAGGAGAGAGAAAATGAATGGCGATGTGATTTGCAGTTACCGTAAGGGAAAAAGAAGCTAACTGCTAAGAATATTGAGACTGACATCAGAGCACTTGTCCTCCTGCAGGTGAATTTCCCTGGATAGGATGTCATCATTGTTTTGCAGTCACCCAGGGGGCTAAGCAGTAAGGAACCACCTGCCAATGCAGGAGATGCAAGAGACCCAGGTTCGATCTGTGGGTCAGGAAGATCTCCTGGAGAAGGAAATGGCAACATACTCCACTCTTCTTGCCTGGAGAATTCCATGGACAGAAGAGCCTAGGAGGCTGCAGTCCAAGGGGCTGCAAAGACTTGGACACAACTTAAGAGACTGAACGACAACATAACACTGAAACTTAAAAAACCTAACGATTGTTGAGATGTTCTGAAACCTAGGCCCTAAGCAATGCTTTCTGCATTCACACATTCTCGAAAGAGTGAAGTCTGTCAACATCATTATCAAATGGCAGATCAACTCATAGGAAGTGTTCGTTCCCCTCCATGTGCCCGAGTCCAGCTGACTCAAGGTTTAAGGATCACCATGTTAAAGGGTAATATACATGCATTTATTTTGTTCTGGTATTACCTGATTTATCATTCAGAATCTTGATGATGAAGTAAATATGAATGAATATTATGGATTGTATTTTAAAATGGAAAACTTAATGACATTATACATAAACAAGTCGACTTACTACGCATACACAGCTTTTCGTTGGGGCTTCTCAGATGATGCTAGTGGTAAAGAACCCTCCTGCCAATGCAGGAGATGTGACAGATGCGAGTTTGATCACTTTGTTAGGAAGATTCCATGGAGGAGGGCACAGCAAAACCTCTCCAGTATTCCTGCCTGGAGAATCCCATGAACAGAGGAGCCTCGCAGGCTACAGTCCATAGGGTCACAAAGAGTCGGACATGATTGAAGCGACTTCGCACAAACGCTAATTAGGAAGAAGTCACATTTTAGGGGTAAGACTGGTGCCATTGGGAGGGAGGGTTAGGTCACTGGTTATCTCCAGACTTTGCTTTCTCCCGTACACAACATTTCTGTTGCGAGATTATTGTTCCTACGACTTACCTGTGTTTCTTCCCACTGCTTCCAGGATAGGATGCTGTGTTTACAAACAGACAGGTCCTCCCTGCTCCTGCTCTCTGGCTGCAGCCTGAAGTCCCAGGGGAAACTCTACAGACCCCGGCCCCTCTTCTGTTGAGGTGTAAGGGCCAAGGTCACACTAATCCCATGTGGGTACATCCTCTTGCAAAGCCCCGCATGGTATTGGTGCCACAGACCCCAAACCTCAGGAAATTAACCTGCTTCCTGTGCTGCCTGGCCTTGCTCTCTTGTGAAGTTTGACAGGTGTCTGAAGTGAGGTCACCTAACCCAGGGGTCTGGCCTGATGCTCATGGGCTGAAAGCTGAGTTTATTGGTGCTACAGTGACAAGGGTGGGGGTTTCAGTTCTTGTTTGGAAATGTATGAAAAGTAGGTACTTGTACTCAGTCATGTCCAACTCTTTGGTACTTATGCTTAGTCATGTCCAACTCTTTGCAATCCTTTGGACTATAGCCTGCCAGACTCCTCTGTCCATGGAATTCTCAAGGCAAGGATACTGGATTGGGTAGCCATTTTCGTCAGTGTATGAAAAATATCTGCCTAATTCTGCCTCTGCTGGCTCACTTCAGTACCGATACCTCTCTTTCATGAACATAATTTTTAAAAATCCTGTGGGCAGAAAAACTTTCTGCAAATATCAAGGATTTCCACTCATGATCCTTGTCTTGATTAAGTAGCTACTGCAGTTCCAAACCCATGCCACCCTCCAGTGAGGGGACTGTCAGGCTCGGCCGTGTGTCTGCATAGGAGCACCGACCGGCCACCCCCAGCGGTGAGAGCAGCCCCACCTGGTGCCTGGCCCCCCTCCCCTCAAGTGCGCACAGCCACCAGGGGTCTCCATCTGTCTGCTTCCACCCCTGGACCAGCCTCAGGACAGCATGATGAGCAGCACAAACTGACCTCCACAAATGGCCTCCAACTCCTTCTCATATCTGATGTCTTCAAGTTTTAAGTGAGTTGCAGTTATGGAGGCAGAACTATTTTCTCCACCATCATCACCTTTCTATTTAGAAATCAAGTGTCCTGAAAATTCAGCATGGTCCAGGAGTGTTTTTAACCTCGGCTCTTCAGCTGGTTAGCCCTTGAAAACCCCTTGGACTTCCGAGAGCCCCATCTTCATGCGTGTGTTCTCTGAGCTCCACAGCACTTCCAGTGTCCACTCTCCAGACAGACTCCTCAGGGGGACCCTGATTCCATCACCTCCCAGTGTGGGCCTCAGTGTCTCCTCCATCAGATGGAGGCACATGTCATACCTGCACCGCAGATTGATATGGCAATGAAATGACTTCTGGTATGTTGGGAACTTAAAACTGCTCAGCACAGAGTCAGCTTCAAACACATTTGTTTTCTATTATTACTCTTATCATTATTGTCATTATCTTTTCTGCCCCCGACACAACCCTGATCCAGTCTCTCAAGTTGCAGAGAGAACCTGTGCATTTCCCATCAATTTCTCAGCTGCAAGCATTGGAAGCTCTTCTCTATTTAAACCTACCCCTGAAATCAAAGAGTCGGACACAACTGAGCAACTGAACTGAACTGAACTGAACTGAACTCAAATCCAGGGCACCTTGTATTTGGATCATAATGAAACGTAACCATTAACCTCATTGTTCCCTGTTTCGAAATCAACACAGATCCTAACTTCCAAACATAAACTGCATTATCAGGACACGTCAGGATTCTGATTCAGGCTGTATAGTCAATAAGGAATGTCCTTGATTGCAGGAGAATAATCCCGCTGAAGTCTCCCCACCAAGGTGGACATGAGGTTGTTTGGTGTCGACCCCTCTTGACATAACAGCAACTCTCTGGTCTTGCAGGGAGACATTCCCACCACACCTGTTCTTCCCAGAACATGCACACCACACCTGTGCTTCCTGTTCTAATTCCCTTTCACTCCCTGTGCATCAGGGAACAGCTGAGCTCTGAGCTCTCTGCCGCAACCTCGCTTCTTTCCTCAGGGTGTCTGGTCCGGTGCAGACACTGGCAGTGATGCTGGCTGGGGTACAAGGACCTTCTCGCCTAACTGGTGCCATCTGACCATAGCACCCAGCAGAGAGCGTTTCTCCGGCTGTTGTGAATAATAACCTCCAAGGTCTGTATGAGCTACTTCCTTCACGATGGTTTTGTGGCACTACATATATACGGGATTATTTCTCACTCAGGTCAGTTCTCCAGCTCTCTGGACAGCAGCTTGGTGTTCTGCAATTCCGTTCTATCACTGCTGACCCCAGACATTAAGGGCTCAGTCCTGCGGGACTGCCCTACTTCAAACTCCAATCCAAAGCCTTAAGTTGCCGTCTGCACTTTAGACAAATCAGCTGTCAACCAGGGGCTTCCAAACCTCCCCTTCAGGCTTGGAAACTGTCTAGAAAGATGCACACAACTTAGGAAAACACTTCACTTACATAACATGACTGCAGATGAGCAGCCATGGGGGTGGTTCCTGTAGATGTTCAGAGCAGGGACTTCTGTCCCTGGGGGGCTGGTAGGCCAGCCTCCTGTCTCGTGGGTGTGTTTGCCAACTGAGAACTGATCAACTCCACTGCTGAGGGGTTTCTATGGAGACTTCACTGTGTAGATGTGATTGTTGAAAACACTGGCCTTTATGGATTGATTTGGTCTCAGCCTCTGTCTCCTCCCTGGAGGTCAGGGGTAGGGCTGAAACTCTAAACTTCTAATAAAGCCTTGACTTTCTGGTGACCTACCCCATTCTGTGGGGCCACTGGCCACCAGCCAGTAAGAACTGGGCACAAAGACCAATATTTCCATGACATCACATCAGGAGAGGTTGATCTGCCCTGGAGAGAGGCCCAGAGTGATGGCTCCAAGGGGGTGGAGATTCCTCCGCCCTGTGCTGATAGCCATGGCCCACATGCCAGGAGGCGCAGGCCTCGGTGCTTCATCCTTCCCCACAAGGTGTGTGGATGCCGTATCCACATGCCCAAGCTTCAGACAATGGTAACAGTGTAAGGGGTTTACAGGGCCTCCACCAGCTCCTCCTGCTGCTCCCAGCAAACACACCTGGTGACCTGGGTCCTGCCATCTTAGGAAATCTTTCAGCCTCTACACCTGCCTCCATGGGCTTCTTATCCACCACAGCTAGTTCATAAACAGGAGTAAAACTTTAAACAGAAAAGGAACTTTTTAAAGAATCTTAGGCAGCTCAGACAATCTTCAAGAGGCCAGGGAATCAAGCTTAGAAGATTTCCTATTGGAAGTCAGGCCTGGAACCACACTGGAGAAATGGTTTAATTGGGTCCACTGGCCTGTGGTCACCTGGCCCAGAATGAGAAACATCTAGAAACCAAGCTCTGAGCTTACATCTAAGAGGCACATTTATCTTCCTCAAGTCCTGAGATTCTTGCTTTCTGACCAGCACTAATCACATCAATGGAGATGGACTTGGAAGTTTTTCATGTCCCCCAAACCCAAGATAGACTGGCAGGGTAGAGGTTACCAACTCTGTTCAGAGCTTGTAAGCTTCCACTGCTCTGGGCAAGATACTACTGCTTCTTATCTGCTTCCTCCATAAAATCTTGTTGTTGTTCAGTCAATAAGCCATCTCTGATACTTTGCAACCCCATGAACTACAGCATGCCAGGCTTCCCTGTCCTTCACTATTTACTGGAGTTTGCTCAAATTCATATCCATTGAGTCAATGATAACATCCAACCATCTCATCCTCTGTCACTCCCTTCTCCTCCTGCCCTCAATCTTTCCCAGCATCAGATTCCAGTGAATCAGCTCTTCACATCAGATGGCAAAAATGTTGGAGCTTCTGCTTCAGCATCACTCCTTCCAATGAATATTAAGGCTTAATTTCCTTTAGGATTGACTGGTTTGATCTCCTCGCTGTCCAGGGGACTCTAAGAGTCTTCTCCAGCACCATAGTTTGAAAGCAACAAGTCTTGGTCACTCAGCCTTCTCTATGGTTCAACTCTCACATTCGTACACAACTACTGGAAAAAAACATAGTTTTGACTATACAGACCTTTGTTGGCAAAGTGATGTCTCTGCTTTTTAATATTCTGTCTAGGTTTGTCATGGTTTTTCTTCCAAGGAGCAACTGTCTTTTAATTTCGTGGCTGCAGTCATTGTACCTTATCTGATCACAAGAAAACTGCTCCTTATCAGCAGTGAATTAGCGGACAGCCATATGCTGTCACCAGCTCTTGTGGCTCATCCCCGGGTACCAAGTTTATGGTGGAAGGTCCAGAGTTCTCCCTTCTGGCATTGGAGGAAATTTCCTCTGCTGACTGGGTTCTGAATGACCCACCTGGACAAAGTTTGTAAAAGATGAAGGTGAAGCAGAAATATTCACCAACATATAAATATTTTAAGAACAGAGGTAAATAGAGAAACAACTGTGGTATTTGCCCAATACATAGTGGTGATGGTGTGGTCCATGGGACAAACTGATTGAAAGCATCTCACAAGTGTCACTTGGATCAGTTGTTCCCCAGATGTCATGGAAACACATTCATTTACCAAGTATTAGTTACATCTTACAGATATTATACAAGAAATGTCAGGAATAAACCTTTCAATGGAAAATGATCCTTAGTGGTATTTTTCAAGCGTTGATACTTGGTGATGAAACATAGATGTGCAGATTGACTGGAGACAGGAAGATGGCACCTTTAACAAATCACAGAGACGGGAATATGGCATTTTTAATAAATCATAGGAAGAGTTATGGCATTTGAAATGAAATTTGAAGTTCATCTAAATTACTTTATTTTCCATAAAATAGAATAATGCCTCCCTACTTAGTTTTATAGCCATGTTATGAAGTAGGTACTTCATTATGATTTCATAAATCATGCTATGGAAATCCTTGCCACTGTGCCTTGTAAATACACTTTTGATAGACATGACTGTTCTGTGAAGGTTTCACTCTGTTAACATTTATGGTTCAGAGCTTTGTTCACGTACTGGATGCTTTAAGACAAGATAAGGTTGCATATATTACATTTCTGATTATTTTCCAAAATCTTTTAATTTAAAAGGAATCCCAGAAGTTATGCAAATATCTAGTTTCTGACATTTCTCCGACATTAAACTGAAAATCCATTGAGTCAAAATTTTCCACTGTTTTTAAAAATTATTCCCTCCAGGAAGCTGAACAAATGAATTATTTAAATTTATATCTGCCACCCATCTCCCATAAACATGGGGTAAATGAATTCATTTTATCGTGTGGTGTCCTGTGATGGTTTACTTGTTTCCTGTGTGTATACACGATGCTGTTAGGAATAGTGTCACTTATAATTCCTGTTAAATTGTGTGCACGTGTGTGTGCACATATGTGCAAACAAAGCATGAAGCACTCAGTCTCACATTGTGGAATCTCCAAGGGCAAGGTTAGGAATTCTTCCTTCTGGTTCAGAGAGTTGAAGCGATGGAGCTGAGGATGAGGTGAACTTTAGGGAGTCTAAGAACAGCCCCTCACTCTATGGTCATTTATTCAGCATGATATTAATTTGAATTTTCTGATATCGTCAGTAAGAAGATTGAGATGAAAAGGTGATCTGTTTGAGATCTTCTGACAATTTCTTAATGAGTCAGAATTTTATGACTTTTCCTTAGGCGAGCAGGAAACCTCTGTACACCTGGAGATATCTGGATGGTTGCAGAGCCCAGACAAATAGTAGGTGACCATCTGGCTAGACTGAGAGCCCCTTATCAGGGATGAAGCTCAAGAATGTGAAAACACGTTCTACCATCATTGGTGTCTTAGGACAGGACCTCTTTCCTGAAGACTTCCAACAGCACAATTTTATCAATAAAACACTTTCCTGAGCACTGATATTATATGTACATCTTATAAATGGACTGCCATGCCAGTACGTTCTGTTCATAATAAAACATCCATGGCTCTGGTAGAATAAATACATAACTACATGATTTCCTGTTACTCGTAGTCATTTTGTGCGTCCCTGGGGTATTCAGCCAGATTGGAAACCATCGCTGTAGGATATTTTGCAGTCTTCATCTAAGATTTATGTGACCAATTCATAGTACAGTATATTATACTAAGCAAATAATACATTTATTGATTGATTGAACACATTTTTCTCAATTTTATACCCATCTCTTGAAAAGTAAATGTACCTAATTATCTTCAGAAGATAAGTGCTGCTGTTGAAGGGTTTGCACACATCATAGGAGTTTTGGGAAAAAAGGAAATGCAATCTCAAGAGCCGTTGTGCTTCACTCTAATTACTTCATTTTAAAGTGATGAGACAAGCCTGTGTAAACAAACCATAGCAGATGAGAACAGCATAAATAGGAAACACATTTTGACATATTTTCATGATGACCATTTGATACTAACATCAGGGGTTTTCTTCATTTGTTTTTGTTTTTTGTTTTTTTTACAAAAGCTCTTTGGAAACAAATTAATTCAATATTTTTTTCAGTCAATTTGGAATATAAAGTTATGAAGTGCTGCCTAATTCTTTTAGAAACAAAGAATAAAATTATAGCAGAACTTCAAGTATGTGATATTTCAAAGGCCATTTTAACTCCTAACACCTTACTTAGATTTCAATGATTAAAAACAAAATTAAGTTTCTGAGATTTTACCTATAAGAAAGTATAGTTGATTTCTTCTCCAAAATTTGTCACTGCCCAGACTCTGCTGGTCCCGCTATGAGCACAGTGCCCACTGCACAGGCAGAACCTCTGTCTTGGTGCATCTCTTTCCTTGTTGTTGTTGTTCAGGTGCTCAGTTTTATCTGACTCTTTTGCGACCCCATGGATTGTAGCCCACCATGCTCCTCTGTCCACGGGATTCCCAGGCACGAATACTGGAGTGGCTTGCCATTTCTTTCTCCAGCAGATCTTCCCAACCCAGGAATCAAACCCAAGTCTCCTGCATTGCAGGCAGATTCTTTACCACTGAGCCACCTTGGAAGCCCCAATCATGACATCTGCACGGTAGGAAGTAGGTTGTCTCATTAAAAATAGAAAAAAGAAAGTCCTGACTGATCCTTGAAGATGCAGCTTTAGGTAATGCAGGACAGAGCACATCTCCAGGCGTGCACAGCTCCCCAGGGCTGCACCTTCCCTCATGGCCATCCTGAGCTTGGCCTCCACTGCCAATCTTGGCAAACCCAGCCTTCTTTGTGATTTGACAGCAGGGTTATTCCCAACACCTCCAGCTCGTACACAAGATTGTGAGGTATCTTCTCTACGTGGATTCAATTTTTAAAACCTCTGTGGGCTAGAAACACATATGACTAAAGTGAGAGTTAGATTATCATGGTCCTTGCTGCATCCTTGGGAGCCAAGTGCACCTTGCATCATATGCTCCCCTGAGCGACAGGTAAAAGCAACTGAGGTAGGGCTGTCTGAACCACTGAGAGTCCCAAGGTTGGAGCTGTGTGGTGTGTGGTGATCCCCATAATTTTGCCTCCTCAGAAAGTTAGAAATGCTATGAAGCAGATTTTTAGAGTAGAAACCAAGCTTAAGATATATATATATATATATATATATATATATTTTTTTTTTTTTTTTTTCCTGCTCAATATGAGGCTGGTATTCGTTTCTCCTGGTGCTCTGACTTCTCTCTCTGCATATATTGCTAAACAAATATAGGCTCTGAATTGCATTAGGCACGAGCAAATTTGATTTAAAATCATAGTTTAAAGGAGAGTCAAGATTTTGCATTTCGTTTTTCTGAATACTTTGGTTATCTTTCATACCATTATATCATAGCATGCTACCATTTACTATGTACTATTAGATTTTGATTCGCATCTAATTTCGAAATTTTAGAAGTATTAGAGAGGCTGAGTTTTGGCAGAAAACATTCTGTAACTGATCAAATTAAATGATCGGTCATGAAAGGTCACCGAAGAAGAACAAACATCTACCTAACCATGTTCTAGACTGTAAAGAAGACAGATTTAAGCTGATATTTCCACTGTAATATTTGAAAAATATAGTCAGTGGGGTAGGTGCATTTTGAGCCAGAGGAGTTATTTTTAATATAAATACATTGTATATTAATTTTTCTAAATAGAGGAGGCTAATGTTTGCTATTAGATATATAATTGGCGTATATTCCATTGGGTTTCCTACTTGTATCGGTAATTTTCCTCTCTACTGTTGCTATATATACACATACATATTCTTTTAATGCTGAAACGGTGTGAACATGCAAATTACAAAGAGCGAGCCTCATTTAATCATACATAATTAAACATTTCAAGCTTAGCATGGATAATCTCTCTTGCCCACAAAGACACAAATGATTTCCCAGCTCTCCAAGCAGTGCTGACTGGTATGCAGTTATAAGCTGTCAGTAAAACACACTGGAGCTCTAGCAGGCTCAGCATGGGGGTGTCACAGGTGACAACTTGCACTAAGTGGCCTTCCTGGTTGTCAAGGTGGTGCAACAAAAGACAGTCATCATATGTCACTAATTATGGTGACATAAACATGGAACTGCTGTGTATCAGGTGGAAAATAGCATCTTAAAACATCTGATAATTTGATTCAATTGCTGTTGACTTCATAAGTCATTTATGGGGATATGCATTTTCCATGGTTGACCTCAGAGAAAAATAAAAAATTTTGTGTTCAAAGTTACATATAATTGTTCCAAATGTTAAAGTTAAGATAATTGTTTCAGAATAAATTATGTTTCCAGGATAGGTAGTTTAAAATTCTATTTGTAAAAGCTCAAAAATGAAGTTTCAGGATCTGATGGGGACTCAGTGCTGTGCACGTGGTGCACGGCTCAGAGCCGCCTCACTCTGTGAGAAGCACAGCTGACACTGTCTTAGCCTGCAAATCCAGTAAGGAGTCTCTGCTGGCCAATCCGTCCTTCTAGGGAAGTGAGCACTGGGGTTTCAGAGGCAAACACTGGAGAGGATATGGAGAAAAGGGAGATTTTGTGCACTGTTGGTGGGAATGGAAATTCTAGAAAGCAATGTGAAACTATAAATCGAACTACCCTAGCATCCAGCAATTCCACTCCTGACTATTAATCCAAAGAAGCAAAAACCCTAATGAGAAAAGATACATGTACCCCTACTGTTCATGCGTGCTGTGTGGTACTGTGTGCAGTCGCTCAGTTGTGTCCAACTCTTTTCGACCCCATGGACTGTACTGGAGTGGATTTTCATGCTCTCCTCCAGGGGATCTTCCCAACCCAAGGATCAAACCCAAGTCTCTCACACTGCAGGCAGATTCTTTACCATCTGAGGCACCAGGGAAACCCCTATGGCAGCATTATTTACAATAGACAAGACATGGAAGCGAAGTGTCCATTAGTGGATGAATGGATAAAGAAGACGTAGTATTCACACACAACAGAATATTACTCAACTATAAAAAAAAAGCAATGAAATCTTTCCCTTTGTGACAACATAGACCTAAAGGGTGTGACGCTAAGTGAAATAAGTCAGAGAAAGACAAATACTGTGTGATTTCCCTTATACATGGAATCTGAAAAACAAGTGAACAAACAGAACAAACCAGAAACAGACTCATATACACAGAGAACAAACAAGTGGTCACCAGAAGGGAGGGGGTTAAGGTAAGGGGTGAAATATGTGAGAGAGATTAAGAGGTACAAATTTCCAGTTATGAAATAAATGAAAGTAAATGTCACAGGAATGAAATGTAGAGCGTAGGAAACAGTCAATAATAATGTAAAAATCTCTACGTGGTGAAAGACTGGACTCATCTGGTGATCACTCTACAATGCAGAGAAATATTGAATCACTATGTTGTGTACTTGAAATTAACATAGAATTGTAGGTCACTATACTTCAACCCAAAATATGTGACCTAAATGAAAGGAAATGAACTAACAGGGGACTATATTACTATGTATAGCTGTGGCTGCTTCACTTCGGTGTACAATAGAAACTGACACAACAGTGCAAAGCAACTATATGCCAAAAAAATTTTAATAAATAGTAAATAAATAAAATATAAATGTATGCATTGGGAGGAAATACATCAAAATGTTAAATGGTTATCTCTGGGGGGGTGGAGATTATGGTTAATTTTTACTTATGGTTTAATGTATTTCCACTTGCCTGTGAAGAATATGTATTGGCTATAAAATTAGAAAGAAAATAATAAGTGTCATAAAAATGAAAAAAAAAATGCCCTGAATCTCTGAAAAAGACTCCATATAGATGGTTTAAGTTTAGTGGTAAAATCAGGCAGACCTGGGCTTAAATATTATTTCCAAAATGTGACCCCTGTGTTGCTTTGGAAACGCATTCAATTTCTAACTCTTGGTTCCTCATCAGGAAAATGGAGAATAATCATATTAAAGCATTTGTCACAGGACCTGAATCACGGTGATAATGCTATGTAAATGCTTAGTGTTTTGTTAGAAGGAGATTTTCAATGTTTTGGTCTCAATTCTACTTAAGAAAGATGGGAAGACGTGGAAAGATTCTGAGAAACTATGGAGAGCTTTAACTTCCACCTATTTCCTCGGAATTTGAGTCACTGAAAGAGGATCATGGGCAGGCAGCACCATCATTCAAGATATCAGGGGACGTGATGATGGGAATCCAAAGGGGAAAGAAAAGATATCATGGAAACTCTGGAGGCAATCGACACAAACTAGGCTGGCTTAGAAGACATTAGAGCCTGTGATGCTGACTTGCACAAACAAATAAGGTTAGAGAAACCAAGTCTGACTGTCAAAGGAAAAGGAAAGCTTGACATGATTTTAGAAAATGTAAAGTTAGATACAGACCAGGAAATAGTATCAGTAAAGATATTTGTTTGGGATATTTACACTGAAATAAGGAGACTTAGATCCGTAAGTGTTATTGGCTCGGTCAAGTCCAACTCTTTGTGACCCCATGGACTGTAGCCTGCCAGTCTCCATCTCCATTGTCCATGGAGTTCTCCAGGCAAGAATCCTGGAGTGGGGTGCAATTCCCTCCTCCAGGGGAGCTTCCCAATCCAGGGATGGAACCTGGGTCTTCAGCATTGCAGGTGGATTCTTTATCATCTGAGCCACCATAAAGTCCTTTTGTAAATACAAAATGTGCACATTTAGTAATATTGATTTACTTGTTTGGGAAAACAAATTTTGAAGGCAAAAATCAGACATGAAAATATGAAAGATCATACCTACTTAAGATTCTCTCTAAGACTGTTTTTGTTGCAGTGATCTTTGGTGGCTGGTCCTCAGTGCAGCTCAAGCAGAAACCCAATGAAAAGAGCAGAGCCAGGTGCAGAGACGGGGGTCCCAGGTCAGAGTGCAAGCTGTTCCAGTTAGCCACTGAGAAGCCATTTTAGTTTCCTAGGGCAGCCGGAGGGAAGTACCACAGACTGGGGGCTTAAACAACAGAAATGTATTTTCTCAGAGTCCTGAAGGTAAGAAGCCCAAGATGAAGGTGTCAGCAGGATAGCTGTCTCCTCACCCTCTTTCTTTGGTGTGCAAATGTCCAAAGTGCCCTTCGGTCTTCACATGGTCTTCTCTCTGTGTGTGTCCTTGTGTCCCAACTTACTTTTCTCGAAAGCACACACAGCTGCTATGAGATTAGGGCCCACCCTCATGGTCTAATTTAAACTCCTCTTTCACAGGGCTTCCCAGGTGGCACTAGTGGTAAAGAATCTGCCTGCCAATGCAGGAGACACAGAGAAGTGGCTTCGATCCCTGGGTTGGGAAGATCCCTTGAAGGAGGAAATGGCAACCCACTGCAGTACTCTTGCCTGGAGGTAATCCCAGGGACAGAGGAGCCTGGTGGGCTACAGTGCATGGGGTCACAAATTGGATGTGACTGAGCACCTGAGCACCACCACCATCTCTTTCAAGACCTAGTCTACAAGTACAGTCACATTCCAAGATACTGGGGGTCACTGCTTCAATATATGAATTTGTGGGGACACAATTCATCACATACCAGATGCTGTCTATGTTTACTTTGGGATAAAGATAAGGATGGTTACCAGGTGTGTGGCACGAAGACCTTGCTAGATATAAAGGAAGCCGTCTATGCTGTGGCTGGTGACAGATGCCCCATGTAAGTGGCACCTCAGTGATTAAGGCACGCTCGGCTGAGGACATGTTGTCAGCCTGGGACACGTGCTTCCACACAATTCATGTCTTCCTGACCTCAGAGACAGCATACACATCATTGTTTTTTTGTTTCTTTGTTTTGTTTTTTTACAGAATGTAGATTTCTGAAGCATTTCAAAAAGGCTTGGAAAGTTGACAGCGAATCTCCTCGAAATGGTAGTTCCAGGGTGATGGAGTTTGCCGAGACAACATAGGACTCAAGTGGAGCTGGGTTTCACAGCAGTGGAGCTGATATCAGTTTTGGGGAAAGGTTCCTGAGACAATGAGTAACTCAACTCCTGGTAAGAACCTAGAACCACAAGGAAGTCGCATCTCAGTGTAATAGCTGAGTTAAAAGCCCAGGACTTGATGAGAGAATGTCAACAAAGCATCTCCCCAGAAGAAGGGGAAAGAGGCTCCCTGAGGCTGCACCAGAGTAGGGGGCTCAGAACAAGGGCCATTGTAAGTATCTTAATTGTCATTTGTTATTCACACTCCTTTGAAAATAAAAATCTTTACAGTTCAACAGCAGCAAACATACTGATTGGAACTTTTCACTTTGCAATTAGAGTAAAAGTCATTGAGATGTGTTCATGGGGACACTTGAAGCAGAGTTTATGCAAAAGAGATCAATTTTTAAAACTAGAGTGAGTCAGGATAAAATCTGTTGAGGAGGTACTGAAATCACTCAGGGGTGCTTAGTATCATGGGGAAGGGCAGATGCAGTATGATAACTCTCAGCCACTTTTTAGTCAAGCAGATATTTATAACAATCTCATGATGAATTTGCACATTTAGTACATCTTTAAAATTTTGCATTTGTATTTGCTTTCATCTAAAACTAACATCTCAAGTGTGTAATTCTGAGCAAACTGACCGCTGTGGTGATCTTCCTATGGCAATGATTTCCTCTGGATGTCAGGCTCCAGGGTGTGTGAGAGCTGATTCTGACTCTCTTTGTACATGCACACATGCATGTACATACATGTGTGCCACACACTCATGGGCATGCATACACACACACACACATACGGTAGCACTGAGTTTGAAATAAGTACCATTTAAATCAGACAAAAAATTAGTGACATCTGTAAAATAACAGATTAAAAGCTGATCATTCCATTCCCACTCTGTAGAAACAAAAGCTAAACCGGGCTCGCACCCTCCATGCCCTGTCCTGATCTCTCAGATAGAGCCTTAGCATCTCAGGAACATGACTCTGGGTCTCATACAGGGAAGGAGAATACATCAGAATAAATGAACCAACTCTCCAAGGGAAAATTCAATTCTGTGACCAAACAGTACTGAATCTTATGTCTGAAAACAAAATTCTACTTTTCTATTAAAATCTGAATTGATGATTCTCTCCTTCCTGATAGTAGTCCAGGACATGTCATTAGTTCTGTAATTTCTATATCCTGCTCTGACACCCTGTACAGCCCTCCATCCTGGGTTGTCTTCACCTGAACAAGAAGCACCACATAACCATGGAGCAGGAAGCCTCGTGTTCTAATGTCAACTATGTCTTCTGATCACATCCTATGCCATACCACACACTCCACTTTGTTACTGACAATAAATAACATCCCACATTGTACTGATTTATGTTCAGGAAAGCCGGGTTTAATAAATTGGGATCTGAAAAGATGAGAGAAGATAAGGAAATAGATTGTTTTATTTCTCTAACCAGCAAAGTTCACTTGTAGAAGACATAAAAAGCTGTGTTTGTGAGGCTTAAAATAATTTCACATTCTATTGCTTTTGAAAGCTGAGCTTTTTTTAGCTACCAAGAGGACTAGGAAAATGCAATATGTCAAAACACTGAGGAAACAAAGAAATAAGGGAAAATGAGAATACAAAAGAGGTTCCCTTTGCTGCTAAGTACTTTTAATGAGAGGAAAGAGACCTTCTGAAAGAATAGCCTGGTTCATAGACTATTAAAAACACTTGCTTTTTTTTAAAATGTTATTTCATAGATTAAGAACAGAGATAGGAAATATTAACTGTCCTGATTAGATTTCAGAAATGACACGTATGTGAAAATATCCAGGGACTTTTACAACTCTTCAATATTTTCTTTCAAAATGTTCAAAGGGACTTGAAAAATTATACATATATATGATATATATATAATATACAACTTTTATATTCTCTAATAGTAAATACTGATACTTCCCCATGGTTACCCATATACATTGAAATCAGGTCTGTTGCTAAATAACAATTATTACATTTTCTCTGGGTGGCGTAAAAGTGTACTCATTTAAGAACAGTATCTGCACAATCTGTGAAATATTTTAATATTTTAAAAATGAAAAAATCAGCACTAGAAATCAACACTGAAGAATAAAATTAAGTTGCTAGTAGTTTAAGTTTGGTGTGATCCTAGGAGCATGGGTAGTCATTGCAAAGTTAAGAAAATATTCAATTATTTACAATGCGATTCTTTTGAAAATTGAGATATAATTAACATATACTATTGTGTATGTTTAAGGTCTACAAAATGTTGATTAGATGCACTTATATATTGCAGTATGATTGCCATCTTCGTGTTAGCTAGCATTCTGTTAGGACATATAACTACTATTTCTTATATATCACATATACATATATAGGGTTGGCCTATATATCTATATATATAGATATAGATACACATGCACTATATGTATGTTTAGTTATTTTCTATAAGAAGTTATGAGAAAACTTTCAAAGGAGAAAGCAAAAGCTCCAAAAACAACTTTCAAAAATTGGGAAACTGAGGTTGTAGACACAAACGTCATTTCTTCAGTCTCTGGTGGAAATTTATTGCTTATTTCAGTTGTCAACTGAGAATTCTACATCTGATTGAAGAGATGAAGGCAAAATAAAGAACTTTTAAGCTGAATAAAAGCTAAGAAAAATCTTCATCAGCAAACAAGATGCACACAAACAAAAAAAAGCTAAAGGAAGTTCATCAGACTAAGAAAATGACACCAGATGTGTACTCTGATTTGCATAAAAGGCTGAAAATGAAAAGAAATGGGTAAATACAATTTTTTCATTTGCAAAGATTTCTTTAAAAGACAAATGATTAAAGCAAAAATTAGTGAGTATATTGTCAGGTTAATAAGATATGTTAAAGTAAAATATATGAAAACAATAAGGAAGAGGGGAGAGAGGAGTCCCTTTTCTTCAGCCCTGGCCCCAGCCCACAGCTGGTGGAAGCTTACTGACCTGCTGCTTGGACAGTCAGAAGGAAAAACGTTCAAGGGAGTGTCGACTACAAATGGGCACTGGCCAAGAACACTGCCAATGACTGAACAACAAAGGCATTTGCCATCTGCCTCTATGGAGACTGAACCACGTGCTACTATAGCTGCTGACCTTCAACAGCCCCTGAGGGAGTTCAGGGTGGAGTGAGGCACTCTGTGCTACGGGGAATCTGGTGGGACAGGTCTTTAGATAGTTGGATGTTTTTAGGAACAGATTTTATGATCTCAATCCTTGTGTCTCCTCATATCTAGAGAAGCACTAAATCCCTTCACGGCAACACCAGATCCTCATAACTAACAAAAAACCTCTTGTAAAATGAGTGCTTCATGGTATTGAACTCTCCCTTCACCAAAACCTTATATATTGATCTTGCCCTCTTGGGAGCAGTCTTTCAGAGCTATCTGAGATGATGCCTCCCAGGTGGCAGTCCTCATTTTGCCCCAAATAAAACTTAACTCAAAATTCTCAAGTTGAGCATCTTTTTTTAGTCAGCAGGAGTTACGTGAAAACTTTTTAAATTTTAAAATCCATATATTCCTTTAAAGCTATATGAGATTCTAAATAAATGTAATATTTAGCATATAGCAACAAGGTCCTACTGTATAACACAGGGAACTATATTCAATATCCTATGACAGACTATAATGGAAAAGAATATGAAAAAGAATGTATATATATAACCGAGTCACTTTGCTGTGCACCAGAAATTAACATAGCCTTATAAATCAACTATATTTCAATAAAGGGGCTTTCCTGGTGGCTCAGATGATAAAGAATCTGCATGCAATGTGGGAGACCCAGATTCACTCCCTGGGTCAGGAAGATCCTCTGGAAAAGGGCATGGCAACCCACTCCAGTACTCTTGCCTGGAGAATTCCATGGACAGAGGAGCCTGGCAGGCTACAGTCCACAGGGAGGCAAAGAGTCGGACAAAACTGAGCAATAACACTTCATACTTCAATAAGGGCTTCCCTGGTGGCTCAGCTGGGAAAGAATCCATCTGCAATGCAGCAAACCTGGGTTTGACCCCTGGGTTGGGAGGATCCCCTGGAGAAAGGAACAGCTACCCAGTCCAGTATTCTGGTATGGAGAATGCATAGTCCATGGGGTGACAAAGAGCTGGACATCACAGATGGTCAATACTGAAATCAGATTGATTATATTCTTTGCAGCCAAGGATGGGGAAGCTCTATACAGTCAGCAAAAACAAGACCAGGAGCTGACTGTGGCTCAGATCATGAATTTCTCATTGCAAAATTCAGACTTAAATTGAAGAAAGTAAGGAAACCCATGAGACCATCCAGGTATGACCTAAATCAAATCCCTTATGATTATACAGTGGAAGTGACAAATAGAAGCGATTAGATCTGATAGACAGAGTGCCTGAAGAACTATGGACGGAGGTTCATGACACTGTATAGGAGACAGGGATCAAGGCCATTCCCAAGAAAAAGACATGCAGAAAGGCAAAATGGTTGTCTGAGGAGGCTTACAAACAACTGAGAAAAGAAGAGAAGTGAAAGGCAAAGGAGAAAAGGAAAGATATACCCACCTGAATGCAGAGTTCCAAAGAAAAGCAAGGAGAGATAAGAAAGCCTTCCTCAGCAAGCAATGCAAAGAAATAAAGGAAAACAATAAAATGGAAAAGACTTAAAGATCTCTTCAAGAAAATTAGAGATACCAAGGGAACATTTCATGCAAAGATGGGCACAATAAAGACAGAAATGGTATGGACCTAACAGAAGCAGACGATATTAAGAAAAGATGGCAGGAATACCCAGAAGAACTACACAAAAAAGATCTTCATGACCCAGATAACCATGATGGTGTGATCACTCACCTAGAGCCAGACTGGGGTCCAAAGAGCCTCTTGATGAAAGTGAAAGAGAAGAGTGAAAAAGCTGGTTTAAAACTCAACATTCAAAAAACAAAGATCATGGCATCCAGTCTCATTCGTTCATGGCAAATAGACAGAGAAACAATGGAAAGAGTGACGGACTTTATTTTCTTGGGCTCCAAAATCACTCTGGACAGTGACTGCAGCCATGAAACTAAAAGATGCTTGTTCCTTGGAAGAAAAGCTATGACCAACCTAGACAGCATATCAAAAAGCAGAGACATAACTTTGCCAAAATGAAAGTTGCTCAGTCGTGTCCGACTCTTTGCAACTCCATGCACTATACCATCCATGGAATTCTCCAGGACAGAATACTGCAGTGGGTAGCCTCTCCTGTCTCCAGGAAGGTCCATCTAGTCAAAGCTGTGGTTTTCCCAGTAGTCATGTATGGATGTGAGACTTGGACCGTAAAGGTGAGCACCAAAGAATGGGTGCTTTTGAACTGTGGTGTTGGAGAAGACTCTTGAGAGTCACTTGGACTGCAAGGAGGTCAAACCAGTCATTCCTAAAGGAAATCAGTCATGAATATTCATTGGAAGAACTGATGCTGAAGCTGAAAATCCAATAGTTTGGCCACCTGATGTGAAGAACGACTCATTGGAAAAGACCCTGATGCTGGGAAAGATTGAAGGCAGGAGGAGAAAAGGATGACAGAGGATGAGGTGGTTGGATGGCTTCACTGACTTGATGGACATGAGTTTGAGCAAGCTCTGGGACTTGGTGATAGACAGGGAAGCCTGGCATGCTGTAGTTTATAAGGTCACTAAGAGTCAGACATGACTGAGCAACTGAACTGAACTTCTGGGGCATCACAGGGCTTTCCTGAAAAAGCCAACAGGCTGGTTGTTGTGTTAGCTGTACAATACATTCCATTGCCCAAAGCAATAGACCTTCTAGAAAGCTAATTGCTGGTATGCAGTAATGGATATAGATTTCCTCTACATTGGCCAAGGACAATGGGAGATGTATTTTAAGCTTAATTAAATTTCACTTTATCTCCATCCACCACGTTGAGATGAACCCCCAGGCTTGCCCCACCACCTCCTCATCAGAGACTGCATCTAGGAAGGATTTCAATAAGGAAAGAGACTAATTTTGCACACATACTGGGTCAAGGAGGCTCAACGATCTAACCTAAAACTTTACTCATTTGGAGGAATAGCCCTTCATTTTCTTTTTTTTTTATTTTTATTTTTACTTTATTTTACTTTACAATACTGTATTGGTTTTGCCATACATTGACATGAATCCACCACAGGTGTACATGAGTTCCCAATCCTGAACCCCTCTCCCGCCTCCCACCCCATAGAAAACTGGAAATCGTCTGTATCTGAATGAATTCGTTTGCTCTGAATGTGTAAGCTGCTGAAGGACTAGATAAAAGTAGGATGAAAAAAATGAGGAAAGAAAGGTGCATGAGAGATGTGAAAACACAGCATGACTTTGCCAAACTGGCTGCACAGGGAAGCCATGCCCTGCCCCTACTCCCTTCCTTCTTGCCCTTTCTCCTTGCCCTCCTTTCCTTCCTCCCTCTCTCCCTCCCTCCATGCTTCCTTCCTTCCTTCCTTCTTTCTTTCCAACAATACTAATTAACAGCTTCCTTGTGCCCAGCTCTGGGTCTACTGAGGAAGGACAGGTGACCCTTGCTGTCTAATGCTTGTTTACTTGCCATTGGCACAAAAACAGTAAGCAGTAAGCAAAGGCCATTGGTACAGGTTGTACACACAGTTGTGAAGAAAGCAGTGCTGTGATGAGATACTAAACAGCTGGGATGGGGAGCAGGTGGAGTCAGGGGGCTCCCTGGAGAAAGTGTGCGGGAAAGACTTCTCCAAGGAGGTGGCTTTTGAGAGGAACCAGAGAAAGCCCTAGTAGGAGAGATTGCAAGCTGAAAAACCAGTGGCAACAGAAACGGTCCAGTGGGTGAAGAATGTGGATCAAGAAAACAGCCAGTGGAACACAGTGAGGGAGGGGACTTCGTAAGAGAAAAGCAAAACCTTAGATTCTGGATGTTCGTGTTGTTGCTTTTTTTTTACTGAAGGCAATGAATTTATGTTATGAAAGATAATTTCTACACTATGCTAAGACATGGTTTTACTACAAATGGACTGTTTCATGTTCATGCAATCTGTTTCAGATGACCCATGTCATTGTCCAAACTCGAGATGGATGAACAATTAGGAATATCTGTATGGCTGATCGTCATTGATCTGATTGTGTATATGTGTGTATCCATGTATGTAAATATGTGTATATGTATACATGTGCTTGTATGTCTGTATATTTTTACCACAGAGAATATTTGTAGATTTTTCCTTGTGAAGGTTTCCTACTAACTGTGAAATATGAAATGGAAATTTCTCTGTGCCTAGACCCAAAAAATGGAGATGAAGAATTAAAAACATCTGCTTGTGCCAAGAAACAGATCAACATACGTCTATATGCCAGTGGCTGCCAGAACTGTCTCTTGTTAAGGAATTTATGTAAAGATAAATTATGCTTTTAAAAGCTGTTCTTGAATCTTAATCACTGACTGTGGTTGTCATAAGTCGATACAGAGGTTCTCCTCCATTCTACAGTAATTCAAAGACACGTGATATCATCAGTCAGTGAAAGCAAGTGACACACACTGAGCGGCTGAACACAACAAAGGAGAAAGGCCAGCATAGTGTTATGAGAGAGCCGCTCGGACCCACAACATTTGCTGCAAGCCCACCACAACCTTCTGAGTGGTGTGCCGGCAATAGTCAGGACTTACTAGTAAGTAACTGCTGGTTTCTCTGGTTTTGCACCTCTTCCAACTCCTGAGTCAACCTGAGAAAAAGAACTGAGGTCCCTGGACCAATGGTATAGGGTGTCTCCTGGTTACCACTTCTAGTTCCCCTCCCCCAGCCTCTAGTTGGGGGTCAGAGGACATGAGCCACCCTGTGTCCACCTGAAAGGTCCACCACTGCTGTGCTGCCTTCCAGTCTGCTAAAACGCATGAGCCGGTGGTTGACAACCTCCACTTTTCTCGTTTGGGTAGGCTCTGTGTATCTTACACTTCGGACTAGTCACTGAGTCACCTTTCTTTCTCCGTAAAAGGATCTAGAGACACTGTTGGGAGGGCAGAGATGATTGAATTGAGAGCTACAGGCTCCCACGTTGTGTGATGACTGTGATGGCAAAGTGTGGAGGCCAGAGGCTTGTGCACTGATGCTCAAGGATTCCAGTCTCCTCCGCCTGTGCACTGAGGTTTGGTTGTGCAGACGTTTTAGGAGTGGGTACACCATTTGTTAAACCCACACTCTCTCTGCCACAGCTCAGCTTGAGAAAGCACTGCCAGGACACCAGCAGCTGGAGGGACACGTACCCTTCACTGTGCAGCCCCAGAGGCTGTTTGATTGGCTGCTACAGCAGCATGCTCAAGACTATCCTACACTGTCCGTGGATAGATATACCATCATCCAATCAGAACCATAGAGTTTACAGCATGTGCTGTCTTCATATGGAAAATAAACTTCCTATTTCCTTTCATATTGAAAATAAATTTCCAATCAGATAACTGTGATGTGGATCCAGCTGGTGGAACAGTTAATCAGATTACAGGAAAAGGGTCAGTTAGAGTCCTCAGAACACACTGCTGTGTTTGAAAATGTTCGTGGCAACTTGCAGTGTTCTGAGTTTTTGTATGTCGCTATTTCAATGGTTTATGTCTCTGTGTCTATTTCTTTCTTTTTTTCTTCTTTTTTTTTCACAGAGAACAGAGGGGCTGAGTATCATGGTGAAGAGACAAGGAAGAAAGCCCAGGTAATCTGCCTTTAAATACACACAGGTAGGTGCTCAGCGGGTCCTAGCACGTTTACACTTGTGCTGTATGTGTGTGAACATTCCAGAAAGTTGAGCAGATAAACGAACGATTCATGTTCAAGAAGAGACATCCCAGGAGAGAGGCTCTCAGAGCACAGCTGGTTCAGAGTCATGGCCTGACTTGGGGGCTGCAAGGAAAAGGCTCAACAAGCAGTAATGCAACAATTGTTCCATCAAGGTTCCAACAGTCCTGTTAGAAGCTGACCCAACAGGACAAGGAGCAGAGCAACCCCCACTGGCCCTCTAGGACCACTGCCCTGACTGCCCAACGAGAATGAGAGTGGAAGCAGCTTCCTGTAGGACACACTAGAGTGACAGACAGAACTCACGGGGCTTGGAAACAAAGCAGCGGTCCAAAGTGCCCAGGTCACCTGCCAAAGCCAGGGGCCCCTGGGGGAAGGGCTGCCCCGACCTTGGGCTCTCAGATCTTAGGGAGCCTGAGCCCCAGGCCCAGGTCCCCCTGGAGAGGCTGTGGATGCACGAATTGGTGTTACCTGAAAACCAGGGAAAGTCTAGGGTAGTCTTGGGTGCAAAAGTTACTTGGAATATGAACATAATTCTACACACAAATAGCTGAGGCTGAGTGAAGTATGTCAAATAGGGGTTGTGTATATACCTCATGAACTCATACACACGTGGAACTGTGACTGTTAAGGCTGGAAATGTTGATGGAGAGGTGACAGTCAGTACACAAGGAAGCAGGCAATAGTGAGGCATCACTGCTTCAGAAAGTTCAAATTTTACATATAAATGAGCAGAATTTGTGATACAAATGCTAATTAGTTGTACTTTCATGTAGTTGTTGTGCAAGTTGAATGATAGTATCAAAAAGGCATTATCATGTTTTAATGATTCATAAGAAATAAGAGACGGAGAAGGCAATGGCACCCCACTCCAGTACTCTTGCCTGGAAAATCCCATGGACGGAGGAGCCTGGTGGGCTGCAGTCCATAGGGTCGCTGGGAGTCGGACATGACCAAGCGACTTCATTTTCACACATTGGAGAAGGAAATGGCAACCTACTCCAGTGTTCTTGCCTGGAGAATCCGAGGGACGGGGGAGCCTGGTGGGCTGCTGTCTGTGGGGTCGCACAGAGTCAGACACGACTGAAGCGACTTAGCAGCAGCAGCAAGAAATAAGAGAAGCTAATACATTTAGAGAAAAAATCTGTTGGCAAGAACACCTCTGTCCAACAAATAAACTGTTCCATTACGTTTTCTGTTCTGTGACTGTGATTGCAATTTATATTAAATCAGCTATTTATATATAAATCTACTGCTATATTAATATCAAATAATAACTCAGAGTAGTTACTTGTTGTAAATAAATCTTTGTTGTAAAGATTTTGTGCAAAGGGACTTTTTCATTTTGTAATTTCAATGGAGTTGGAGTTATTACCATGGACTTGCAAAAAAAAAACTAACTCGATGTTCTGTTGGTATATAAGGACATGGGGCACTTGATACTTGTCTTATTAAACTGACGAGTAAGGATAGCTAAAAGGGAAAAATCAGACTCTATATTAACCCAGTTAAATTAAATGTGCATAAGGCAACATATAAAGTTTTAGATCACCTTATTATCTCTTTGTGGTGTGATATTAAAATCCACTCAAAGTGTTCAAAGAATTTCCTGTGGATCCAAAATGCCTTGCCAGTCGAGAGGTTAGAAGAAGTGTGTATTCAGAACTGGTTTTAGCACAATTAGGAAGAAAGCTTAGCCAGTGTTAATGTGTAGCTAACTGAGTTTAAGACAGTTTTTTTTTTTAGTTTAAAATTTTTTTTTGACCTTGCCCCAAAGCTTGCAAGATCTTAGACTGATCCAACCAAGGATTGAATCTGGGACCTGTCATTGACAGTGTCGAGTCCTAACCCCTGGACCACCAGGGAATTCTCAACAATTATTTTGAATTCTTTGTCAGGTAATTCAAAGATCTCCATTTTTTGTAGCATCATTTTCTGGAGATTGGTCTTGTTCCTTTGGTGGGACCATGTTTTCCTGTCTCTTCATATTTCTTGCTATTCTAGGATTTGGGCATTTGAAAAGCAGTCACCTCTCCTAGTCTTCAAGGATTTCTTTGTACAGGGAAGATTTTCATGAGTCAGCCTGGCTGGGAACGCTGAGGACCCTCCTGAGGACACGCCTTCTCAGCGCCTGTGCGTGCAGGTTCCTGATTGTCCAGATTTGCTGCTTGTTTGTTCTGTTGGGAGCTCTGAACCACCCGCTCTTTCTGGGGTCTGTCTGCAGTGCTTTAGCTTCTTGGAAACTGCCTCTATCTAGCAAGATCTCCTTGTTCTCAGGGCCCCCGGGCTTTCAAAACACACTGGCTCTCAGAGCACAGAATCAGCCCCTGCACAAACCCGTGGCTGTGCCTCCGAGTCCTGGGCCCGAGGAGAGAAGCGAGGAGTTGGGTGTTGCTCCAGATTGTGCTGAAACTTGCTAGCCTGGGGAGGGATGTTTGTTGTGAAATACGACACATTTCAGCACCTTTGTGACTGTCAGCTGGAGCATCGTGAATTCCTAACATTTCTGGAGTTCTCATTAAAGCTGTTGGTTGTCATTTTTTAAAGTTTTTATTTTATATTGAAGTACTGACAGATTTTATTTTCTTAGGCTCCAAAATCACTGTGGATGGTGACTGTACCATGAAATTAAAAGATGCTTGCCCCTTGGAAGGAAAGCTATGACAAACTTAGATAGCATATTAAAAAGCAGAGACATTACTTTGTCAACTAAAGTCCATATGGTCAAAGCTATAGTTTTTCCAGTAGTCATGTATGTGAGAGTTGAACCATAAAGAAGGCTGAGTGCTGAAAAATTGATGCTTTTGGATTATAGTGCTGGGGAAGACTCTTAGTCCCTTGAACAGCCTGGAGATCAAACTAGTCAATCCTAAAAGAAATCAACGCTGAATGCTCATTGGAAGGACTGATGCTGAAGCTGAAGCTCCAATACTCTGGCCACCTGATTTGGAGAACTGACTCTGGAAAAGACCCTGATGCTGAGAAAGATTGAAGAGAAAAGGAAAAGGGGGTGGAACAGGATGAAATGGCTGAATGGCATCACCGACTCAGTGGATATGAATTGAGCAAACTCCGGGAGATAGTGGAGGACAGAGGAACCTGGCATGCTGCAGTCCATGGGGCTACAAAGAGTCAGACACAACTTAGCAACTGAACAATGACGTAGTTGATTTATAATGTTGTGTTTAGGCATATAGCTAAGTGATTCAGTTAGGTATATACATGTATATATATTCTTTTTCAGATTTTTTTCCCTTATAAGTAAGGGATACTTATAAGTTATAAATACTTATAAGTTATTATAACTTACTAATAATTAAAAGTTATTATAAGGATACTGAGTATAGTTTCCTATGCTACTGCTATCCCAACAATAGGGCCTTATTGTTTATCTATTTTAAATAGAGTAGTATGTATATATTAACCCCAAACTCCTAATTTATTACCCCCCACCTTTCTTCTTTGGTAAGCATGCTTGTTTCCTATATCTGTGACTGTTTCTGTTCTGTAAATAAGTTCATTTGGATGCTTGTTGTCTGTCATGAAGTCATGGGAGTCCGGGTGGGTGGCTTCCTATTCCACCATCTTGCTCACATTGACCACTCCCAATGTCTTTCTTTTAACAGGGAGTGACCCTGTGCTTTGTCTCTTCCTTAGGAGGACAGGTCGATGGAGTGTGTCAGCCCCCAGGGGAGCAGATTAAATGGCATCTCTGAGCACAGGAAGAGCTCTAAGTGTGCGAAAGAAAGTGGGCTTTACCAGGACCGAGTTCTCAGTTCTCTCGACTCTGAAATGGGAGCAGTTCTACAAGCTACTGCAACACACCTCTGAGAAGACACTAAATGTCTAACAAATGTTTACAAAATATAACAACATTTCAAATTATTAGAGAGGCACTGCTATAAACCTAAAGTGAAAATCAGTTGTCTGTCCTCAAAGTTGTGTAGCAAGTTGATTACCAACACCTGACAGAAATCATTACCCAAAGCTTCAACAGATCGGGGAATTAATTACAAAAAAAAAATTACAGGAAGAAAAGCGACAAACCCATTTCACAAATAATTTACTATAATCACCCACATCATTAAGTACAGGTGCTTACTGTGAAAATGGCTTTCCTTAATGCAGATTCAATTCAGGAAAAATATAAATTACTGACATTTATCTCAACATAAAATTTTTTAAAAACCGAATCTTCAGAATTAAGACTCTGTCATCCCAGTATTATTACTTAGGTTACTGTCAGGAGTAAAATAAAACCATTCTATGTACCATGGCAGGAAAAATATTTGTCACACACACAATTATTTTCTAACCACCAGGAAAATTACAGTCTTTCACATGGAACATTTTTATGGCATTTCAATAAGAGTCTCCACAGGGGGCTACCTGAAGCACATGAAAAAGTTTAACAGCCCCCAGTGGGCAAGGTGTTCTTTCTGTCTCTCGATTTTCAAGGAGTTTTAATAGCTCAACTTGTGAAAGTTTAACGGTCACTGTAATTGACAAGTGCACCGAGTGCAAACTTTATTACTAACCTTGTATTAAAATGTGAACAATCTAATCTTAAAGGTTTTGCAACAATAGTGACAAAGTTTTTCACTAAATGGATGGTTAACTCAACAAAACTTTTCAAGTTGAATTTTAAATGAGTTGGCTGAATGACATTTCATCTGAAGGAAAAGTCTAACTTTGGGCATTAGATTTTGGAACGTGCATTCCTTCTTCAGAATTACAGATTCTCATCAAATCTTTGGGTTTCATAAATGACAGCCTGGTGATGACGCATAGACCCACAGTCCCAGGCACCACCTTTAGAATTTAGATCCAAGGTCTTTGGGGACATCTCCACTGGGATGGTCCTTTGGGGTCCCCAAAAGTCTTCTGTCCTTTTCTTTATTCTCAGAAAAGTAGGGGACCTTCTCTCTCTCTCTCTCTCTCTCTCTCTCTCTCTCTCTCACACACACACACACACACACACACACAGACACACACACACCATCATCAGTACTGAAATCAAGCAGGACCAAGTGGGGTTTCTGGGCAAAAAAACCTTTTCAGGAAAGAGGGTGCATTTAGCCCCCAAGACTTGCTCTGAGTTCCAAGGAGCTGGTTCAAATGGTCACTAATTAGGGAAGGGAGGGGATGAAGAGACAAGGGAGCAGCAGTCAAGAAACAATCATATAACCTTGAGGCAATATCCTGGTTCCACCTCAAGAGACAGGCATTACAATTTGAGCCATTTTGCAGATACTGGAATCCTTACCTGGTTGGAGAAGTTAATTGCTCTTTGCCCACAAGTGACGCCGGAGTCCCTGGGTCTGGAAGATCCCTGTGTCGGGAAGATCCCCTGGAGGAAGGCACAGAAATCCACTCCAGTATTCTTGCCTGGGGAATCCCATTGACAGAGGAGCCTAGCGGGCTACAACTGAGCAACTTAACACGGCACAGCACACAAGCATATAGATACCAGACCAGTTGGAACCAGAAGGTTGATGATGCTGATTCCCAATTACCTCCCCACCAACCCGTGACAAGAATGTCCACCAACTGACCATGCCCTCCTTAAACAATTAATAGAAAACTTCTCACTATCTTCTCTGGGATGGGACAAAGAGTCTGAGAGCATGAGCTTACTGTGGTCCCGTTTGCCTGGGAAAGGACTAAAGCTAATCTTTTCTACTTCCCCCAAAACTCTGTCCAAGATTCAATTTGGTGCCAGAGCACAAAGGCCAGATTCGGCTTCACAGGTTACCTTGTCAGGAACCTGGCGTCAGACTCTCCCAAATCTTCCTCCCCTGACTTGTCTGGCTTCCGACCTCTGAGGAGGAGTCACCCACAGTCCTCCCTTGACTACAGCGCCCCCTGCCCATCCAGAAGACCCACCTCCACTCTCTGGGGAAGAGGGGCTGAGGGCTTGTGAAACCCATTGCTTAGTGATCCTTCTAGTTGATCACCTGTCTCAACCTTGAATTTCATTCTCCAGAAAGTGTTAGATGATTCAAAACTCATACTGCAAAAGAACATTTCAACGCTGAGCAAACTCCACAAAACAACTTCTGTAGGCTGGCAGAGGTCATCAGGCAACCAGAAAAGCAGACCATTGTCTTCAAAAACAGGTAGGAAAAAATATAAAAGACGAAAAAGGAGACAAAGGAGGTGGGGAGGGAGCTCCGTCCCGGGAAGGGAAGCCCGTCCCGGGAAGGGAAGCCCGTCCCGGGAAGGAAATTTTAAGAAGAGAGGTTTCCAAACACCAGGAAACACTCTCCCTGCCGAGTCTGTGGCGAGTCTTGGAAACACAGAGGGCAACATAACAGGAAGGAAAAATAAAGAAATAATTAAAACCAAGAGATTACAAGCCCAACAGTAACTCCCCCAGCGGAAAAGCAGCACAGACGCCTGCATCCGCCATTGGGAAGTGGGGGCAGGGCAGGGACGCGCGGGAGGCGCGGGCTGCAGTGCTTTGTAAGAATCGGGCAGGAACGCCCCACGCGCAACCAGAACGATCTAACTTGCGCTAGCAAGCCAGACTGTGGGATAGCTACCGCCCGAAAAGCTCGAACATAAGACACCGCCAGGACCGAGCACAGAACAAAGGACCAAACGGAAAAAGCCGGCTGCAGACCATCCCCCGCCGGGGACAGGCAGCCAGAGCCGTAAGGACTGGAAAGGGGCAATTGCAGACCCGGAGAGACTTTACTTACCTAACTGCAAGCAGGCCTCTTTGCTAAGACTTCTGGGGGTGCTGGACACTCACAATCTGCCTCACGGGGGACGCCATCGGTCCACCCAGAAAGCTGAGCAGCAGCGGCAGAAAAGGTGACACGCCGCGGCGATCGCGCTCGCCAAACTCCTGAGCTACTCGGACCTGGGAAGGGCACAAAGCGCAGTCCCAGCCGAATCTGTGCCTCTGAGGGCGGCCTGAGCGCCGAACCTGAGCGGCTTGGACCAGGGAAGTGCACGCAGCCTTGGGCCGGCCCCAGACGGTTCCCAGCTGAGCATCGTAGAGCCGGAGCGGTTTGTGCGCCGTGAGAAGGGACAGGTCAGGCGGGGCTGAGACACTGTGCACGCGACAGTGCTATTTGTTTGCAGCATCCCCCCTCCCCACAGTGCGACTGAACTAGTGAGCCTAAAAAACCAGCAAACAGAAGAAGTTAAACAGAGGGAACCACCTTGGAAGTGATCCCACATGGCCCAAAACATCAGAGAAGGGCCAGATATATTTTTAATAATTTTAAAATCATTCCTTTTTTTTTTCTTTTTTTCTAACTTTTTTTTTAATTGTTAAGTCTTCTATTTCTCCTCTAATTTTTATTTCTATAACCTACTATTACTATTTAAAAAAAAAAAAAGACTTTTTTTTTTTTTTTTAAGGCAAACACCATATATAGTCTTTGGATGGTTGTTGGTGGTTTTTTGTTTCTTTTTTTTGTTTTGTTTTGTTTTTTTGTTTGTTTGTTTTTTTAATAATTCTTGTTTTTTTTCTTTCTTCCTTTTTCCTTCTGCTTCTTTTCTTTAATATTGTATTTTTTAAAATCCAACCTCAACTCTAGATTTTTAATCTTTGCTCTTAGGTTTCTGTTGTCAATTTTGCACATTTAAAAACCCAAACTTCACTACCCAAGTTTACCTGAGAGCGAGATTACTGGCTTGACCACTCTCTCCTCCTTTGGACTCTCCTTTTTCTCCACCAGGTGGCCTCTGTCTCTTTTCTCCCCCATCCCTTCTCTATCCAACTCTGTGAATCTCTGTGTGTTCCAGACGGTGGAGAACACCTAAGGAACTGCTTACTGGCAGGATTTGTCTCTCTCCTTCTCATTCCTCTCTCTTATCCTACTGGTCACCTCTGTCTACTTCCTCCCTCTCCTCTTCCCCGTATAACTCCGTAAATACCTCTGAGTGGTCCAGACTATAGAGCACACATAAGGAAGTGACTACTGGCTAGCTTGCTCTCTCCTCTTTTGATCTCACTGCATCTAATTCCAGTTACCTCTAACTACCCCCTCCATCTTCTCTTCTCCTTGTAACTCAGTGAACCTCTCTGAGTGTCCCTCAATGTGGAGAAACTTTTCATCTTTAACCTAGATGTTTTATCATCGGTGCTGTATAGATGGAGAAGTCTAGAGGCTACTGTAAAAAATAAAACTGAAAACCAGAAGCAGGAGGCTTAAACCCAAAGCCTGAAAACATTAGAGAACTCTTGAATTCAGGGAACATTAAGCAATAGGAGCTCATCAAATGCCTTCATACCTACACTGAAACCAAGCTCCACCCAAGGGCCAACAAGTTCCAAAACAAGACACACCACTCAAATTCTCCAGCAACACAGGAACACTCCCCTGAGCTTCAATATACAGGCAGCTCAAAATTATTCCAAAACGCTTGATGTCTCATAACCCATTATTGGTCACTCCACTGCACTCCAGAGAGAAGAAACCCAGCTCCACCCACCAGAACTCCAACACAAGCCTCCCTAACCAGGAAACCTTGACAAGACACTGATAGAACCCCACCCACAGTGAGGAAGCTCCATAATAAAGAGAACTCCACAAATTACCAGAATATAAAAAGGCCACCCCAAACGCAGCAATATAACCAAGATGAAGAGACAGAGGAATACTCAGCAGGTAAAGGAACAGGAGAGTTGCCCACCAAACCAAACAAAAGAGGAAGAAGTAGGGAATCTACCTGAGAAGGAATTCCAAATATTGATAATGAAAATGATCCAAAATCTTGAAATCAAAATAGAATCACAGATAAATAGTCTAGCGACAAGGATTGAGAAGATGCAAGAAAGGTTTAACAAGGACCTAGAAGAAATAAAAAAGAGTCAAAATATAATGAATAACACAATAAATGAGATCAGAAACACTCTGGAGGCAACAAATAGTAGAATAACGGAGGCAGAAGATAGGATTAGTGAAATAGAAGATAGAATGGTAGAAATAAATGAATCAGAGAGGAAACAAGAAAAACGAATTAAAAGAAACGAGGACAACCTCAGAGACCTCCAGGACAATATGAAACGCTCCAACATTCGAATTATAGGAGTCCCAGAAGAAGAAGACAGAAAGATCATGAGAAAATCCTTGAGGAGATAATAGTTGAAAACTTCCCTAAAATGGGGAAGGAAATAATCACCCAAGTCCAAGAAACACAGAGAGTCCCAAATAGGATAAACCCAAGGCGAAACACCCCAAGACACATATTAATCAAATTAACAAAGATCAAACACAAAGAACAAATATTAAAAGCAGCAAGGGAAAAACAACAAATAACACACAAGGGGATTCCCATAAGGATAACAGCTGATCTTTCAATAGAAACGCTGCAGGCCAGGAGGGAGTGGCAAGACATACTTAAAGTGATGAAAGACAATAACCTACAGCCCAGATTACTGTACCCAGCAAGGATCTCATTCAAATATGAAGGAGAAATCAAAAGCTTTACAGACAAGCAAAAGCTGAGAGAATTCAGCACCACCAAACCAGCTCTCCAACAAATTCTAAAGGATATTCTCTAGACAGGAAACACAAAAAGGGTGTATAAACCCGAACCCAAAACAATAAAGTAAATGATAACGGGATCATACTTATCAATAATTACCTTAAACGTAAATGGGTTGAACGCCCCAACCAAAAGGCAAAGACTGGCCGAATGGATACAAAAACAAGACCCCTCTATATGCTGCTTACAAGAGACCCACCTCAAAACAAGGGACACATACAGACTGAAAGTGAAGGGCTGGAAAAAGATATACCACGCAAATAGAGACCAAAAGAAAGCAGGAGTGGCAATACTCATATCCGATAAAATAGACTTTAAAACAAAGGCTGTGAAAAGAGACAAAGAAGGCCACTACATAATGATCAAAGGATCAATCCAAGAAGAAGATATAACAATTATAAATATATATGCACCCAACATAGGAGCACCGCAATATGTAAGACAAATGCTAACAAGTATGAAAGGGGAAATCAACAATAACACAATAATAGTGGGAGACTTTAATACTGCACTCACACCTATGGACAGATCAACTAAACAGAAAATTAACAAAGAAATGCAAACTTTAAATGATACATTAGATCAATTAGACCTAATTGATATCTACAGGACATTTCACCCCAAAACAATGAATTTCACCTTTTTTTCAAGTGCTCATGGAACCTTCTCCAGGATAGATCACATCCTGGGCCATAAATCCAAACTTGATAAATTCAAAAAAATCGAAATCATTCCAAGCATCTTTTCTGACCATAATGCATTAAGATTAGATCTCAATTACAGGAGAAAAACTACTAAAAATTCCAACATATGGAAGTTGAACAACACACTTCTGAATAACCAACAAATCACAGAAGAAATCAAAAAAGAAATCAAAATATGCATAGAAACTAATGAAAATGAAAACACAACAACCTAAAACCTGTGGGACACTATAAAAGCAGTGCTAAGAGGAAAGTTCATAGCAATACAGGCATACCTCAAGAAACAAGAAAAAAGCCAAATAAATAACCTAACTCTACAACTAAAGCAACTAGAAAAGGAAGAATTGGAGAACCCCAGAGTTAGTAGAAGGAAAGAAATCTTAAAAATTAGGGCAGAAATAAATGCAAAAGAAACAAAAGAGACCATAGCAAAAATCAACAAAGCCAAAAGCTGGTTCTTTGAAAGGATAAATAAAATTGACAAACCACTAGCCAGACTCATCAAGAAGCAAAGAGAGAAAAATCAAATCAATAAAATTAGAAATGAAAATGGAGAGATCACAACAGACAACACAGAAATACAAAGGATCATAAGAGACTACTATCAGCAGTTGTATGCCAATAAAATGGACAACGTGGAAGAAATGGACAAATTCTTAGAAAAGTACAATTTTCCAAAACTGAACCAGGAAGAAATAGAAAATCTTAACAGACCCATCACAAGCACGGAAATTGAAACTGTAATCAGAAATCTTCCAGCAAACAAAAGCCCAGGTCCAGACGGCTTCACAGCTGAATTCTACCAAAAATTTCGAGAAGAGCTAACACCTATCCTACTCAAACTCATTCTATGAGGCCACCGTCACCCTAATACCAAAACCTGACAAAGATGTCACAAAAAAAGAAAACTACAGGCCAATATCACTGATGAACATAGATGCAAAAATCCTCAACAAAATTCTAGCAATCAGAATCCAACAACACATTAAAAAGATCATACACCATGACCAAGTGGGCTTTATCCCAGGGATGCAAGGATTCTTCAATATCCGCAAATCAATCAATGTAATTCACCACATTAACAAATTGAAAAATAAAAACCATATGATTATCTCAATAGATGCAGAGAAGGCCTTTGACAAAATTCAACATCCATTTATGATTAAAACTCTCCAGAAAGCAGGAATAGAAGGAACATACCTCAACATAATAAAAGCTATATATGACAAACCCACAGCAAACATTATCCTCAATGGTGAAAAATTCAAAGCATTTCCCCTAAAGTCAGGAACAAGACAAGGGTGTCCACTTTCACCGCTACTATTCAACATAGTTCTGGAAGTTTTGGCCACAGCAATCAGAGCAGAAAAAGAAATAAAAGGAATCCAAAGTGGAAAAGAAGAAGTAAAACTCTCACTGTTTGCAGATGACATGATCCTCTACATGGAAAACCCTAAAGACTCCACCAGAAAATTACTAGAGCTCATCAATGAATATAGTAAAGTTGCAGGATATAAAATCAACACACAGAAATCCCTTACATTCCTATACACCAATAATGAGAAAGTAGAAAAAGAAATTAAGGAAACAATTCCATTCACCATTGCAACGAAAAGAATAAAATACTTAGGAATATATCTACCCAAAGAAACTAAAGACCTATATATAGAAAACTATAAAACACTGATGAAAGAAATCAAAGAGGACACTAATAGATGGAGAAATATACCATGTTCATGGATCGGAAGAATCAATATAGTGAAAATGAGTATACTACCCAAAGCAATTTACAAATTCAATGCAATCCCTATCAAGCTACCAGCCATATTTTTCACAGAACTAGAACAAATAATTTCAAGATTTGTATGGAAATACAAAAAACCTCGAACTGCCAAAGCAATCTTGAGAAAGAAGAATGGAACTGGAGGAATCAACTTGCCTGACTTCAGACTCTACTACAAAGCCAGAGTCATCAAAACAGTATGGTACTGGCACAAAGACAGACATATAGATCAATGGAACAAAATAGAAAGCCCAGAGATAAATCCACACACATATGGACACCTTATCTTTGACAAAGGAGGCAAGAATATACAATGGAGTAAAGACAATCTCTTTAACAAGTGGTGCTGGGAAAACTGGTCAACCACTTGTAAAAGAATGAAACTAGATCACTTTCTAACACCGCACACAAAAATAAACTCAAAATGGATTAAAGATCTAAATGTAAGACCAGAAACTATAAAACTCCTAGAGGAGAACATAGGCAAAACACTCTCAGACATAAATCACAGCAGGATCCTCTATGATCCACCTCCCAGAATTCTGGAAATAAAAGCAAAAATAAACAAATGGGATCTAATTAAAATTAAAAGCTTCTGCACAACAAAGGAAAATATCAGCAAGGTGAAAAGACAGCCTTCTGAATGGGAGAAAATAATAGCAAATGAAGCAACTGACAAACAACTAATCTCAAAAATATACAAGCAACTTATGCAGCTCAATTCCAGAAAAATAAACGACCCAATCAAAAAATGGGCCAAAGAACTAAATAGACATTTCTCCAAAGAAGACATACGGATGGCTAACAAACACATGAAAAGATGCTCAACATCACTCATTATCAGAGAAATGCAAATCAAAACCACAATGAGGTATCACTTCACACCAGTCAGAATGGCTGCGATCCAAAAATCTGCAAGCAATAAATGCTGGAGAGGGTGTGGAGAAAAGGGAACCCTCCTACACTGTTGGTGGGAATGCAACCTGTACAGCCACTATGGAGAACAGTGTGGAGATTCCTTAAAAAATTGCAAATAGAACTCCCTTATGACCCAGCAATCCCACTGCTGGGCATACACACCGAGGAAACCAGAATTGAAAGAGACACATGTACCCCAATGTTCATCGCAGCACTGTTTATAATAGCCAGGACATGGAAACAACCTAGATGTCCATCAGCAGATGAATGGATAAGAAAGCTGTGGTACATATACACAACGGAGTACTACTCAGCCGTTAAAAAGAATTCATTTGAATCAGTTCTGATGAGATGGATGAAACTGGAGCCGATTATACAGAGTGAAGTAAGCCAGAAAGAAAAACACCAATACAGTATACTAACACATATATATGGAATTTAGAAAGATGGCAATGACGACCCTGTATGCAAGACAGGAAAAAAGACGCAGCTGTCTATAACGGACTTTTGGACTCAGAGGGAGAGGGAGAGGGTGGGATGATATGGGAGAATGGCATTCTATCATGTATACTATCATGTAAGAATTGAATCGCTAGTCTATGTCTGACGCAGGATACAGCATGCTTGGGGCTGGTGCATGGGGATGACCCACAGAGATGTTATGGGGAGGGAGGTGGGAGGGGGGTTCATGTTTGGGAACACATGTAAGAATTAAAGATTTTAAAATTAAAAAAAATAAAATTAAAAAAATAAAATTAAAAAAAAAAAAACCTCATACTGCTTTTTTTAAACAACTTTCTGCACCCTGTGCATGTGATGTTAGGAGCATTCATGGCAATTTCTACTTCAGTCTCCACCCCAGCCCATAGCTCTGTGCCCTCACCCCACTCTTGAATGATTTTCCCAATCCTGATCAAGACCTGCCCCCACCTGCCTCCCATCTGTACAGGGGGCTTCCTTGTTGGGTTATGCACCCCCACTTTGTTCTAATAGCAGCTCTTGGAATCTCTTTCATGGCCTTCTTTTATAACTTTCTTTTCTTTTTTTTTTTTTTTTTTTGATTGGAGGACAATTGCTTTGCAATGTTATGTTGGTTTCTACTGTACAACAATGTGCATCAGTCATATGAATACATATGTTTCCTCTCTCTTGACCCTCCCTCCCAGCACCCCTCTTTTTATAACTTAGTGCAATTATTGGTCTATGTATGTATTTGATGTTAGTAGAAATTTAATTTTGTTTCTCTCTTTATAACTTGAGACTGTGAATGATATCTGGAGGACTTCTCGACATTTCTGAATAAACCATTATCTTTTCTTATCACTGGTTTTCAATTTAAGAAGAAATATTTTTCCTTTAGATTGCTGAACATGATAATGAAATGCAGAAACATCAGCCAAGCTTAAGAAGGAAACATTTTGTAGGCATCAAGGGAAATATTCATGACACAAAATGGACCTGGGTGATTATTAATAACATTTGGGAAGAAAGTAAACATAACAAGAATTTTCTAGAGTGGAGAAGAATTCAAGAAATGCTCTCATGTTCCATGGTCATGAAAGGGCATTGCAAAGGATTTTGTTTTCTTGTTGTCATTGTAAATTTTTAGTGTTGTTTTCCCCAAATTGACAGAGTCAAAGGACTGACCATGGAAAACACATGAGGGGCTTTGAAAACCATCATCTCCTGGAATTGTTCGATGCTTTGAAATCAGCTTAAAGCTTGGTGTTTTTAACCTCTGAGGTCCAGAGGTCCAAAGTCTGCAAACTTAAGGCATGCCATGGAAAGCCTTTTCTGCTGAACTTGTGCTTTTTAAAAGAATATGGACTTTCAGTTCAGTTGTTCAGTCATGTCCGACTCTTGGCAACCCCATGGGCTGCAGCACACCAGGCTTCCCCATCCATCACCAACTCCCAGAGGTTGCTCAAACTCATATCCATCGAGTCGGTGATGCCATCCAACCATCTAATCCTCTGTTATCCCCTTCTCCTCCTGCCTTCAATATTTCCCAGCATCAGAGTCTTTTCCAATGAGTCAATTTTTTGCATCAGGTAGCCAAAGTGTTGGAGTTTCAGCTTCAGCATCAGGCCTTCCAATGAATATTCAGGACTGATTTCCTTTAAGATGGACTGATTTGATCTCTTTGCTGTCCAAGGGACTCTCAAGAGTCTTCTCCAATACCACAGTTCAAAAGCATCAATTCTTCTGTGCTCAGATTTCTTTATAGTCCAACTCTCATATCCATACACTTTGACTAGACAGTTTACTTGCATTATATTTTACTGCCTGCTCTGATAATTAAAGAGAGAGCTTCCTGTTAAAATTGACAACGCATAGCTCAAAGCTAGTGGAAAGGAACAGTGTATAAAATCCATTTGATAAACTGATCTGCTGAGAGAGAATGTGATGTACATAGTTTAATCTCATGTTACCCAATGCTCACTCATGAAAGGCATGTCTACTGATTATCATCAGCAGGTAAATATTAGACACCTCCAGTTTATTATGAGGGAAACATTAACTATCATATGGCATAAGCCAGAAACACAAAACACATTATATGCCAAGGCCCTGTGATGTTTAATCTATCTCAACAGTTCCAAAACCCTGATAGAGTAAATAACTGTTAAAGAAAATTTTCAGAATAAAGTAAAATCATGATTCATATAGAAATATAAAAGCAAGCATATTTTAAGAAATGTATTTATTCATATGACATAAGGGAACCTACAGCCTATTTGAAGGAAAAGTGAAAAAACACAAATTTGTCTGGAGCAACGTGATGCTGGGACAAAGTGCAAAATGGACAAAATTGGTCTTCCTCAAGTGGAGGAATTCATAGGGGAACAAAATTTGCTACCCCAAAACGTGTCTCTTTGGCCTGAGGATTAATTTAGGCTGATAATTTTCAAGACCCAAAAGACTCAGAAGGAACCTTTCACCTTCCCCCAGGTGCCTGAAGAATGTAGAGGAGGACTTGACCCAGGAAGGTGCTGTCACACAGATAAGCAGGTAAGAGCCAATTGTGGAGACACGGTGGAACCCACCAAAGTCTGGTAGTCACAGTCCCTCTCGGGTTCCCTTGTCTCTGTCTGGCCCAATAAACACTCATTTACCAAAAGTTTGCTTCTCCATTTCCTTGTCATTTGCCTTCCCCCAGCCTTGGAGTCCCAAACGACTACCTCCAGCATCCTTTTGTCTTGAGCCGAAGATGGTATCTAAGGTGAAGACTTTCACCATTTTGATGAGTGACTCACTTTTCCTAGGTGTCCCCCATGTATTCATGTTATTATTAAGCTTCTGTTTGGTTTTCTCCTATTAGTCTCTTTCATGTCAATTTAATTCTTAGGCCAGCCAGAAGAACCTAAACAAGCAGAGAAAAAGTTCTTCCTCTCTGACAAAGTCAATTAAAATCACTGCTCGACAGGACAGAATGTGCACACCTGTAAATTACCTGCAATGTGCAGAGGGCTGTAAAATCACTCAAAGGCTATAAACAAGGCTAGAATCTGATCACCCTGAGGAGTGTAAGATAAATGGCACACAGCTTCCCATTAAAAAACAAGATGTTTCCCTTATAACTAATATAAGATTGCACAGCTAATAGCTAGAGGAAAGGGGATGAAGACAGTCTAATTTTCCTCCTGTGCACAAATTATTCATCAACATGATCCACAAAATTTTAAGCAGATGCCTCAGTGATGCTAAAATATTATCATCTTTTTGTTAGTCTGTCTCCTTTTGTGACCATATTAAGTTTTCAGATAGAATTTATGAAGTATATCTTGTGACATATACTCATATTCTTTGTGTAACTGCCATGTGTGATGAGAACAATTCTGTGGTCCTGGTTCCTTTTGGGGAAATGTTCACTGAAAATTAAAATAGTTAAGTAAAGAATAGCTTACTTTCCACTTTCTATTAATGTCTGTCAACCACAAATTGGCACTTGCCATTGGCACTTGCCATCTACTTCTATAAGGATTAAATTATGTGCTACTGAAGCTGCTGACCTTCAACACACCCTGAAAGGAGTTTAGGTCGCGAGCAGAAATGAGGCACTCTGTGCTCTGGGAAAACTGGCAGGACAGGTCTTCAGATACTTAGGTATCTTCAGGAGCTGATGAGCCCAACTTTCCTATCTTCTCATATCTAAAAGCACTAAAATCCTTCATGGTGATGCCTACTCCTTGTGACTAGCAGAAACCTTCTGGAAAAAAAAAAATGTGCTTGATTGCAAGTACTCAAGTACTCCCCCTTCATCAAAATCATGAATGTACTAACCTTCCTCTTACTTCTTTGGAGCAGTCTTTCAGAGCTAAATGAGGTGGTTTCCGAGGCTGCAGTCCTCATTTTGCTTCAAATAACATTTAACTCATAACTTTCAGGTCATGCATTTTTTAAGTCAACATGTTTTTATTTCATAAATTGTCACTTTATCTTACTCTTTTAAAAACTTTAGGCAGACTCATTAAATAAGTTCTTAATAAAATGGTTTTTTAACAATCAAGGGGAAAACACTGGATTTGAGGCTCTAGTCAAGGAATCTGCATTCAGTTGCATTTATGGTATTAACTATTGAGGTAAAGGTGGACATACCAATTAAAATATGTCTGAGTTTATTCATCTGAAGGAAGATTAAGCAAATCTCTCATGTTTCTTCTAATTGTATCATTACAAAAGTTTTTTAAAATAGGGTTACCTCTGTATAATTTTACTGTTGAAAGATAATTTTAAATGGTAAAATAGTAAGTCTCAAATAGATGTAAAACTAACACATGTTCAATAGCTTATTAAACTAGTTATTAACAAGAAAAGTGATTAGATGTGACAACTAGTTCAAAGGAGAAACCAAAGAGGAGACGCACTTCAAGATCAAAGCACTGAAATGAATTTGCAAGTAGAAGCTGGCGTTTCCAGGGACTGGGGTGGGGGAGGTAGTCAGTGAAGCTCATCCAGGCAGAATTATTTGCACAGCAAGCAGACAAGCCTCATTTCCATTTCCTTCAGTTTTCTATAATTCATGGGGTTTCAAAGGCTGAAGGCAGGGAGAGGCACAGCAGCCCCAAAGACTCAGACCCAAAGTCAGGTAACCCCAGAGAACAAGCGCTGTGAACCACAAAGCTCAATTTTTCTTACACAAACATTTGAATTAAATATATTCTTCTTGTCATCTAAAATGAGAATGGTGATTATGATATTTTTATGTGATTTAATATTGAAACCTCAATTTGTTGGCATTTGAAGTTCCTGCAACTCTAAGTTTAAAGATCAGAATAATAACACTTCACTTTTAGAGTGTCCCTGTGTCTGTATGAGCAATGTGAACACATCTTAGGTACCTTGAGAGGAGAGACTGCTGAGAAGGGGAGGAGGAGGGGAGGAAGGCATAGGTGGACACTGTGATTGAGGTTGATAGTTTAAAGAACACAAACTAAAAGTTAAAAGAGTTTGAACTCCATCCAATGGATAGAGAAGAATAAAGAAAAGAGCATAACTAAAGATAAACATAGTTGATGCATAAAAACCAGGGTCCAGGGAGCCTGAAGTCTATAGATCAGAAACCTCCATGTTTCATACTTGAAGGGAATAATCAATCGGAAGGAAAAGTGAGGATTCCCTCAAGATGGAGTCAGCCTTTCACTGACTTACAGGCTACTGAAGTCTACTTTGACCACGTAAGTTAAAGTATGGATTATATAAAGCCTTGAATTTGTAGGGTTGACTACAGAAATCATTAGACCACATACATTTTCACTGTCGTTGTTTTTTTTTCTTAAACATGTACTAAACATAAACAATTTCTGATTATTTTAAGCAAAAAGAAAACAAGTGACTTAATTAGCTGATCTTTTCTGTGATAACAAATGGAACTTAAAGGAATGCCGTGCACGTAGCAATCACTGAAAATTATGACACCAAGTCAGTCCTTTCTTGGTGACGGTGACATTTTAACACTGAGAAAATTGCTGCTTTTGAGAGAAAGTTATGATATGGAGAAACATCTTAATTATAGAGATTTAGAAATGTTTCCATCATTATATGATTATTTGCTTGGTAAATAATGTGTTTCACACACATAAAACAAACTCCTCACATCTTCAAAATTTTAAAACTTGTAAATGGAACATTTTAATCTGTTTAAAATTCTTCTAAATGAAGAGTTTCAGATAGTTTGAAGATATTTATTAAATCTATAAATTGTGACAGGTTTCAAAGACAACTCATTGACATCAGATATTAAGAAAATTCTTAAGCTGAATGTTAATAATAACTTGCATCCAGATACGGTGATCATAGTCAAGGGTGTATTCCTCTCACATGGGTCCTTCTGTAATGAGAGAAATCTTTTTTCAGCACTAAGAACTATCAATGCATGCTCATGCTAAGTCGCTTCTGTCGCGTCCGACTCTTTTTGACTCTATGGACTGTAGCCGGCCAGGCTCCTCTATCCATGGGATTCTCCAGGTAAGAATCTGAAGTGGTTGCCATTTTCTTCTCCAGGGTATCTTCTTGATCCAGGGATTGAACGTGCGTCTCTTAATGTTTCTTGCATTGACAAGTGAGTTTTTTTATCATGAGCACCACCCGGAAAGCCTGAGAACCATCAGTGCCAAGTACTAAAATATATTAACTTTATGATCAGAACTTGTAAAGATGGCAGTGCATGTGACAACTATCCAGTACATAGTAAACAAATAAAAATAGCTTTAAAAAATAGACTGCATTGTAAACTTTAGAGCAGGATTTTAAAAGATAATAAAAGATACTAAACCAAAGAACATATCAGAAATACGGCATATTTTTATTGTTGTATTAACACACATGGCCTTCTAGTATAATTTTATAGATACATACATAATTTATAAATAAATATACATATATCAAGAGACATTTTTATTTAGAGGAGTATATGGTCAGAATTGCTCAGAGACAAATGTAATCCAGCTTCTGAATATTAAAGGCTTTTCCAACATTATAACTTTTCTTTTTCAAGTAGATTTCCTGAAACATACTCTCAGCTTTGTTTCAGTATTCTATTCTATTGAATCTATCTCCTGGAGTTTGCTCAAATTCATATCAACTGAGTCAGTGATGCTATCTAACCATCTCATCCTCTGCCACGCTTTTCTCCCTTTTGCCTTCAAACTTTCTAAGCAACCCTGGTGGCTCAGAGGGTAAAGCGTCTTCCTGCAATGCAGGAGACCTGGGTTCAATTCCTGGGTCAGGAAGATCCCCTGGAGAAGGAAATGTCAACCCACTCCAGTATTCTTGCCTGGAAAATCCCATGGACAGAGAAGCCTGGTAGACTACAGTCCATGGGATCGCAGAGTCGGACACAACTGAGCGACTTCACTTCACTAGCTTTAAAAGAGTTTAGATTATGATTCTGTTATTCTGTCTGTTCCTTAGGTAATCAAATATTAAATCTAAAACCTTAACTCAAAAGAGAATAGGTACACACACACACATGCACAATGCATATATGTGTATATATATATACACAAAAAATACCACCAGACCTTAACCAAAAGTTAGCTGGGTCTTCAGCAGGTCACCAGGCCCCTTGAGCTTCAAGTAAATTTTAGTACAAATTTCAGCAAGTAGACCAGAATATTCTTTATTCCCTTCAGACATTTTAACTGACTCCAAGAACCACCCAAACTACATCCAAAAACTTTTTCCATTTCTCTACAGCCTGCATTTATCTCTTTTCCCTAAGATATCACCCCCCCCATGATTATAATCATGGGGATTCTCCTTTATTCAACAGCAATTGAATAAAACATATCCTTCATAAAGACTGGAAATACACATATATAGGTATAATTTAGATATCTATCCTGTTTATATTAATGTTTATAAACACTTATTTATATATAAATACATATTTATGAACATATAGCCAACTCATTGGAAATCCCCTGATGCTGGGAAAGATTGAGGACAGGAGTAGAAGTGGATGACGGAGGAAGAGATGGTTGGATGGCATCATCAACTCAATAGACATGAGTTAGCGTGAACTCCAGGAGAGGGTGAAGGACAGGGGAGCCTGCTGTGCTGCAATTCATGGAATTGCAGAGTTGACCATGACTTAGTGACTGAACAATAACAATATTGTTTATCTAAATGTTTATTATCTATCATTTATATATATTTATAAAGATAAATATGCATAAATAAATATATGTATTATTTATAAAAATATATGTGAACAATAACAGATTTATGAAATTTTACCTGAAAAAGATGAATCATTGCCTTATAAAGATCAATTCCACCAGCACCATTGTATTTCTCACAGGGTATTAAATGTACTGTAGAAAGTTTATTTTTTCTACACAGTTGATCTGTTCTGAATTTAGCCAATATTTCCTCACTTGAGTTAAAAACAATAAAACATTGGTCATCGTCCTTGAGTCTTTGATGGTGTCCTTTCCTTAATGACTCTTTTGTGTTGTGCTATAAAATAGCTATGGTGCACTTTATCATATAAAATATGATATAAATCAAACAAAGTTTGGCTAAATACGAGTGTTAGATACTTCAGTTATAAAATAAAGATCATTAATTTTCCTGACTAGTGGAGGAGAGATTGGAAGTCTCTTTGACTTTCATATTTAATGCAGATAGAATTCAACAATCAATCAAGAGAAAACTTTGTGTAGATGGAGTTTGAGTCCACTGTGGACATAATGAAATGAAACTTGAAGACAGGAATATGCACACTCACCAGAGCTAATAAATTGTCAAGTAGATTACATTTTATAATGATCATTAATTAAAATGAAGAAAATAAATTTGAGGTCTGGATAGAATTGACACAGGAAAAACTTTCATCTCAGATACACTTTGAAAAGACTCCAAGGCAAATGCCATGTCCTAAATTATCATGTAGATGAAGGTCAGTACATACCTGTCTCGAGACTAATTCCCCCAATCTCACTCACACACATATCTGCAGACATCCAGCACCTGTGACCCACACCTGAACACAACATTCCACTTGGAGCACGTGGACGGGTCATATTTGCACACAAATATTTTCCAATATAGATTTACCCATCTGAGATTCTAGAAGCTTCCTAAGTTTCTAGTCCTTGAGATCGCACTTTCTGACTTCATTTTAGTGAATATTCTGATAATAAAAACATCCTGGTTTTTGCTACAGCTAAGACCAATAGCTCAGTTGGTAAAGAATCTGCCTGCAATGCAAGAGACCCTGGTTTGATTTCTGGGTTGGGACCACTGGGAAAGGAATAGGCTACCCACTCCAGTGTTCTTGGGCTTCCCTTGTGGCTCAGTTGGTAAAGAATCTGCCTGCAATGTGGGAGACTTGGGTTTGATCCCTTGGTTGGGAAGATCCCTTGGAGAAGGCAAAGGCTGTCCACTTCAGTATTCTGACCTGGAGAATCCCATGATCTGTATAGTCCATAGGGTCACAAGGAGTCAGACACAACTGAGTGACTTTCACTTTCAAAAGGCTAAGGAAATGTGTGTACATGTGTGATTATTTCTTAAAACTGAGTTTGAGTGAATAAATGAATAAAAAGGAAAACAGTAGAAGAGGTTTGGTTTTGTACCTAATACTTCTACCTTAAGATCAATAATTTATTAAATCACTCTTGTTGACATTGTGAGTCGTATAAGAGGATAAAGGGGATGAGAGGACTTTTGCTTTCTTGTCTGGACTATTCTGTTTCCCAGTGTGAAAGCACATGAGAAATAAGATGGGCTCTAATCACTCCTTAAACTAGACACTTGATCCAAAGAATAAATTAGAATCCTTCAGACAACCTAAAAATAGATGTTTTTCTCTAAGCTTTATGAGATTAATTTAGGCCTAGAATTGAATTTTTGCTGATCACCAAAACCTGCTCTTAAACCTAAAACCCTGTGACTAACAGCAAACAAGGAACTCAATATTGTGATAGTCTTAAACTGAGTATTCATTCACAGAAAAATAACATGAAAAACATCTATACCCTTATCTGAATGAATCATCAGTTTGAATAAACAACTGACTTTTTCTTAATTGAGAAGTAAAATAACTTTTGTTGTTATTGTTTAGTGTCGAGTCTGACTCTTGTGACCCCATAGACTGTAGCCCTCCAGGCTCCTTTGTCCATGGGATTCTCCAGGCAAGAATACCGGAGGGGTTGCCATTTTTTCCTGCAGGGGATTTTCCTGACCCAGGGATCCAATCAGAGTCTCCTTCATTGGCAGGTGATTCTTTAGGCACTGAGCCACTAGGAAAGCCCAAAAAGTAACTTTTACCTATGTGAAAACACAATATTTCACATGGGTGGCCTTAGAAGTATAGCTAGACTGAGATATACACAACTTTTTAAAATCCTGGGTTGTTTTTTTTTTAATCTTTTATAGAAGCAAAATAGGAAGTAACACTCTTCAGCATTCTGGAAAAAATAAAAGAAACTACTGTGGAGGATTGAGGGTAAAAATAATCTTTTCCACTTATAAACATGGAGATTGCTTTCCACTTGGGTAAAGGGGACTGCATTACCTTCCTGTTCAAGCACTGAGTCCCCAGAGAGGCTGAAGCAGTTATTCACAGTCATGGGGCAGAAGCGTGGACATAAGCAGAGCTGGATGAAGACTGATGGGGAGCCCAGCTCACCACCTGAACTGCTACCTCTTTGTCTGGCCCTTAAATTTGCACCAGTCTTCCCTGGTGGCACAGTAATAAAGGATCTGCCTGTAATGAAGGAGATGCAGGTTAAATCCCCAGGTAGGGAAGATCCCCTGGAGAAGGAAATGACAGCCCACTCCAGTATCCTTGCCTGGAAAATCTACAGACAGTCTAGAGGCAGCCTACAGTCCATGGGGGTCACAAAGAGTCGGACGCAACTGAGCGCACACCCACATACATTAAAACTGCAGCTGCTCTTTGGGAGTCAACACAAAGTTGCATGCCTGACACCCTCAAATGGCATTTCCAGATCTCCAGAACTTCTGTAATCAACTGGCAAAGTCTGTTTGTTTACGAAGCAGAAGTCTTAGGAAAGTGGGTTTGGCTCTTGGGAATAAATAATATCACTTGCGTTATGACTTCAATTATTAGTGTGGGCGAGTACATTAAATTTCTGAAGTTTGCAACATGGCTACTGGGGCTTTAATAATCACAGACCCTGTAAAATCTGATTTGGAAGTATTTCATCTTATAATACATTTCCTGTTGGAGAGACAGGATTGCAAGCAGAATACATAAAGACTTTGCCTGGCTGGCAATGCATTTATTCGATAGACTGGTGTGTGTGGTTCTGGGTATCACTGTCTCTTTTCAAAAAGAAGAAGTGATCCTATGGGATTCTTCACATCTACTGAATTCCACCCAAACTGTGTTAGTCAGATGATCAAGGCTCTTTGGGATTGAGGTTGACCTGAAGCAAATTGTTCCCTAAAGAAACCTCTCTTATCTATAGCACATGTTTCAACTGTGCTTCCTGTTCTCAAGGAAAAGGTAAGCGAAATCAATGATTTGGCTCAATTCATCTCCTGACAGTATTTGAGTCTGATCTTAAATCCCTGGTGGTTCAAAGGGTAAGGAATCCATCTGCAATGCAGGAGACCAGGGTTTGATCCCTGAGTCAGGAAGATCACCTGGAGAAGGAAATGATAACTCTCTTCAGTATTCTTACCTGGAGAATCCCAAGGACAGAGGAGTCTGGCAGGCTACAGTCCATGGGGTTACAAAGAGTCACACACAACTGAATGACTTTCACTTTCACTTTTCATTACTTGACAATGTTTGAGTCTGATTTTAAATGAAGGGTAATGGCTCAGTGTGGGGTGGACAGGTGGTGGAGAACATGCGTGCACACCCCTCCCCACATCCTCTGGGGCAGGCCCTGCAGCATGAGTACGGTAGAGCTCGGGTCACTCCCATGCCCAAGAGGCTGAGGTGCCACCTCACAGAGGGCCCAGGTGACAGTGATGAAGGCTGGCAGTCTAGTCCCCATGTGTCAGCCCCTGCCCACCAGAGATAAAGGCCAGGGGATTTCGTGTGAAGGATGGAAAAAGAGTCAAGACACCTGGGGAAATGGAAACCAGTCACTGTCTTATAGATTTCAAAACAAAATCTCCCTAACTGATGAAATGAAATTAGGTTTATTGGGAAGAAAGACATGGGAAAAGGAAACTATCAACCATCCCGTTACTAACACGAATCAGTTCAGCTTAATTCAGTCTCTCAGTCATGTCCAACTCCTTGTGACCCCATGGACTGCAGCACGCCAGGCCTCCTTGTCCATCACCAACTCCCGGAGTTTACTCAAACTCATGTCCATTGAGTTGGTGATGGATGCCATCCAACCTTCTCATCCTCTGTCATCCCCTTCTCCTCCTGCCTTCAATCTTTCCCAGCATCAGGGTCTTTTCCAATGAGTCCGTTCTTCACATCAGGTGGCCAAAGTATTGGAGTTTCAGCTTCAGCATCAGTCCTTCCAATGAAAATTTAGGACTGATTTCCTTTAGGATGGACTGGTTGGATTTCCTTGCTGTCCAAGGGACTTTCAAGAGTCTTCTCCAACACCACAGTTCAAAAGCATCAATTCTTTGGACTTAGTTTTCTTTATAGTCCAACTATAACATCCATACATGACTACTGGAAAAACCATAGTTTGACTAGACAGAATATTATGGGTTAAAAAATGAAGATGGTAGGTTTTCATCCATGTAAAGACTCAAAATTCTATCAACATTTGCATCAGTAACCATCAAACTTCCATATTCTTGCAGGTGATGAGTCTAAATTTTAAAATCAATTATTAAATTATTGAAAAGGATCAAAGGGAAAAGACAAGATAAAACAAGAGGTTTAAATAGTGTGCAATCATCATTACTAATTTGTTGTTCAGTCACTAAGTCGTGTCTGACCTTGTAAACCAATGAATTGCAGCACACCAGGCTTCCCTGTCCTTCACTATCTCTCAGGGTTTGCTCAAACTCATGTCCATTGAGTCAGTGATGCCATCAAACTATTTCACCCTCTGTCACTCCCTTCTCCTCCTGCCCTCACTTTTTCCCAGCATCACAGTCTTTTCTGTTGAGTCAGCTCTTTGCACCAGGTGGCTAAAGTACTGGAGCTTCAGCTTCAACATCAGTCCTTCCATTGAATATCCAGGGTTTATTTCCTTTAGAATTGACTGGTTTGATCTCCTTGCAGTCCAACTGACTCTCAAGAATTTTCACCAGCTTAATTATTACTGTAAATAATTCACTTTAATAGAAAGCTTATTTCTTTTACTATAATTGTCATAACTGACATTTATTAAAGTGCTTTCTGAGTTCATAGTAAGAGCTGAAAGACCATTAGCTAAAAATATGTTTAAAAGGACAACTCATAAAAACACAAAACAAAACAAAAAACTCAAGTCATTGTTTCTCTGCCTCTCGCACGTCCTGAGTGCCCTCCTCACTGGAGTCTCCTGTGAGCTTTCTTGGCAGACTACGCTAATGGTGGACCCCTCAGAGTTCACTGCAGGAGTTGACACACGATGCTAATGATTACCTGGCAGGGGTGCTGGGAAAATTAATTAGAGCTTGTGAAATGCTCTGAAGATTTAAAAGAACTTTAGATGTAAATGTACATCATTATCATTCCCCAAGTGGACTAATTTGTTCATTAGACAGTAAGTCGATGGATGTTCTGGTCTCCAAGAGCCATAGACATTTATAGATGACTTCCCTGAACCAAGGCTCTCCTATGAAGATTCAACACCCACAGCTTTATTCTCTCCTTTAAAGAGCAGTCATTCTGCAGCCAATAGTACTTAAAAGTGTGTGTGAAGTTCCTGTCAGGTGATGCGCTTCATGCTCCATTCTTTGAGCTCCATGTGCTGGAGTCTGTGTGCTGGATGCCTGGGGACCCAGGAGATGACCTGACAGGACACAAGAGAAGATACTTAAAGACCTGTGTTCATGCAGCCTATGATCCAGGAGGAAGGATTTGGCACGTAATTATTTATAATTCTGCCATCATTTTGGAAAGTGCTTCTCCGATGGCTCAGCAGTAGAGAATCCACCTGCCAGTGCAGGAGACAAAAGAGACTCAAGTTCTATCTCTGGGTCAGAAAGATCCTCTGGAGGAGAAAATGGCAACCCAGTCCAGTATTTTTGCTGGAAAATCCCATGGACAGAGAAACCTGGTAGGCTACAGTCTGTGGGGTTGCAAAGTTGAATATGATTAAGCATGCATGCAACATGTTGGGAACCACATCAATAGAACCAATTCAGTGCTATTGGAAGCAAGAAAAAGAGTTCATTCATTGCCAGAGACCATCCTACATAGAATCCGAGAAGGATCTGGATCAATTAGAGAGGTGGTTGTGAAGAAGAACAGTCGATTGAATTTAACAAAGGACCAGGAGCCCAGGGACCCAGACTGGGTACCAGGAAAGATGAAGAGCTTGGGTTAGCTAAATTTTCCAGGAGAGGCTTTCAGTTCAGTTAAGTCACTCAGTCGTGTCCAACTCCTGGCAACCCCATGGACTGCAGCACACCAGACTTCCCTGTCCATCACCAACTCCAGAACTTGCTCAAACTCATGTCCATCAAATTGATGATGCCATCCAACCATCTCATCCTCTGCTGTCCCCTTCTTCTCCTGCCTTCAATCTTTCCTAGCTTCACAGTCTTTTCTAATGAGTCAGTCCTTCACATCAGATGATCAAAGTATTGGAGATTCAGCTTCAGCCTCAGTCCTTCCAATGAATATTCAGGACTGATTTCCTTTAGGTTGGACTTCTTGGATCTGCTTGCTGTCCAAGGGACTCTCAAGAGTCTTCCCCAACACCACAGTTCAAAAGCATAAATTCTTCGGCTCTCAGCTTTCTTTACGTCCAACTCTCACATCCATACACGACTACTGAGGAAACCATAGTTTTGACTATACAGATTTTTGTCAGCTAAGTAATGTCTCTGTTTTTTAATATGCTGTCTAGGTTGGTCATAGCTTTTCTTCCAAGGAGCAAGTGTCTTTTAATTTCATGGCTGCAGTCACCATCTGCAGTGGTTTGGAACCGAAGGAAATAAAGTCTGTCACTGTTTCCATTGTTTCCCCATCTATTTGCCATAAAGGGATGGGACCAGATGCCATGACCTTTGTTTTCTGAATGTTGAGTTTTAAGCCAGCTTTTTCACTTTCATCAAGAGGTTCTTTAGTTCCTCTTTACTTTCTTTCATAAGCCTGAGGTTATTGATATTTCTCCTGGCAATCTTGATTCCAGCTTGTGTTTCATCCAGTCTGGCATTTCACATGATGCACTCCGCATATAATTAAATAAGGATGGTGATTATATACAGCATAGACGTACTCCTTTTCCAATTTTGAACAATCTGTTCAAATTTCTGTTTCATGTCCAGTTCTAAATGATGCTTTTTGACCTGCATACAGGTTTCTCAGGAGGCAGGTCAGGTGGTCTGGTATTCCCATCTCTTGAAGAATTTTCCACAGTTTGTTGTGATACACACAGTCAAAGTTTTTAACATAGTCAATGAAGCAGAAGCAGCTGGTTTTTTTAAAAATCTCTTGCTTTTCCAATGATCCAACGGATGTTGGCAATGTTATCTCTGGTTCCTCTGCCTTTTCTAAATCCAGTTTGAACATCTGAAAGTTCTCAGTTCACATACTGTTGAAGCCTGGCTTAGAGAATTTTGAGCATTACTTTGCTACCTTGTGAGATGAGTACAATTGTGTGGTAGTTTGAATGTTATTTGGCATTGTCTTTCTTCGAGATTGGAATGAAAACTGACATTTTCCAGTCTTGTGGCCACTGCTGAGTTTTCCAAATTTGCTGGCATTTTGACTGTAGCACTTTCACAGCATCACTTTTTAGGATTTGAAATAGCTCGACTGGAATTCCATCACCTCCACTAGCTTTTTTCATAGTGATGCTTCCTAAGGCCCACTTGACTTCTCACTCTAGGATGTCTGGCACCAGGTGAGTGATCACACCATCATGGTTATCTGGGTCATTAAGATCTTTTTTTATACAGTTCTTCTGTATAAAAGAAGAACTTGCCACCTCTTCTTAATATCTTCTGCTTCTGTTGGGTCCATACCATTTGGAGAGGCTTTGGATTTTGCAAAGCTGAATGTGGTGACTAGTATTAGCATCAGGATAATCAATATCATTAGGAGCAGCATCAGATTTTAGAGAATTAACCAGAAGTGCTATGAAATGACTTAATTTGGGGAGACAGTGATTGGAGATGGGAAGATGGGTTAGAAAGATACTGAATTAATTATTTTTTCAATTGCTGATTCATTTCATTTCTTGAGGAAATCAATGTTTATCACTGGCCCACTGTGTCTAATGCTCATGAGAAGACCTTTGGATTGAAGGATTAATTAGGACAGGAGAACACGTTCCAGAGGCAGATCCCAGGGTCCTACCCCAGGCTGTACAAAATGTATAAAAACAAGGGATGTTATAGAGTGTGAGATGGACACTTACTTTTTACAGTTAAATGTCAGTTGAGGAGGGAGACCAGTGGGCTGAGCCCATAGAGTCACTCCTGAGCTGAATGTGAGTGTAAAAGGATGACATCCATCTGAAAGCAGGAACTTGCTAGAGGCATAGGCACCTCTGGCGAGGGCAAGGAGGGACTTGAGAGCAGGGAGAGAAACTGTTCTCGCTTTACTAGTGTCTGCAGGGCCTCGAAGCAGGAGAGGAAGAGATCAGCTTGGAGGTGGAAACAGAGGTCGGTCCCTGGGAGTTTCCGCCTGAAAGCAGAAGATTCTGAGCAAAGGAAGAAGACCACGGGCAGTACTATGAGATAGGAATTTTAGAAATGTTTCCGTGGTGACAGAAAAGGGAGTGAGCAGTCAAGATGGTTTAAAATGTATTTATATGTGGAATCCAAAATATGACACAAGTGAACTTAAGTACAAACAGAAACAGATTCACAGACATAGAAAATAGACTTGCGGTTGCCAAGGGGGAGGGAGGGCAAGGCAGGGAAGGGCTGGGAATCTGGGATTAGCAGACACTAAGAATCATAGAGATTGCAGCCATGGAATTAAAAGATGCTTACTCCTTGGAAGGAAAGTTATGACCAACCTAGACAGCATATTCAAAAGCAGAGACATTACTTTGTCAACAAAGTTCCATCTAGGCAAGGCTATGGTTTTTCCAGTGGTCATGTATGGATGTGAGAGTTGGACTATAAAAAAAGCTGAGCACCGAAGAATTGATGCTTTTGAACTGTGGTGTTGGAGAAGACTCTTGAGAGTCCCCTGGACTGCAAGGAGATCCAACCAGTCCATTCTAAAGGAGATCAGTCCTGGGTGTTCATTGGAAGGACTGATGCTGAGGCTGAAACTCCAATACTTTGGCCACCTCCTGTGAAGAGTTGACTCATTGGAAAAGACCCTGATGCTTGGAGGGATTGGGAGCAGGAAGAGAAGGGGACGACAGAGGATGAGATGGCTGGATGGCATCACCAACTCGATGGATACAGGTTCGGGTGAACTCCGGGAGTTGGTGATGGACAGGGAGGCCTGGCATGCTGCATTTCATGGGGTCGCAAAGAGTCGGACACGACTGAGCTACTGAACAGAGCTGAACTGAACAATCATATATAGAATGTATAAACAATGAGGTTCTACTCATAGCACAGGGAGCTGTATCCAGTCTCCTGGGGTAAACCATAATGGAAAAGAATGTGTACATGTATAAAACTGAGTCACTTTGCTGTACAGCAGAGACTGGTACAACATTGTAAATCAACCATTCCTCATTAAAAATAAATAGAAATGTATTTATGTATAGTGTTATGAATTCTGTTGAGATAGCACACATGCACAATTGACCGCATACATCTTATGAATGATGTGTCGACTTTGACACGTGTATAAAAGTGTCTCCACCAACCAGACAAGCAGAGTGAACCCAGGACTCAGAGCCTCATGCCTTTCTGGTTCATGCCCTTCCCACTAAGATCCGTACCTGTTGCTCTGACTTCTAGTCTTCATACCTGACTGGAGTGCCATGTAAATGTAGTAACCTGTACATATTATTTTAAGCCTGGCTTCTTAGGTCTCAGTCACCGACACTTGAGAGTTTATCTGTGCTTATAGCCTGGAAGGCTGCAGTCCATGGGGTCCCTGAGGGTCGGACACGACTGAGTGACTTCACTTTCACTTTTCACTTTCATGCATTGGAGAAGGAAATGGCAACACACTCCAGTGTTCTTGCCTGGAGAATCCCAGGGACGGGGGAGCCTGGTGGGCTGCCGTCTATGGGGTTGCACAGAGTCAGACATGACTGAAGCGACTTAGCAGCAGCAGCAGCAGCAGCATAGCAGTAATTCTCTTTTGTCTTATTTTAAGAGAAACCATCATTTTGTAATCTATTCTTCTGTTGAATATTTTGGTTATAGTATTTCCATTTGGGAGCTGTTGTCAATAAATATTTTTGGTTCTATCTTTTGATGGGCAAACAAAATCATTTTTCTTGGATGTAAAACTAGGAATGAATGTGTCAGATTATAAAATAAGCAAAGTTTCAGGTTTAAATAAATAGATAGTTAACTAAAATAGTTCAATAAAGTTACACCTTCACCAGCCATGTGTGAAAATTCTGCATCATTGTAAATGCTGGATATTGACAATTTTCTGAAGTTCATTCTGTTGGGACCTAACAAACGCCATGATAGGCTTCAGGGACTAAGGTAGGACTCATGGTAAAGGCTGAGTCATTGCCCAGTGAGGTCATCCCCATGGATGTCAGGACTTGTCTAATCAGCATACTCCCCGTAACCTGGTTTGAGTTTATCAGGACGTAAAAGACATCCCCCTGCAGCCAACAGCCAATTAGTAAATACCAGGAAACCCCTGCAGCCAATAAAGATTAGCCAATTAGTAAATACTAGGAAACTCCTGCAGCCAATCAGCCCTTGCCAACTCTTTTCTAAAACCTATAAATACTGCTGTAAATCTGGGCTTAGGGCTCCTTGCTCCACTCCACTGCGTTGGATGTGGTGGGACCCCTAGCTCGAGCTAGAAATAAAACCCCTTCATGCTTTTGCCTTGCTGTGGACGTCTTATTCTCTCAGTTTGGGGGACTCGGCCTCTGGGCATAACATCTGGGGGCTCGTCCGGGATCCCTTTAACTGGGAAGAATAACACTCTGCCGGTAGAAGAGGTTTCCTCACTAGGAGGAAAGATATCTAAACACTGGTGTTAGTTCTGGTTAAGACCAGCGTAAGGCCGAGGCCCGGCATCGTGCTGGGAAGGCGGGTGGCTCTGTGGATGCCTTGTTGGTAAGATTACCTCGAGGGAAAGAAAGTTTCAGGGGGGCCCAGGAAGACCTAGTGCTGTGTTCTCGGCCGATGTGTATTTGTTATCTGTTTGTCGTGTCTGTGTGAGTGCCGGCATTGTTTCTGCTCTTTGTGTGTTCATTTTGTCTCCTGTGTTCTTCTCTGCAATCATGGGGCAAGCGACTTCTACTCCTTTGTCCCTTATGACTGACCATTTTTCTGATTTCAAATCTAGGGCGCAAAATCTATCGTTATTGGTGAAAAAACCGAGACTGACATCCTGACCACTCGGGGTACTTAGGGGCCAGCTTGCCTGCCAATGGACCAGACCCAGCGGCTTCAACTGGGACCCTTTTGTCCCTGGTCTCCTCTCTGTCTCTTCTCCTTAACCTTTCCTATCCTTCCCTGTTTTTCTAGTCCCCCGGTCCTAGACCAGGAATCTGGTCGAAGGGCCCTCAGCCTCAGCTGAGGATTGGAGACTGATCACCTCCTCTTGGCAGAGAACTCGAATTCTGGTTCAGATTTCTGGTAGGGCCGAGTTCCAGTCCTCCCTTCTCTGGAGGCCCAGGGAAAAGTCCTGTAGCACCTGGGTATCTGTAGGTGGCAGGAGACGTCTGTAAGGCCACCCATTTGGCCCCCTCTCCTGCCTCCTCTCCCTTCTTTTTACTTAGATCTGAAGTTCTGTGTCTCTATAGAAGGTTTTCTGAGAGAATGTATTTTTGTATTTAAGGGCTTCCCTGGTGGAGCCGAGGTTAAAGCATCTGCCTGCAATATGGGAGACTTGGGTTTGATCTCTGGGTCGAGAAGATCCCCTGGAAAAGGAAATTTTGCTTTGTTTGGCAACCATGTGGTTTAGACCTGCCGCCATTTTGTTAGAACTTGATTTTCTTTCCCTGTGCCTTGAGACCAGGGCTCTCAGGAACACTTATCTTATATATAACAATGTCTTTGAGCCCCCACCCAGGTGGAAGATGGTAACTTCAGACTGAACACAAGATTCTTGGAGCACTACTCTGTTGCCTCACCACCAACCAATCAGAAGGGGTCACAAACCCTGTAACCCTCACCCCAAATGTTGCCTTCTGTTTCCGGGGACCAGAGATGACCATCCTGGTAGGTCTCTTGTTTGGCCCTTGTCTATTTCATCTCTGAGAGGGGCCAACTAAATTGCTGCAACTACAAGGGTAAAAGCTGGTTTCAGATGTGGAAAACCCCAACTTAGATCAGGTAGAGAGACTTCTGCTCTGCTAGGCAGGCCTACACCCATGCACAGCAGGAAAAAGTTACAGAAGAAAGAGACCTCTGCGCCAATTCCCAAAAAGTATCTTGAGTATGAAGTCTCTCAGGGGGCCTATGTCTGGCTCAAATTTTCTTTGCGGGGGCGAGACTGGGACCTGATTCCCGGAAGACTCGAGACACCCAGCCGAAAGGAAGGGAGAAACCAGCCAGACCGACCCTAAAGAGAGACCAATGCGCCTATTGCAAAGAGCAAGGGCACTGGAAAAATGAGTGCCCCAAGAGAAACCTGAAAAAAAGAACTGTAAGAAAAGAGTCTCCCTCAGGTACCCACATTTTATATGCAGGAGAAGATAGTGATTAGGAGGGTCAGGGCCTGGCACCCCTCCCCGAGTCCTGGGTAACTATTAATGTGGAGGGGAAACTGGTCAGCTTCATGGTGGATACGGGAGCCCAATACTCGGTCCTCAATCAAAAATTCGGGCCGATGTCCAAGAAGACTAGCTTGGTCCAGGGAGCCACCGGGACAAAAAGATATTACTGGACTACTAAACGAAAAGTGGACTTGGGAGCCCAACGGGTGTCCCACTCATTTCTGGTAATCCCGAAATGTCCAGCCCCTTTATTAGGAAGAGACCTATTGTCCAAAGTCAATGCGCAAATTTGCTTTGACTCTGGAGGGGTATCAGTCACCGATGGGCTTGGACAACCAATTCATGTTTTATCCCTGGCACTGAGAGATGAATACAGACTATATTCACCAAAACCTCCTGCAGCTGTGGACCCGGCTATGCTACAATGGATCCAAAAATACCCTCTGGCCTGGGCCGAGATGGCAGGAGTAGGACTGGCAAAACAAAGACCTCCCATCATTGTTGAATTAAAAGCAAATGCTACCCCCGTGAAGATAAAGCAGTACCCCATGAGTCAGGAGGCCCGGCAAGGAATCACGCCACACCTACAGCGCCTCCTGAAGGTAGGGATTCTTAAAAAGTACCGGTCCCCATGGAATACTCCCCTGCTGCCTGTGAAAAAGCCCGGGGGAACGGACTTTAGACCCGTCCAAGATCTTCGTGAAGTCAGCAAACGGGTGAGTGACATTCATCCCACTGTCCCTAACCCATACACCCTCCTGAGCGCTTGCCACCAGACTACATCTGGTATACAATCTTGGACTTAAAAGATGCCTTTTTCAGTTTGCCTCTGGCCCCCCAGAGCCAAGAGATCTTCGCATTCGAATGGACTGACGAAGACAGTCAAACTGTAGGACAGCTGACCTGGACTCACCTTCCACAGGGATTTAAAAACTTGCCGATGTTGTTCAATGAGGCTCTAGGCGAGGACCTCTGTGAGTACCGGACTAGCCACCCCGATGTTGTCCTATTGCAATATGTGGATGACCTCATGCTGGCCGCTACTACCAAGGAGGTATGCCTAGAGGCCACAGGCGACCTCCTTCAGACTTTGGGGACACTGGGGTACCGGGCGAGTGCAAAGAAGGCCCAAATTGCTAAACAGGAAGTCGTTTACTTGGGGTACAAAATAAAACAGGGGCAAAGATGGTTGACTCAGGCTATGAAAGAGACTATTTTACAGATCCCCGAGCCAACGACTCCTCGGCAAGTGAGGGAGTTCTTAGGGACTTGGGTACTGCAGGCTATGGATCCTGGGGTTTGCTGAAAAGCCCCGGCCTCTATATGAAGGAAGTAGAGAAAATAAGAACTGGACTTGGACTGAGCCAATGAGGCGGGCGTTTCAGGAACTCCAGCAGGCATTGCTAGAAGCCCCGGCCCTAGCTCTCCCTGACCCGGCTAAGCCATTTCAACTGTTTGTGGATGAAAAGCAGGGAGTGGGAAAGGGAGTCCTGACACAGCAATGGGGACCTTGGAGGCGGCCTGTGGCATACCTCTCTAAACGGCTGGACCCCGTAGCTGCTGGATGGCTGCCCTGTCTCCGTATCATCGCGGCTGCTGCTCTCCTTGTCCATGACGCTGACAAGTTGACTTATGGACAGCGCCTCCTGGTCTACACTCCCCATGCCATAGAGGGGATCCTCAAACAGCCACCGGGTAAGTGGATTTCTAACGCTCGCTTATCCCATTACCAAGCCCTGCTGTTAGATGCTCCCCGGATACACTTTCAGACACCTTGTTTTCTAAATCCTGCTACTCTCTTGCCCATCCCGGAGGAGGATGGGCCTCTCCACGACTGTGTTGAAGTACTGGCTGAGGTAACTGCCATACGAAGAGACCTCAGCGATATACCATTAAAGGACAGTGAGCTGATATGGTTCACAGATGGGAGCAGTTATATAAAGGATGGGCAGAGAACAGCGGCGGCAGCCATAGTAGATGACACTGGGAGGGTGGTCTGGGCCGAGGCTTTGCCCCCTGGAACATCCGCCCAAAAAGCAGAATTGATAGCTGTGCCACAAGCACTAGAGAGGGCGAAAGGAAAAAAGATCACCATTTACACTGACAGCCGAAATGCATTCGGCACCGTGCATATTCAAGGCCCTACATATAAAGAACGGGGGTTCTTGACGGCAGAGGGAAAAGAGATTAAGAACCTACCTGAAATACGCAGACTCTTGGCAGCGGTCCACTTGCCCTGGGCGGTATCCATAGTACATGTCCCAGGACACCAGAAAGGAGAAGATGCCAGGGCCCGAGGCAACCGTGCTGCCGATGCAGCAGCCCGCGAGGTGGCCGCTGGATACTGCCAAGCTCATGTGGCTGTAGGATTACTCCCCCTCCAATTTAAGCTGGATGCAGGATAACACCAACCGCCCTGCGGGCAAAGACGGAGGGTATCGGGACCAGGATGACAACCTGTTGCTTCCTGCCGACCTGGGCAGACATCTCTGTACCCATTTACATCAAACCACCCATTTGGGAGAGAAAAACGCTTCTACAAGCAGCGCAGCTGCGGTTTCCCCGACAAAAGAAAACCATACAGGACATAGTCCGCACCTGCAAGGCCTGTCAGATGATGAGACCGGGAAAAGGACAGCACACGGGTGTAAGATACCGGGGGAAAGGCCAGGACAGCATTGGGAGATAGATTTTACAGAGCTAAGGCCAGGCAAGTATGGCTATCATCGTTACCTGTTAGTTTTGGTTGGTACATTTTCTGGGTGGGTAGAAGCTTACCCCACTAAAAGGAGACAGCAATAATAGTGGCTAAGAAGCTCCTAGAGGAGGTAATACCTAGGTTTGGGCTGCCGGCATCTATTGGCTCTGATAATGGACCTGCATTTGTGAGCAAAATTGTTAAAGGACTGGTCTCTGCCCTGGGGACCAAATGGAAGCTACATTGCGAGTACAGTCCTCAGAGCTCAGGACAAGTAGAAAGAATGAATGGACCCTAAAAGAAACTTTAACAAAGCTGGCAATAAAGACTGGCGGGGACTGGATAACCCTCCTTCCCTTTGCACTTTTTCGGGCTTGCAATACCCCCTATAAACTAGGTTTCACTCCCTTTGATATTGTATATGGAAGTCCACCCCCCATTTGTTCAGTGTTTGAGGGAAAGACTAAACCATCTCTCTCGCTACGCACATTCCAACAAGAGATGCTGGCTTTAAGTAAAGTGCATAAAGATATCTGGTCACTGATACGAGAAGTTCACGAGGGCCAGAGTAAAGGAACGATCCCATCCCATATGGGCCTGGGAGATTGGGTCTGGGTTAAGAGACACCAGTCAAAAACCTTAGAGCCAAGATGGAAGGGCCCCTATATTGTTCTCCTTACCACCCCCATTGCCCTAAAGGTGGACGGAATTGGACCCTGGGTGCACTGCAACCACGTGCGTCGTGCCACCCCAGAGGAACAAGAAAAGGCCCAAAAAGAATGGAAGGCGACGCCGCATCCCACCAACCCCTTAAAAATGAAGCTCGTCCGCCAGCTGGCCCCAGACGAATCCCCCTGACTCTCCTGTTGGTGGCCTTCCTTCTCCACTCCGGAACTGCTGGTGCTAACCCACATCAACCTGCTAAGATCACCTGGATGCTTCGTAATGGACTAACCCATGAGGTACTCAATTCGACTACTGGAATCCCCCCGATCCTTGGTGGTCAGATTTATTCTTCGACCTTGGACCTTTGTAAAAAGAACATATCAGTACAGTTCAAGTGATGATGCTGAGACAACAATATCAGGCAATGTCTCAGAATGAAGAGGAGGATTCCTCTCCATGATCAAAGGACAGGGGGGAATGTTGGGACCTAACACACACCATGATAGTCTTCAGGGACTAAGGTAGGACTCACGGGAAAGGCTGAGTCATTGCCCAGAGAGATCATCCCCGGGGATGCCAGGACTTGTCTAATCAGCATACTCCCTGTAACCTGGTTTGAGTTTATCAGGACGTAAAAGACATCCCCCTGCAGCCAATAGCCAATTAGTAAATACCAAGAAACCCCTGCAGCCAATAAAGATTAGCCAATTAGTAAATACTAGGAAACTCCTGCAGCCAATCAGCCCTCGCCAACTCTCTGTTCTAAAACCTAAAAATACTGCTGTAAATCTGGGCTTGGGGCTCCTTGCTCCACTCCACTGCGTTGGATGTGGTGGGACCCCTAGCTCGAGCTAGAAATAAAACCCCTTCATGCTTTTGCCTTGCTGTGGACGTCTTATTCTCTCAGTTTGGGGGACTTGGCCTCTGGGCATAACATATTCTAGCTCAGGGGTATTGATGCTCATCTCTTCTCTGGGCTGCAGTTTGCGTCTCCCTGGCGAGTTACTGTGCTGAACACGTGTTCTTATGCTTACTGGCTGTTTGGACACCTCCTTTCTAGAGTCTGCTCAAACCTCCGTTTGTCTTTTTCATATTGACTTCGCAATCTACAGTGTGGGTGCAATTGCTAGGAAATATACTGCGAATACCTCCTTTCAGGCTGTGACTTGTCTTTTTTAACTCTCTTATTAGTAGTGTTAGTCTCTCAGTCATGTCCAACTCTGTGACCTTGTGGACTGTAGCCTGCCAGACTCCTCTGTCTGTGGAATTATCCCAGCAAGAACACTGGAGTGTGTTGCTATTGCCTTCTCCAGGGGATTTTCCTTGATTCGGGGATCGAACACAGGTCTCCTGCATTGCAGGTAGATTCTTTGCCATCTGAGCCACCAGGGAAGCCCAAGATTTTATTACTATGATTATTGGCCAGACCACACAGCATGTAGAATCTCAGCTTCCTAATCAGGGGTGGAGCCTGAGCTGCCTGCAGGGAAAGCAAGGAGTCTTAACCTCCAGACAGCCAGAGAAATCCCGTAAATCTCTTAAGTATCTTTTTAGGAACAGAATTTAATTTTAACAGTGTCCACTATGAGTCCTATTTTGGTCTTATTTAAGATCAGGAAAGTGTGGCAGTATTTTCTTACACTGTCTTCTAGAAACAATATGGCTTTACCTTGACCATTTTAGTCTGTACTCCATCTACTTAATAATTAGTCAATTAATGTTTAACTTTCCTGTGAGGCATGGATTGAGTTTTAAGTTCTTCCATATGGAAAACCATTTCTTCTAATGCTCATAGAAAAGCATCATTTTTCCTGTTTGAGGTATTCAACTATCTAGGAAAGAATTAATTAGGATCTGCACTTAGCAAGTGTTCATCAAAATGGGAAGAGTGGAGCACACTGGATCAGTGAGGGAGACTAACTGCACTACATTAATGATTCAGCACCAGCTTTGAGGGGGATAGAGGCTGGGTGCCTGTGGAGGGGATGTGTTGCCTACAAAGAAGAAAAGGGGCGGGGACAAGCTGGGCCAATAGGACAGCCTCTGCAACACATTAACCTGAAGCTGCAGACAGGCTGTATGTTCGGATGGCTGTCTGCCAGGAGAGTTAACAACGCAGTTGAAAGCCACCCAAAACAGGCACTGACTGGGGATCAAGCCACCCAACTCACAGAACTGCAAGGAGGACATTGGTCTAAGGGAGACATGGCTGTCAACCCAAACAAGCTCCCTGACAGTTCAGGTGTTCAGGACCAGTAATGAGCAGCTGAATAAAGCATCGCAGAGACAGTAAACAGAGACCTTTCCAAGGTCACGCAGACCTGCACTCACATAGCTTACATTTTCTATGAGTGGCAGCAGCATCTAATCTGATGTGGGCAAGTCCATCGTGTGGATGAAGCAATGCAGTCAAATAAACGATTAAATAAAAAATGAGAAGTTCAATCCCACTTTCACTGCTCCAATAAATACTTTTTAATTAATCCCTGATTTTTTTCAATTTTTATCTATACTTTCAAATTCCATTTACACAAAGTGTCATAATCAGAGCTGATTTACAGAGTGCTTGGCTCTATCTTTCAACAAATAATTATATACATTTTATATATTTGAATTAAACAGCATATTCCTAGGTTTTCTGTTAAGAAATGCATAGTATTCTGTCCAAAAGCTAAATATTTAAATTACTTCCATTTATTGTGCTTATAGAAATGTTTATGTATTTGAAGCTCCTTCTAGTCTAATCCATAAATGTCATAGTTTGGAACAAGTATATCTATAATATATATTTATAGTAGAAAAAATATATATATATATATTAGAAAATGGACCTGAAGATATTTAATTGATATAGAATATGGAAAGTAAATTCTTGGTGAAAAAAATAAGCTAACTCACTGGGCGCATCAGTGACCTAACCTCTGTAGACTTGCTAGGTTAATGGCCACCTGCTCATTCAGGGCCCCACTTACTCTTGTGTGAGGAAAGTCAAATTTCTTTTTTGGATTTCCAGCTGGTTCCTCCTTGACATCAGTGTATGTTTTCCTCGAAACCAGTAAAATCCTTACTTGTTCTCAAGACTTTGATGTCAGTAAATGCTCTAAAAATTATTATTTCAATTTTTAAAGCATTTTTCTTAGTAACAGGAGCAGGGAAATGAAGCCTGCTTGGAACACACCAAAACAACAACTAAGTTGGTGAGGGACCCTGGGCATCCGGAGAGCTGGTGATCTGCTGAGTGAGCTGTGGACTCAAACTGGTATGTTCGTGAGGGGACGGAGGGGTATCGACTGAAAATATGGAACACATGAGGTCCTTGATCTGAGTCTATCGTTTTCCTTACGCTGGTATTTACACTTACAAGAAGAAACACTATGAACTGGAACAATTACCTGCAAATATTGCCTCCTTTCAGAGTTAATAAACATGTCATTTTTGCAGGCACACTGAAATAAACCATGTGTACAAACTGCTGGAAAAAGCTATAATGACCCGTTTTTCCTTCACCTCAGTTTTGGGGCTGATTGCATCAAATATTCAGCATTATTCTCTCCTTAAAGTGCAGCTGCTTCCTACAAGTGGTATTTCCTACAAGTGAGCATATTTTATAGACATTTGCTTGAAATAAATTATATTCTCTTGAATTTTTTAACCTTTTTTATTATGGCAAAATATACATAAAATCCACCTTTTCAACCATTTTTAAGTGTTCCGTTCATTGGCATTAATTGCTGGGCACACACTGATGTGCAGCCGTCACCCCCATCCATCTCCAGAACTATTTCCGTCTTTGCAAATTGAAGCTGGGTCCCCAGAAAACACTAACTCTCCACCCACTCCGGGCCCTGAGACCAACATTCTGCTTCCTGTCTCTCTGGATCTAACTTCTCTGGAGACCTTCTGTAAGTGGAATCAGACAGTCTCTGCCTTCCTGTGAGTGTGGTATTTCACTGAGCGTAATGTCTTCAAGGTGCATCCATGCTGTAGCCTGTATCAGAATTTCTCTTTCATTCTAAAGCACATATTGTAAAAATAAGCATATATAACCCAGAACAAATACAGGTCGTGGTAGAGTACTGTCAGAAAGTTCTCAGAAAATAATAAAATAAAATGAATTTACACTCCCCCAAAATGCTAAGGAGAGATTTTCAAATTGAGCTTGCCAACGAGGGGTGAAAAAGTAAAGGTTTCCTTGAAACTGGTGAGAAAGGCTGAGGGGAAAAATAAATGAGAAGGATAAAGAGACTGAGGCCAAGTGTCCAGCTGTCTTCAGGAATGAAACAACTGCCTGACCAGCCCTTCCCATGGCCTTCTAGATGACCTTGAAAGCTGAGAGTCCGAAGTCCTTTCCTAGGAAGCACCAGGGTTGTTAAGTCTAAGATGATCCTGGCCAAGAATCATTTGCAAATGAATGGAGTGAATTTATGTTAAAAGAATAATAGGAGAATCATTTACAAAGAGAAGGAGGATAATTTGAATAAAATGGTGGGTTTGGTAATCATTTACAACTAAGATTAAGAACGCAGCATTTAAAAGTAAGCACCTAAGAATGGAATCTTAATGACTAGGTCCTCACTTGAGTTCTTAAAGATTAGTGGCTGGGGAGGAGAAGCTGTTTTAAGTTGCTATCGATTTTCCAGTGTCTCTTTGAGTTACTTTGGAAGCATCCCTGGAGATTTCAGAGATAGGGGAGTGATTTTCCCTGAACAATTTCAACATCAAATGGGTGCACATTACCTGTGGTTCCCACAGTGCTCTAATCCAGTGACTATCAAAGGTAAACATTTACCAGGATCACCTGGACATTAGGTACACACACGTCACTGTGCCAGCCACTTCTTGATGCAGCAGGCCAATTGTGGGACGGGAGAACCCTCCCTTTGAAAGTCCTGAATGATGCTCATACTTCCAGACATGAGAAATACTTCCAGAAGCTCTATTCCATCAGGGAACACTCAGTTCAGCAGAGTTAATAGTTTGAAATATGGACCCTGTCTTTCAAAAGTTAAAAATAAAAGCTAGCATAAACTATTGAATGAGAGCACCAGATAGCAGTGAAAACACTTCAATAATAGTTATGCTGAAATGTATACTGTTATATTTTTACTGGGGCTTCCCTGGTGGCTTAGATGGTAAACAATCCACCAGCAATGCAGGAGACCAAGATTCGATCCCTGGGTTGGGAATATCCCCTAGAGAAGGAAATGGTAACCCACTCCAGTACTCTTACCTAGAGAGTCCCATGGACAGAAGAGCCTGGTGGACTACAGTCCATGGGGTCACAAATATTTTTTACTGCACACTTCGCTTCTAGGCAAGAGCCTATAATTTTTGGATATTCTTAGCAGAATATTCTTAAAAGATTTTCATGTATCATCAAATTTAATACCATATCAAGGAATGTATTTGAAAACAGGGAACTTGGAAAACAGCTCTTAAATAATAAAGACTTACTCTCAATTATAGGTTTTGAAATCTTATTATTCAGACTATCTCATTGTCAACAGCTCAAACACTTCAACTTCAGGAATGCTAGTGACAGACACACAGTGGGGAGAATTATCAATATTTTAGCCTTTATATATTGTGAACAAACCTGTAATATCAAAGTATCTTAAAAGTTACGAAGCCAGTGATATTTCCAAAGGTCAGCCTGTCTCTTGAAAAGGCCTTCTGGATAATAGTGAATGTTTTGTTATGTGCCCTGGTCACAGTTCATTCTCATCAGCCACCAGAAGAATATAATCTAGATGTGAAGGAAATGCATGACTGGGGTGGTAAGAAGATGGGATTATTGAAAGAGCAGTGATTCTAGATTCAATACTAAGTTTGCACAGTACCTAAGATAAAGCTCTGAAATTCTTCATTCTGTAGCCGTTTTGGTCTTATCATGTCACACGGAATTAACCCTGCAGATATTCAGAGGCACAATATTTATCGATGGCATTTTACTCCATCCAGTTCCCCATGTTGTCATGGCAGCAGGACAATCCCAGATACTGGAGAGAAATGAGAAGTCAGGTTCTGGGGTCGTGAAATCTTATGATGCTTGGAGTCAAGCACAGGGGAGGGTGCATGGATGCTCTCCTCTCTCTCTTGACCTTATCAGGACCAGACTAAAGTCACCCCAAATAGGTTAAATACAGAAAATATGATTCTCGTATTATGATTTTAAATCCCTAGAGAACTATTCACAAATTTGTTCCTAATGAAATAAGAATGTCTTGATTTTCTTTTTGATTATTCAGTGGAAAATAGAAACATATTAATATATGTATGAAATAAATGCATGCATCAGTCATGTCCAACTCTGCACAACCTCGTGGACTGTAGCCCTCAAGGCTCCTCTGTCCATGGGATTTCCCAGGCAAGAACGCTGGAGTGGGTTGCCATTTCCTCCTGCAGGGGATCTTCCCGACCCAACCTGCCTCTCCTGCACTGGCAGGTAGATTCTTTACCACTGAGTCACCTGGGAAACCCCATGAAATATATGATATATTGGTAAAAACATATCAGAAGGTATTCTTAACATCTGGGTGGTAAATGGAGCCATTACCTGTATTATTGATATCTAGAAAACTTTAGTGATGAAAATCATGGACTTATTAAAATAATTTAATCTATATTTTTGAACATTGCAATATTTTAAGAAGTAAATGATATGAATATGGGTTTATCAGAGCAGTCATGTAATTTCCAGTGTGGTAAATGTCTCGTGTGTATGTACAGTTGTCTTTGCTTTGATCCGTGTAATTGAATCATAGCTGACATTTTTTTTTCAAATCTGTAAGAACAACCTGAAAATGTCTTGTCTTCTTTTGAAGTTCTGTGCTATTAAGTTTCCTAATTTGAGCACATCAGGATTAATTTGTACATTAATAAAACATATAAACTGACTCTATTATCCAAAAGATAGTCAAAGTGGCTTACAGGCAACATGCGTTGTGGGCAATAAGATGAAGTGTTAGGTTGGGGGAAATATTTAAATTGAAATGTTGCTTTTAAAACTCAGTATATTTTTTAAAGGTGGATTTATTAATTGTTGTTATATCATTCTAAAAGCCAGAAGCACGCTCACTTCAGTTTTAATGTTATATATTCTTAAATCTTGATTGTGAGTCATTTTCAGTTCATAGATAGGAGTTTTCCTGGAAAAATTAGAAGAGAATGTATGAGTTTCCCCAGTTCATGGAGATTTGCCATAGGACGGACTCAGGTGCACAGACTAGAAAGTTCAAGTCAGCTGAGAAAGCTTCCCAAGTCCCCAAGGAGTTTTTGAAACAGGCAAAGCTGATTGTGATCTTGCTAGAGAAACTTTAACTGTTAAGATGTTCACACCAACATACCAATGTACGCGTACGCAACTAAGTAGCATCACTTAGTCTGACAGGGTTTGTTTAGTCTATCAGGTTTGTATCACACGGCATGTTCCGGGTGCCTCTGAAGTCAGCCCCTTCTCTTTCCCTCTATCCAAACCCCATCTGCTGCCTCTCACTGTGCATTAGTTTTGCGTGTTCTAGAACTTCAGAGAGATGAAACCGTGGTCTGTGTTCTTTGGGGTCTGACGTCTTTCCCTAAGCTCTGTACTCCGAGATTCACCCATGTGTGTGTGTATGAGTAGTTTGTTCCTCTGTGTCGCTGGGTGATATTCCACTTTGTGACCCTCCCACACTTTTCCTTCTGGTTCATCTACTGATGGACGTTTATGTTGTTTCCAGTTCTGGCTCATCTTCCTAGTGCTCACTTACAAGTAGTGCCCACGTTGTGTGTGTGTGTGTGTGTGTTTGTTTCTAAAATCTGCACACACTCAACCTGTGTGTTTTCAATGCTCTCGAGTTAATAGCTCAGGGCAGAAGTTCTGGATTGCATGGTAAAATGTTTTTTCTGTTGGGAATTAATGTCAATAAATCAGGAAATTTTCCTCGTGTTTTGGGGAGTAATTTAATGTTTTATGCAGTAACTCTTCATGCTTCCATTTTAGGAGTATCTCTCTCCTTCTCATGAAGCTATTTGTGGTATTTCACTTTTGTAGTCTTCATTGTCATGGTCTGTTTTACCTCTGCCTTTTAACTGATGCTGCCTGTTACCTATGATGGATGTGTTCAGTTGCTTGGATGTGTTCAGTTGCTAGGCTATGTCCAACTCTTTGTGACACCTTAGACTATAGCCCGCTCCTCTGTACGTGGGATTTCCCAGGCAACAATACTGGAATGGGTTGTCATTTCCTTCTCCATAATGGATATAGATACAGGTAAATAATAAAACTAAAATCAGAGCCCAGACTTGTGCCACTTACAGCTTTTTATCGTTTCTATTATTAATATTAAAAAGTCACTTTTATTGTAGGATACATATTGAGAAATATATAAAGAATAATGTATAGTTCTTGAAGTATTTTCACAAATACCACATTTTTTCACTAGTACCACTCTATTCATTGAATTACATCAAGTAATACCACTGGTTCCTTTCCCAACCACGTACCACAGTGTTGTTAAATGCTACACCTTTACCACAGTGTTGTTAAATGCTACACCTTTCATCAATATGACTTGATGGAAACTGTAACACTTTTAGCTCAGTGCCCCTGCTTCATCTTGTTGGACTTCAGCAGTGTGCGCTGACCTCTCCCCTTTCTGCAGAGAAGCAGTGGGTGGCCACTCTGGACAAAAGGACCATCTTGGAGATGCAGGAAGATGACTAAGTGACTGCTGAGCTATCAAGGGATGGCAGCCCCAGGAGTTTGCTGCCAACCCCCACTTCCTGGCAGCTGGCTCATTTTATCCCAAAGATGCCTGATTTATCTTGGCTCCCATCTTTGACATCATATTCAAATACTTGGGATGAGAGGCAAGAAACAGAAGCTTCAGCTGCCAAAAATTTAAAAACATTTCTAAGGCAAACAGATCTTGTATGAGTTCTCAGATGAACAGAATCATTCCCCTGCTGGAGAATCAGCATGAGGTCAAATATCTCTTAACTTCCACAGATGACCCTGATCCCTTCTCACTGCATCCTCTCCCTGGGTTTTCACCTGGACCTTCCAGCAGGAAATATGAAAAGTTGGCTTGACTTTCTGATTTACATGTGAGCCTCTTTGCACAAAGCACACGTTAAAAAATGTCAAAATTTATAATGCCAAAAATATGAAATTTCAATTTTAAGACATCTTACATGGTCAGAAGGAATACTAATGGATCAGGAAAATCTGTGTTAAACAAATGTGATAAATTCATGTATATAAAATAAGATTGAGCACTATTTTCCCTTCCCTTTCCCAGAGAAGGGAAACTGCTAGATTTTAAAGAGTTGATATATTTCAGAAGAAAACCATAGAAGTCACAGAAAAAATAAAAGTTTTCGAAGCTTAGTTTTAAAGAAAACACAGCTCAATCACTTTCTCAGCTACAAACTAGGACTCTTCTGGGAAAATGACAAGCATCAAACCAATTTTAAGAGTGATAATGCATTTTGTTTATATACAAGCTCAGTGTTTTTACATAGTTTCCAAAGGAACAGATTTTACTTTCACACCTCTCAACATTTTTATTAAAAATTATTCTTTTGCTTCTCAGTGACTGAATAATTGTTATTTTCTGTCATCATGTTCCAGATTTTTTCATACTGAACCAAAATGCTTTCCTTCATTAAGCCACTAAAGATCTTTCATTTACAAAAAAAGATCCCACTCTTTCTTGACTTGTCTGAAAGAATCTTCTGCTTTAGGAGAATATCTGACATTTTAATAGCAGTTTGTCACCTTCCATGTGTCATGATTGCCAATTAATTTGTAACCTTAGGGATGGAGCAAATTAAACTGTCTTGAGAAAGGTGTTTGTTTGGTAGTGTATCAGTGTCAATTCTGTCCACACTGTTGAACCACCATCACTCTAGTGGGCAGTGCTGCTTGTTAAACACAAACCCACACACTCACCCCACCCCCCTCACACAGAGTTGTCAATGAAGCCTTCTTATTACACAGACATCTGAAAGTATCAGATTGTTTAAGTGTTTACACATTTCACTTTAAGTACTAATTTGGTTTTCACTCCATCTACCTATTTCCCTAGCACATTTCACTTATAAGAAATCTTACAGGAAAGAATCTTAAACTTCCATGAGCTTTACCTTAGGCAAGCCGACAGCTGCTTTATAAGCTGTTCTTTTCAGGTCTCTTTGAAGGTTTGAATGTTGTCAGATATCAAGTTCATTGTTACCATTTCCTGTTTACAACAGAACTAAAATGTGGTTATAAAGCCTAAAGATAAACCTTCTTAAATGTAACATGAATGAAATCAAAATGCATTTTTTTCTAAAGAGTGAAAGTACTTTCATAAGAGAAAGATGAAAATTCAAAAATTAAACTGGATAAAATTTCATGTATTAAGAAAAAAAAGTTTCATGTATAAGAGACAGCACAGAGTAGAGGTCAAAGACACAGACTCTACAGACAGGCTAGACTGATTCAGATCCTGTGTCTGCTGTCTGATTTCAAATCAGGGGCTGCGGAAGCTCTTTGAGACTCAGTTTTGCCATTGGGGTGTTAAACAGCATCATGCAGTTGATATGTAGAAATTATACAGCAAACTGACAGGCAGGGTGCTACATTACTATTGGTTAAACAGGGCAAACAAAGAGATGAAGGAAAAAATGAAGTGCACTTCATTGTTTTTTTCCATCCAAGCTCAAAAGTTCTGCTCTATTAGATTTTCCAATTGTTTTCTAAAAGAATTATCATTAAATCGACTTTGGTTCACTTTATTCAATGGAAGTTCATGTTGACTTCAGCTTTCCACAGTTCTGTTGTGGTGGTCCTGCATATGCAAATATAGAACTGCTTTCTTGTGTTACTTTTCTAAATGGATAAAACAAATCCATCTGTCTTATTTGCCAAGAGTTGCACATCCTGGGTTTCAGTTGAACGCTGTGAGAAGAAGAAACATTAAGAAAGTGAGAAAAATGGATGCAAGTAATTTTTCAAGACCAGGCCCTCAAATGAGGCATATTTCTGGCACTGTGGGCTCTTCTGGGTAACTAGAAAACTCTCACAGCAGAAATAACTAAAAATTTTAGATCAAATAAAATATTCATCAGAGCTGAGCTTGAAAGATAGGAATGTGCTCAAATATTAAAAATAGAAATTCGATGAGGAGTGCAGCATGTGATGCTGCCAGTCTGTTCTAACAGAGCTGCTGGGACCAGGCAAGTAGGGCTTCTTGTTTAACCCTGTGGCTGGACCAAGACATGTGTCTTAATATCAGGCAGGACCAGAAGTCAGAACAGATTTCTCAAATTTAGGAGAATCCCCGAAAGGCCACTCCCTTATTGAAATGGTGAACTATTATTACGTGCCTCAACAAAGACTTATCTTACAACAGAATCCTGAACAAGAAAATCAAGGCCCAGAAACATATATGCCTTAGGGCACCATTCAATGTTCAAAACCAGTAGATGGTTTAGGGAAATTTATACACAGAGCAACAACATGAAGAAAAATGACAGATTTAGTTTAAGGCTGTGCACTTTATTATAAATGCCTTTGAATTCAGTGAGTCTAGATTTGTAAAATAACCCCAATATTCTGTATCCTTCATGTTTGTTTCCAAAGCATGTGCTCTATTGATTGATTGTCTGGTTTACAATTGGGTTAAAAACACAAAACATGCAATTTACCACCTGAACCATTTTAAAGTTATGGTAGTGGTGATTTAGTCGCTAGTGATGTCTGACTCTTTGTGATCCATGGACTGTAGCCCACCAGGCTCCTCTGTCTACGGGATTTCACAGGCAAGAATACTGGAGTGGGTTGCCATTTCCTTCTCCAGGGGATCTTCCTGACCCAGGAATCAAACCTGAGCTTCCTGCCTTGCAGGTAGATTCTTTACCACTGAGTCCCCAGAGATTCCCATTTTAAAGTATACCGTTCAATAATACATGTAACTCACATTGTTGCACAAAATCCTCAAGAACTTTTCTATCTTGAAAAACTACTAAACCCGTTGAACAGTTTCTCATCCTCCCCTCTTCCTACTTACTGGCAATCACCACTCTAGGACTTTCTGCAGAGTATCTAGGGGTTGAACCCTTAGACGCCTTGCATACATGGAATTGTACAGTATTCACCTTTTTGTGTCTAGCTAATTTCACTTAACCTAATGTCCTCCAGGTTCACCCATGTAGTAGCACATAAGAGGATTTCCTTCTTTTTAAACACTGCATAACATTCCACCATTTGCTTATACTACATTTTATCCATTCACCGTCAACAGACACTGAGGTTTTGTCTATCCTTTGGCTATTGTGAATAATGCTACAGGTGAACACAAATCTGAAAATATCTTCCTGAGGTCCTGTTTTCATCCCTTTTGGATAAATACCTGAAAGTAGGGTTACTGGATCCAATGGTAGTTCTACTTTTAATTGTCTACAGAATCTCCATAGTTTTCTACAATAGCTGCACCCTTTTACTTTCCCATGAACAGTTTACAAGCATTCCAGTTTCTTCACATCCTTACCAACACTTGTTATTTTCTGCTTTCATTGCCATTGGTGATGGTGTCAGTATTAGGGGTTATCTTGGCTGATGCAAGGTGATATCTCACTGAGATGCTGACTTGCATTTCATTGATGATTAATGATGATGAATACATTTTCAAATGTTTGTTAACTATGTGTATATATATTTTGGAAAGATATCTACTCAAGTTGTTCTTGCTCAATTGCTATGCCATGTCCAACCCTTTGTGACCCCATGGACTGCAGCACACCAGACTTCCCTGTCCTTCACTATCTCCTGGAGCTTGCTAAAACCCCATTGAGTCAGTGATGCTATCTAACCATCACATCCTCTGGTGCCCCCCTTCTCCTCTTGCTTCAATCTTTCTTAATCAAGGTCTTTTCCAGTTGGCTCTTCTTTAAGACCTACTGCTGACTCCCTCTATGACTCTATAAAAATTTTAGATACACTTTTCAAATACAGAATTGCTATTTGGTTCTTTCTTATGATTTCTGTCTTTACTGATACTCTTGATGAACCCTGTCGTCATGCCTTCCTCTGTTTCCATAAACCTGGTTTCCTTCATTTCCTGGAACATAGTGAGGATAGCTGTGTTGAAGACCTTGAGGAGTCTGACCTTTGTGCTTTTTCTACAACAGTTTTGTTCTGCTTTTTGGCTGTTTTGGGAGTACATTTTCTGTTTCTTTGTGTGTCTTGTTGATGACTGAACTTTTAAGAGAATGCATGATTTAAATGGTGATCTGTGCTCTTACTTGGATTCTAAGCCACCTCCTCCAGGGCTTGTTTGGTCTGTACCATGGCTGGTGGGCTCAGTGGTGTCCACTTCCTGTACCCTGTGTGGCTTCCCTTCAATGGACCGCATATCTTCCTGGAGTGAGAAAGTGTACAAGACTCTCAGTCTGCCTCCTCTCCAGTCTCTCTGTTAAGCTGTCTGCCTGTTGGTATTTACCAGCTGTTACCCTCCACTAATTTTCAGCTGATTGCTTTACTGTTTTCAGTAATTTTCTGGGACATACATTGTTGCACCGTCTGCAACAGTTAAGTCTGGGATTGTTTGCATGAGTCATCCTTGAAGTCGCTTTCTGAGGCTTGTTTCCGCCCCAGGAGGGCTCGTTGCAGCCATCTCTTTTTCTAGCTCGTTCTGCTCATTTTCTGTGTGGTTTATGATATGGCTTGTTGCTTTCATGGCACCTCTGTACATGCCTGCTTGTGTGCTAAATTGCTTCGGTCATGTCCAACTGTTTGCGACCCCATGGACTATAGCCCACAAAGCTCCTCTGCCCATGGAATTTCCCAGGCAAGAATACTGGAGGGGGTTGCCATTTCCTTCTCCAGGATATCTTCTGACCCAGGGATCAAGCCTGTGTCTCCTGCATTGCTGGTGGATTCTTTACCACTGAGCCACCAAGGAAGTAAATACATCTGCCTGGGCTGTTAACAGACTTTGTCTTCTGCTCCAGCTAGACAGCTGGAAGTCCTTAGCACGTACATACCTTGTTGATCAACTATGTTCTGTATAAATGTGTCCATTATTATGGTTTTGTAAGTTGCCCTTGGTTCAACTGACTTTTCCAAATATCATTATTAACTTTTAAAATAATAGCCAATTATTCAGCATTTTAAGGGTTATTTGCCATGTAGATTGCATGCTGGTTTCTCTGGAAGGAGATGCCCAATTGAGTTGAGGCTGGAAGGCGTCTACTGGGCGTCCAAGGGCAAGGACTCAGGGTGGAAGGAGAAGTAGAGGTAGAGTCAGTCTGCAGGGCCACCAGACAAGAGCCCAACCAGCCCACCAGGCCAGTGTGTGGCGACTGCAGCCCATCTGAATGACGTGCTGGGATCAATGGCCCTGGAGCCCTGCCCCCCTGAGTCACCTGGTGTGTGCTGTTCAGGGTAACAGGAGATCAGGGAACCGCTCTCTGCACCCCAGGCTGACCCTCATGTAGCTGAGAGCAGGAGGCTGTCCCATGAAGGTGCTGTCTGGCTGGGTGGCACTTGCTTTGCAGGGAAGAACCTGAGCAGTGTGTGTATTTCAGGGTCCACAGCATGGGTGGATGCACGTGTGCAGTGCGTTCATCCAAGAACACCCCGGCAATTCTGTGATGCCACCAGGACAGGGCAGTTATCGCTGGCCTGGAGAGATAATGTTTATAGGAGCAGTGTCTGCGAGCCGAGTTTGGAAGACAGATGGGTTGCCACCACCTTGCAGCTCTCTCTTCTCTTGCTCCATCACTGGTTATGTCAGTGGCTTTGACAGCTCACAGATAAATCATGTGGCATTTAACATTATCTTATAAAATATAATCCAGAATACACAGATTGGCTGCTGACAACCAAATCAGAACCAGCTTCCTGTGTTCGATTCTGCAACTCCATGGACTATAGCCCCCCAGGCTGCTCTGTCCATGGGATCCTCTAGCAAGAGCACTGGAGTGAGTTGTCATTTCCTACTCCAGGGGATCTTCCTGGCCAGGTATTGAAGCTTCATCTCCTGTGTCTCCTGCATTACAGGCTGATGCTTTACCTGTAGAACCACTGGGGAGGCCTCATGGTTCAGGCACATACATTAAGATTTGATATTATGATTGTTCACAAGGAAGTTCAGTTACCTGTTTTCAGAATTAAAGTTATTGTTTTGAGATAGTTTAACGTTATTTTTCAAGGATTTCTCTTGTGTTCTGGGGAGAGAACAGTCTGTCATATATATAATTTATGGTTTATAATTTATGTCAATTATATAATTTATGTCAATTATATAATTTATGGTTTTTGATTTTGTCAGTTCTTTTCATTAATTCTCTTTAAGTTTAATGCTTAGCCTTTAAAGAGATTTGTAAAATTATTTCCTCCTTTATTTTTTTTTATTTTATTTATTTATTTTTTTTTTCACAGTTGTATGCTTTATTTGACAGAGATTGCTTGTTTTTGGAAAAAAAGTTGTTATAAAATAAAGTTTTTTTTGGTTTTTTTTTTTTTGAATTTTAATCACCTGGAGAACTTTTATTTTTTTTTTATTTTTATTTTTTTAATTTTAAAATCTTTAATTCTTACATGTGTTCCCAAACATGAACCCCCCTCCCACCTCCCTCCCCATAACATCTCTGTGGGTCATCCCCATGCACCAGCCCCAAGCATGCTGTATCCTGCGTCATACATGGACTGGCGATTCAATTCTATACTATCACGTATTTCCTCCTTTAAAGGTGTTCTAAATTTCCACCAACACTCACAAGCATCCACAATGCTAAGTGTCTCATGCCTAAAGTTCACGGCACTTAAATATCTTTGAACAGTATGAAAAGGCAAAAAGATATGACACTGAAAAATGAACTCCCCAGGTCGGTATGTGCCCAATATGCTACTGGAGAAGTGTGGAGAAATAACTCCAGAAAGAATGAATAGACAGAGCCAAAGCGAAAACAACACAGTTATGGATGTGTCTGGTGATGGAAGTAAAGTCCAATGCTGCAAAGAACAATATTGCATAGGAACCTGGAATTTTAGGTCCGTAAATCAAGGCAAATTGGAAGTGGTCAAACAGGAGATGGCAAGAGTGAAAGTCGACATTTTAGGAATCAGTGAACTAAAATGGACAAGAATCAGTGAATTTAATTCAAATGACCATTATATCTACTACTGCGGGCAAGAATCTTTTAGAAGAAATGGAGTAGCCCTCAGTCAACAAGAGTCCAAAATGCAGTACTTGGATGCAATCTCAAAAACAACAGAATGATCTCTGTTCGTTTCCAAGGCAAGCCATTCAATATCACAGTAATAAAGTCTATGCTCCAACCAGTAATTCTGAAGAATCTGAAGTTGTATAGTTCTATGAAGACCTACAAGACCTTCTAGAACTAACACCCCAAAAAGATCTTTCTCATCATAGGGGACTGGAATGCCAAAGTAGAAAATCGAGAGATACCTGGAGTAACAGGCAAATTTGTCCTTGGAGTACAAAATGAAGCAGGGCGAAGGCTAACAGACTTTTGCCAAGAGAATGCACTTGTCATAGCAAACACCCTCTTTCAACAATAAAAGAGAAGACTCTACACATGGACATCAGCAGATGGTCAACACCAAAATCAGACTGATAAATTCAGTCTGATGGAAAAGCTCTATTCAGTCAGCAAAAACAAGAGCAGGAGCTGACTGTGGCTCAGATCATGAACTCCTTATTGCCAAATTCAGGTTTAAATTGAAGAAAGTAAGGAAAACCATTCAGGGTGACCTAAATCATATCCCTCACAATTATAAAGTGGAAGTGACAAATCGATTAAAGGGATTAGATCCCATAGACAGAGTGCCTGAAGAACTACGAACAGAGGTCCGCAACCACCCCCAAGGAAAAGAAATGCAAAAAGGCAAAATGGCTGTCTGAGGAGGCCTTACACATAGCTGAGAAAAGAAGAGAAGAGAAAGGCAAAGGAGAAAATGAAAGATAAAAGCATCTGAATGCAGAGTTCCCAAGAATAGCAAGGGAGAGGTAAGAAGGCCTTCCTCAGTGAGCAATGCAAAGACATAGAGGAAAACACTAGAATGGGAATGACTAGAGATCTCTTTTAAAAAATTAGAGATACCAAGGGAACATTTCATGCAAAGATGGGCTCGATAAAGGACAGAAATGGTATGGACCTAACAGAAGCGGAAGATATTAAGAAGAGGTGGCAAGAACACACAGAAGAACTATACACAAAAGATTATGCATGACCAAGATAATCATGATGGTGTGATCACTCACTTAGAGCCAGACATCCTAGAATGCAAAATCAAGTGGACCTTAGGAAGCATCACTATGAACAAAGCTAGTAGATGTGATGGAATTCCAGTTGAGCTATTTCAAATCCTGAAAGATGATGCTGTGAAAGTGCTGCTTTCAATATGCCAGCAAATTTGGAAAATTCAGCAGTCCCCACGAGAATGGAAAATCTCAGTTTTCATTCCAATCCCAAAGAAAGGCAATGCCAAAGAATGCTCAAACTGCCACACAATTGCACTGATATCACATGCTAGTAAAGTGATGCTCAAAATTCTCCAAGCCAGGCTTCAAGAGTACGTGAACCGTGAACTTCCAGATGTTCAATCTGGATTTAGAAAAGGCAGAGGAACCAGAGATCACATTGCCAACATCCATTGGATCATAGAAAAAGCAAGAGAATAACAGAAAAACATCTATTTCTGCTTTTTAATTATGCCAAAGCCTTTCTCTGTGTGGATCACAACAAACTGTGAAAAATTCTTCAAGAGATGGGAATACCAGACCACCTTACCTGCCTCATGAGAAATCTGTATGCAGGTCAAGAAGCAACACTTAGAACTGGACATGGAACTACAGACTGGTTCCAAATTGGGAAAGGAGTATGTCAAGGCTGTATATTGTCACCCTGTTTATTTAACTTATATGCAGAGTACATCCTTCAAAATGTCAGGCTGGATGAAGCACAAGCTGGAATCAAGATTGCTAGGAGAAATATCAATAACCTCAGATATGCAGATAACACCACCCTTATGGCAGAAAGCGAAGAAGAACTAAAGAGCCTCTTGATGAAAGTGAAAGAGGAGAGTGAAAAAAGCTGTCTTAAAACTCAGCATTCAAAAGACAAAGAATATGGAATCTGGTTTCATTCCTTCATGGCAAATAGATGGGGAAACAATGGAAACAGTGACAGACTTTATTTTTTGGGGCTCCAAAATCACTGCAGATGGTAACTGCAGCCATGAAATTAAAAGATGCTGCTTCTTGGAAGAAAAGCTATGACCAATTTAGACAACATATTAAGAAGCAGAGACAACACTTGGACAATAAATATCTGTCTAGTCAAAGCTATGGTTTTTCCAGTGGTCATGTATGGATGTGAGAGTTGTACTGTAAAGAAAGCTGAGAGCCGAAGAATTAATGCTTTTAAACTAGGGCGTTGGAGAAGACTCTTGAGAATCCCTTGGACTGCAAAAAGATCAAACCAGTTAATCCTAAAGGAAATCAGTCCTGAATATTCACTGGAAGGACTGATACTGAAGCTGAAATTTTAATTCTTTGGCCTCCTGATGCAAAGAACTGACTCATTTGAAAAGACCCTGATGCTGGAAAAGGAAGAGAATGGGGCAACAGAGGATGAGATGGTTGAATGGCATCACTGACTCGATGGACATGAATTTAAACAAGCTCTTGGAGTTGGTGATGGACAGGGAAGCCTGGCATTTTGCAGTCCTTGGATTGACAGAGTCAGACACGACTGAGCAAATGAACTGAATTGATATATCTATAAAAAATAGTGTTTTTTTGGAAACAGTACATTTATCATCTCCTGGAGAGGCAAAGAAAAAGAGATTTTGCATCTTTGTCATTACACTTAATTTCAATAGACTCGGCTGCTGACAGTTTCATGATATTTTATCAATATGTCAACCATGACATAATCAAACTGTAAACCCTTGCTCTCAGGATCAGAGAAGAGAGAGATTCCTTTTAAAAGCATGATTACTAAAGATGGAGTAAGGAACTATGCTATGAGCTGAGTGTTTATAGTGTCACACATGGACATACATCTCTAGCTTATACCTGGGGTATGTAAGTTGTACTTTATTCTATGCTAAAGGCTTAATGCATAGTGATTTCAACAACAGTGTCACCCTGGTATTTTTCCTCATAGAAATGTACCCAGTGTGGATAGAGGAAGTGTATCCTCCGTAGTGGTGGAAATAACAAACATATTGCTTTACTTTTGGATAACAGTTCCATGTTCCTCCAGGCAACTGAGTCCGTAAGAAACAGTAACCAGGTATCTCGGAAATATTCATATAGCAGCTGCTGTGTTGATTTCTACTCAACTGAAATATTTGTAAGATGTTGAGCAAATTATCACAAAGAACTTCCTGGCCAAAACCAAGCGATTAAATGATGATAGGTCCGTCTCCACTTAGCTTTCAGATAGTCCACAGAGGAATAAAGGTTCTTAGTTTCTGAGAGTTCTGATTCACTGAGTACAAAGTAGCTGTTTAATGAATCTAAAGCTGCTGTTTCTTAATGCACTGTCCTCAAGGAATCGCCATATCCTCCCCCATCTCCTGTGATTTTTTTAATGAACACTGCTGCTGCTGCTGCTGCTAAGTCGCTTCAGTCGTATCCAACTCTGTGTGACCCCATAGATGGCAGCTCACCAGGCTCCCTCATCCCTGGGATTCTCCAGGCAAGAGCACTGGAGTGGGTTGCCATTTCCTTCTCCAATGCATGAAAGTGAAAAGTGAAAGTGAAGTAGCTCAGTCGTGTCTGACTCTTCGCGACCCCATGGACTGCAGCCTACCAGGCTCCTCCATCCATGAGATTTTTCAGGCAAGAGTACTGGAGTGGGGTGGGTGGGTCCTAGACCCAATAATTCATTTACTGGCCACTTCTCTTCAACCCCACCCCACATCTAAAGAATGATCAAGTCATACTAATTAATTCTCAAAATCAGTCTGGAATGAGATGAAGCCTGCCTGCATTGTTTCAGGCCCCTGTTCTCAGCATCAGTGTCTCAATTTCCTGGTCTCCGATGCACCCCACCCCTCCTAACCACTATGAGGCCACATGCTCTGAGTTTCTCATCTCTTCACCGTACCTGCTTTTTCTAAACCCCTTTGCAGGCTGTTTGGAGCTGAATTGTGTCCCCTTAAAGTTTTACTTTCCTGCATTGGAGAAGGACATGGCAACCCACTCCAGTGTTCTTGCTTGGAGAATCCCAGGGAAGGCACAGCCTGGTGGGCTGCCATCTATGGGGTCACACAGAGTTGGACACAACTGAAGCGACTTAGCAGCAGCAGCAGCGGCAAAGTCTCTGTGTTGATGTAGTAACCCCAATGCACTAGAATGTGGTGGCTTCAGAGGGAGGACACTGTTGTCATATAAAGAGACCAGGTTAGGAAATCGTGATGGCCTTTATCATGACCAGACATTTGAAACTGTCTGAAGTAATCAGCTACCAATAAAACTAATAAAGCCTGAGTTCCCAAGAGTCCTTCATCATCTCTGCAGGCTGCCTCCTAAGAGTGCAGTCTCTGTGGCTCATTCCTGTGTCCCATTCATGGAGGGAGCGCAGATATTTTTCTACACTCAGCCTGATGCAGTGCCTATCAGTAGTTTAGAATCACAGAACATCTGATAAAGTCTTGCTGACAAATGTCCATACAAAGTGCTGTGTTAGTGGGAAATACATAAGTGCAGGGATCGGATTCTGAAGACACATCTGACCGTTTCAGAGCAGCAGCTAGAATGTCCTCTTAGGTCTCATTTTAATTTAGTTTTTATTGTTCAATTTTTTACTGGGGCTATTATCTATATAAAAAGCATTTGCAGGAAATTAAGGAAGTTATTAATAAGGAACTTATGAATAATTCAACAGACATTATAAGAAAACAAAATACATAAAATGACAAAGAGGGTCATTTTTTTTTATAGTTTTTAAGGTGAATTTTCATGAAGAGACTATGTGTGTGTGTGCGCTTTCAGTCATGTCCAAATCTTTGCAACCCCATGGACTGTAGCCCACTAGGCTCGTCTGTCCATGGGATTTCCCTGGCAAGAATACTGGAGGGGGCTGCCTCCTCCTCCTCCAGGGGATCTTCCTGACCCAGGGATCAAACTTGCATCTCTGAGTCTTCAGCTTTGGCAGGCAGATTATTACCACTAGCACCACTTAGGATGAAGCAAAGAGTTCATTAACTAATATCCATGTTCTATCTAAATACAAAATAAAGAATTCATTGCTTATGTTTGGACTGGAAAACACTGAATATTGTGAGACTAGTTGCCTCAGCAAACATCTCACGTACCCTAACTCAGCATGACTTTCCAGTGTAGATCGAGGGTGAAGGCTGAGACCGTGGATGTACCTGCAGCAGATTCCACTTCAGGCTTAGCTGCTCCTGGTCCCTTTCTAGTGGCATTTGATATTTTGGGCTCTCAAAAGGAGCTTCTAAAGTCACCTGAGACCCCAGCTGGCCAGATCTGTCATAACTGTTGAAAAGTCCTAGGACTCTGCCCTGATAAGCGACACTCAGCACCTAGGGGGAATCGTGTCCTCAGAGAACCCTGGCTGAGGGGCTCCCCTCACTAGTACAGTTCCTGCATTTATAGCAGATGCTCAGTAAACTTTAAAAAGCATATGCAAGGATGAAAGAACTATGCTCTTCAGTTAGCTTCTTTCACAATGATAAAAAATATTATTCTCAAACTTTTCTCTCTACAGTGTCTCTGAATTGTCAATCATTAAATATTGAGAGGTGCTTTTGTGACTTCTGAAAAGTCGTATACAATTTGATGTTTAAACATTCCCATTCGTTTTACAGTTTGAAACCTTAGACCTCGATATTAATGTTCCAAATCATCAAAGGATTTCAGGCAGCGTCCTTCAGCTACCATTTTGGTTTTGATGTCAGACTGGGGATTCCTACAGACAACTGTCAACTGTCCCTCAAGGAGAAGAAATGAAAGAAATAAAATTTTTCTTTTAAGATAAATGATAAACAGAGATCTATCTGTATCTAAGGTAATTTAGTCTTCAAGAAATATGTCTCCAGGGCACTCCAGTAGCTTAGGATTGCAGTCGTGGCTGATTTAAACAATTCATGCCTCCTTGTGGATCCACTCTGGACTACTTTTCAAACTGAAAAAAGAAAATTGATCTCACTTTACTAAAGCTTTAACAACTTGAAATGTGTCAGTATCAGGTCTTCCCTAGCAGTCCAGTGGTTAAGACTTCACCTTCTAATGCAGAGGGTGTGGGTTTGATCCCTGGTCAAGCTCTCTATAAGACATAATGAGTTCTAAATAACATGCAATGAATTCTCCATGAGAGTTATTTTCTCTAGAATGTTTTTTAGATTACGGTGCTTGTCAAAGGGGCATCAGGTTTGTTGTATTTTTTAAAAAGAGAGTGAGTTTAAATATTAATTTTAAATTAAATGAGTGTATATGTATGAATATCAAACAAAAGAAAAGCACTATGGTTTAGTTGTATGTGCATATGAGGTGGTTATAAAAAAGTAGGTTTAAATAACTAGTCTTTTCAACAGTGGACACTTGTTGAGAGTCCACACTTTCAACAGTGGACACAAGTAAACTCTTGCTTAGCAAAAATGCTGTTTTCATGGCTTATAGGGGATTTAGTACAGTTACATTTTTAAAAAGTTAAGTGATCTCTACAAGGACACCTAGATAAAAATTAAACTTAACATTTGGTTTTTAGTCCTAAAGCAACTGTTTTTCTCTCTAGTATATTGGAAGACTGAACGTATAAGTAATGAACATACATGACAAAAGAACTCTGACCTATGACCTCTGCATCAAGGTCAAGGACTGTGGCTTTATATTTTTGTCTTTTGGTTCCAGTTCTTAACCAAGGACCAGACAGAGAAAACCAAAGATGCTGCTCCCCTTCTGGTTGGCCCCTCTCCAACTTCCCCCCAACTCCCAGTGCAATTAGAACTTTAGGTATTGTAGCTTTTCCATTTTTCTTTGCAAAGCTCACGGCCCCCTCTGCTCACCTTCAAGTCTCTGCCAGGACACAGGTGACCATGGCTGATTCCCCAGCTACAGCATGCTGTGAGGTCTTTGAGTAGTCTTTGAGTGGTCTTTGCTTGTTGCTTCTTATCTGTCCAACATACTCTGTCTATCAGAACTCTCTGTCTCATGTTAACATAGTATTGGATATAGTTTCAAATTGGCAATGAATCTTGTTTAATTCTATGATTCTTCATTTAGTTATTTGTCTCTTTACCAGTTAATTGGCAACGCTACTTTATTTGCATACCATTCCTTGTCAACAGAGGGAATGACTGAAAGATAGGTAAGTTCTAGAGCTTACAAATTCTTCTGTACCATGGAAACCAAAGACTTCTGCAATCTTGTCTACTCTATATTAACGTGACTTTACCATTCCAAAAAATAGTAAACAAGTTCCTGGGAAGGAAAACAGTGCAAGTAATGTTCTTGTTAACAAAACTTTTTAAGGAACCAGCAAGTCTTCACCATGTGATTCTTCCCAGCCACACCTCACATTGGAGGGCACACCTTAAACTACGCAGTAAAATCCCAATAAACACCCCCAGTGTGGCCCTACTTCCTTTGAAAAGCTATAGGCACTGAACTGTCCAGGAGTTGCTTTGGAGACAATTCTAACATCATCAACTAAGAGTCTTTACTTTCTTTATCCCTTCTAATTTTTTAAGTTTTGTTTATAATATTTCTAAAAGCAGAACATCTGTATTTCTCTTTGCTTTTAAAAAACAAAATAATCATAAATTTTTCTAATATTTGCAAATATGAGCTCACTTTCATGTTAGAGTCTTAGAAAAGAGAGCAAACACCCTCTCAGTGTGCCACAGGGAGGCTGCCTTCAACAAGATAAATACTCGGCTTCCTGAGTCTCCACACAGGCAGATTCCCTCAACAACGGGCTTCATAAGTTTAAGAGGTTTCTCCTCCTGATTTTATTTTTCCTCCTTGTTTAAAATAATAACCTATTCACACACAGGCCCCTCCACCTAGGAGAACAGCAGATTCCAAGTTCTCATTATTGCTTACTATCCTCCTTTTTTTTTTCAAGTTAACTGCTTTTGTGAAGCACTGATTTACAAACAATAGGTCTTCCTGCTACTGTACTTTCATTGGAAAAGACCCTGATGCTGTGAAAGATTGAGGGCACGAGAAGCGGGGACGGAAGATGAGATGGCTGGATGACATCACCGAATCAATGGGCATGATTTTGAGCAAACTCTGGGAGACAGCGAAGGACAGAGAAGCCTGGCATGCTGCAGTCCATGGGGTCGCTAAGAGTCAGACACAACTTAGAGACAGAACATCAAAATGGAGGATTTAGAGCAAAGAGGAGACAGTTTCCAGGATAACAAGGGTTTCCCAGTTTCTTCAGCAGTGATTTCTTCACTTTGTTTTAGTAAGGATCCTAGGACAGCTTTCTTTTTTTTTCCGTAGTAGGTTTCAAGGTAAGATCAGAAATCTACATTTTCTTTTAAAAATACTAACTTAACTGATACTTGCTGCTGCTGCTGCTGCTAAGTCGCTTCAGTCTTGTCCAACTCTGTGCGACCCCATAGACGGCAGCCCACCAGGCTCTGCCGTCCCTGGGATTCTCCAGGCAAGAACACTAGTTAAACTATCCATCTCAAACTTTTTGATTATATATACTTAAAGTAAAATATTTTGGAGCGTGCACCTCTGAGCATATATCTCCCATGGATACGTTTATTTAAAAAGAGTGATCTTGGCCTAAAGTTTTCACTTTGTTATTTTTCGATCAGAGAAACAAGAGTTGTTTTTGTTTTTTCTCAACGTAGGAATTTTAAGGGAGCTTTAAAATCTTCCCTTTCCTTTATTCTAACAGAGTCCAGTTGTTTTTCTTTTATGACTTTTTATTGGTCATCTTTGCCGTGACTTTCCAAGTTCCCATCAGCTCATGTTTCCATAATTTGCTTTGTTTGTCATCTGCTGTTTCCAAACTTACACTGTCTTCCACATAGCTATCAGTTACATTTTCTTTAAAAACAAAATAAAACTGAACCAAACAAGATTCTATGTGTGGAATCGATTAAGGCTTTTTTTTTTTTTTTTTCACTTTAATTGTCCTCCTTTTCCTAATCCCAAGATCCATAGGACCATAGAGAGATGCCCTGAGTTGGTGTTTGGCAGGTAAGGTGTTTAGTAAGGAGCATCCTTGGAATGGGATCCTTGGAGGGGAAGGAGGGGAAGCAGATGGGGCAGTAGGAGGCTGAGCTGCCTTGGAGCTCCTGTCAGCCGTGGCCACCCTGGAGACGGCCCTACTCCAGCTCTTAAACTTGGCTTCCACCAGTTCTCTGCATGCTGCCCCAGAAGGGACATTCCCATCCCCAGGCCAAGCAGACTCTGGAACTGACACAATCCTGTCTGCTGCCCATGCTCCCAGGGGCTCTGAAGACAAGTTCATCATGAACAGGATCCGGACAGCCCACCTCCACGCCCACTCCCTCCTGGTTCAAATGTGATCCTCTGTTTAACTGCTGGAGCCAAGCTAACATTTATACCCCAGAGGCTTTCACAGAACCTGTGAGAATCAGACTTCGAGCAATGAAGCTGCAAAGCTTCATGGAGCAAAGGGTGACACTGTTGCAGAAACCAGTAATTGAGAAACCAAGCACCACACCCGGAGAGATGGAGAACTCAGGTTTATTACGCCGGCGGGCCCAGAGGAGTTAACCCTCCAAGCTCTGAGCCCCGAACAAAGGGGTTACAGAATATTTATAGACAGACTGTAGTGGGCAACTCTAGCTGCTAATAGGCTGGTTTATACTAGGGGTTTCACACACACGGCAACAGCAGTCAAGATGGGAAGGGGGATGCCTGACCTTTACATGGACAGGCATGATTAAGGAGGTTTGCAGGGGCTGGGCAATTGCAAACAGCAGGACAAGGGTGAGTGAGATAAGCTCCATTTCCTAGTATAGTAAGCCCCCACTTTGTGAGACTACATGACCTACATGATCCAGACTTTGCAAGGAACAAGCTGAGTTACAGAGGCAGAACGAACGGAAGATTAGGTAAAATTTTAACTTTTCCTTTGCAACACCTGCTAACTCATCTGCAGGCCAGGGCCATGCGTCCTGTCCACCTTCAGCCTGTAGATCTCAGCAGGACTACTCTGTCCTGCTTTAGTTCATGGACTTGTTGGGAGGGCTGTCTTTATCTCAAGACTGTGACCTTACTGTATTTGTCACTCTTGTACCATGCAAGATAGTTCAGTAGTTCAAGCTGTGTATGTCTCGGAGTCACCTCAGGAGTCTGAGGATATAAACACCCAGAGGCCCTGGTCCTCTCCCAAGCCTGGCCCTCTGATCCTGTTGCTCTTCTCACAGATGCTGCTATGAGTCAACCTCTGAGAACGTTATGCAATGACAGGCAGTGAAATCCAGAGCTCTGCAGAATGTTCTAGAGCATCCCGCCTCTCTTTCTCTCTCTCTCTCTCCCCCCACACCCGCCACCCCTCCCCTCGTCTTTCTCTCCTTGAGCTATTTTCATACAATTCTTCATGATCTGCTCTCTTGGCACATTGAGAAGATTTGTATTCTCTGATGTTTCCAAGTGTCCAGGTGTTTGGCATCTTATATTTTAATATACAGATGCTTGATGGGAGCCAGGCCTTGTACACACTCCCCACCAAGGCATGCACGGACTATCTGATGCTTTCTGCAGGTTTAAAGTCTCAGCAGTCCCTTTTGGCATGGTAATTGTTTATAGAGATCCAGCTTGAAAGAATCCTTGCAAACAAACTAGAGAAGAATTCTAATAAACAGGCTAGGTTTGCCCTGCTGGAATTATAGGATTGCTCTGTCTTCTAACAGAAGAGAATACTCGTGTTAATAATATGAAAAGAACTATCTAATATCAATTCAGGTAGTCTGTGGTCTCTCACTCCTGTGTAATTACCTGAACAGAAACAGAACATCCAGATAGGTTCTGACTTTGCCAAACATGCAGCCATTTCCTTCTCTGGATCGATGATCACAGGAGGGGAAAAGAACACCTGGAGAAACCAAATAATTGTTTTAGTTCTTCCCAAATCCCATCTACCGGAAGAAACTGATGCTCAGGAGAGTAATGAACATTTGCTTCACAACACAAAAATCTCATATGGAGCACACAGTGGAAACTTATGAATTAAAAGTACAAGTTATTAGACTCATGGAGCTAAAAACATTCTGAGCAATTGGAGACATAGAGAAGAAAAGATCGTGCCAAAAACAATTTTGTGTATGATAGGGGCAAATTGTGAAATTAGGAACTAGACTTTTAAAAACCTTGAATGCATGACTAATATGCATACTGCAAATGTATTAATATAGCCACACCTTTAACAATGTTTTAATATGCAAAACAGTCTAGCTACGAAAATAGGTCATTATACCACTCTGTATATTTTAAAACATTATAAAGATGCATAAGTTGTAATAGTGAATGAATAAAAATTTATTCTGTTGAAATAGAATATTTTAAATAAAGACAATTTCAAATGAATTGATAACTGTGACTAAATAGTAAGGATTAATTTAATAAATATCAATATGTAAGCATTACCTTAAACAAATATTTCATCACAAAATAAAATGAATCATATAATGCTGGGTGGTATATATTACTTAGGCTTCTAAGTGTAAAATGTCAAATTATAACTACTTTTGGAAAATACATGTTGATTGTGTTAAATTATACATATAATATTAAATTAAGAATAAAATAAATAACAAAATAAAACCCCCAAATTTGACCTTAATAGTTATTCATTTGTCCTAAAACCAATTTCTCAATAAATTATAGAGCTTTAACTTTAAAACTAGAATTATATTTTTAGAAAAGCTTTTGGGTTTTTAAATCGATTAAAGGAGTCAAGTTGAAATTATGTTTCATTTTCCTTCTACTTTTTACCTTACATTTATGCCTCGGTACATTCCATTCATGAATATGGAATGTGTGTGTGTATAATTTGAGATCTTCGCCTGGGGGAGGGCATGGCAACCTACTCCAGTTTCTTGACTGGAAAATCGCATGGACAGAGGAGCCTGGTGGGTCCATGGGGTTGAAGAGTTGTACACAACTAAGTGACTAAGCATGCATGCACATGTGTATAATTTAATAATAATATGTAATTCACATGTACACACACAACTAAAAAACAGATTACTCTTTCAGATGTCACCTTGTGAAAACAGATTAATACAAAAAGTCATTCTTAAGAAAATAATATAGGAAAAACTAATTTTGTCATGAAAACATCTTATTGCTAATTGTATGTCCAGCTGAAGAGGGAGATGAAGTTCAATATTTTCTGGAGAAAATGCTCCTGTGACCCTTCTGTTTTCTCACATTTCTTACATTTAGGTTCAGGCCTTAGACTGTAGGCTGTGAGCAGTGAGGTGTGTGTTTCCTTCAGAACAGGCTGTTAGAGGTGGGTGTGCACCACATGTGCTCTGCTGCAGGTCTGTGCAATGGGACCAGAACCCTCTGAGATGAAGGTTTGCAGAAAAGAAGCATCAACAGTCCCCTGCAGGGGACAACTACTCTGACCCACTCAGACCATCGCTTGAATCAGAAGCGTGACCTTGCTGTATTCAGCCTTCGCTCTTCAGAGCTTTATGTACTTCCGCACACACCCTGGTCCAATCGGATTAACACAGCAACCCACGGTGATAAAGCCGAGAATACCCCGACCCTGTTTTTTCCTTTTGAAAGTTGGAGAAAAAGAGTTTTCTCATAATTAACTCTTTTGCACATCATATTGCTATAAAATCAAGAACAAACTTTCCCTACTTGAAAGTACATTAAGCAATCTTAATTTATCTAGTGTCTGCATGGGAATCTATTTTGTTTAGCAATTCAAAAGACTCACCACTTTCTCCATAATAACAAAATATGGGGCAATGATCCTTACATGGTGTCAGGAGTGCCTGAAAATGCTGAAATTAATGAAAAAGTGAATTCCTAGTTCTGTGTGTGTGATGTTATCAAAGACCACAGCCATGTGTGTTACTGCTGCATCTGATCTAGATTTTGATTTACTCTTTCTATTTGACAGTTTTATTATTTGTTTGGATGTGTTTTTTCTCTATTATTTAGTTTTCTTCTGGAGGGAGTGCTGGGCTGGTGTCTGATTCTGAGAACAGTCCTAAGGGTAAGATCACGGACGTGTAGGTGGTCTACTTCGTGTACAGATTCACCTTCCAGCAATGTTTGCATCTATCAACTCAACAAGGGCACCTAAGGGACAGCGGGTAATTAGTCCAGCTGATCTCTGCCCTGGTTCTCTAGGAACTAGTCATCGGTGCTGAGGGCTATCTTCAGAAGGTTCCAGAGTGCCTCCAGGCTGACGTTTCCTTTGTTCTGGCACAGGTGGGTACCTGGTGGTTCCTACACATATGCGCGTGCACGCACGCTCACACACGCACACACACACACACACACACACTCTCACAAAAGTTCTCAGATCTTCCACCCTGGGTCCTCCCTTGTTTCACCCTCCATATCTTTTCCTGTCCTAAAACCTTCTATTTGGGTAGACAGCCCACCCCCACGTTGGCCATCCTTTCCATCCCCTGGTTTTGTGGAGTGTGTATTTCCTCACGACGTAGGTGAGGCAGCCCAAGCCCCTGGTCCAGCTCTTGGGCTTCTGTCCCTCAGGGAGCCCGGCCTCTGCCCTCCTCCTCAGCACATACGCAGCATGGTACCCAGAAAGTTTGTTCATGGGTCACTGTTTTCCGACACCTCATATCTTTTCCTCTGAGACACTATTAGAAATAGATGTTTCTTCTTTTTCTTACTTGACCTTGTTAAATTTCATTCTAATGAAAGTGAAAGTTAGTTGTTCAGTTGTGTCCGACTGTTTGCAACCCCATGGACTATAGCCTGCCAGGCTCCTCTGTCCATGGATTTCCCAGCCACGAATACTAAAGTGAGTTGACATTCCTTTCTTCAGAGCATCTTCCTGACCCAGGGATCGAACCTGGGTGTCCTGAGTCTCCTTCATTAGCAGGTGAATTCTTTACCATCTGAGCCACCAACATATAGTTTGTAAAGGCTTGAATGATTATACTGAACGAATGAATGACTGAATACTGATGTCATTTCTCTGGAAAGTCCAGGACTGTCTGTTTATTCTCCTTACACCCAAGCTGCTCTGTCCATAGGGAAGAACAGGGAAGCCTGGTGTGCCGCAGTCCATGGGGGTCACAAAGAGTCAGACATGAGTGAACAACAGCACCTGAGCTGCCTGGCTCCTCAGATAAGTAATTTGAACAGAGAAAAATCATGCGGTAAGGTAGAAAAACCACTCTCACTTAGGATGGGTTAACCCCTGACCACGTCCAGGAAACTGAGGACTCAGTTCACGTTTTCCGACACAGCGACGTTTCTGTGTGCTATACTAGTCATTCCAGAGCATTAGCACTTCTATAACCTTTCACAGAATATATAGCCAATTCTAAATGAGTTTTAATAGTCTGCCTGTTTCTTCATACTATATAATATATAACACAAAGTTCTTTAGAATTTCAGAGGAAATTTCCTACTTGATGACCCAAGCCAGAGTCATAAAAGACATCAAAATCGGCAAACGCAAATTTGTGTCAATTCCATTTTTAAATTAAAATTAAGCCCACAGGATATCTTCAGCCTGGTTAAAATTTTACTGCAGCTTCTTACTTCAGGACTATGAGTGCTAGGCTGCCTGTCCTTCAGCAGTGAGAAGCCCCAGTGCTTTAGGAGGTTGAAGGATGATGGCCTCAAGCTGCCTTGTTTTTTCTTAGACCTTGGAACCACTGCTGTCTGTGAGCTGGCTTCACCCCCGCTGCAAACCCCAAAGCCCCAGCCTTTCCAGTATGTAGTCTCTTCCTGTGCACCTGAGCCCATGCTCCTGCTCACCTGGGACCCCCATCCGTCCTGCAAGCTGCAGGGGAGACTAACAGACTGGAGGGAGCATCCTGCCAGGGTCTGCTCTTGGGCTTTTCCTCTCTCTGACCAGAAAAGGAAAATAAAATGAAGCCAGTGTGTGAAATTGAGCCTGGTCCATCCTCATGATAAACCTCTTCCTTCACAGTGAAATAGAGCTTTACCACAAAACTCTGGTTCTCTGCTCTTGTTCAGTGCTTCCAGATGTTTCTCCTCCTCTTTTTAAAAAGGCAATCTGATTAGGAAGAGATCTTCTGAGAAATCATTTTGCCAAGTTGATACATAGAAACAATTTTTATACATGATATTTTCCTTTATAACATACACACACACTTCTTCAGAACTGTGAAATTGTTTTTCAGTCGCTAAGTCACGTCTGATTCTTTGTGATCCCCATGGGCTGTAGCCTGCCAGACTCCTCTGTCCATGGGATTCTCCAGGCAAGAATACTGGACTGGATTGCCATTCTCTTCTCCAGAGGATCTTCCCAACCCAGATATCAGAGCCTAGTCTACATTGGCAGGTGGATTCTTTACCACTGAGCCACTTGGGAAGCCTGTATACACAGCACACATACACAGGTACACACTCACAATGTGTAATAGAAAGATAGATGTGGATAATATTTTTTCTATCACCTGTCTATCTATCCATCCATCATCATGTATCTAAAATGAAATAAGCCTGTATTGACTCACTATCAATTGAAGAATTAGAAGGTTTCTATCTACTTATGTCTTCTCTACATCAGGTTTCATTATTTTCTTGCAAGGTACCCTGTCTTGATTTTATGTTTATCATCTCCTTGCCTTGTTCAAAAACATCTCAATCATCTATATCTTCCAAAGCATACATGTTTCACTTTAGCTTGTATTTGAGCATTAAATAAATAATGTCATATTGGATGTAACTTTCTGTAGCTCTCACTTTTGTTTAAATACCATGATGCTTAATTATCTGTATGGTTATTCTGCAACTGTACTTTGTTTATTTTTCTTCTCTGCAATGTTTATTTCTCTTTACAATTCCTTTTGGCAACAGTATCATAAATTATTTATACATTAGACTAGCAATTTATATTGACTTCTCCATTCTTGGTGTTTGCAAAAAATAGTCTGAGGAACATTTTTTAACATGCCGTAAAAAGTAGCCCAAATTGTTATCTAAACTGGTTTTTATACTTAACACGCCTATCATACTTTCTAATTTTTGCCAAAATATTGGTCATAAAATAATGTTACACTGTAACTTCACTTGCCTGGATAAAATTAAGGTATTCATATGTTTATATGACCATGTTATTTCTTTTGCTAAAAAGTGTTTTTCACCCATTTTAACAGTGGTTACTTTTCTTTGTTTTTAGGAATTGTATATATTCTGAATATTAATTGATTGTAAAATATTGCAAATATATTTTGTCATTTTGTAGCATAATATAGCCTCTTTCCCTTGAGATTATAAAGAGGATTTTGTACATTTTCTTCTAACTATTTAAAGCTTTGACTTTCAAGTTTAAGTCTCTGATTTTGTGTAAAATGTGAGATAACACATTTCCCTTGTTTTTGTGTATGGAAAATATAGCATTTGTTATTTTCCTACCCTTTTAAAAACATGTGTTATACTCTAACATACTTACAGCAATGTATACACAGTATGCTTGATGAATTTTGTGTACAAATACACTTCATAATCATTACCTAGCTACACAGGTAGGTGTATTCTTACACCTAAACATTCTAGCATCACAGAGGGTTTTTCACACAACCATTACCCATCAGCATCACAGAGGGTTTTTCACACAGCCATTACCCATCAGCAAACTTTCCTGCTCCAATGAATTAATAACTCATCTCCCAAACAATCACACACGTATTCAACTTTGCCTGAGTGGGATCCTACAGTCTGTGTTCTTATCCATTTATCCTCAGAGAAGAGTCTGTGTGATCTGATTTATTACTTTTGTTCCTTTCAAGGAATTTAATTGAGCCTATTCTTCAATCATTAGTTTCCTTTATTTCAGGGGGAAGGCATCTAATTCTATGGAATTCTACGTTGATTTTTTATACCCTCTGCCATCTCTTATAATAATTTCATCCACCACCATCAGGAAAATGTGCCTTACCCACTCCTCACTCACTCCTGTTTTACTAAAAGAGGCTTTAAAATACCTGACCTTTTGGGAAGAGAAGTGTGAGGAAATACTACTGTGATGGAAATGAAAATAGAAATACATTATTGTCTACACACACTCTGTATTCCAAATTACTTTATGTGCTTGGGATTCAGCAGTTAGAGCTTCATGAGCAACAGTCACCTTGCTGTCTTCTCTACTGTTGGACTCTATCCCATCACTTTAGGATCTGTTCCTTCCCTTGGGGGTTGTTGCTTAATCCACCTGTTACTATTCACCTCAAGTGTAATCAGGTCCCTTCCACCAAGAACATCTGCTCCTGCTCCATCCCGACACCTCTCCCTCCCTGGGCGAGACGTAGGAAAAAATAAAATGAAACAGACCAACCTTATGTATCTAGACAAGTAGGGTCTGCTTAAATTTTTCTGGGTCTTTATAAAGCTTCCCAGGTGGCACTAGTGGTAATGAACCCACCTGCCGATGCGGAAGACATAAGAGACTCAGGTTGATCCCTGGGTCTGGAAGGTCCCTTGGAGGAGGAAATGGCAACATCACTGCAGTATTCTTGCCTGAAGAATCCCATGAACAGAGGAGCACGGAAGACAACAGTCTATAGGGTCGCAAAGAGTCTGACTTGACTGAAGCAACTTAGCACCCATGCACCATCTACTTCAGGCCTTCTCAAAAATAATTAATAGTCTATCCTTAATTAAATCTTCATTATTAAAGAGTGCCAAGTGAATGCTGACTTAAAATAAATTAGACTTATTTTTACAGTTTCCACCAAGCAGAATTTGTTGTAACCCTGACATCTTTCCCTAATGGAAGAAAACTTATTTGTACTTCAGTTCTAATGAAGAAGTTTCTGCTGTAATAAAGCAGCGAGATTTCAGTTTGACATACACCACTAACATTCTCCACATAGTCAGAGAGAAACAGACAGGCTAGCCATATCTAATACCTGCACTTATGTTGACAAGTAAATACTGTCCTATATATTAAGATGGCACACATTTGCTAATTAGCTTACTGCTAATTACTTTGCTTGCAGATGCAAATACAAGGAATTCTGGGAGAAATTGGTGAGGAAAACAACAAATCCAAAAACTGAATGATATGCGACAAAATAGGCTGGTATACATAGCCAGGATCAGATTAGTTTCTTCTTTGCTTGCATTTGTCAAAACAAACTACGCATCTAGAATTCCTGAATTTCACTTATATGAACTATATTTCAGTTTAATTATTTGAGGAAAACAAGAAAAATTTTTCCTCTCCCTCTCACCTATGGAGTCCAGAGAAGACAGCGCAGTAGGAGGCAGCCTCAGAGGGCAGCATTCTCACCCGGGCTTCTGGGCTCCGAGTTGAAAAAAGCAAGTTAGAGACCAAGGAACACACTCATGCTTTGTCAAATGCTTGTGCTCATCTGGATTTAATCTGTATTGCAAAATCACATGACTGAATCACAATCGCTTGTGTGATATACAACATCTCATGAAATTACTGAATGCTACTTAAACAATCACTTAATTAACCACTAAAGCTCATGGTGCCTGCTATAAGACACAAGCACAACTGGAAGAATGTAGTTAGAAGCTAATTTTATTTTTTGTCTTTAGTTAACCCGCTCCAGGGCGTAGCATAAATTACTTTCCTGCTCACTCTAGAGTGGTAAAAGCCCTGTTGTAACTTTGAGGTACAAGCACAGTCTCCGTAGACGCCCCTCTTCCTTCCTGGGCATGCGGGGGGTGGGAACGCCTGACTCCTCACTCCTTCCCTTATTCTCATGCACCTCCACCCCCTAATGGACCGTTCACTTCAGATAGAGGGCGTGAAATGTTCTGTTCTGACTGGTCCGGTCATGAGGCAACTCCGTCTGCTCCCAGCCTGGAAACAGTATAGCTGATGATCTCTCAAGGGTACAAGAGCGGCTTTTCTGCTTTCTTCCTGAGCCGCCCTTGATGGATCCCTCGCACCATCCTTCCTCTGAATTCTATCCTCTGGAGCCACTTTCCCCTCCATCACAATTCCCATCACCCTTCTTAGCCCCTTTCTGCACCTTCACAAACTAACGCTCTCCATGGGCTCTGTCCCACCCACCACTTACCCTGTGCCCTCCTGGCCCCCAATTTCTGAATGCAAAAGGATCCCAAGTAATCCATGGCTCTCACCTTCTGTTGGAGGAAATGCTCATCTCCCATGTCTTGGATCCATCATGTGTGGGTCAGACCCCAGTTCACCGCATCCCCAAATGCAAGGCTGAGCCACTAGTAGTCCCTCTAGATTTAAAAGTGAGAAAAACAGAACCCCTAATCTTGCCCTGGGGTGAATACAGAATATATTTTTCTCCAAAGAAACACTTTTGAAAAAGGACCTTCAATTTGTACTCCCCACCACTTTCTACCTTCCTTTCAGATTTTATAGCCCTTGAAATGGTTCTTGTTCAGTTGTTCAGAAATTTGGGCTGACTGGTCCTAACTCTCCCTTTGAACTTTCATGTTGCCTGAATTTTGGTATCTTGGTCTATACTTGCCACTAATGTCCTTGTATAAAGCATTCTTACTGATACATTTCTCTGGAAAAACCAACTGTGTCTTCTAGCATTTTCTCACGTTTAATTTCAGAAGTCATTATTTATCATTTTATTGCAAAAGAAAGGAAGTATTCTTTGTAGCTCCTTAGTGTCAAGAAGCTCTCAGGTGTGCAGGGGGCTCACATTATTTCAGCTTTTCATGCCTCTAACTGCTGTGACTGGAGGGAACATGCTTTGCTCATCTTGTTCTCTAGTGGCTTTTCTCACACCCTCTCCAGCGCTGTGCTTTTTCATTCTATGCAGCTTAACAAAAAGCAGAAGTGACCTTTTTTTTAAGAAAATATCTAATACCATTAGAGTATAATACAATGTTAGCCTGGCATTCCAACCGTGACTGGTACTCTGTATTCGGGGATTCTAGCAGCTAATGTATGTCATTTTCACTTCTGGTGCAAAGTCCAGTGCTGACCACGAGTGATCTTTGCAGCATTCAGTCTGGCCTTTGTTTCGAGGAAAGTCACAGGACACTTCCTGGTCGGCTCCCTCATCACACAGTTGCTGAGAGCACAGCACCAGCATGGTAGCAACAAGAAGCCAGATTCGTTTTATTTTTGTCCTGTAAACTGAAGTCCAGATCCTAAGCTTACAATCTCTGGGTGAAGAAAGAAAGATAAATTGCAGTGAATGTGCAGGAGCCAAAACAGAGCAGCTCAACAGAAGTGAAAACAGTGGAGGAACTCAAGTGACTTGTGCAGAGACATCAGAGTCACCTGACTGAGGGCAGGTGAAATCCTGCCAGTCAGAGGGGGAAAAACTTCACTTTGATCATTTAAAATGTGTTTGAAACAGAGGATGCATCCAACACACTTATCAGAGGCCATGAATGCATTCTATTTAAAACTACATAGCCTGTTCATGTCACAGAAAGTAATCTAGGAGCTAATACCAGCTGCTTCAACAAAGTAGTGTGTTCACAGGTCTTCTTTTCATAATGTCTTATGAGCCTCTGGTGTCCTTGAACTATGTTGTGATTTTGTCTGTTTAAATGAAGTGCATTCTGTCATCTTAAATTTCTATCCTGCAGTTTTAAATTACCTTGTAATTTGAATTTCTGTATTTATTTGTAAAATTAATGAAGGACATTGGATTTGCTCTTAGTTCTGATGCATTTATCAGTGTTTCTTCCTTGATAGTTAGACATCTGCACTATCTACCCAAAAGCATCTTCCTGCTCTCAAAATGATGAAATTGGAATCATAGTTTCATTAGAAACAAATAATATACATTATGAACCAATTCAACTATCACTTAAGATTAGTATAGGAAGTGACCTTAAATTTATACCAAAAAAATGTGTGTGTGTGTATCAGTGGCCAATTTTAAATTTTTTCTGCTATGAAATAATTAAATCATAAAAATTTGGTGGGCAAGGAAAGTTGTTCATTCATAAAAGATTTGAGACTGATCAAAGAAAGCTACCATATTTCTAATAATAATCTTCTAATAACACAAGAAGTATTTCCTCTTCAAAGTTAAGTGTTCTTAAGAGACTATTTGAATTCTGGTTTCATAAGGACAAACAGCAAAAATATTTAAAGTTGGAGACCATGATTGGATACATTGCATGAACTTCAGAGACCTAATAAGATTTATGGAGCATACCATTGCATATAAATGAATCACAATGTAGACAAAAGGAAGCAAAGACATCAGTCCTGGAAGATATAAAGAACATGTTCTAGCGTGAATCACCACTTCTCAGCCTTGGATTCATTGCTTTGGGTCATTTTTACATATTGTTTCACAGCAAAATATATAAGTCATGTCAACAGCCGGGGATATTCAATGATCATTTGACTCATGTAGCCAAATTTATCAAGAAGTCTGTCTGGGTGATGGGCATATGAAATGTGAGTGTGCACAGCCCAGGCTGAAGCAGTGTTCTCTGTGGAGGGTTCGGATTCTGACGTCATTAAACGCGGGAATTGTCCCTGCACAGTAACCATCAAGGATGAGGGAGCACAGTTGCAACCTAGAGAGAGGATTTCAACCACTTTCTCTTAGAAATGCTCCGTGAATTGTGGTGCTTTGTCACAGAAGAGTGAGTTTGTTACAGGCTGGAAAGGTTAAGAGGGAGAGGTGAAAGTACAGCAATATCAGTGAAAACTCTCTTTTTCTTTTGCTTTTAAGGTAGTGGTAGTTCTTTTTAAGTGGAGCACAAAGTTATATGACTGAGAATTTAGAAAGTATTAGTCACTCAGTCATATCCACCTCTTTGCAATCCCATGGACTGAAGTCCACCAGGCTCATCTGTCCTTGGGATTCTTCAGATAATAATCTAGGAGTGGGTTGCCACGCCCTCCTCCAGGGGATCTTGCCAATCCAGGGATCACACCTGAGTCTCCTGCATTGCAAGGAGATTCTTTTCTGTCTGAGCCACACAGGGAAGCCCCCAAGAACTTAGAAGAGAAACTGAAAAGGAAATTCAGGGCTGGATTATTGAGGCCTTTTCTAAAATGATTGGCTTAAGAATGATAACTGAGGTCAAGGCATGAAGTCACCCCACATCCTTCTGGGGAGGTCTGGAGGGGATGGTGTGGAGGGGTGGAGGTGGGTGGGTGACCAGAGATGGGAGAAAACTTAGGAGCTGACATAGATTCTGTGGGGCTGCAGACAGTCCAATGAGAATAAAGAGGAGGAGCCATTTGTGCAGACCACAAGCTGATCCGCAGAAACTGTCAAAACAATCGTCATACGTGACCTTGAACTTAGGATGCAAATGTTTATATATACTTGTGCTATAACACCTCATGGACAGGGGAACCTGGCAGGTTACAGTCCATGGGGTCACAGTGAGTCAGATTTTATACACACTTGTGTTGTAAAACCCCAGGGACACAGGAACCTGGAAGACTACAGTCTGTGGAGTCACAACAAGTCAGACACGACTGAGCAACTGAGCATGCCAGCATGCACTTCCTATGTACTTAAACTCTAGTTTCAACTTTCCTTATGGATTGGAAATCACTTTCCAATCCAAAACACTTTGGCTCACTTTCCACTCTAAACCACAATGGAAAAAATATTACAAAGAATGTGTATATGTATATATATATATATACACACACACACATATATAACTGAATGACTTTGCTATACAGCAGAAATTAACACATCATTGCAAATCCGCTGTGCTTCAATTTAAAACGACTGGAAAAAATAAAATAAAATCAATGTTTAATTGACGTTTGTTTCCAAGAATGGCTGTGCTTGAGTTGAGGGGGGTCTTGGGGCTGCCCGCCTGCCAACAGTGGGGATGTTTTATGAGGTAGAGCACAAGTGGGAGATTTACCACCTGTGATCACATGTGTTGTTATGTGGATATTCCACACTTACAGAGGATTTTTCCGATTCAACTGATCAAAGTAATTTATTATTTGTGACTTTCTTATGTTCTACACAGAACAAAGACATCAGCTAAAGGTCAGCCAGTGAGTATTGGTCCTACAAATGGAAGTGGGGACAATTGTAGTGATGAGGGGAGTAAAGGACTTTAACCTTCCATTTTTCCATCCACACAAACAGCAGTTTCCTTGAATTCTACCAGTGCTTGTGTCCTGGAGCTGGAGCAGACCAAGGAGAGGCAAGGGCTCACCAGACGGTTAGCAACTTGGAGCTGTTGGTTGTGAGAGAATTTACACTTTGGAAATCTGCTCACATTACACACGAAGGCTTTTTTAAAGGAGACCACTGACCAGCTCACCACTGTCTCATTCAACAGCTGCTACATAAACACAATCATGAAGTCATACTGCAACAACAGACAGACTTTTATTTCTTTTTAAATAACTGTGGACATTTCTACTAGTCATGAAGACAATTTTAATAGAAAGAAAATTAGGGAAACAGTTAGGGTGACTAATGGCAAGATCTTCTTTTGTTGTTTGTCTTTTTCTCCTTAGTAAAGTTTTGGTTAAAAACCTATTGAAACAGATATTGCAAATTTAATTTTTATGTGAGTGGTGGGAGAAATATAGGCTTTGTGGCTTATGCAATTTGGAGGGCATGAATATTTTGTTGATCCTTGAAAAGTTTTACAAGTTCCAATTAAAGCTCTTACAGACAGACCAATAATAGCCTTAATTTTATAGAATTATTGTCTGTCCTGAATTATGGTTTATACATTAACATTTTATTTCATTATCTGGAAGTTTCATAATTATAGGACTAATTCCCTAAGCCTATTTGAAATACTAGGTTCAAATTTTCCCCCTCAAGTTCAATTTTATTTCCTACTTACAAAGTCCTGGAGAATTAATCTGAGAGTGGAGAAGTGTGCTATGATTTAAGGAAAATCAATACCAAGCTCTTTCATATTCTATAACTATAAATACAAATTAAATACACTGGTGAAGAATGGGAAAATTTTGCCTGATAATTTAATTGTTAGTTATCACAAAGCTAATACTTCTATTTCACTACCTCAAAGAGTAGCTATAAGATTTAAATATATATATTGGTTGTCCAAAAAGTTCCTTTGGGTTTTTCTATAACATCTTATGTAAAAACCCTTTTTTTTTTTTTTTTGCTAACCCGATAGGATGGATAGGAATTTATATAAACATAAACAGAGAGGCAAAGAGTGAAGTCCCTGGAGTCAAATTGCCTTGGATGAAATCCTTAGGCACCACTTTTTATCATGTGTGGTCTAGAGAAAATTCACATAAGTTCTGTATACCTAAGTTTTGTCATTTTGTTTGAAAAATGGAGAAAATAATATTAAATAACTTTAAAACATATAAAACACAAAACATTGCTCTATTGATAGTAAATATGAAATATTCTCATTATTTTGACATCAGGAAGAAAATAAATTAAAAGGTAATAATTTATTTCTGTCTGTGAAGAATAAATGTTTAGACTTGCCATCTCACAAAAGTAGAAAATTAGATTAGTTACATACAATTACTGTTTTGGGATATTGAGACCACATGCACTGCAGAGCTCCGCTTCCAGAGAAAAAGGAATTAACAATCCCAAGGACAGATTTCTGTCTAGACAGAATTACAGACAGAGATTTAAGAAGGGGACATTCTTTTTGAGCTAAGGAGTAAAAATGAAATGCTGTGGACAGAAGGAATGTTTTCAGAGAAAACTCTAGAAGCCCCCACGGGGTCCCCACAAGTTGCTGGCTGAACTCCAGTCTGGAAATGTGGAGAGGGAAACTACAAGTCCAGGCAAGAGAAAATCTGTTAAGAAAAGAAACATAACCAAGCTTCTAGTAGATGAACAATTTTCAGAGTTCACAAAAGGCTGAAAAAAAATTCAGTTCCCAACAGCCAGTGTGGAGAAACCTCCCTGAAAACAAGGACCCATTAGTAAGAACCAGAAGGTGCACACTTAGCAGTAGTGCTTAGCCAGGTCTAAAGACTATTTCAGAGTTTCCTTTGGAAAAAAACAAAAACAAAACAAAAGCTAGACATACCAAGCAGCAGGAACCATGGCCCAGAAGCAGAAGAATAAGAAATTAATAGAAACAAAAAATAAATAACTAATGTTATTTAAATGCTCAAATCTTTAAAGGAAATTATGAACAAAATGAGAATAGAAACTGAAGATTTAAATAAAACTTTCAGAGATTAAAAAAACACAGTATTTGAAGTAAAAAATGAATTTTAAGGGCTTAACAACAAATTGCGTGTGTGCTCAGTTGTGTCCGACTCTGCAGCCCCACGGACTTTTAGCCCACCTGGCTCCTCGGCCCATGGGATTCTCCAGGCAAGAATTACTGGAGTGGGTGGCCATGCCCTCCTCCAGGGGATCTTTCCGACCCAGGGATCAAACCCGAATCTCCTGTGGCTCCTGCATTGGCAGGAGAGTTCTTTACCACTGGCACTACCTGGGAAGTCCTAACAACAGATTAGATACCCCAAAAGAAAAGTTTAGAGGGTCGGCAAATTTTAAAATGAACAGGGACAAGTGGTACCGGAGTCTCAGTGACAAGTGAAACTGGAGTCTCAGGAGAGCAGGAAGTGCTGAAAAAATGTGGAGATAAATGGTAGAAAATTGTCCAAATTCAATGCAAACTATGAAATCACAGCTTATAAAAACTTAAAAGCCAGAAAAAGAAAACATAGAAAGACATGCTATAGTTAATTTTCAGAAAACCAGTAATAAGGAGAAAAAAATTAAAGACAGCTAGAAGAAAAATATCCATCGTGTGTAGAAGGACAAAGGTAACAATATTTATAAAGCTACTATCAGAAACAATAGAAGCCTGATGGCTGTGAAATAGCAGCTGTAAAGTACTATGAGGAAAAAACCTGTCATTGAAATCTCTGCCATGTGAAAATACCTTTGAAAAACAGAAAAAGAAAAAAATTTTTCAGAAAACAAAGTTAAAGGAATTTGTCACCAAGAGACTGGCACTACAGAACAGCCTTCAAGTAGAAGAAAATGCTTTTGTATAAAACCTGGAATATGTTGAAACAGAAACAAAACAACACAAAAAAAGAATGAAAAGGACTGAAAATGTTAATTAAATAAGAATTTTTTTAATTTTTTAATCTTTAAAATGATTGTCAAATATTTAAGGCAAAAGTAAATGAAATGCATTGTGGACTTTATATTCACTGAAAAATATAGTGTATGGCAGCAGTAGCACAAAAAACAAGGGTAAGAAATCAAAATATGCTATTTTTAGAAGTCCTTATCTCACACATAAGATCATAATAGCATGAAATATTAGATGAAACTAAGTATAATAAGTTAAAGAACCTGTGGTAAAAAGTAGGGCTACCCCAGAGAACACACAGCAGAGAGGTTTAGGTAACATCTCAACAGTGGAAATAAAACGTATTATTCCAAAGAGAAAAATGGAAGCAAAGTGTACCTGGAACAAATAAAACAAACATCAAGATGGTTGATATGAAGCCAATGATAGCAATAACTTTTAAATGCACACAGTCTAGACACCATGATGAAAGGCAAGATTGTCAGGATGGATAACAGTGTGCCATAAAACATGTCATTCTACATGTAAAGACAAAGATATGTGGAAAGATTTTTAAATGGGTAAAAGGGTATATATGTAAAATGTTAGCTGCTTAGTCATATCCGACTCCTTGCAACTCCACAGACTATAGCCTACCAGGCTCCTCTGTCCATGAAATTCTCCCAGCAAAAATAACACTAATGATGAAAAAGTTAACGCAGCAACATCAGTTATGTAGAAACACAGCAGTACACACACATAGACAAGACTCACACAGGCAGACACGTGCACCGCAGCGGAAACAGAGATGCAGGCACACTGGGCTTCACCCTGCTCCCGCTTTGCCATCTGAGGGGCTCACGTTCAGGAAGGCGATCGGTGATGAATGAGACAATCACCACTGTAAGCAGGGAGAAATCTGCTGGCAAACAAAGAGGAAACTCAGCCTAGTGGAGTCACTGGTTAGTGGTTCAAAATCTGTTAACAGTCAGCATGTGGGCAGCTAACCTCCCTCACCCTAATGGTGCAGTCTGAGTCTGAAAACAGCATTTTGAAGAATTCTGGTGTAAACGAGCACAGCCACACGGGAGTCCTCAGTGACAGTGTGAGACACAAAGTGTGTTCTTGTTGTGTTCCTTGTCTGTTCCCGCCAATCACTGCAGACCCCACCTTGCAGGACACACAGGTGTATCACGTAGAGCTCTGCTGGGTCAGGAGTCTGGGTGGGGCTTCACTGAGGTGACTTCTCAGCGTCTGCCCTGAAACCAAGTTGTCTGTGGAATGGTGACCTCATCCAGCTTGGGGTCTCCTCTGGTTCCCAGGTGTTGACGGAATCCACTGTCCCGCAATCGTGTCCTTGCCTTCAGGTGACTGTCACCCAGGAAGCCCTGACCTCTCCCAGGACTGCCCCCAGTCCTTGCCACATGCCCCCTCCACTCACAACTCGGCTATTTGTTTCTTCCACACCGGCAGGAGAGTCTGTCTCACTTCACATTGCTCATCCTCCTTTAAGGCTTCTGTGAGCAGCTCAGACCCAATTCAGGATCATCTCGCTTTGAGTAACTCAACAGCTTGAGTTAACCAAACAGTTAATGTGAGTAACTCAACCTGATCACACCTGCAGAATCCCTCCTGCCAAATGATGGGACAGAACAGTGGGTGTAGGATCCATATTATGTATGGACCCTGATTGCACACGTCATTAGATTAACAGGGCATGCACGCTAGGGCACAGTCATCTGAGGAATGTGTTAGAATTCTGCCTCCACTGCAGGGATGGAGGGACAAGGCTTTCGCAACTCTAAGGATGGGATTTGACGAGACCCAGTGTATGAACACCGCAGTGCTGGGGTTTTCCAGGACTGCTAGCATCTTCCTCATGTTAAGGCACTTGACTGTGAGGACACAGCATCTCTCAAACCCGCTGATGTGGGCAGACAAGTGTTTGGTGCCCTCAAGTCAACCAGTCTCCACCCAGAGCTCAGTCTGGGAGGAAAAGCCATGAACGTGTTACTGACTTAGTTCATTCAGCATTTGTTCTTTTGGAATGTGTTTGTTTTGTCTCCTTATTGGTTCCTCTTATGACAGGTGACTCGTTAAAAAATTAAAAATCACGAAAGAACAAGAATCTGAAACTCAAAGGGTTTTATAACCCATCAAAGTAGGATGAAGGGCTTCCCTGGTGGCATAGTGGTGAAGAATCTGCCTGTCAGTGAAGGAGGCTCGAGTTTGATCCCTGGGTCAGAAAAATCCCCTGGAGGAGGAAATGACAACCCACTCCAGTATTCTTGTCTGGGAAATCCCATGGACAGAGGAACCTGGTGTGCTACAGCCCACGGGGCTGCAAAGAGTCAGACACGACTTAGCACCTGAACAACAAAGAATCCTATTTAACTTTGCTTCTTCCAGCATTTCCCAAAATTATTGATCAAAGGAACCATTTTTGGTTTTCACATAATACCTCCTACTCTATTTATCAACTTGTAAATTTTATTTTTTCCTCAATTGTGCAAAAATGCTACCCCCTTGTGGTGAACCAAACAATACAAAATGTCATAGCAATTGCAAATGTTATTTATTATGTAAGTGTATTTATAAAATTGGATATGAGACATTTATTTTGAATCATGTATAGTCTGACAATTGCAATGATATATTGACAAAAACGGCTTCTATTAATATACTTGGAAGACATTTGGAATGTAATTTTAGCTATTAGGGAAACCTTGGGTATAAAAGTCAAAGTTAAATCTAAAATTTCCCTGTAGCTTATATAGTAAAGAATCTGCTTGCAATGCAGGAGACCCAGGTTCCATCCCTGGGTGGGAAGATCCTCTGGAGAAGGGAATGGCTACTCACTCCAGTATTCTTGCCTGAGAATCCCATGGACAGAAGAGCCTGGTGAGCTACAGTCGACGGACTCACAAAGAGTCGGATACAACTGAATGACTAAGCCCACACATCCGAAGAGGGCATCTTTAGAATGAGAGAGAAAGAAGTGACAGAGATGGGGAAGGAATCTAAAAGTTTCTGCTAATAAAAAGTAGAATTTAGGGAATTTGGAGGGTGGAGAGAAACCCCCAAATTATTTCTTGTATTTCAAAGAGGAAAAAGAGTTTTGGTTTATATTCAAAAAATTCTAAGAAATTACAAAAAGATACATGTATATATGTAAAGTTTGAGTAATACATATTTTTAAAATGTGAAAATTTAGAATTACAGCAAGTACTGACATTTATATAAACCATTGGAGATAAGCTCAAGGCAGTAAAATCTAGACTGTGTTATCAACAATGGTAATAAACACTGAGAAACCACCAAGAAGACAGAATCAGACACCATAACAACTACTTGTCTCTAAAGAAAAATGTTAACAATGTAAACTTCCTACTAGCAAAAGAGTTAGAAAACCTGATTCTTAAATATTCATATACAAAGCAATATCGTTCTTAGGTTGAAAACTTGGAAGGAAATGAGACGTGACTTCAATAAATCGAAGGATTAAAAAACTGGCTATCTTAACAGCTTCTGAAAAAATTTAATGGAAGTTGAAACTCACATTGATTTTTATAAAAGCATTACTACTAAGAATAAAGTGATACGTCCTCAAACTGATACTTAAAAGCCTGTCCTGGACAGAGAGGAAACAGGCGCTGTGGGGGTTGGGGTGGAGGCCGCTCAATCCCAAACCTGGTGCGGATGGAGCAGGGGCGGGGCCAAGGGGGAGGAGTCTCCAGGCCTGCACACAGAGTACCATGTGCCCCAGTGTTGGTGGGGCCTGACTTGGGTATATGCCTGTACATTTGTAATCCTGGCTTCATTTTCTCAATAAAAATATAGTATCATGGGCTTTGCTGATGGCTCCGTGGTGAAGAGATGTGCCCAAGGGTAGCAAATGTGAGAGTCGAAGCACACGGGAAAGCCAATGCGGCAGGTACCCTCACCCCCTGCACAGGCGTGCCCCTGCCTCTGCAGTTCCTATTCTCCCTTCCAGTCAGGGGTTGGGAGCGGGTGGCAGTCTGGAGAAGTAAGAGAGAAGTTTTGTGGTCCTGACATGCCTCAGCACTAAAACTAGGACCTTCAGTTCAGTTCAGTTCAGTTCAGTTCACTTCAGTCGCTCAGTCGTGTCCGACTCTTTGCGACCCCATGAATCGCAGCACGCCAGGCCTCCCTGTCCATCACCAACTCCCCGAGTTCACTCAGACTCGCGTCCATCGAGTCAGTGATGCCATCCAGCCATCTCATCCTCGGTCGTTCCCTTCCTCTCCTGCCCCCGATCCCTCCCAGCATCAAAGTCTTTTCCAATGAGTCAACTCTTCGCATGAGGTGGCCAAAGTACTGGAGTTTCAGCTTTAGCATCATTCTTTCCAAAGAAATCCCAGGGTTGATCTCCTTCAGAATGGACTGGTTGGATCTCCTTGCAGTCCAAGGGACTCTCAAGAGTCTTCTCCAACACCACAGTTCAAAAGCATCAACTCTTCAGCGCTCAGCCTTCTGATATCCATGACATGGTCAGTGATGGCATGTATTTCTTCAAAACTAATATCTTTAACAAGAAGAACCAAATAATTATGACTAAAATGAAGATTTTTGACATTCCTCACAACCAGAAGGTAATTGGTTACATGACAGAGATTTAAATGGAAATACAAATGAATAAAAAAAGCTGAGGCATTTATTGTACAAGTCTACTATTTGATTGCATTTTCAATAAAATATGTTTTTCATACATAAATTATTGTCACTATAAACTTTCCCATTTTGTTTGACAAGCAAATCTTTATGAAACCATATAGAAACGTGTCAGAAAGATGACTTGACTCCTTCAATACTCAAAAATGTTGTATATTTTGTCGTGTAAAAAGGGCCTTAAGTTCCTTGTGGTTTGATTCTCATTGGTGTATGCACATGCGTGTGAGTGAAATATTACCCACTTATGTTTAGCACTACATTCAATCTTAGCAGTTATATAGAATATTCCTGTCTTATTAATTGAAAGTATGATTTACAACCATCTATAGCATAATAGCAGAGAAGGCAATGGCACCCCACTCCAGTACTCTTGCCTGGAAAATCCCATGGACAGAGGAGCCTGGTAGGCTGCAGTCCATGGGGTTGCTAAGAGTCGGACATGACTGAGCAACTTCACTTTCACTTTTCACTTTCATGCATGGGAGAAGGAAATGGCAACCCACTCCAGTGTTCTTGCCTGGAGAATCCCAGGGACGGAGGAGTCTGGTGGGCTGCCATCTATGGGTTCGCACAGAGTTGGACACTACTGAAGCGACTTAGCAGCAGCATAGCATAATAGACTACTGAACAAAACCAAAATTTACTATATTACTAGTAACAATATCAGGCAGCTAAATGGTGTTTGTGAGATTTTAGTTTGAATTGAGGAGATAGACTTTTTCTCTTGCACAGTCATAATCCAAATTTTTGGATAATAATGTCTTGAGTAGTTATCAGACTATCAAAATTAAGCGTCAGTGCAATGATGGTATGCAATGTGTCAGATAGAAAGATATTTGTGTGTCTATTAATTGGTGGAAAAGATAATCACAGGTATACTTTATATGAGTAGCAATGTCCCATTCCAATTTTGAACCTGGCACATTCATATCTTTTTATTTAATTTTGTAAAGGGTATAATATTGACTTAAGGAGATTTTTCATCAAAGAAAGTAATAGCTTTTTTTTTTTCTGTTTAACTAGTACATATAAATTACCTGCAGTTAAGTAATGACTCTGCCATTGTTAAACCATCAAATATTATATCTGTCTTTAACTATTGACATTGGTAAAACTGGAGAAAATTAGCCTGAGGTCCATTCCTATTATCGTGCACTGTTTGTTTGATTCTTGCTCATCTGTCGAGCTTATGTGTTGAGGCTCGGAGCCCTTGAATCATTAGCCTGAAGGGTAAGTTAAGCGAGTTTCAATTTCCTTTTCCCCACGTGGTCATCTGGGGGTTCTCCGGCATGTAGGAGCATTTGATCTGCAGCCGGAAGGCAGTGCCTTCTTCCACAAGCATCTGCCTCCATTACACAACAGCACTGTCCTAGGACCCAGGGCACTCAGGGTTCTGTAAGAGATGGAGAATCTTTCTTCAGCAGCTTCCTTTTTCATCTTGAGAAGGTTTTCAGGTGCAATACCAGCTCTGATCCAACCAGCCAATATCAGACTGAGCATTCAAGTTCCAATCTCGTATTCTCTAGCTTTTTCTTCTAATTAGTGTTCATCATTTTCCTCAGTTCTCTTTTACTTTTTAAAAGAATATTTATTTATTTGGTTGCAAAGGATCTTAGTTGGGACATGAGGTTTCTAGTTCCCCAACCAGGGATCAAACCTGGGCCCCTTACATTGGCAGCACTGAGTTCTAGCCACTGGACCCTCAGGGAGGACCCCTGACCCAGTTGTTTTTCTTAAATGTTATTCACAACTTAGCATGATTATGCCATTTTCATTTATCCATAAACTCCCAGTGCTTCTCCGGATGACCTAGGTGTGAAGCAAGTTCCTTAAATGTAGAAGTCATCATCAAGTCAGTCTGTCCAATGCAAAAGTGAGGGGTCAATAAAGTAGACAGGGGTCAATAAAGTAGAGGGGTCATAAAGGTCCTTGATGAAAAGGGACTCATGAATGAATGTGACACATAAGAACAACACTGATTTATTTTCACTGCCAGTAAGCTTACTTTTTCCCTCAGATACTCAGAGATCATGACCTTTGTGGGATCCTGGTTTTCTTTACAAGGTTGATGACCTGGTGCTGGTTATTCCTCTTTAGTGATGGCAACAAGAATGACCAGAAAACCAGTGTGATCAAGTCTCTGCCAGGACTTTCTCAGTCTCTGTGTGTGTTCCCTTATTTGATCTGTGAGCTCACCTGGACAGAGAGGAAACAGGTGTGTGGGGGCCAGGGTGAGGGACTGCTCCATCCCACATCTGGAGCAAGTAGAGCAGGCATAGGGCCAGGGGGCAAGTCACCAGGGGCTATATGCAGAAACTCCAGGCAGCCCAGTGATGGTGAGACCTGACTTAGTTCCATACCTGCACATTATGCATTCCTGGCTTCATTTTCTCAATAAAAAATATAACATCTTTATTATGTTCCCTTTGATATTTTATTAACAAGAGCTTGTATGCACCAGGACCCAGGAGAAAGGAGAAGTGACCCCACAAGAGACTGACCCAGATTTGCCCATGAGTGTCCAGGAGTCTCCAGTGGAGGTGTGGGTTGGCAGTGGCCTGCTGCAGGGTAGGGGGCACTGAGTGAAGCAGTGTGTGCACGGGACCTTTTGAAGGAGGTTGCCATTATCTTCATTACCTCCACCATAGTTTGGCCTCAAGTCAAACAACAGAGAGAGAACACAGCTCTGCCCATCAACAGAAAATTGGATGAAAGATTTACTGAGCATGGCCCTGCCCATCAGAACAAGAACCAGTTTCCCCCTCAGTCACTCTCTCCCATCAGGAAGCTTCCCCTAAGCTTCTTAAACTTATCCATCAGAGGACAGACAGAATGAAAACCACAATTACAGAAAACTAACCAAACAGATCACATGGACCACAGCCTTGTCTAATTCAAGGAAAGTATGAACAATGCCTTGAAGGGACACCCAACACAGATAGGTGTGAGGAGAGTTCTGACAAAATTCTGTCCACTGGAGAAGGGAATGGCAAACCACTTCAGTACTCTTGCCTTGAGAAACCCATGAACAGTATGAAAAGGAAAAAAGATAGGATACTGAAAAATGAACTCCCCAGGTCAGTAGGTGCCCAATATGCTACTGGAGATCAGTGAAGAAATAACTCCAGAAAGAATGAAGAGATGGAGCCAAAGCAAAAACAACACCCAGCTGTGGATGTGACTGGTGATGGAGGTAAAGTCTGATGCTGTAAAGTGCAGTATTGCATAGGAACCTAGAAAGTTAGGTCAATGATCGGAAATTGGAAGTGGCAATTTGGAAGTGGTCAAACAGGAGATGGCAAGAGTGAACACTGACATTTTAGAAATCATTGAACTAAAATGGACTAGAAAGGGTGAATTTAACTCAGATGACCATTTTATCTACTACTGTGGGCAGGAATCCCTTAGAAGAAATGGAGTAGTCATCATTGTCAACAAAAGAGTCCAAAATGTAGTACTTGGGTGCAGTCTCAAAAATGACAGAATGATCTCTGTTCATTTCAAAGGCAAGCCATTCAGTATCACAGTAATCCAAGTCTATGCCCCAACCACTAATGCAGAAGAAGCTGATGTTAAATGGTTCTATGAAGACCTATAAGACCTTCTAGAACTAGCACCTTAAAAATATGTCCTTTTCATCACAGGGGACTAGAATGCAAAAGTAGGAAGCCAAAAGATACCTGGAGTGACAGGCAAATTTGGCCTTGGAGTACAGAATGAAACAGGGCAAAGGCTAACAGACTTTTGCCAAGAGACTGTACTGGTCATAGAAAACACCCTCTTCCAACAACACAAGAGAAGACTCTACACATAGGCATCATCAGATGGTCAATACCAAAATCATACTGATTATATTCTTTGCAGTCAAATGGAAAAGCTCAATACAGTCAGCAAAAACAAAACGGGGAGCTGACTGTGGCTCAGATCATGAACTCCTTATTGTAAAATTCAGACTTAAATTGAAGAAAGTAGGGAAAACCACTAGGCCATTTAGGTATGGCCTGAATCAAATCCCTTATGTTTGTACAGTGAAAGTGACAAATAGATTCAAGGGATTAGATCTCATAGACAGACCTGAAGAACTATGGACAGAGGTTTGTGACATTATACACAAGACAGGGATCAAGACCACCCCCAGAAAAAGAAATGCAAAAAGGCAAAATGGTTGTCTGAGGAGGCCTTACAAACAGCTGAGAAAAGAAGAGAAGTGAAAGGCAAAGGAGAAAAGGAAAGATATACCCATTTGAATGCAGAGTTCCAAAGAATATCCAGGAGAGATAGGAAGGTCGTCTTTAGTGAGCAATGCAAAGAAACAGAGGAAAACAATAGAAAGGGAGAGAATAGAGATCACTTTAAGAAAATTAGAGATACCAAGGGAACATTTCATGCAAAGACGGGTACAATAAAGGACAGAAATGACATGGACCTAACAGAAGCAGAAGATATTAAGAAGAGGTGGCAAGAATACAGAGAAGAACTACCGAAAAGACCTTAATGACCCAGATAACCACGATGGTGTGATCACTCACCTAAAGTCAGACATTCTGAAGTAAGAAGTCAAGTGGGCCTTACAAAGCATCAATACAAACAAAGCTGGTGGAAGTGATGGAATTCCAGTTGAGCTATTTCAAATCCTGAAAGATGATGCTGTGAAAGTGCTGCACTCAATATGCTAGCAAATTTGGAAAACTCAGCAGTGGCCGCAGGACTGGAAAAGGTCAGTTTTCATTCAAATCCCAAAGAAAGATAATGCCAAAGAATGTTCAAACTACCGCACAATTGCACTGTTCACACACGGTAGCAAAGTAATGCTCAAAGTTCTCCAAGCCAGGCTTCAACAGTGTGTGAACCATAAACTTCCAGATGCTCAAGCTAGATTTAGAAAAGACAGATGAACCAGAGGTCAAATTGCCAACATCCATTGGATCATAGAAAAGGCAAGAGAGTTCCAGAAAAAATTTTACTTCTGCTTCATTGACTACCAAAATCTTTGTGAGGAATACAACAAACTGTGGAAAATTCTTAAAGAGATGGGAATGCCAGACCACTTGACCTGTCTCCTGAGAAATATGTATGCAGGTCAAGAAGCAACAGTTAGAACTGGACGTGGAACTACAGACTGGTTCCAAAATGGGAAAGGAATATGTCAAGGTTGCATACTGTCACCCTGCTTATTTAACTTATATGCACAGTACATCTTGCAAAATGCTGGGCTGGATGAAGCACAAGTTGGAATCAAGATTGCCGGGAGAAAGATCAATAACCTCAAATATGCAGATGACACCAGCCTTATGGCAGAAAGCAAAGAACTAAAGAGCCTCTTGATGAAAGTGAAAGAGGAGAGTGAAAAAGTTGGCTTAAAATTCTACATTCAGAAAACTAAGATCATGGCATCCGGTCTCATCACTTCATGACAAATAGATGGGGAAACAGTGGAAACGATGACAGATTTTGTTTTCTTGGGCTCCAAAATCACAGCAGATGGTGACTGCAGCCATGAAATTCAAAGACGCTTGCTCCTTGGAAGAAAAGCTATGACCAATCTAGGCAGCATATTAAAAAGCAGAGACGTAAGTTTGCCTACAAAGGTCCATCTAGTCAAAGCTATGTTTTTTCCAGTAATCATGTATGGATGTGAGATTTGGACTATAAAGAAAGCTGAGCACCGAAGAATGGATGCTTTTGAACTATGTTGGAGAAGACTTTTGAGAGTCGCTTGGACTGCAAGGAGACTCAACTAGTCGATCCCAGTGGAAATCAGTCCTGAATATTCATTGGAAGGACTGATGCTAAAGCTGAAACTCTAATGCTTTGGCCATCTGATGGGAAGAACTGACTCATTTGAAAAGACCCTGATGCTGGGAAAGATTGAAAGCAGGAGGAGAAGGGGACGACAGAGGATGAGATGGTTGGATGGCGTCACTGCCTTGATGAACACGAGTTTGAGCAAGCTCTGGGAGTTGCTGATGGACAGGGAAGCCTGGTGTGTTGCAGTCCATGCGGTTGTAAAGTTAGACACAACTAAGCTGCTGAACTGTTGTTTTATTGAAAAAAATGATAGCCCCAAACTTACTGTTTAATAACAATCTCATTAAAATCATGTCTTAAATAACCACATACAGCAGCCTCCAATTTTAAAAGATGTACTACATATGGGTTTTCATATGAAAAATATTTTCTATCAAATAAATTTTACTCTGTATTTAACATTATTTTACAATATTACCTTTTCTTTTACTGTATGTATTTTCTGGAAATAGTGTTTCATAATTAGATAATGTTTTAAATTTTTAATTCCATTTGATGTAACCTAACTCTGTGCAGCCTTGTTAGCTTCCTCATAGTTAAATGGTTCACACTGGCTTTATTAAAGCAGCCAGTGTAGACAGGTTGTGTGTTTAAGTCTATACTAGGGGTCTTAGGATGTATATATCAATGGTGTCTCTGCTGATCTGTGAAATAAAAGACACATGAGACAGGGCTGATGAATATATAACCTGGCAGAATAGAACATAATAAGCAGCAGTGCTTTGAATCTATGATCCTACCTGTTATAAAGCCCAACTTATTTCAAAGAAAGAAAAAGGAAAGAAAGAAACCAGATAGGATGCTTCCTGCAAAGGTGGTGAGTGTCTTACAGTGTATAATAAACGTTTCTTACGAGCTGACTCATTGGAAAAGACCCTGATGCTGGGAGGGATTGGGGGCGGGAGGAGAAGTGGATGACAGAGGATGAGATGGCTGGATGGCATCACCGACTCAATGGACATGAGTTTGAGTGAACTCTGCATGTTGGTGATGGACAGGGAGGCCTGGCATGCTGTGATTCATGGGGACACAAAGAGTTGGACATGACTAAGCGACTGAACTGAACTGAACTAAACTGAAAGTTTCAGTAATTTTCAAGATGTGAAGGTATTTTTTGCTGTATTTGATTTGCTGTAACATTTTCCCATAAAAATTTACCTACTTTATTACTCAACACAAACTATCTTAATGGCCTGGTCTCACAATGCACCATTTACCAAAAAGACAGTATTATACAGTTGAGTTTGTAAAGAGTTAGTTTTGTTAGCCTTTGCTTCACAGAATACAGAGTTTTGTTATGTATAATTGGTGAAGAGATAATTTTTGGTGAGTTCAACGAAAAGGTCTATTTCTTGAATAAAAATGGAGCTTTCTTGAAAAGCAACCTCCCAGGAGGCTGGACATAACCTGGCTACCTTCTTCACTTCATTCATAGTGAGGTGATCAGGGCTGAGTTCACAAGGGTTGGGGTGAGTATTTCAATACCAAGTGTTTCATATGTGAGAAAACTTCCTACTCTTAGCAGTTAAGTTTCCTTTGGGAAGAGCCAGAGAGTGAGTTGGAACCAAGGCTTTCAGAGACAAAATGGGCAACCTACGCTTGGTTGGCTGCCCCAAAGGCAGAGGCCAGACTGTCCTGGCCAATCCAAACATGTCTCAGAGGAACGTGTTAAATCATTAAACAGAGAGGTCAAGAGAAATGCCACTTGACTGAACAGTCTTTTTTCACATGGATATGTGGTCACATGGGAATGTGGTCAAATTTAAATTAGTTGTTTCAGGCAGTAGGTCAAGATAGATCATGTATATTTCACATGGGTTTTTGCCTGAAACATTGCTTAAAAGAGTAAAGATACATTCTGTATATAGATACTGTTATTGTTTAATTAGTAAGTTGTGTCCCATTCTTTGCTCTTTGTGTCCCATCCCATAGACTGTAGACCACCAGGTTCCTCTGTCCATAGGATCCTCCCAGCAAGAATACTGGAGTGGGTTGCCATTTCCTCCTCCAGGGGATCTTCCCAACCTAGGGACTGAACCGACGTCTCCTGCACTGGCAAGTGGATTCTTTACCATTGAGCCTCCTGGGAAGCTGAATATAGATATATTTTCAAATAATTATTTCTTAGAATTATTCACAACTTTTACTTTCTAAAAGGAATTTGGAGTGATTTAGAAAATAGAGATGTAAGGGTGATTATGAATCCTTTGGAAGCAAGTAAAATGTAAAAATCACGATCTCAGTTAATTTTTCTTAAATTGCATTTGCTGTGCTGATTACAACTGAATAAATCTAACAGATTTTATTGAAAACATCTTCATTATCTATCTTCTAAGGCATTAATTTTTTTCTTCTGCTGCATCCATTCTGCTGTGAAATCCATCCTTTGAGTCTTTAATCATTATATTACATTTTAATTTATTATGTTAACCACAGCTATATGTAAGTTTGTTCTCATATTTCTGACAACTGGGCCATAATGATTTTTTTTTTTACATTTTATCCGACTTTTCTAGTTACTTTTAGTGGAATCACTTTGCTGCAAGTGATTCCAACAGAGCAAGAGACATGTGTCCTTGCTCATCAGCATTCCAGAGAGCATCTTGGTTTTGATGAGACTCTTATGACAGTGTTATATGAGACTCCAATATTCCCTCTAGAATTCAGATTCTGTGAAAAGCAAGTGTCTTCAGTTAATTTTAGATACTTTCAATACCTGAAGGATTCCAGATCAACAATAGCATATTCTACTCAACATTTTCATGCAATAAATCCTGTATAAAACCCCACAATTTCTCTATCAGTCACTCAGTCATGTCTGACTCCTTGCAACTCCATGGACTGCAGCATGCCAGGCCTCCCTGTCCATCACCAACTCCCGGAGCTTGCTCAAACTCATGTGCATCGAGACAGTTTTTCTATACAGAAACTTCATTTTTCCTCCTTGAAATAAATCTCCGCGAGTAGACATTTCAACACGTGATGTGTGAATTCCACTTTTTTCATCCATCAGCGCACAGGCCCCATACTCTATGGCTTTCTTAAGTCTTGAATCAACACAAGATCATGTTGGATTTGTCAGATGTTTACAGGTTGGACTTTCTAGTCCAAAATCTTCCATGTGAAGCAGCTTAGTATGTTGGAAAATTGAAGTTGTGTCTCAGGCAAAATCTGTGAGATTATAACCAGAAATAATAAGAAAAGCATGCTATGACACTGTCCTCATGGTAAACTAAGGACCCTGTTTTATTTCCACTTTGCTGGGCCTCCCAGGCTCCATTTCCCTTCTGCTTACATTTAATAGTTTAATTCTAACATGCAACATTTTGGCCTCCTGTTCTTCTATGTTTCATACCTTCCAGCATGCTCACTTTGATCCATCTGTGTACTTTCTCTCTTCCTCGAGCTGAGCTGCTGAGTGCAATGACATCAGCACACAAGTAGACCTTAATTTGGATGGATTCTGCAGGTTTATAGGCTGTGATTTCAACTCCATCCTCAGCCCAGTTTGGAAAATCACTCCAGATTGTTTTCAAGAGCTTCTTTTTTTTTTCCTTTGAAATAGTCTTTTCTTTTAAAGCAACTTACTTTTCTTATGAAAGAATTTATGATTCTGCAGCAAAAGTTGTGATCTAATTAGAGAATCAATAGCAGTGCTAAATAGGTATTCCCAGGAGTCACTACTGGGCTGAAATGTGCTACAAATTGGGACAAATCTATGCAACTTGAGACTCTCCACTGAGTATTTGTGGCCAGTACAGCAAATGGTCCTGGGGAAAAGCAAGACAAGGCTGGACCTCACCTCTCAAGGGGAGTCCTGGTCCTTCTCTGGATTCTTGGCCATTTAGCATTGCTGGCTTCAGGATATCTTGGATGTTTACACAAATATTAGTGTGCATTTTATTCTGTTTTTTTCAGTTATTGTTAGCAAGAGGGTAAGGGCTCTATAAGCTTCTTCTTCCCAGCCGATCCAAAGCCTCTGTGTGTACATACATGAGAGGAAAGTCAACTGCAGTGTGGACTGACGACATCACATGTAGTTCACACTTCAGATGAGAGTATTTCCAGATAACCCCATCCACCTTCCCTTGACACACTTCTCTGTTCCCTGGTAGAAGAGCATGGATTCCAGTGACAATAAATGAGTACTAAATTTATTTTATCTCCCAACCTCATAAGTCAAAGAATGAGAATAAAATTATCAACACCACCTCTAACAATAAGATTAGTTTAAAGAATTATTATTACTATTATTATCATGATTATTATGCAGTTCTAATCTTTTTAGCACTGGTCACACTAGGATTATGGGCTTCCCCAGTGTCTCAGTGGTAAAGAATCTACCTGCCAATGCCAGAGACACAGGAGACATAGGTTCAATCACTGGGTCCGGAAGATCCCCTGGAGGAAGAAATGGCAACCCATCCCAATAATCTTGCCTGGGAAATCCCATAGACAGAGGAGTTTGGGTGGGCCATAGTCCATGGGGTTGCAAAGAGTCGGACACCACTTAGTGACTAAGAACACACACACACTAGGATTATGCAGCCATTCTGGATAAGCTGAATTCAAAGTTGGTGAGTGATTTAACAACCCCATCTGCTGCAGCAGGAATTAGAATATATTCAAAGAAACAGAATCTTCAATAAATCACTTGAGAACAATTGAATTCTATATATGTAGAACTACATTGAAAAGGGTTAAATGTATTATATACAAACACACTAAATATACTAAGCATACTCTACACATAAAAACATTCATTGAAGACACATTAATAAGACAAAACAGTAACACAAACACTTCAAACTAATCATAAACCTCTCTTACAGCATTTCAAGTTAATTAGAAGCAATCAAATAAAAATAAGTTGAGAACTGGACAAGTATTGTGAAGAGGCAGTTCAAAGAGAATGGATCTCAAATGACTGATACAATAGTAAAAAGTTGCTCAATTCATTAGACACAAGAACATTAGACATTAAAAATGTAATGAGCTAACATTTTCTATTGTTGACATAAATCAACCCCTTACAATATTGTGCTGGTGATGGAGTAGATGGAGAAAATGTGTGTTTTTGCCTGTAATGTAAGTTGGAACATCACTGTGAAGGATATTTTGCAAGAAGGGTAAAACTGAAACTAGACATATCCTATAAAATCATAGCTACAATCTTAGTAACCTTAGATCCACCCTGGAGAGGGACAAGGGTGCACAGGATTCTAGAGGCTATTTGTTGGAGCAAACAAACAAATAGAAAGTGATTGACTAGCAAAGAGTTGGCAAATGCATAAATAAAGCATGGTACATTGATATACTGGAACATTAAATGTATTGTAGAGATAAATAAGCCACACGCACACACTCGCACACACTCACACACACACACACATCTCTGTTTTCTGAGGAAAAATGAACAGCATAAGAGTTGAGCTAGAGGCATAATTGATTGACATTTTTTGTTTGATTTGTTGGACCTTATTTTGCATCCATCAATTAGTCAAAAAGGTATTTTACTGTGTGTGCATGCTAAGTCGCTTCAGTCATATCTGACTCTTTGTGACCCAATGGACTCTAGCTCACCAAGTTCCTCTGTCCATGGGATTCTCCAGACAAGACTACTGCCATGCCCTCTCTCAGACAATCTTCCAAACCCTGGGATTGAACCCGCGTCTCTTATGTCTCCTGCATTGGCAGGCAGGTTCTTTACTACTAGTGCCACCTGCGAAGTCCATTTTCCTGTATGCCTTTTAAAATATAATATAAATATATGGTTTTGGTAATAAAATGTAAATAAATATAGTGTCTGTCCACTAGTTCCATTATCTCTGCTCAAAGTAAAATTTATATATATATATAAGGCAATGACAATTTCCTAAAGAAAAAAAAATATTTCTTAGAAAATGTCTTTAAACTCATCCCTGATGGATGACAAGACTATATCACATGGGAAGATAGCAGATACATGTTTGCTGCGGTGTAAATATGAGGGGCTGGCTTCAGGAGGGTTCAGTGGATACCGAAGACTAGAAGCAATATGTGCATCCATGCAGTGTGGAAACACCAGGTGACCTGAGGCTGAAAGAACCAGACCAAAGCCACACACCTGCTGCAACCATATATCTGCAGCCCGGAAATGTGGCCAGAAAGACTGAGAGCCCTCATGTGTGTGGCAAACACTGGCCATGTCTGAAAACACACAACAAAGAGAAATGAACCCCGACAAGGGTCGGGTAGCTTTCACAGAGAAACAGAGAAGAGTGAGGAGAATAAAAGATGCAGGACCAGGTGCGGCCTGGGGTCCAGGCTGAAAGAAGTACGTCTGGAAAGATCTCTCAGTGATGCGAGCACAGCTCCCAGTAAGTAAGGCCAGTCTTGCCAGGAGAGTAAGACAAACACATTTCTGCACTGACTGTGCTGGTGTTCTCGTGGGAGAGGAAGATGGAGTCAAGCAAGCAGGGTAATACATGTATCAGTGAGTCATCTTAAATGGCAGCAGCCTGGGCATCCTTGGAAAGCTCCTCTAGATACCTCTGAGATGACACTTACAACAGCATCTGAACTGAAAACGGGGCCATACATGCAACAAGATAAGAGACTCTAGTTTCCCAAGAAGAAAGACAACTGGGTGCAAAGGGAAAAGGGCCGCGGGGACCTAAAAGAAGTGGGGGAGAAGAGTCATGGGTCACATTGCAGGGTGGCCCTGGCCCCCAGGAGCTGCACTGCATGAGGCAGAAAGAGCAGGACATCCCCCATGGGGCAGAGCAACCCTGAGACCTCCGGGAGACACCCAGACATGGTCTCAGAGACCTAACAATTCACAACACAGTTGGCACTCTCCAAACTTATTTTTTAATTGACATCGACATGACTTGTACCTGGAACTTTGTTATGACCATTTCACAGGGACTCATGGCAAAAGAGATCACTGTATATATTTAAACATTTTTAAATTTTTCTTTTATACTGGAGTATAGTTGATTTACAATCTTAGGTTAGTTTCAGGTATGCAGTCAAGTGAATCAGTTCTAGGTATGCATGTATCTATTCTTTTTCAGATTCTTTTTCCTCTTAGGTTATTACAGAATATTGAATAGAGTTCCCTATGCTATCCAGCAGTAGTCCTTTTTTACCTGGGGGCAGGCAGTGGGTGAGCTCCCTGACTGGTGACAGCTCCCTCATCCTCAGAGACCTGGCCAGATGTTTCCTTTGTGGGGTCACAGGTGATGCCAGGTCATCCTCTAGAGACAGATGCTTCTCTTCCCTGGCTGGCACTCTTAACACCACCTCCCCACTGTGATGGTGACAGGGCTGCTGTTTTTTATTATAGTCCACAATTTCAGCTACACATAATCTATCCTACTCTAAAGATATATTTACAATTTTTCCAGGAAAATAAAAAGTAAGCAGTTTAACTTCTACAGGGACACTTTTCAGCACCTCAAGTCATTAACAATTGCACTTACCTTCTAGACATAATTATCAGAGTGGTGTGTACACAGCTATCATAAATAATAAATGGACAGGGGGGTAATGGGTAGCCTTTGGAAACTGTAAGTGATATACTTTCAGAGGCATAAGTTTATTTTTATAACAGCTTTTTAGATCAATGCAATGAATACACAATACTGGAATGTCAAATATTTATCACAGTTGCTCTCATTGTTTTTTCACATGACGCAGCACATCCGGTGACAATGCTGGGCTGTGTCAGGACATGGAGTGGTGGAGTGAGTCCTGCGTAGATGAGACAACAGCAATTAGACGTAAAGACACACAGACGCAGGACAGTAAACAATGGTGGGGGAAAAAACGTTACATTCTGACTTGGCAGTGGATTAAAGGGCTTAATTATTTTATTCATTACAATTTTGCAAAATTGAAGGCATGGTGCCTAATATTTAGGATTTCATGGAGCTATTCATCTAACAAAGGGAAATTACATGAAGACAGTTGAGTATGTTTGGAGAAATCAAACAATATCCAGTTGAGGGGAAAATGCTCTTCTTTAAATATCTTCTAAGCCTCTCAAAGTAATCTAAATTCTGAAAAACAGATTATATTCTTCCCTGTTATTTATTTATTTTTTGCTGTGAGGGGAAGTCCTTGAAATTTGGAGGACAGTTTTCCAATGAGAAGAATATACAATCCGGATCCAGTACAGTGTTTAATGCTTTAAACAATATTTACTATGAAGCACTGGTGGCTCAGATAGTAAAGAATCTGCCTGCAATGCAGGAGACCCGATTCAACTCCTGAGTTGGGAAGATCCTTGGAGGAGGGTATGGCCACCCTCTCTGGTATTCTTGCCTGGAGAATTCCATGGACAGAAGAGCCTGGCAGGCTACAGTCCATAGTGTCACAAAGAGTTGGACACGACTGAAGTGATTTAGCATGCATGCCTGTTTAGGAAATATTTATTGAGGGAATTTGGGCAAATCACTGACTGGCTCAGGAGTAGGGCTGTATTTGTGTTCAGAATTGTCAGATGTGGGGTCATCAAGGCCCCTGACCTTCTCCACTTGGCTGCCATGGGGTCAGAGAGGGTAAGCTGTGCAGCTCCCAGAAACCTGAACACTTTCATGGATCAACACTGTCTTGTTGCAGAGTACAAGAAAATATTTTTCCAATCTTCTCTATAAAAATTAAATATTTACATAAATTTCTGACCAGTTCAGAATGAAGGATTCAAAAGCGCCAACAGTGTGTTTGGGGGTTTTGTTAAGCAGAAAGTGTAAAAGCTAAGAAAGGAAACAGTCACACTTACCCTGAATATTTATTGACTGAACAATGTGACTAGTTGAAAAGTTGAAACATTTATTAAACCAAATAATTCTTTAAAGAGCACTAAAAACACACACTCTAAACACACAAGTCTCCATGCGCCTCCCCCCAAAAAAGAAACTTTACTTGACTCTCTGATAACATCTTTCTTACATCAGCACTGGTCCAAAGAATGAGAAAAGCCTCAGGACCCAGAGAAATAGGGCAAAATACCTCAGATTGTAATCCTACTGGACTTTATATGGACATGGTGAATATATATGGATTATAATGAAAGAGAACGTGTGGAGGGTGATGAAACACTAGAGATCAAAGCAGCGAATTGAGACCTAAATGTGAAAAGTTCAGTGAGAGTAGAGGGGTCATCAAGTGAGTCCAGGCTGTGGGTGAGGAGCAGAGTCACCCAGGGGACCTGCATGGGTCAGAGTGTTAGGAACCAGTGAAGGGACCAGTGTACAAGAGCCCCAGGTGTGAAGCAGGGTGTTTGTACCGAGAGCATGCCCTGGCACATGTCCCAGTCCAGGGGCACCTCCACACATGGGTCTGGTAACCAGGCACATGGAAGTCACGGGTCTGTAGGTCTAAGTTAAAAGGGAACCTAGCTGGGTGAATGAAATGTCCTGTATCATGAAGAACCAAATTTAAGGATGAGTGGGTTTAATATACTCTGAGATAAATTCAAGGTAGATTGACATGAAAAAACATGAATATAGAGCAACAATACAGGAATACACTTGGGAACAAAAACCACCCCCTCCCACACTCAGCCTGCACACAGCATGATTTGTACTGGTGTGGCTTTGCTGTTTAGACTGTCTTTGACAGCTCTGCTTTTCAGAATCAGTAGCTGGAGTGAGTGGTTCAATTGTTCATTCCAGGAACTTGAGGCGAGACCCATAACACTCTCGAAGGGAAGCATCAATAGACAGTGTGTTCCTTTTAAGTCTCTGAATCTCTCACCCCAGACTCCTGGCTTTTCTGGCTCCACCGATCCTAGACTGTGGTGTCATGACCCTTCCTCACTCTGACCAAGCAGTCACTGTGAAGGGCATGCCTTAAATCAGACTTTCAGCCCTCAGTAAGTTTTGCACTTGCCTTCCTGTTCTGAGGCCCTCACCACACTCTGCTGGGTGGTGTCCTCCTTTACAGCAGGAAATAGTAACCTCAGCTTTGTCTTATCTCCAGGTCATGCAAGCGATGCTTAGAGACCAGGTTTGATAACTGATTGGAGGTCAAACAGAAGCCTCAATATAAGACTTTGTCGCAGAATGACATTTATGGCATCTAATTTCACAACACTCGTTTTATTTCCTCTTCTGGAAGTAAGGAATTTTATTTGCTAAAACAGGAATTTTTTTGGTTTATTTGCTTATACTGGTAGAAAAACATTTGGTAAATCTTTTATTGAATCAAAACCTTGTTATAAGAAAACATCAGCCTTCTCACATCATTAAGTTCCTGGAAGTGAAAATGTTAGCAGTCAAGAACTACAGGAAATATGAAACCTACTTATGCATAGCTGCAAAACCGGAACTTGGCTTTAAAATATTCATCATTAAGAGAGTCTGAGTTATTCAACACCATACTTTGACAAAGCAATTTTGGCATGTATGGTACCAGATACTTCCTAGACCACTGAAAGCTTTAAAACAATAAAAATTTCTTTTAGTATGATTCTTATCATTAGAATCAGGGTAGAGATATGTATGTGTTTATGAACTAAATCATATGTAGCCTGTTTTAAACACATATTCACCTAAATATGCTGCTGCTGCTAAGTCGCTTCAGTCGTATCCAACTCTGTGCGACCCCATAGATGGCAGCCCACCAGGCTCCCTTGTCCCTGGGATTCTCCAGGCAAGAACACTAGAGTGGGTTGCCATTTCCTTCTCCAATGCATGAAAGTGAAAAGTGAAAGTGAAGTCCCTCCGTCGTACCCGACTCTTAGCCACCTCATGGACTGTAGCCCACCAGGCTCCTCCCTTCATGGGATTTTCCAAGCAAGAGTACTGGAGTGGGGTGCCATTGCCTTCTCCACACCTAAATATACAGCCTCAAAATATATCAAGCATCAATTTTAAAAAATGGCAAACCACACCAGTGTTCTTGCCTGGAGGATCCCAGGCACAGGGGAGCCTGGTGGGATGCCGTCTATGGCATTGCACAGAGTCGGACACAACTGAAGCAACTTAGCAGCAGCAGCAGCAGGAAGAAATAGGTAAATAAAAAAATTAATGGTGATGTTAACACACCCTTACCAGAAAGACATCAGGTGGGTAAACATAAGTAGATTCATTGGAGAGTAAGATGAATATTATATTTAAGCTATTAGACTTTGGAAAGCACATGTTCTTTTTGAGCACAATGAACTATTTACAAAAATATCTCCATGTCTGTTATAGAATAAGATCTCTCAACAGATTCTAAAGAATCAGTGTTCAGAGTCATAATGTTTATATGTGAAACCTAAGGAAAAAAACGAACTGAAAAACAGAAAATTAATTTTTTGTTGTCAGAGGTGGTGGGTGAGGAAAATGAATGAAGGGGATCAAAAGATTAAAAAATGCAATAAAATTTAACAGCAATAATAAGCAAAATTGAACAAATTCAAGAGGTTTGAACATAAATAGCATATTGTTAATCCACCTTTAGTTAATAGAATCAAGAAGAATATTTTAAATATAACCACAGAATAATAATGAAAATTCTACAAGTTAAAATGTCACTTAGAACAAAATTAATACTTTTGAATATAATGATTAGGAAACTTAAAAATGATTGTACTGTCTTTGAGGGCTTAATATGCCACAAAGAAAATCCTGAATTACTTACAGTTGATTTTTAAGTCTTGAATGAATATTTGAAAATATATCATTGAGACAAAAAAGAGAAAAATAATTGCAGGTGCTGGCATTGAGGAACTCATGCACATCACTGATTTAATTCTCTTTGCAGCAAAATCAAGGGCAAAAACTTAACCTGAAATCCACTTTTATAATACATGTTAGTAACGAGGACTACTGAATTTGTTAGAATATCTCTCTCTGTATATATTTCTATTAATTTCTATGTACCATTCATATATTTCTAAGATTTAATACCTATTTCTCAAACTACCTATCAACTTTTTGTCTAGATAAAGAATATCTATGCATTCTCTACTTGTGTAGCTTGTGTAACTTATTGGACAATTCAAAATGATTTTATCCAAACCCTGGATAAAAGTTTCAGCTTTTATTCTGGATTGAGTTTCAGCTGCACCACCAATTTCCTGCATGAGTTTGCACTAATTGCTGATCCTTCCAATTCAGATTTTCTATTTGCATTTCAAATGGAGATTTCAGCTTAACTCATTTACCAAGATGTTAGGAGTGATAACTGAGGCACAAGGCTACACTTCCTTTTCATTAAAAGCAGTCTCCATATCAGTGTCAGAGGTCACCAGGAACCTCACTATTTGTCTTCTTCACACACCAAAAGGCCAAAGATCATTTACTTTTTCCTCAGTTACAGAAAGAACTGTAGGGTTTGTGGGGAAAACCATAAAACATAGACAGGTGTTCAAGCAACACCTTGAAGTGTACAATAAGTGCACAAAAACTATAACATGGAGAGGAATCCGGTACAGTGAGTTGACAGGCTCCCCACGTGACCCTAGTAGTAAAGATCTTTCTGCAATGCCAGAGACATGGGTTTGATCCCTGGGTCAGGAAGGTTCCCCGGAGAAGGGCATGGCAACCCAATCCAGTATTCTTGCCTGGAGAATCTCATGGACAGAGGAGCCTGGTGGTCTACAGTCCATGGGGTCGCAAAGAGTCAGACACGACTGAAGCGACTTAGCACGCACAGGTCATTAGGGGAACACATCCAAGTTTTGCTGGCAGGAAAGGGTGCAATTCATCCTGATACAAAGAAGTGTCAGACTTAAAACAGATGTGTTTAGAGCAGATGTATTTCATGATGGTATCCATGTTTGGCAACCACACATCTATCCATCCTGCATAGTAGTTACACTTTGAAAAGGTCATGGGGATGGGGGTTGAACACAGACCCAGGCCCAGGTTTCCAGCAGATGCAGAGAAGGTATTGCTGGTCCCCACGCTCTGCCAGAGACCAGAGGTCAGAGCCCCCGCAGACTGCTCCAGTCTGATCCTCTCCCCATGGCACTGAGCTATTTTTTCCTTCTGGCCAAAGACACATCCTCTGATTCAAAACATCTCCAGTTTTCCCATATGTTTCTCTGTTCACTCCCTTTTCTTCTCTACTTTCTTGGGGGTTGGTCAGAGCCATCATAATCCAAGACACACAAGCCAGCAGAACTCCCTGGTATTTATCGCCCAGAATGCTGAAGCATGCAGAAAAAAGCACCTACACACAGGATATTCTTGGCAGCATTGCTGTACTGGTGGTTTATTCAAAGCAACATCAATGCTCATAAATCAAGAACTAATTAAATAAATTATGTTACAATCCATATAATGTTGCTTAAAAAGAATGAGGCAATTCTGTTTATAATAATAAGGAAAGATACATGAGATACATTGACAGGCGCATAACCGAAGGGGAATGCAGAGTTTCCAGTAGGTGACCAACTGTGTGGGGAATCACAGGAGAAAGCAACCAGTGATTAGGGAGCAGGGAACAGCAAGAGCCTTATTTTCAGCTCATTGTGTCTCTTGAATATCACATAATACCCACAGGGTAATGCATACACACGCACAAAACACATCCATCTCCTTTATAAAGTAGTGAATTAAACAACTAAACATCACCAGAAACAAGTAATTCTATAAAAATAATACCATTGAAACGGCATGAAATCTATGAAGTCTAAATTTCTGACTACTAAAATAAATGATGTGTGTGTAATTGCTAAGTTGCTTCAGTCATGTCCGACGGTTTGCAACCTTATGGACTATAGCCCACCCTCTTCTCTGTCCATGGGATTCTCCAAACTAGAATACTGGAGTGGGTTGCCAAGCCTTCCTCCGGGGGATCTTTCTGACTCAGGGATCGAACCCGGGTCTCCTATGTCTCCTGCATTGGCAAGTGGATACCTTACCACTAAACCACCTGGGAAGCCCCCAGATAAATGATATCAGAGGATAAAATAATAAGTCAAGATCCTAGAAAGTCTAGTTCTGCAGTCTTAGATGGTGCATTAATCATTTTTATTTTCTGCAGCACAAAGAAGTAGGTTGGTTTACCAACACAGTGAACAAGACATTTATAACTTACAGGAGTGAATAGTTTCCAAGCTGCCTTGCTAGCTGACACTGGGAGTGCCAGGCACTGCACGAACTGGTTCAATACATTCATTTTCTACTCATAGACACATTTCAGATTCAGTTAATGCTGAAAATGTGCATTGAATTTAGGTGGTAAGAAACTTTTTTTAAAACGCGAAGAGTTATTGAGATTTGCTTTAGAATTAGTAAACACCCAAGAAAATTAGCATTTATATGACATTTTATGCCATTAAGGAGATTTGCAAATATCAACCTCTTAATCTTTTCAAAACATCTTTCTAATCCCAATTGCAGGCAGTATTAGTAAGATGAGTTTATAAAAACAGAAAAATAAATAGGAGTTTGTGTAATCATATATATATGTATACACACACCATACACACACACTCACATATATATATACATACCACTATACTTAAGCATAGATAATTCTTGAAGGTTATTCATACAAGAGTTGCTTTCCTCCTTAACTCTGTCCCTTTTTTGTTTCCTACAATATAGGATAGATTAGTTTTATATATTTATGAATATTTTATTCAGTTACATACTGATTAATATCAGGACGTTTAGTTCTTTGAAAAAGTATAATATCAAACTGGAGGATCTTTTCTTTTCCATCGTAAATACTCCTTACAACTATTCCTCAGAGGATGAGCAGAACCTAACAACACAAACATTTCTGAAGCATCTTGCTTTCTGCATTTATCAGCGTCCCTGCATGTGTCCCTGCATTTCTAACTAAACTTCAGTGGTCTGTTACTTTTTTATTCCCTACAATAGAAATTAGAGATAAGCTAGGACTTCCCGATGGTCCAGCAGGTAAAGAATCCGCCTGCAATGCAGGAGACACAGGAGATGCAGGTTCGATCCGCGGATCAGAAAGACTCCCTGGAGATGGAAATGGCTACCCACTCCAGTACTTTTGCCTGGAGAATCCCATGGACAGAGGAGAATGGCAAGAGTCCAAAGGATTGCAAAGAGTCGGACATAACTGAGTGACTAAGCACACACACCCAAGCTAGGCAGGAATAAAAGTTTAATGACTTCGTGGAAGGATGTCAAAGATTCCTGCACCCAAAATTGGGACATTTCTTTCCAAAGAAGTCAATGTACCAATTTCTTTTTAAAAATTCAATTTGAAACTATGAATTATTTTCACATCGAGGACACATACCTCATTATTATTCTCCCTGTTTTCATCTGTAATTTATTCACAAAACTAGATATTTTATTTTGAGATTTCTAAAATATCTGCAAACAACTCTACTTTGATATTTTGGACAATTCTCTAAATTTTGACATAAGTAAACATTGTGAATTCATCATCACCATCAAGATTATGAACATACCAGTCACCACCCCCCTCTAAATTTCTCACTGTAACGATGACTTTCAACAAAGCCGCTTTGAATGTCCATGTACAAGACCTTCCTGGACAGGGAGTTTCTGCTTCTCTTGGAAAACACTAAGGAGCAGGTGGCTGCCTCATGTGCGCTTTCTTAAAACAGCTGTCACAAATCCCCAGAGAGTCAGTGCCTCAAAACAATAAAAATGCGTTTTCTCACAGTTCTCAGGATGGAAGTCCAAAGTCAAGGTGTCTCAGAGGCTCTGGGTAGGATTCTCCTGGCTCCTCCCACTCCTGGTGTCCCTCAGAATCCCTTGACCTGGGTCCACATCCCCAGTCTCTGCCTCCATGGTCCCATCACCTCCTCCTCTCTGCTTCCATCTTATAAAGATGCTAACTTCAGCTAAGACCCTCCTGGGTTACCCAGGATGGACACTGTTTTCTAGACTCCTCAATAACCTCAGATGTGCAGATGACACCACCCTTATGGCAGACAGTGAAGAAGAACTAAAAGAGCCTCTTGATGAAAGAAGAGAGTGAAAAGTTGGCTTAAAGCTCAACATTGAGAAAACTAAGATCATGGCATCCGGTCCCATCACTTCATGGCAAATAGGTGGGGAAACAGTGCAAACAGTGGCTGACTTTATTTTTCTGGGCTCCAAAATCACTGCAGATGGTGACTGCAGTCATGAAATTAAAAGACGTTTACTCCTTGGAAGGAAAGTTATGACCAACCTAGATAGCATATTCAAAAGCAGAGACGTTACTTTGTTCACAAAGGTCCATCTAGTCAAGGCTATGGTTTTTCCAGTAGTCATGTATGGATGTGAGAGTTGGACTGTAAAGAAAGCTGAGTGCCGAAGAATTGATGCTTTGAATTGTGGTGTTGGAGAAGACTCTTGAGAGTCCCGTGGACTGCAAGGAGATCCAACCAGTCCATTCTAAAGGAGTTCATTGGTAGGACTGATATTGAAGCTGAAACTCCAATACTTTGGCCACCTGATGCAAAGAGCTGACTCATTTGAAAAGACTCTGATGCTGGGAAAGACTGAAGGCAGGAGGAGAATGGGATGACAGAAGATGAGATGGTTGGATGGCATCACCAACTCAACGGACATGGGTTTGGGTGGACTCTGGGAGTTTGTGATGGACAGGGAGGCCTGGCATGCTGCAGTTCATGGGGTCGCAGAGAGTCAGACACGACTGAGGAACTGAACTGAACTGAACCAATAACCTTCATTCCCTGAAATCCTGAGCATTTTGCCTTATGAGGTGATATTCACAGCTTTGGAGTTAGGATGTGGTCATATGTTTGGGGGTCCGCCACCCAATCCACTACAACAGGTGTATGTTCAACATTTTAAGAAATTGATAAATTGCTTTCCAATACAATTGTATTGATTTTATTTCCCAACAGGCATAATGAGAATTTCCACGGCCACTCATCCTACTTGATGTGGGCAGTCAAGTTAATTTTAACCTGTTCTGGATGGTGTGCAGTGACATCTCAATGCCATTTTAATTCATATTTCCCTAATGGCTAATAATATTCAGCATCTCCTCATGTGCTTATGTATCACTCAAATATCTTTACCAAGTACCTTCTCAAATCTTCTGCCCATTTTTTTAAAAAATTGGATTATTTTCTTAGTATTGAGTTTTGAGAGATTTTTATCTATATTGATATATATATTAGTTATATATATTAGTTAACATATACATAATTTGGAAACATTTTTCTGTCTGTGGCTTGTCTTTCCTTTAACAGTGCATTTTGAACAGTAAACGTTTATAACTTTGAAGAAGTTTATCGTATTTTTCTTATATGGATTGTGTTATTGATAGTTCTCCCAGCAATCTTGATTCCAGCTTGTGTTTCTTCCAGTCCAGCATTTCTCATGATGTACTCTGCATATAAGTTAAATAAGCAGGGTGACAGTATACAGCCTTGACGTACTCCTTTTCCCAGTGTGTTGTTCCATGTCCAGTTCTAACTGTTGCTTCCTAACCTGCATACAGGTTTCTCAAGAGGCAGGTCAGGTGTTCTGGTATTCCCATCTCCTTCAGAATTTTCCACAGTTTATTGTGATCCACACAGTCAAAGGCTTTGACATAGTCAATAGAGCAGAAATAGATGTTTTTCTGGAACTCTCTTGGTTTTTCCATGATCCAGCAGATGTTTGCCATTTGATCTCTGGTTCCTCTGCCTTTTCTAAAACCAGCTTGAACATCAGGAAGTTCACGGTTCACGTATTGCTGAAGCCTGGCTTGGAGAATTTTAAGCATTACTTTACTAGCATGTGAGATGAGTGCAATTGTGCCATAGTTTGAGCATTCTTTGGCATTGCCTTTCTTTGGGATTGGAATGCAAACTGACCTTTTCCTGTCCTGTGGCCACTGCTGAGTTTTCCAAATTTGCTGGCATATTGAGTGCAGTACTTTCACAGCATCATCTTTCAGGATCTAAGATAGCTCAACTGGAATTCCATCACCTCCACTAGCTTTGTTCGTAGTGATGCTTTCTAAGGCCCACTTGACTTCACATTCCAGGATGTCTGGCTCTAGATGAGTGATCACACCATTGTGATTATCCGGGTCATGAAGATCTTTTTTGTACAGTTCTTCTGTGTATTCTTGCCAGCCCTTCTTAATATCTTCTGCTTCTGTTAAGTCCATACCATTTCTGTCCTTTATCGAGCCCATCTTTGCATGAAATGTTCCCTTGGTATCTCTAATTTTCTTGAAGAGATCTCTAGTCTTTCCCATTCTGTTCTTTTCCTCTATTTCTTTGCATTGATCGCTAAAGAAGGCTTTCTTATCTCTTCTTGCTATTTTTTGGAACTCTGCATTCAGATGCTCATATCTTTCCTTTTCTCCTTTGCTTTTCGCTTCTCTTCTTTTCACAGCTATTTGTAAGGCCTCCCCAGACAGCCATTTTGCTTTTTTGCATTTCTCTTCCATGGGGATGGTCTTGATCCCTGTCTCCTGTACAGTGTCACAAACCTCATTCCATAGTTCATCAGGCACTCTATCTGTCAGACCTAGGCCCTTAAATCTATTTCTCACTTCCACTGTATAATCATAAGGGATTTGATTTAAGTCATACCTGAGTGGTCTAACGGTTTTCCCTATTTTCTTCAATTTGAGTCTGAATTTGGTAATAAGGAGTTCATGATCTGAGCCACAGTCAGCTCCTGGTCTTGTTTTTGTTGACTGTATACAGCTTCTCCATCTTTGGCTGCAGAGAATATAATCAATCTGATTTCGGTGTTGACCATCTGGTGATGTCCATGTGTAGAGTCTTCTCTTGTGTTGTTGGAAGAGGGTGTTTGCTATGACCAGTGCATATTCTTGGCAAAACTCTATTAGACTTTGCCCTGCTTCATTCTGCATTCCAAGGCCAAATTTGCCTGTTACTCCAGGTGTTTCTTGACTTCCTACTTTTGCATTCCAGTCCCCTATAATGAAAAGGACATCTTTTTTTGGGTGTTAGTTCTACAAGGTCTTGTAGGTCTTCATAGAACCGTTCAACTTCAGCTTCTTCAGCATTACTGGTTGGGGCATAGACTTGGATAACTGTGATATTGAATGGTTTGCCTTGGAAACGAACAGAGATCATTCTGTCGTTTTTGAGATTGCATCCAAGTACTGCATTTCAGACTCTTTTGTTGACAATGATGGCTACTCCATTTCTTCTGAGGGATTCCTGCCCACAGTAGTAGATATAATGGTCATCTGAGTTAAATTCACCCATTCCAGTCCATTTTATTTTATTTTTTTCCAGTCCATTTTAGTTCGCTGATTCCTAGAATGTCAACGTTCACTCTTGCCATCTCTTGTTTGACCACTTCCAATTTGCCTTGATTCATGGACCTGACATACCAGGTTCCTATGCAATTTTGCTCTTTACAGCATTGGATCTTGCTTCTATCACCAGTCACATCCACAGCTGGGTATTGTTTTTGCTTTGGCTCCATCCCTTGATTCTTTCTAGGGTTATTTCTCCACTGACCCCATGTCCAAGGTCAGGGGCAGAAGCCAAGAGTGCCAGGCTGCGACGGCTTGGAATGGCCGAAAGGAGCCACTCAGCACCCGAGGCCAGGGGCGGCGGCCAGGAGGATCAACCCCATGTCCAAGGAGCGGTGGCTGCCTGGGTGTAGGAGGGCCTAGAGAAGCCATCCCACGTTGAAGGTCAGGAAGGGCAGTGGTGAGGAGACACCCCTCATCCAAGGTAAGGTGCAGCAGCTGCACTTTGCTGGAGCAGCCTTGAAGAGATACCCCACGCCCAAGGTAAGAGAAACCCAAGATGGTAGGTAAGATGGTAGGTGTTGCAAGAGGGCATCAGAGGGCAGACACACTGAAACCATACTCATAGAAAACTAGTCAATCTAATCACACTAGAACCACAGCCTTGTCTAACTCAATGAAACTAAGACATGCCCGTAGGGTAACCCAAGACAGGCAGGTCATGGTGGAGAGATCTGACAGATTGTGGTCCACTGGAGAAGGGAATGGGAAACCACTTCAGTATTCTTGCCTTGAGAACCCCATGAACAGTAGGAAAAGGCAAAATGATAGGATACTGAAAGAGGAACTCCCCAGGTCAGTAGGTGCCCAATATGCTACTGGAGATCAGGTTTTACATTTAGTCTATTATATAATTGACAATTTTTGAGGGTGATGCAATATACAAATTAAAGTTCATAGTGTTTGCACAGGGATAGATGTTAATACTAAAACATTTGTAGAGAATTGTGCTCAAATTTCATTGGTCTTCATAGCCTTTCTGAAAATTAACTGAACACTTGTGTGTTTGTTTTTGGACTTTCTATTGTGTTTTATTGAATTATTAGTTTATCTTCATTCTTACCACACTGTCTTAATTATTGTGGATGTGCACTAACTCTTGAAATCCTCCAATTAGTATCATTTCTCCAATTCTTTTTCTTTTTTAGGCAAAGCTGTTATGGCCATTCTAGATCTTCTGCATTTCTATACGAATTTTAGGGTCAGCTGCTACAAAACATGCCTGTTGACATTTTGACTCAGTGGCATTAACTATATACCATCTTCGGGAGAAAACATCTTAACAATATTGAATCTTCTCATTTGTCTACAAAGGGAATCTTCCATTTATTTAAGTCTCTTTACCATCTCTTAGCATTTTCAAGAAAATTTGTCCATCAACAGGCCTTGTACTCCTGTCAAATATAGTCTAAATGTTTAATATTTTTGAGACAATATTTAATATTTTTGAGCTAAGGCTGCTACTGGCTGTCATCCTCTCCCCTTTTTCTCTCATCTCAAGTCCGCCCAGGTTCATCTATGATCTGGGCATGGCTCAGAAGCTGACCCCGTGATAGCTCCATCTGTCTGAGTGCAAGCTAGGTGGAGGTGTCAGTTCTCAGTTAAAATGGGTCAAGAGACCACCAGGCAGTGCCCCACACACTCCTCTCTGCCCCAGACTGTGAGAATAGCTCTGTACCCTTTAATGGAGCAATTGGGCTGAAATCAGCTTTTTATCTCAGACCACTTCTAGTTCTATCCATTTTCTCTAAAAGTTTTAGCTTCTTTGAGACAAGAAGCAGAAGGGATTAAACACACAGCAGGGAAATGATGGGAAGTGTCATAAAATGGTGGGGAGCTGGAAGGGAGGGAGAGAGCAATCAGGACAGAGTGAAAAGGGATGGAACGTTGAGGTGGTGAGTTTTTAGGCATCCCCGTGTCTCCTAGCAACAGGTATCCCATAGCAACCAGCCAGCTCAGCTGCAAGGTGACTGGTTGGAAGAGCCCATAGGACCCGCCTTGTGCACACCATCAATGGGCCTCACGTGCAGTCCTGGGGTCCTCAGCCCACTGCCCTACCTGCCCTCAGAGTCCTGGAGAGCACAGTCTTATGAACTCATCCATTCTGACAGGGTTTGTATAAATTGCTAATTATTTTTCTGAGAACATTTGATTGCATTCAGTGTGTCAGGACCTAGAGTTCTTGTGGGAAGTTTTTAAATTACAAGTTCATTTTATTTACTAGACAAAGGGCTATAAATATTTCCCATTTTAAAATTATTAATATACAAATATTCTAATATTTCCTTATTATTCTTCTAGTTTGTCTAGGAATTTTGGGGATCTCCCTGTTTCATTCTAGATTTTGCAATATTTGTGTTTTATTTCTTTGTGTTTGCATTATTCTTGCCAGGTGTTCGTTAACTTGACCAATATTTTCAAATGATAAGTGTTTTGTTTTCTCAATTCAGAGTTTTATTGATTTCTGCTCTTTTTAAATTATTTTATTGTGATATTGTCATGATTATATAGGAAAGAGAATACAGAATATTAAAGCATGCTATATAAACATGGTCTATTTATTTTCAACAAACGTACAAAGGCAATTAGTTGTTGAAATTGTTTTATTTTCAACAAGCATTGAAATAATTGGATACTCATATGCAAAGAATATATTCTTCACACCAATTAAAAATTAACTCAATATGGCTTATAGACCTAAAGGGAAAACCTAAAAAGATAAAATACCTGAAGGAAACATAGGAGAAACAGACTTGAGGGGAACAAGGACAGCTGAGGGAGAGGAAGTGCGTGTGTTACAGAGAAACGTTAGAGATGGTTGTGCTCAGTATTTTTATTAAAGGATTTTACCGGTATACACATATGTTAAAATATCAAACTGTGAACTTTAAATATGGACAGTTTAATATATGTCAATTATACTCAGGAAGATGGCTGAAAAAGGTATCAGGAAAACTATTTTAGAAGTTTAAAGTTTACTGAGCTTTACTGCTAAGTATTTTATTTCTCTTGGTGAATGTTCCACTTCCAGTGAATGTATATACAAAGCTGACGGTTAAAGTGCTTTATAAATATAAATCAGGTCAAGGTGATTGATAGAGTTCTTCAACTCTGCCATAACTTCAGTTATAGCTCAGGTACTTTTCCCAACAACACTTGCTGATGGAAGTTTGTTAAAATCTTTAAGAGTGAATAACTTTCTCTTTCTCTTACTTTTTTTTCCCCCCATTTCTAAACATCTTTCTTTTTCCTAGAAACAAGATACAATTAACTCTTAAAAGCAGGCCACATTTCAATACTTTAATCCTCAGACTCCAGGTTCTTTCACTTCAACAAGCTAAGTTGAAGTAGTTACACCAGCAAATTCACTCAACACTAATAAAAAGGACACAAAATAAAATTCTGCAGGCACCACGTGGCCATTACCATCATGGAGCTTTGGAAAGTCCTCAGGGTAGGTCACAGAAGATCTTAAGTTACTCTTGCTTTTCTGCCCTAAGCAACGTGAAGTGACAAACGGCTCCCATGGCCTTTCACTCAACGTTTAAAGTGATTCCTAAGGGTGATTCTTTCCCTCACGTAGACAGAGGTGAAAACACCTGAATTCCTGTTCTGAGCATTCAGTTAACCCTGAAATATCACATTCTTATCACCAGGCTTCATCAGACAGAACCCCAGAAATAGACTAGGGGTGGGGTTGGGGGGGGCGTGGCTTGCACTTAAATCTATTGTCTAAGCAACTCTCTGGGAAGCTTCAGTGGGTTCAGCTCTGCACATCCTGTAGGCAGGATGTAACACAATCAACATGGGAGACGTCCACACTGGCAATCAACGTGGGAGATGTCCACACTGGCGATCAATATGGGAGAATCCAAAATGGCAGACTTCCAGCCATACAGGAGGCAGCGGAGGCTACAGGCTGTCCAGCTCACAAGCACTGCTGTCCTCATTGGGTGACTTGCACCCCTGAACCAAGGCTTAGTGTTGGCATCAGCGTGTTTTTACCATTTTAACTAGAAATTGGCACAGATGCTGTGACAAAGTCACCATCAGTTTTCTCAGTTGGATTCTGACTTGGAATCTTGGATTCTGATCCAGTGTTGGATTCTGACTTCTGTGTAAATTCCTGTGTCTCTATGTCCAGTGGCTCAAGAGAATCCATTTTTGCAACTCCAACAATTAGATGTTTCACACTCTTCATGGAATCCAGAAGGGCCCTCTCATAGGTCAGCTCTGTCCTGGAGAGACTGGCTTTAAATTTACCAACACCAGCAGCAGCAATGACTGTGAGACACACAGTAAATGTGAGTGTGCCTGTAATTAAGCTTTTGATAACATCTCTGTTTCCCACGCCATCCGTTATGGAAAACAAATACTTTCTTCCCTAAATGCCCATGGCGGGGAGTGGTGCACCATGTTGATACCTTGCTCACGCTCAACTGTCAGCTGACCAGAGACGCAGGCATCCTCTGAGAGAACTTTCATCTCAGCAGCATCTGTATCTAACTGATCCTTCATATTGGTAGATCAGGCAGTTAGCAGAAGCTGCTCTGGGGAGAGACCAGCTGCAACAACGTGCGTGCATGCTGTGTGCTCAGTCGCTTCGGTCATGTCCAAACCTTGTGACTCCATGAACCCTACCGGGCTCCTCTGTCCACAAGATTTCCAAGCGAGATTACTGAAGTGGGTTACCATTTCCTCCTCCAGGGAATCTTCTTGACCCAGGGATCGAACCACCTCTCTTGCATCTCCTGCATTGGTAGGCAGTCTTTACCACTGTGCCACCTGGGAAGCCACTTACCTATTTTATTCCACACATTAACTGTGGAAGGGTTCCACAGGGTCAGTTTGAAAATGTTGCCTAAAATATTTGTTTTTGTGTTTTAGTTTCCTATCTCCATGGGCAATAATGGTGGTACCCGGTTCCACACCAGGTTCAGTCACTGCTTGGAGGAAACAGGTGAGAACGTCCCACTCCAGAGAGGACTCTCCTCCTTCCTGCTCAGCAGTTGTTTTGGTACAAAAGCAGTTTAGAGCAGACTTTAATTTATGTGTAAATAGATTAGATGATGGGTTAATAAAGCCATAGGTGACCATGATTAATCTAACAACTTCAAAAGAATTTTGGATATTAACTCAAATTGTCTGATTCCTTCAGCTAATAGATTTTAAGGTGAAAAGAAATGATTTTTACATAATCTTTAGTAATTGTTAAAAAATTCAAGCCAACATTAATTAGTTCAAGAGAACTTTAAGTTGATTAATGATATGTGTTAAATCTTAAATTTTGTGTTGTCAGGGTATTTTGCTAATAAGGCAGTTTAATTGGTATAGATGACAGTATTGAGATGCAATTTGCCTTTTTATCTCAGGATCTTGAGTATTTAACATCACTTTTGCCTTAGTTGCTTCCAGGCAGCTGGAGGGACTCTGAGAGGAGAAATTCATCACTAATCACACTCCAAAGGACTTTTATCCTGGATCATCAAGGAGTCCCCTTGTGAAGCAGAGAAGATAAGAAATAGACACCTTTGGGGGGGGGGGGTGCCAAATTTATTCATAAAGCGTTTTTACTGCTTCATCCTTTTCCACCAAAATTCTTTTATCTATGTGATTACAAGAAACTCATTCACCATAATCAAAAATCATGCCATGCAAGGGCCCCTGAGAGGACCAGAAACAAGAAGACCATTTTCAAGATGTACATGAAGTCTTGAAAATTGCAAAAACAATTGTATTTTTCTATAAAGTGTACCTCCAAATATGAAAAATACTCCAGGCCACTATTTTGTTTACCACCTCACTGGTACAAGGCCCCCCAGTTGTCCTTCTTACTCTTGCTTCTGCTTTTTTTCTCATTAATAATCTAGCATAAAATATAACAACTGGTTCTATAAACTTGTTCTCCTACTAGCATCCAAGTAGTTGATTTCCTTTGATAATTAAAAAAAGAAGTAATTATAGATTTATATAGTTTTGTCAGCCATGCCACTTACACAGAAAGTCATGTGACTGTCACAATCTTTGAAATATATAAGAAAATCAAGAGAATAAATTCAAGATATAATTTTGCAAATCATATTTAATTCCCAGCTAAAAAGTTGTATCTGTCATGTTGTTGTTTAGTCACTCAGTTTTGTCCAACTCTTTTGTGACCCCATGGACTATAGCCCACCAGGCTCCTCTGTCTATTGGATTTCTTAGGCAAGAATCCTGGAGTGGGCTGCCATTTCCTCCTCCATGGGATCTTCCTGACCTAAGGATTGAACCCATATCTCCTGCACTGGCAGGCAGATTCTTTACAGTCTGAGCCACCAGAGAAGCCCTGTATCAATTATATCTTACATTATATCATGTAAAATACATAAATAAGGGGTCATCCTTCTATTTATATTTCCACACTGTACATTGACTATAATATATATTTTATTACCTAGTTAGGTATAGATTATGATATAAGTAACCTCAGAACTTCTGATGAAGCAATTGTCTAAAACACATTAATTAACTTTAATAAAGATTTATGAAAAGAGGAGAGAAAATAATTCTGTAAAAAGGTTTAAATAATTCTTATAAATCTTTTATAACATACTTGGTTGTATTTCTCTAAAGGCTCTCTTCTTTCCTGGTTGCTATATTTAGACAGAATATCGATAGGACACTTTTCTGTGAGAATGTCCTATTTCAAAAATAAAATTGCAAGAGTGAGATTGGTTCTTTAAGCCTTCTGAAGGTTTCTGCCTGGAGATGTAAGAACACAAAGGAAGTTCTCTCTTGATGAGCTTGCGTTGCATGGAAAATTACCTTATTTTAAGAAAAAAATATCAGTGGTTTTCTTATAACCTAAAGATAGAAAATGTTAATGCAATGTTTCTATTTAGACTTTAAATCTTTCTTAATTGTTCCATAAAATTGTTCTCCATTGACTGCTTATAAAAAGTTTAAGTACTCCAGTAAATATTTCCTCATATTTCTGCAAATTAATATTATCCAATAGTTATATATCCAATAGTTATATATATATATATATATATATACACACACACACACACACACACACACACACACTCATATATCCAATAGTTAATTGGATAGTGATCCAAAGTTTAACATTTTCAAAAATATTTGATCACATTAGACAATGAAACTCTACTGCATGAATGTACCAATACAACTGAATATCACACTTGAGACAAAGGAGTTCCAGAGCAGAGGAACAGAAGAACACTGTGAAAGAGCCAAATAAATTGCCAAAATATAACTGCTAGTTCAGTTCAGTTCAGTAGCTCAGTCATGTCCGACTCTTTGCAACCCCATGAATTGCAGCATGCAAGGCCTCCCTGTCGATCACAAACTCCTGGAGTTCACCCAAACCCATGTCCATTGAGTTGGTGATGCCATCCAACCACCTCATCCTCTGTCGTCCCCTTCTCTTCCTTCCCTCAATTTTTCCCAGCATCAGGGTCTTTTCCAATGAGTCAGCTCTTCGCATCAGGTGGCCAAAGTATTGGAGTTTCAGCTATGGCATCAGTCCTACCAACAAACACCCAGGACTAATCTCCTTCAGAACCGACTGGTTAGATCTCATTGCAGTCCAAGGGACTCTCAAGAGTCTTCTCCAACACCACAGTTCAAAAGCATCAACTCTTCAGCGCTCAGCTTTCTTCAACAGTCCAACTCTCACATCCATACATGACTAATGGAAAAACCATAGCCTTGACTAGACGGACCTTTGTTGGCAAAGCAATGTCTCTGCTTTTTAATATGCTATCTAGGTTGGTCATAACTTTCCTTCCAAGGAGTACGTGTCTTTTAATTTCATGGCTGCAATCATAATCTACAGTGATTTTGGAGCCCAGAAAAATAGTCAGCCACTGTTTCCACTGTTTCCCCATCTATTTCCCATGAAGTGATGGGACTGGATGCCATGATCTTAGTTTTCTGAATGTTGAGCTTTAAGCCAACTTTTTCACTCTCCTCTTTCACTCTCCTCTTTCACTTTCATCAAGAGGCTTTTTAATTCTTCTTCACTTTCTGCCATAAGGGTGTTGCAATCTGCATATCTGACGTTATTGGCATTTCTTCCAGCAATCTTGATTCCAGCTTGTGTTTCTTCCAATCCAGCGTTTCTCATGATGTTCTCTGCATATAAGTTAAATAAGCAGGGTGGCAATATACAGCCTTGATGTATTCCTTTTCCGATTTGGAACCAGTCTGTTGTTCCATGTCCAGTTCTAACTGCTGCTTCCTGACCTGCATATAGGTTTCTCAAGAGGCAGGTTAGGTGGTCTGCTATTCCCTTCTCCTTCAGAATTTTCCACAGTTTATTGTGATCCACACAGTCAAAGGCTTTAGCATAGTCAATAAAGCAGAAATAGATGTTTTCTGGAACTCTCTTGCTTTTTCCATGATCCAGCAGATGTTGGCCATTTGAGCTCTGGTTCCTTTGCCTTTTCTAAAACCAACTTGAACATCTGGAATTTCACACTTCACGTACTGCTGAAGCTTGGCTTGGAGAATTTTAAGCATTACTTTACTAGTGTGTGGGATGAGTGCAATTATGTGGTAGTTTGAGCATTCTTTGGCATTGCCTTTCTTTGGGATTGGAATGAAACCTGAATTTTTCCAGTCCTGTGGCCACTGGTGAGTATTCCAAATTTGCTGGCATGTTGAGGGCAGCACTTTCACAGCATCATCTTTCAGGATTTGAAAGAGCTCAACTGGAATTCAGGCCCACTTGACTTCACATTCCAGGATGTCTGGCTCTAGGTGAGTGATCACACCATCATGATTATCTGGGTCATCAAGATCTTTTTTGTACAGTTCTTCTGTGCTAGACGCAGAGTGATTTTAAGCTGGCTACTTTTAAGAAAGTACAGACACAGGAGAAACTCTGAAGACAAAGTAGAAATTCCCCCTTGTAAGGGAAATATATAAAGTAAATTAAATTAGAAAAGGGTCAAGTACCAAGAGGTGAGCACCATAGAGGTAACTTTTTCACCTGAGCTGCTTGTCTACACATGGGGCACTTCTGTCTGACTAACATCTCTCCTCCCCTGCTGCCTCCCCAGGAATTGTCTCCTGCCCTGAAGCCCCAAACTCCACACCTTTCCTTAGATAGTTGTGTGTGTGTGTGTGTGTGTGTGTGTGTGTGTGTTGTGTGGTCAGTTGCTCAGTTGTGTCCAACTCTTTGCCACCTCATAGATTGTAGCCTGCCAGGCTCCCCTGTCCATGAAATTTTCCAGGCAAGAATACTGGCATGGGTTGACATTTCCTCCTCCAGGGGATCTTCTCAACCCAGGGATTGAACCTCATCTCTTGCATCTCCTGCATTAAGAAGAGGGTTCTTTACCACTAGGGATATTACCTAAGCCTCAGCCAACTGCCTATCTTCTGAGTTTCATATCTTTGTGTGACTCTCATACATACATAGTTAATTAATTTTTTTCTCCTCTTTACAGGAACACTTCAGTCAAGAACTCAGAAGCATAGTGGAAGAATTATCTGCACTATACGGGTCCTAAATCAGTTGTCAGCATGAATGTTTAAATGAATGAGGCTTCCCATTTCTCTTCCATGAAGAGAAGTATCTGGGTTGTCATTTCTTATGATGGTAAGCATTTCTCCAGCATATACTCCTCTCAAAGAAAGACCGTGGTACTGTTCTGAAAGCAGGTTACATAAAAATACCTTTCTATCTTAAAAATAGAGAACACTTCATATAAACTAAGTACCTTGCATATGTTGATGTTTGAATTTTACAAAATTATGAAAATATTTGTAAACATGCGAAGACCATATTAGACTTACAAAAGTAGAGTGAATAAAAAGGTATGAATATTATAATTAGCAAAACAGTGCTACAAACTTAAAATATAGGAATTTCAATTTCATTTCAGACTTTTAAAAATGTATAAGACTATGTTTTCATCTATAGTTACAAAAGGTCCAATTAAAACTTGAAATGATTTTCATTTGTCTGGTAGAAGACAACCTTAAATTGAAAGATACATTTCTAACCACCAGCTCAGCAAGTCTGGAGCAGTTATGAACACACAGGGCAAGGTTCTGGAAAACACTGAATCTTACTTCTTCCATGCTGCTGATTAATTTCTTCCCCTTCCAGCTCCATAAAGTACCATAGAAATTTGCTCCTTTATCATTTAATAATACCAAATTTTTTAATGCTACTGAAATCAGATTGATTATATTCTTTGCAGCCAAAGATGGAAAAGCTCATTACAGTCAGCAAAAACAAGACCAGGAACATACTGTGGCTCAGATCATGAACTCCTTATTGCAAAATTCAAACTTAAATTGAAGAAAGTAGGAAAACCACTAGACCATTCAGGTAGGACCTAAATCAAATCCCTTATGATTATACAGTGGAAGTGACAAATAGACTCAAGGGATTAGATGTCATAGACAGAGTGCCTGAAGAACTATGGACAGAGGTTCGTGACAGTGTACAGGAGGCAGGGATCAAGGCCATCCCCAAGAAAAAGAAATGCAAAAAGGAAAAATGGTTGTCTGAGGAGGCCTTACAAATAGCTGAGAAAAGAAGAGAAGCTAAAGGCAAAGAAGAAAAGGAAAGATATAAGCATCTGAATGCAGAGTTCCAAAGAATAGCAAGAAGAGATAAGAAAGCCTTCCTCAGTGATCAATGCAAAGAAATAGAGGAAAACAATAGAATGGGAAAGACTACAGATCGCTTCAAGAAAATTAGAGATACCAAGGGAACATTTCATGCAAAGATAAGCACAATATAGGGCAGAAATGGTATGGACCTAATAGAAGCAGAAGATATTAAGAAGAGGTGGCAAGAATACACAGAAGAACTATACACAAAAGATTCTTAATGACCCAGATAACCACTGGGTTAAGTAATGTTGTGATCACTCACCTAGAGCCAGACATCCTGGAATGTGAAGTCAAGTGGGCCTTAGGAAGCATCACTATGAACAAAGCTAGTGGAAGTGATGGAATTCCAATTGAACTATTTCAAATTCTAAAAGATGATGCTGTGAAAGTGCTGCACTCAACATGCCAGCAAATTTGGAAAACTCACCAGTGGCCACAGTACTGGAAAAGGTCAGGTTTCATTCCAATCCCAAAGAAGGGCAATGCCAAAGAATGTTCAAACTACCACATAATTGCACTCATCTCACATGATGGCAAAGTAATGCTCCAGATTCTCCAAGCCAGGCTTCAACAGTACATGAACTGTAAACTTCCAGATGTTCAAGCTGGATTTAGAAAAGGTAGAGGAACCAGAGATCAAATTGACAACATCCACTGGATCACTAAAGAATCAAGAGAGTTCCAGAAAAACATCTACTTTTGCTTTATTGACTATGCCAAAGCCTTTGACTGTATGTATCACAACAAACTGTGAAAAATTCTGAAAGAGATGGGAATACCAGACCACCTGACCTGTCCCCTGAGAAATCTGTATGTAGGTCAAGAAGCAGCAGTTAGAACTGGACATGGAACAACAAACTGGTTCCAAATCGGAAAAGGAATACGTCAAGGCTGTATATTGCCACCCTGCTTATTTAACTTCCAGGCAGAGTACATCATACAAAATGCCAGACTGGATGAAGCATAAGCTGGAATCAAGATTGATGGGAGAAATATCAGTAACCTCAGATATGCAGATGACACCACCCTTATGGCAGAAAGTGAAGAACTAAAGAACCTCTTGATGAAAGTGAAAGTGGAGAGTGAAAAAGTTGGCTTAAATCTCAACATCCAAAAAACAAAGATCATAGCATCTGGTTCCACCACTCCTTGGCAAATAGATGGGGAAACAAAGGAAACAGTGACAGATTTTATTTTCTTGGGCTCCAAAATCACTGCAGATGGTGACTGCAGCCATGAAATTAAAAGATGCTTGCTCCTTGGAAGAAAGCTATAACAAACCTAGACAGCATAATAAAAAGCAGAGACATTACTTTACTAACAAAGATCCATCTAGTTAAAGCTTTGGTTTTTCCAGTAGCCATGTATGGATGTGACAGTTGTACTATAAAGAAAGCTGAGAGCTGAAGAATTGATGCTTTTGAACTGTGGTGTTGGAGAAGACTCTTGAGAGTCCCTTGGACTGCAAGGAGATCCAACCAGTCAATCCTAGGGGAAATCAGTCCTGAATGTTCATTGAAAGAACTGATGCTGAAGCTGAAACTCCAATACTTTGGCCTTGTGATGCAAAGAACTGATTCATTTGAAAAGACCCTGATTCTGGGAAAGATTGAAGGCAGTAGTAGAAGGGAACGACAGAGGGTGAGATGATTAGATGGCATCACCGACTCAATGGACGTGAGTCTGAGTAGGCTTTGGGAGTTGGTGATGGACAGGGAAGTGTGGTGTGCTACCGTCCATGTGGTTGCAAAGAGTTAGACGTGACAGAGCTACTGAACTGACTGATATTTTAATAAGATACTCAGAAATTCACTCTTTCTACTCTTTAATTTCTGATACCTGTGGTGATAATGTGAGATTTTAGAAATAAGTATTTAGAAAAACATGATTCTATTTGCTTAGATAAGATGAAAAACAGAGCTTCCTATCTGAAGTTTATCTCAGAGAAGTGAACATGGTCAATCCACTCAAAGGCCTGATGACTGTGTGGATGTCAAGTCCCTTCGGCCATGCTTGGACCACTCTTTGTACGGACGTGATATTTGGACCATAAGGAAGGCTGAAGGCCAAAAATTGATGCTTTTGAACTGTGGTGCTGGAGAAGACTCTGGAGAGTCTCTTGGACAGAAAGGTGATCAAACCAGTCAGCCCTAAAGGAAATCAACCCTGACTATTCATTGGAAGGACTGATGCTGAAGCTGAAGCTCCAATACTTTGGCCACTGGATGCAAAGTCAACTCATTGTAAAATACCCTGATGCTGGTAAAGACTCAGGGAAGGAGGAAAAGGCTTCCACAGAAGATGATATGGTTCGAAGGCATGACCAATTCAGTGAACATGAGTTTGACCGAACTCTGGGAGATAATGAAGGACAGAGAAGCCTTGTATGCTGCAGTCCATGGGGTCACAAACAGTGGGACACAACTGAATGACTGAACAACAACAACAAAAGAAATAGAAAAATATTAAGAAAAAGGTATGTCATGAATGCATAAAATGCATGTAAACATGAGTCTATCATTTGTTACCATAGAATATACACAAATCTATTATAAAAAGTTAAAAGATCTTAAAACTCACACACATACAGACCTTTGCAATGGAAAGGATCCCTTGCAATGGAAAGAGATGTAAACCAACATAAAGATACAGTTTTAAGTCATAACTGCAGGCATTTAACCATAGTTCTTCCTGGGATGCTGTCATAATTCTGTAGCCCCTTGTGTTGCTACTGCAGTGAGCTCAGGTGTGCACATATCGGCTTAAACCAGGTGAGCAGCTGTCTCTCCAGTAAACTACATGTCATAGTAAAAGGTGATCTCTCTCAATTCTTACATATTTTCTATCATGCTTAGTGCAACACCATGAATCTTGAATAACACCATGGAAACCACAAAAATTGCCAATAATGACACTGGAAGAGCTCGCAAGAAACAGAAAAATGTCAGGGCATGACAAGAAAAAGTTAAATTGCTTGAGAAGCACAGTAGTTTGAGGTCTGCAGCTGTAGTTGCCACCACTTCAAGATAAATGAATCCAGTGTAAGGACCATTGTCAAAAAGGAAAGGAAATTGGAGGAGCTCTCACTGCATCTAGGCCAGCAGGCTCAAAATCCTCAAACTTTTTGTGAAATGCCTTTTTCATCTCATATTGAACATGGAGCTCTTCTGCAGGTGCAGGACTGCTGTAAGAAAGGCTTACCTGTGGACTCTTACATGATTCCAAAAATGTGAAGTCATTATACAACTTAAATCAAAAGGGAGGTGAAGGAGCGAAACCTGGAGAACATAATGCCAGCAAAGGCTGGCTGATGATTTAAGAAACAAGCTTCTCTTAAAAGAAGTCAAGACAGCAGGAGAAATAGCTTCTGTCCACAAGAGGCAGCAGACAAGCTCCTGGATGCCATTAAGAAAGGACACCTGCCTGAGTAGGATTTTAGTGCAGATGTAAGTACACGCTCCTGGGGGAAAGGTCACAAAGGGCATTAGCTAGTAAGCAAGAGAAGTGACTGCCAGGACTTAGGGCTGGAAGGGACAGGTTAAATTTACTGTTCTGTGCAAATGCTGTTTAGTTTGCATATTAAAAGGTTATTTAAAGGTTTCATTATGTATTGAAAATTGCACAAAAAGAATGCTACTTAATCTAGTGAGAAGGAGACTGCTTGAAAATTGTTAAGACTGAATATAGACTTACTGGATAAATTATCTAGTGTGATGAGTATCTGTTAGTATAGTCCCTGTACTGTCGTTTTATATACATTGCCTTGTTCTTTCCATTTCCAAGATAACCAGAATATATTGTGACTGTTTATTTTTGGAGAAGTTTTCTGATACAGTGCTCTGGTTTTTTCAGAGATTGATCTCTAAAATTATTCATTTATATAGTGATACAAAAGAAATCAAACAGCTTTGATTAAATGTTGCCTCTCATCATATTTCTAAGTTGATGATATCCATTTTATTTTACTTCTTGTCTAATTTCATGTGTGATAAGCCATTGATCTCTCTAGAAAAATCAGATTATATAACTTGTGGGGAATTGACACTTATAGATCATTGTTTCCATTAAGTTCACATTTCCTGAATTTTAAATTCAGTATTAATTAAATAATCTATACATGATTTGAAGTCAGATGCTCAATTAGTGTTGTTATCAGAAAGAGCACATATCTATTCCAGAGATTCTTTTACCTCTGTATATCATGTATTTATTAATGGAAAAAATAAGGAACTTTCTAAAGGAACATTCCACTAAGCATCCTCTTCCTTGATTTATGAGTTAGGCTGGAATCTATAATGTATAACTTTCATGATGTATTGCCCAAATCTGAATGGTTTCAAAAGGCAGCTACGGAGTTAAGGATATAACAAATCTGTTTATTGATAATTCACTCTGCTCTAAACAAGGCATTTGATTGTAAGCATTTGATGTTGATACAGGAAGAACAAGAGAGCATGAGTATCACTGCACATATGCTTATTCACATGTTTGGTTTTATTCTAAATGAATTTGTAAGCCCCTTGCTGAAATCTGGCAGAAATGAACGAATTATGAGCTTCGGATGTGAAATGTAGATGCTGTATTCTGCAGTGCTCTGTCACTGGCATTTAGCATCCTGTCATTTTCCGAAATCATCAACATCCCATCTGCAGCTGACAGTTGCTATCAGATCAGGCTGCAAACAGCTGCTTCCGGATCATCGTCTATGCTGAGTAGTTATTGGGGCAGTAAAACCTGACTGCTCTGATGGAACGCAGCAGCCAAGGAGAGTGTGACCAAGTGTTTCCTAAAGAGGTTCGTCAACACGGGAAGCGTCTGGAGGTCCTGAGTGTGCTTGCATGCTCTTCTAAATGTTAAGTAGGCATAACCAGGTTATGAAGCTTCTATTCATGAATTTTAGTTTCACTAGAAATGCATGATCTCTAAGCAACATTTCAAACAAATTTCCCTTTCTGGATTGTTCACTGCTGGGAGAACACATTTGCAAAACTTGTTCCTGCTGAAGGTCTGGCATTGAGAATATGTAAAAAGCTATCAATGCTCAACAATAAAAGACTGAAAACCAAGAATAAATGGCTAAATAGTTTCGCAGACACTATATGTACCATATGATCCATCCATTCAACAATTTTGAATATTTATTTAATTTTGGCATTTACCCAAAAGAAAATCCACTGAGTGAAAAAAGCTAATTTTAAAAGATCACTTAACATTTGACTCCATTTACTTTACATTTTTTAGACCATAAAGTTGAAGGACAGTAGTAATGATCTGCAGTGGTGAGGGACAGTCAGGGAAACCTGGCTGTAAAGGAAGAGCATGAAGGAGACCTTTGGAGTGATGCTCTGTATCCTGACTGTGATCTTGACTATGCAAGACTCCACATGTGACAAGAATCCACAGGACTAAGCACATGTGTGCACACACACAGAGAGAGAAGTAAAATGAAAAAGCTGCAGATCAATAGATTTTATTACAATAGATTGTATTACAGTCAATAAACTGATACTAACTGAAATATAGTACAGCATTTTGTAAGATGTTACCGTTAGTGGCAACTAAATAGATGATACACAGAGTTTCTGCCGTATTTCTTACAACTGTATGGGAAACTCCAATCATTGGAATAAAAGTGTCCATTGTAATGTCATGAGATTATACAGGTTTAATATGTACAGTGTTTGTATGCTGATTATATCTTAATAAAGCTGGGACTATTGGGTGTGCATTTGAAAAAAAATACTCCTGGCCTGCATCTCCTACCACATAAACAAGTTAGTTAAGGCTGGGCCTTCAGTGAAAATGTTGAAGCTTCAACAAAGAACAAAATAGAAAGATATTTGTGTTATCTTTGAGTAGATGGAGTGAAAAGTTGGCTTAAAGCTCAACATTCAGAAAACGAAGATCATGGCATCTGGTCCCATCACTTCATGGGAATTAGATGGTGAAACAGTGGAAGCAGTGCCAGACTTTATTTTTTGGGGCTCCAAAATCACTGCAGATGGCGATTACAGCCATGAAATCAAAAGATGCTTACTCCTTGGAAGGAAAGTTATGACCAACCTAGATAGCATATTCAAAAGCAGAGACATTGCTTTGCCAACAAAGGTCCACCTAGTCAAGGCTGTGATTTTTCCAGTAGTCATGTATGGATGTGAGAGTTGGACTATAAAGAAAGCTGAGTGCTGGAAAATGTATGCTTTGAATTGTAGTGTTTGAAAAGACTTTTGAAAGTTCCTTGGACTGCAAGGAGATGAAGCCGGTCAATCGTAAAGGAAATCAGTCCTGGGTGCTGGAAGGACTGATGGTGAAGCTGAAACTTCAGTACTTTGGCCACCTCATGCGAAGAGATGACTCATCGGAAAAGACTCTGATGCTGGGAGGGATTGCAAGCAGGAGGAGAAGGGGACATCTGAAGATGAGATGGCTAGATGGCATCACCGACTCAGTGGATATGAGTTTGAGTGAACTCCGGGAGTTGGTGATGGACAGGGAGGCCTGCAGTGCTGCGATTCATGGGGTTGCAAAGAGTCGGACACAACTGAGCGACTGAACTGAACTGAACTGAACTGAGGTGATAAGACACAATATTCAAGAGCAATGAAAAATAATGTATAGGTACATGCACCTAGGAATGGGTACACAAGACTTCATCACACTTGAAACTTCTGGTCTCCAAATGACACTTTAATTTTTTAAAAGACAACAAACAAAACATTGGGGAACATTGTCATAAGACTTATATTGGACATACAACCTGTATCCAAACTCCAGATGTTCGATGCTAATATTTATAAAGCAAGTTAAATTTTAAAGCAGTAAGTTCAGTTCAGTTCAGTTGCTTAGTCATGTCCAACTCTTTGCGACCCCAAGGACTGCAGCAAGCCAGGCTTCCCTATCCATCAACTATTCCTGGAGCTTGCTCAAACTCATGTCCATTGAGTCGGTGATGTGATTCAACAATCCCATCCTCTGTTGTTCCCTTCTCCTCCTGCCTTCAATCTTTCCCAGATCTGGGTCTTTTCAAATGAGTCAGTTCTTTGCATCAGGTAACCAAAGTACTGGAGCTTCACCTTCAGCATCAGTCCTTCCATTGAATGTTCAGGACTGATTTCCCTTACAATTGACTGGCTTGATCTCCTTGCAGTCCAAGGGACTCTCAAAAGTCTTCTCAAACACCACAATTCAAAGCATACATTTTCCAGCACTCAGCTTTCTTTATAGTCCAACTCTCACATGCATACATGACTACTGGAAAAACCATAGCTTTGACTCGATGGAACTTTGTTGGTAAAGTAATGTCTCTGCTTTTTAATATGCTATCTAGATTGGTCATAGCTTTTCTTCCAAGGAGCAAGCTCTTTTAGTTTCATGGCTGCAGTCACCATCTGCAGTGATTTTGGAGCCCAAAAAAATAAAGTCTCTCACTGTTTCCATTGTTTCCCAATATATTTGGCGTGAAGTGATGGGACCAGATGCCATGATTTTAGTTTTTTGAATGTTTAGCTTTAAGCCAGCTTTCTGACTCTCCTCTTTCACTTTCATCGAAAGGTTCTTTAGTTCCTCTTAGCTTTCTACCTTAAAGGTGGTGTCCTCTACATACCTGAGGTTATTGACATTTCTCCCTGCAGTCATGATTCCAGCTTTGTGCTTCATCCAATCTCACATTTCACATGATATATACTGCACATAAGTTAAATAAGCAAGGTAACAATATTCAGCCTTGATGTGTTCTTTTCCCAATTTGGAATGAGGCCATTGTTCCATGTCCAGTTCTAACTGTTGCTTCTTTACTTGCATACAGATTTCTCAAGAGGAAGGTAAGGTGGTCTGGTATTCCCATCTCTTGAAGAATTTTCCACAGTTTGTTGTGATCCACACAGTCAAAGGCTTTAGCATAGTCCATGAAGGAGAAGTAGATGTTTTTCCAGAATTCTCTTGCTTTTTCTATGATCCAATGTATGTTGGCAGTTTGATCTCTGGTTCCCCTGCCTTTTCTAAGTCCAGCTTGAACACCTGGAAGTTTGCAGTTCATGTGCTACTGAAGCCTTGCTTGGAAAAATTTGAGCATTACTTTGCTAGTATGTGAGATGAGTGCAGTTGTGTGGTAGTTTGAACAGTCTTTGGCATTGCCTTTGTTTGGAACTGGAATGAAAAGTGACCTTTTCCAGTCCTGTGGCCACTGCTGAGTTTTCCAAATTTGCTGGCATCTTGAGTGCAGCACTTTCACAGCATCATGCTGCTGCTGCTGCCAAGTCACTTCAGTCGTGTCTGACTCTGTGCGATCCCATAGATGGCAGCCCACCAGGCTCCCCCATCCCTGGGGTTTTCCAGGCAAGAGTACTGGAGTGGGGTGCCATTGCCTTCTCTGTCACAGCATCATAGTTTAGGATTTGAAATAGCTCACTGGAATTCTTTCACCTCCACTAACTCTGTTCATAGTGATGCTTCCTAAGGTCCACTTGACTTCACATTCCAGGATGTCTGGCTCTAGGTGAGTGATCACACCATTATGGTTATCTGGGTCATGAAGATCTTTTGTGTGTAGTTCTTCTGTGTATTCTTGCCACCTCTTCTTAATATCTTCTGCTTCTGTTAGGTCCATATTGATTCTTTTCTTTATTGTGCTGATCTTTGCATAAAATATTCCCTTGGTATCTCTAATTTTCTTGAAGAGATCTGTAGTCTTTCCCATTTTCCTCTATTTCTTTGCATTGATCACTGAGGAAGGCTTTCTTCTCTCTCCTTGCTATTCTTTGGAACTCTGCATTCAGATGGGTATATCTTTCCTTTTCTTCTTTGCCTTTAGCTTCTCTTCTTTTCTCAACCATTTTGCCTTGTTGCATTTCTTGTTCTTGGGGATGGTTTTGATCACTACCTCTTGTACAGTGTTACAAACCTCTGTCCATAGTTCTTCAGGCACTCTATCAGATCTAATCTCTGGAATCTATTTGTCACTTCCACTGTATAATCATAAAGGATTTGATTTAGGTCATACCTGAATGGTCTAGTGGTTTTCCCTATTGTGTTCAATTTAAGTCTGAATTTTAAAATACTAAAAACCACGCCAATTAAAATGTTCAAAAATATGCAAAGAAGTCTCATAGAACAAGATTTATGAACACCTAAAATACACAGAAAAACAAGCTCATCTTCATTCTAGATAAGAAAAATGCAAAGTAAAAATAAATTTGACACTATGTCTCTTTTACTACTTCTACTACTGTGACTACATTTAAAATCTGGTTAATGAAAAGTGTTTTTTGGCATTTGAATAAACAGCTCTAAGAAAACTGTTGATGTGAGTGTAAAATGATACAATCACTGTGAAAAGGAATTTGCTGGGGCTCTCGTAATCACCAGCATACACTAAGGGAACAACAATTCTGCTTCTCATCTGTATCAAAAAGCAATGGTGCATGTGTCCTCAAAAACATTTTACAAAATCGTCCACAGCATTTTGTTCGGAATCACTCCAGTCTGGAATCTACCTAGTGTTGGTCAGTGTGTGTGATGGTAACTGCAACTGTGAGATTAAAAGATGCTTGCTCCTTGGAAGAAAAGCTGTGACAAACATAGACAGTGTATTAAAAAGCAGAGACATTACTTTGCCAACAAAGCTTCATCTGGTTAAAGCTATGGTTTTTCCAGTAGTCATGTATGGATGTGAGATTTGGACCATAAAGAAGGCTAAGTGCCAAAGAATTAATACTTTCAAACTAGTGCTGGAGAAGACTCTGGAGAGTCCCTTGAACTGCAAGGAGATCAAACCAGTCAATCCTAAAGGAAATCAACCCTGAATATTCATTGGAAGGACTGATGCTGAAGCAGATGCTCCAATATTTTTGCCACCTGACCTGAAGAGCCAATTCACTGGACAAGACTCTGATGCTGGGAAAGATTTAGGGCAGGAGGAGAAGGTGACAACAGAGGATGAGATGGTTGGATGGCATCACCGACACAGTGGACATGAGTTTGAACAATCTCCAGGAGATGATGAAGGACAGGGAAGCCTGGCATACTGTAATCCATGGAGTTGTACATAGTCGAACGTGAATGAGTGACTGAACAGCCACAGCAATATGTGTGGTTGGCTGAGTCATGTCTCCAAAATTTCTATATTGCAGCCCTAACCCCCTATGTGACTGTATTTGGAGATGGGGCTGACAGAGAGACAAATAAGGTTACAGAAGTCATAAGGGTGTGGCCCTGATTCAATAGGATTAATGTTTTTGTGAGAAGAGGCTCCAGAGACCTCACGCCCTCCTCCAGCCATGAGATATCACAGGCGGAGGCAGCCATCGGCCAGCGAGAACCTCACAGAACTGACTGTGCACTCTGATCTTGGACTTGCAGTTCCCTGAGCTCTGAGAAAATTAATCCCTGCTGCTGAAGCCACCCAGACTGTGTGATCAGTTGCAGCAGCATGAGCACTCTGACATGAGTGAGTACAGAGGAGTAAACTTCTCATAGAAATGCGTCTGTTGCTAATGTGTGCATCTGCGTATACTAAAGTCCATGCCATTACAGTGAGTAAAGTGAACCAGATGTAAGAGAGCATGTACAACACAATTTCACTTCCATGGAGCTCTAGAACAGACAATACTGATCTACAGAAACAGAGACAGATCGGCACTGGACAAGGAATAGGGTGGAGACTGACAATAAAGGGGAAATTTCTGCAGTGTTGAAATTCCTCTCTTAACTGGTCTTTGGTAACATGGACCATCTTTTTGGCAGATTTCAGTTTCTACGAAATCACACAATTTTCATGGATCAAAGAGAGAGAATCCTAAATGTTAGAGCTGAAGAGGGCTTCAAACATCATCTCGCCAATCTCCCTATTTTAGTTAATCAAATCATTCCCCTTGTTATTTACTGACTGAAAAAGGACAATAACTGAATTGTCTTGATGCAGGAGAGCATTCTTTCTTTCGTTTTTAACTTTTATTTGCTATTTATTTTTCTTGATTGTCTTTAACAAGACACTGCATTTAAAGTATTTTTTAATAGTACGTCCAACACCATAAATAAAATAGTAAAATTTCTGGTTAATAGAAAGTCTGAAAACAAGACAACCATTTCATTTCCCATGGGCAGCCAGCACCACATTTCAGAACACTCTCAAGCCTTGACCATCTAGATGAGCTTGAGCAGTTGTGCCATTTCTCAGTGACTCTTTTATTTCTTTTATTTACTTTTTAAATGGTTCTCATTTATGAAATGAGAAGAAAAAGATACCTACATCATGGGTTGATATTGAAAGTAACATGAAATAAAACATTTAAGCATATCAGTGATTCTGGGCATACTAGAAGCACTTAATAAATAACAGATAACCATGAAATAAATAAATATGTATTTTGAGTTCTTGTGCCAATTATAAGTTTTAATTCTTTAAATCACATGAAAAATATTAACGAATAGAAAATCCTTCCACAGATTTAAAAAAACTAAAAAAAAAAATAATTTAGAGTTGTGAAGAGTATTTTCTTTGGAGTAAAGAAAACTGTTAAAATTCTGGTTATGTTTCCCAATTTATCTAATTTTTCTTAAACTGCTCTTCCATGTATAAATGCAGTCTACTGAATTCTAGGGAAACTCAATTACTAAATGAGAAATTACTTTGAAATGCCAAAAATATTAGTCAACCCTTAAACAGTAGGTTCCTTCTCACTCTTTTTGACTTTTTCAACCTCAAGAAAATGAAAGATACTACTTAAATAGCAATATAAATATGGCGTCAGCAATATGAGTGAAAAACTGTTTCTAGAACTACAAACAAAGTTCCTCTAAAATAGAGTCCCTATGTTGTATCTTAAAGGACCAAAGAGTGAGGAAGGGATGCTGTGCCTCCCCATTCTCACCCCAGTTTATGTGATTCACAGGGAGAATGATCTATACCTGCAACGGTTAGCCCATTATAAATGCAGTCAGTGGATCAGAGATGAAAGGTTTAGAAAGGAGAGGAAAAATTGAGACGTCAAAAAGATTTGGATAAATAATTTAAGATATTAATTTTGGTATAATATAAAAACATTAATTTCAATGTTATCTTGAGATTTTCTTAGATGTAAACATAACTGATATTTTTTGAGTGTCTCACAACAAAAATGGAAAGTTAGTATTTATAGATGAGGATGCTGAAGTCCAGAAAAACTGAGCCAATTGCTGCAAATTTCACACCTGGTATTTACAAACCCAGGGCTAGAATTCTGATTTCCTAACATCAAAAATAGTGATAGATAACCACAGTCAGTAAAATGCAGGTGCATAAACAAACATTATAACACCATGCAAAGATGTAAAATCAATAAAACACACATATACATGCACGTGGAGTCAATTGCACTTGCTGTAATAAGAGACTGAATCTTATCTAACTGATTTAGTCACTGTTGTTGACTCCTTCCTCTTTATCTTGATAATGGTTTTTATTTTGTGTAATTATTGCTGAAAACTGGAGTTAATTTTTATTTTTATTTAAAGCTACAATCAACAGACACTTCAGAAGAGCTTTACAATTAGGCCATAGCTAAATTGTTTTATCTGGAGAATTCCATGGACATAGCTAATGTATTGTTGCCTGGAGAATTCCATGGGCAGAGGAACCTGGTGATCTATAGTCCACAGGATCTCAAAAAGTCAGACATGACTGAGTGACTAGCACTTTCACTTTCAAATTGTTCTGAAGAAATAGAACTTCTTTCATCATATGCAAAGATGGCAAATGAATCAAATAATCTAAAGACTTAGAGAGGATATATTTGCTTGATCACCTGAAAAATAGCTCCCATCAGGTAAGGTATTTACTGACAAATGTTCATTTGAATGAGAAGCCAGCCGTGAAGACAGAAGACAAGGCCATTTTTTATTTATTGCAGGTGGTAGTGATAGACCAGCAGGCACATTTGTGATTTATATCTCCAGAGTGCACGTCTACACACCCTACAGTTCCAGCTCTTGTCCCGCAGGTGGGACAGGGAGAGGACCCGCTTTCACTTGTGGAGGGTGGACCACAGATTGGCCAATGCGGAGCATGTTAGGGAGGTCTTCACAGACCGGGGAAAGATGCTCCACTATGGGCAGTGGTCACCTGAAGTCACAGCGGCCAAGTCCTGGGGGTGTGCTTACAGCCACATGAGATGTAGTGATCCAGAGGTAAAAGAGATCGTCTCTTATTCATTTTTATATTTTGTAGTTGGCAGCTATGTGGATTGTGCTCTCAGTAACTGAGATGAAAAAACAAATTGCAGGAGAAAATACAATATTCTGTTTTAATTTATAAGGCTGTGGTTGTTGTTCAGTCACTCAGCTGAGTCTGACTCTCTGTGACCCATGCCAGGGTTCCCTGTCCTTCACTATCTCCCACAGTTTGCTCAAACTCATGTCCGTTGAGTCAATGATGCCATCAAACCATCTCATCCTCTGCTGCCCTCTTCTCCTATCCTCAATCTTTCACAGCATCAGAGTCTTTTCCAATGAGTCAGCTCTTTGCATCAGGTAGCCAAAGTATTGGAGTTTCAGCCTCAGCAACAGTCCTTCCAATGTATATCCAGCTGATTTTCTTTAGGATTGACTGGTTTCGTGTCCTTGCTGTCCAAGGGACTCTCCAGAGTCTTCTCCAGCATCACAGTTTGAAAGCATCAATTCTTTGGTGTTCAGCCTTCTTATGTCCTACTCTCAAATCCATACAAGACTAATGGAAAAAACATAGCTTTGACTATATGGACCTTTATTAGCAAAGGGCTTCCCTTGTGGCTCACAGAGTAAAGAATCTGCCTGCAGTTCCGGATACCCAGGTTCAATCCCTGGGTCAGGAAGATCTCCTGGAGAAGGGATTGGTTACCCACTCAGTATTTTTACCTGGAGGATTCCATGGACAGAGGAGCCTGATAGGCTACAGTCCATGGGGTGGTAAAGAGTCGGACACAACTTAGTGACTAACACTTTCTGCAGTTTACAAAAAGATAAAGCCTGAATGAAACAATATGCAGAAGAAGGAAGCATGCTGACTATTGGGCATACAGACTCGAGAATAGGCTGGGAAGAATTGCTAGGCATTCCAGGTGCCACTGTGAACGGACACCAGTGCTGAGGCTCGACTTGAAGGAGAGTAGGAGGCAAGTGTTCCGATATTCTGCAGAGCAGAATTCAGGAGTGCGTGCGTTTCTAGGAAGCATAGCCTGCTGCTTCCAAAGGCTGCTCAGCCCCCAGACCCACCGGCAACTCAGCAGACAGACAATTAGTTTGGGACTGAAAGTCTGTCTAGAAATGTGGCTCAGAATAAGTCATGAAGACAGTCTAATTTTCCTTTTTATTGGGAAATTCAGTATGCCCACATCTTCCCTCCCCCAGGGGGCTGTTGTGACTTACATATTTATCATTATTATGCTGTAGTTCCACCAAAAACTATACAAGAACTTCATATTATATGCAGTCTGTAGGAAACCCACTATTGCTTATTCCTCACACCTCCTCCTCCACTTTACTTTCAGTCTTGATTAAAAGTAGCCCTCATGTTAATTCAGTCCCTAAGCCCCGTCCACTGTGCTCCTGGACTTCCTGGAGGTCTGTCTCTGCCTCTGTCTCCCTTGTCAACATCTGTCTTCTTAACTGGAGCAATCACTGGTGCTTCCATTTACCATCCAATTATCAAAGCGTCATCAGAATTATTTTTCTCATTCAAGTAAATCTCTTGCCTTAAAATATTAAGGTTTAAAAAAATCATTTGCAATATGAAGTCTAACCTTCTCAAAAAAAAAAAAAAAAAAAGACCATGGACTCACCCTAGCATAGTAAGGATAGGTCCAGGTCATGAAACTATACTCCAGCCGTAGGAAAACGTTCTGAGTGACACATGCAAGACGGTTTTGTCACCGTGATGACCTGCTACCTGAAGTGGTACATGTAGCCCTCCTCCCATCCTTCTCTCGTTACAATCTTGCACAAGTGCTCTGTGAGACCTGCTTCAAATGGGCCTTCCTCTGTGCAGACGGCCCTCACCCTAGTCCACACACTTAAACCAATGCTGCATTCTCCTATTCAGAGCAAACAAGTTTGTTTGGCCTCTGATCCAGTGAGCTGTGATGATCCGGCCCTACCTCCCTAAGGCGCCCTCCATGGAGAAGAAATTTCCTGTAGGTCACTGTGGTCCCAAGCATGTGCAGTGTTTTACACAATAGACTCTCAATACTTGTTTTTGTTTTTTAGTGTTTAAATTACTATAACTTTATTCATGTAGTATACCAGGATTACACTTCTTTTATTTTATACTTAATGTATTTAACTTACAGTTTAAAAATGGTTTTGGTGACTTTCAGTTCAATCGCTCAGTTGGGTCCGACATTTTGTGACCCCATGGACTGCAGTACGCCAGGCTTCCCTGTCCATCACCGACTCCCAGAGCTTGCTCAAAGTCATGTCCACCGAGCTGGTGATGCCATCCAACCACCTCATCCTCTGTTATCCCCTTCTCCTCCTGCCTTCAATCTTTCTCAGCATCAGGGTCTTTTCCAGTGAGTCAGTTCTTCACATCAGGTGGCCAAAGTATTGGAGCTTCAGTTTCAGCATCAGTCCTTCCAATGAACACCTAGGACTGATTTCCTTTAGGATTCACTGGTTTGAGCTCCCTGCATTCCAAGGGGCTCTCAAGGGTCTTCTCCAACACCACAGTTCAAAAGCATCAGTTCTTTACCTCTCAGCTTTCTTTATAGTCCAACTCTCACATGCATAAATGAATATTGGAAAAATCATAGCTTTGACTAAATGGACCTTTGTCAGCAAAGTGATACTCTGCTTTTTAATATGCTATCTAGGTTATCTACCTTTTCTTCCAAGGAGTAAGTGTCTTTTAATTTCATGGCTGCAGTCACCATCTGCAGTGATTTTGGAGCCCCCCCAAAAAACAAAGTCTGTCACTGTTTCCATTCTTTCCCCATCTATTTGCCATGAAGTGATGAGACCAGATGCCATGACCTTCATTTTTTGAATGTTGATTTCTAATACATTTTTTTCACTCGCCTCTTTCACTTTCATCAAGAGAGGCTCTTTAGTTCTTCTTTGCTTTCTGCCATAATGGTGGTATCATCTGTATATCTGAAGTTATTGATATTTCTCCCACCAATCTTGATTCCAGCTTGTGGTTCATTCAGCCCTACATTCTATATGATGGTGTTGGAGAAGATTCTTGAGAGTCCCTTGGACTGCAAGGAGATCAAGCCAGTCAATCCTAAAAGAAATCAGTCCCGAATACTCATTGAAAGGACTGATGCTGAAGCTGAAACTTTAATACTTTGGCCAACTGATGCAAAGAATTGACTCATTGGAAAAGACCCTGGTGCTGGAAAAGACTGAAGGCAAGAGAAGAAGGGGATGACAGAGGATAAGATGGTTGGATGGTATCACTGACTCAATGCACATGAATTTGAGCAAGCTCCAGGAGTCGGTGATGGACTGGGAAGCCTGGAGCACTGCAGTCCATGGGGTCACAAAGAGTCAGACATGGCTGGGTGACTGGACTGAACTGAACTGACTCTGCATATAAGTTAAATAACCAGGGTGACAATATACAGCCTTGATGTACTCCTTTCCCAGTTTGGAACCAGTCTGTTGTTCCATGTCCAGTTCTAACTGTTGCTTCTTGAACTACATATAGATTTCTCAGAAGGCAGGTAAGGTGGCCTGGTATTCCCATCTCTTGAAGAATTTTCCACAGTTTGTTGCTATACACACAGTCAAAGGTTTTGGTGTAGTCAATAAAGTAGAAGTAGATGTTTTTCTGGAAAAGTACAGCACTTTAACAGCATCATCTTTTAGAATTTGAAATAGCTCAACTGGAATTCCATCACCTCCACCAGCTTTGTTTGTAGTGATGCTTCCTAAGGCCCACTTGACTCCACATTCCAGGATGTCTGCCTCTAGGTGAGTGATCACACCATCATGTTTATCTGGGTCATGAATATCTTTTTGTACAGTTCTTCTGTGTATTCTTGCCACCTCTTCTTAAGATCTTCTGCTTCTGTTAGGCCTATACCATTTCTGTCCTTTATTGTGCCCATCTTTGAATGAAATGTTCCCTTGGTATCTCTAATTTTCCTGTAGACATCTCTAGACTTTCCCATTCTATTGTTTTCCTCTGTTTCTTTGCTTTGTCACTGAGGAAGGCTTTTGGTATCTTATTTGTTGCTATTTTTAACTTTTATTATATATTGAATAGTTGAATAACAGTGCTGTCAGTTTCAAGGGTATAGCAAAGTGCTTTAGTTATACATATGCACTTACCTATTGTTTTTCAAATTCTTTTCCAAGGTTATTACAGAATGTTGAACAGATTACTTGTGCTATACAGCAGGTCCTTGTTGATTATCTACTGCAAATTATATTTTTATTTTAAATAAATATATACTACATGAATGAATGAGAGGTGGTTAGTGAACTTTAAAAAACTAAGTAGACTAAGCATATTACTCATCAGAACTTTCATTTAAAGATAAGGTCATTTTGACCCCCGAATAACCAAAACTGTCTTGAGAAAGAAGAATGGAGCTGGAGGAATCAATCATCCTGACTTCAGATTTTACTACAAAGCTACAGTCATCAAGACAGTATGGTACTGGCACAAAAACAGATATATAGACCAATGGAACAAGATAGAAAGCCCAGAAATAAACCCATGTGCCTATGAGTACCTTATTTTTGACAAAGGAGGCAAGAATATACAATGGGGCAAAGACATACTCTTAAAATAAATGGTGCTGGGAAAACTGGACAGCTACATGCAAAAGAATGAAATTAGAATGCTTCCTAACACCATACACAAAGATAAACTCAAAATGGATTAAAGACCTAAATGTAAGATCAGAAACTATAAAACTTAGAAGAAAACATAGGCAGAACATTTGACGACATAAGTCAAAGCAAGATCTTCCATGACCCACCTCCTAGAGTAACAGAAATAAAAACAAAAGTAAACAAGTGGGATTTGATTAAACTTAAAAGCTTTTGCACAGCAAAGGAAACTATAAGCAAGGTGAAAAGATAACCCTCAGAATGGGAGAAAATAATAGCAAATGAAACAACTGACAAAGGATTGATTTTCAAAATATATAAGCAGCTCATACAACTCAATGCCAGAAAAACAAGCAAGCCAATCAAAAAGTGGGAAAAAGACCTAAACAGACATTTCTCCAAAGAAGACATATAGATGGCTAACAAACACATGAAAAGATGCTCAACATCTCTCATTATTAGAGAAATGCAAATCAAAATTACAATGAGATATCACCTCACACCAGTCAGATGGCCATCATCAAAAAGTCTACAAACAATAAATGCTGGAGAAAAGGGAACGTTCTTGCACTTTTGGTGGGAATGTAAATTGATATAGCCACTATGGAAGATCGTATGAAGACTCCTTAAAAAACTAGGAATAAAACCCCCATATGACCTATGAATCCCACTCCTAGGCACATACCCTGAGAAAGTAAAAACTGAAAAAAACACATGTATCCCATTGTTCACTGCAGCATTATTTACAATAGCTAGAACATGGAAGCAACCCAGATGTCCATCGACAGATAAATGGATAAAGAAGTTGTGGTACACAGACACAATGGAATATTATTCAGCCATAAAAAGGAATGCATTTGGGTCAGTCCTGATGAGGTGGATGAAACTAGAACCAGAGTGAAGTGAGTCAGAAAGAGAAAGATAAATATCATATTCTAACATATATATGCAGAATCTAGGAAAATGGTATGGAAGAATTTATTTACAGAGCATCAGTGGAGAAACAGACATAGAGAATATCTTATGGACATGGGGAGAGGGGAGGAGAGGGTGAGATGTATAGAAAGAGTAACATGGAAACTTACATTACCATATGTAAAACAGATAGCCAATGGAATTTGCTACATGGCTCAGGAAACTCAAACAGGGGCTCTGTATCAATCTAGAGGGATGGGATGGGGCAGAAGATGGTAAGTGAAGTGAAGTGAAGTTGCCCAGTCGTGTCCGACTCTTTGGGACCCCATGGACTGTAGCCTACCAGGCTCCTCAGTCCGTGGGATTTTCTAGGCAAGAGTGCTGGAGTGGGTTGCCATTTCCTTCTCCAGAGGATCTTTCCCACCCAGGGATGGAACCCAGGTCTCCCACAGTGTAGGCAGATGCTTTACCGTCTGAGCCACAAGGGAGGTCCCAAGAGATGGGAGGGAGTTTCAAAAAGAAGGAGGTATATGTATACTTATAGCTGATTCACGCTGAGATTTGACAGGTAACAACAAAATTCTGTAAAGCAATTATCAATCAATAAAAAAAAATTTTTTTAAAGATAAGGTCATTTTGAGTATTCATTTCCTCTAAAAGCTGAAAGCTCAGAAAAATATTTTTTTAATTCCTTCAAAGTTTCTGAAAATAATTTCTTCTATTAGATGATTTACAGAGATATTGCCAAGCTCATAATGTCTATTATTTTAAAAGTCTACTGAACTTAAAGAAAGTATCATTAATATCCTGTGAACCCCCATGTAGACTCAAGACTAGTTACAGGGCAGGGGTGCTGCATTCAGAGTTTATAAAATTATAATTGAAAGAAATAGTACAGAAGCAGGTTTATCCCAAACCACCTGGTTCTGATAGCTGGTGGGTCTTGCACTCAGGAAGATTCTGACAGGACTTTGGCAAACAAAGGAGTGTTTCTCCCCTGCTCCCCCAGAGCCAACACAGGGCAGACAAGCACCCATCCCCAGTTCTTTCTGCAAGGAGACAGTTTGCATACTGTGGACACTGCTACCTCAGGGTTGGGCTTCTAGTTCATCATGTCCCCCAGAACTGGGGTGGCCTCTGCCTCTAGCCCCCTGTGCTACAGGTCACAGAAGAAGAAGGTGGGAAGAAGGTGGGAAGAAAGGGTAGGAAGCTTGTTAAAGACATAGTGGATGAAAAGTGTTCTGACTTGTGCAGCTATCTTATTATTCTCTGTTTCTAGCAGTTTGACTCTTTTAAATTCTGCATGTAACTCATCTCACCTGGCATAACATCCTCAAGGTCCATCCACCTTGTTGCAAATGCAGGATTTCCTTCTTTCTCATGGCCGGATAATATTGCACAAATATTCTACTTGCCACAAGCATCTTTGTTTTCTGCTCAAGGACAAGTGAGGTTGTAACATTTAATGCAATATGGAGAAGGCCAAAGATTGTGTTAGGAAAACAGTGCCTTCCGGAGGTTATGAAGACAATGGTTCAGTTAAAATAGCAGAGTGGCTTGTGGGGTCTCTCAAATAGGATGGGTGGGTAAACTGAGCACAGATGATAACTCCTCTGACACTTTAGAGTCACGGTTTTGGAAAAAAATCATGAAAACCATGGGAGATGACAAGAAAATGTCACGGAGGGAAAAGGAAGCTCAGATATCTAGTTCAACAAATGAAAGTACTTGTTTCTACCACGTGATAATTTCTGTTGTAGGCACAGCAGTGAATACAAAAATGAGCAAGAAGTAGCTTCTAAATGAGATTCATAAGACAACCTATAGCTCCAAAGATCTACAATAAAATTATTTTCATTGGAAAATTGCTCTGCAGGCAAATGTTGAGAAGATTAGAGAAGAAGAGAAGGGAAGTAGACATGACAAGTGAAAATGCACACAAATGAGATGATGAAGCATGGTGAGCAGCATATGACAGAAATAAAGGCTGTTCAGGAAGAAGACAATTTAACTTTCCACACAATTAGCTTACACTTTATAGGTTGGACATTAGTTTCTTCTCATGTGCATAACTTTTATTTTTCTCTCTAGATTACAAGGCTAGAGGAAGATGGACCTTGTATTTTAAACAGCACATCCTTTACAATGCCAGCTACAGGATCTTATAAATCATAGGCATTGAAAAGCATTGCTTGATTAATTTAAAAAATGTTTTAGTGTTTTGAACTGGTCAATTTGGAATAAATGTAGACTCTGACAGAAATAGTGATTGCTATAAGGAGAAATATTTGTCTGTTTGATGGGATTTCAGAAAGTTTTCATTTATTGAAAAAGGAAACGGAAAGACAGAAAAAAGATTACTGTAAAAATATTATATTTAATATATAAGGTTGATACATTAAAATTGATAATATAATCAATAGAAGAAGAGAACTTTTTTCTTTATTACTGGTCATTTTAGCTGATAAACTGGGTTTGAAAGAAAGACCAAATTCTTTCCACATAAAATCCTGAAAACTGTTAGTGTTCAAATGCTAAATGACAAGAATAATTCATCTAGTGTATTTCAAAATGCACATCACTAAAACAACATATTAACAGTTAAGGCCATTTATCATTTATCTAGGACAGAAAGATGCATGGCAGTTCCTCAGTACATTTACACAGATCACACTCTGTGGCTTTGGTCTTTAGCTGCTTTCTCTTTCCTGGATGTCAGGTTGCCCGGGGGACTTGGAGAAGCCCTGCTAGCCCTGTAAGTCCTAAATCAGTCATATACGGTATGAATCTATGGACAGAAGACGATGCTGTGTACATGGGTTTAAGAGAAAGTGTTGACAAGGTCAGAGTGTGAGAGTTTTACATATAAACAGACACACAGAGAATGAGGGCCATAGACACAGATCACTGATTTTCCTCAACAAATCTGTCATGTCATCCTGTTCATATTTCATCTTGCACAGATACTGATACATTCATATTGTGCTGATAAAAATGTATAGCTCTCGCTTCAGTTCTTGAGGAAGGGCTATTTCCCCTTTCAGATATTGATAAATGGCTTTGGTCGTAGTGAGATTAAACAGAGGTAGTAGATGGGAAACTAACAGGAAATCCACCTGTTGCAGCAGCTTCCCTCTTCTGTGACCAGTGCTACAGTTCTTTCCAAACAGGTCATCTTTATAAGGAGCAAAATTCATTCTAGAGTGGACATGCCAAAATCAGAACAAATAAATATAGCTTCTATGCGGGGCTTCCCCGGAGGCTCAGCTGAAAAGAACCCACCTGCCAATGTAGGAGATGCAGGTTTGATCTCTGGGTCAGGAAGATTTCCTGGAGAAGGAAATTGCAACCCACTCCAGTTTTCCTTGTGGCTCAGCTGGTAAAGAATCTGCCTGCAATGTGGGAGACTTGGGTTCAATCCCTGGGTTGGGAAGATCCCCTGGAGAAGGGAAAGGCTACCCACTCCAGTATTCTGGCCTGGAGAATTCCATGGACTGTACAGTCCATGGGATTGCAAAGAGTCGGACATGACTGAGCGACTTTCACTACACTTCACTTCACTTTCAGTATTCTTGCCTGGGAAATCCCATGGACAGAGGAGCCTGGTGGGTGACAGTCCATTAGGTTGCAAAGAGCTGGACATGACTGAGCAAGTAAACAACAACAACAAAAATGACTTCTATAGCCTAGCTAATAGGTTTGAGGATAAAATAAGTTTTCAGCTCCTTAGGCATTCAGGTGACTCAATCTGACCAAGGGTATAAGGGCAAACTCCTCATCTTACACTGACTTTAGAGGATCTTAAATGTATGCAGGATGGAAATATGGATGTGAGATTTTTCCAAAAGTACGTAGAGAACGTTCTATTTATGTTCTCTCTCTTTCAATGGGATAAGGTGATTAATTGTCCTTGACAGGATCCAAACCTTCAATGGTATGCAAATTCATCCCTACCTCCACCCCTACGTAGGAACCTTCTGCTAAAATCAGGGAGGGTACCTCTTATTATTATGAAGGCCAGATTTTAAATTCTTTTTACCATAGCAGTCCCCCAAATATGTTTAAGTCCTCATCTATCACTCTAGAAGATTGCAGCAATTGTTGACCGGTGGATAAAGCTGTGTCCAGGATCAGACACATTGAAATTCAAATATCTGCTTGGCAGTATTCAGACTCAAGGTTGATGAGCTCTGAGGAGTCACTTAACTTCTTTGTGCTTTCATTTCCTTATATTTAAATTTTAATAATAAGAAGAATACATTTTCAGGAGTGTTAAATAAATAATACAGCTGATACTCCCAAAAGTAATATGGTTATTATTATCCAATGGCTCACACATTTGTATTACTATGAAGTCTTTCTAAAAATGTATAATACACCATATGACTTTTTTTATACTTTAAAAATGGAAGTCAGCTGCATTTATACTGAGACTTGAACAATCCTTGGAAGGTTACAAGCTGCCAAAGTTACACAAGGACTTTTTCTTACAAATAAAATATATGGGGGATGGGTGGCATTTCATTAATTACCTTTTTATGTTATGCCTCCATAAAAATAAGATTACTGTACCTTGAGGGGAATTCGTTATATGAAGTCTTTTTTCTGCTGTAAGAATGGCCATGTGGTAGGAGTGACCTGGAAGGAGCTATGATGAGAGGATGTGGATAAAGGAAGTGAGAAAAAGAGGGAAGAAGTTGGAAATAGACTGAACAGAGGTTCTCCAGTATCCTCTTGGGTCCCCTCCAAAATATCCTGATGACCCTGGAGCCCCCAAGTTTCTCTTTGACTTCAGGATTATTTGGAGAGGAAAGTTTAATATGCTTTTCTTTCCAGTTGGATCCAGAGTTAATGCAATCCTATCAAAACTCCACCAGACAATATAATCTCAAGTTTATATGAGAAGAAACGTGGTTCAGGAAAAAGAAAGACTCTCGTATTAATACTCTATTGCTGCTTACTAAATTAACCCATATAACGGATTGAAATAACATAAAGGTATTAACTCACAGTTCTGAGTAAAATGTCCTAGAACCAAGGTGTCACTGGCCCCACACTCCTGGAAGCTCAAGGACAGGATTTATTCCCTCCCTTTTTCTCCAGTTTCTAGAGGCTGCCCTTGCTCTTCACTCATGGTCCCATTACTCCAGAACTGCCTTTTATCAGCACCTCTCCCTCCTGACCTGATTTTTCTGTCTCCCTGTAAACGTCTCTTGTGATGACATCAGCCAGCTCACATAACTGAGGAAAATCTCCCTTTTTAAGAATGCTTGAAAAGATGGCAATGACGACCCTGTATGCAAGACAGGAAAAAAGACACAGCTGTGTATAACGGACTTTTAGACTCAGAGGGAGAGGAGAGGGTGGGATGATTTGGGAGAATGGCATTCTATCATGTATACTATCATGTAAGAATTGAATCGCCAGTCTATGTCTGACGCAGGATACAGCATGCTTGGGGCTGGTGCATGGGGATGACCCACAGAGATGTTATGGGGAGGGGGGTGGGAGGGGGGTTCATGTTTGGGAACACATGTAAGAATTAAAGATTTTAAAATTAAAAAATAAAAAACTATAATAATAAAATTTTTAAAAAGAAAAAAAAAGAATGCTTGATTTAATCACATCTGGAAGTTCCCTTTTCCTATGTAAAAATAATGTAGTTATAGGTTATGGGAATTAGGATGTGGACATATTCAGGAGAGACCATTATTTTTGTCTACACCTATGTTCGTAAGAATAAGAACAAATTAAGAGAGTTAGTTTTCTACATATCAAAACTGTGTTATAAAGTTTAGAATTCTAGCCTGTAAGGACTTGATGTAAGAATTTTTAAAATACAGAACAATGAGGCTGAACAGCACATCCAACAGACACACGCATACATTTGCACACTTAATTTGTGACAAAATTAGCCATTCAGAGCAGTGTGGCAGGGCTGCCTTTCATAAAGCAGTATAGTACCAGTAGGTTATCTTTATGAAAGAAAATAAACACAACTTCACAGAACAGAATCAAATACTGACAGATTGCTTATCTAATTTTGAAATACAGCATATTAATTTCCAAAAGATAATATAATGATCTTCATGGTCTTAGGATACAATAGGTTTCCTTAGCATGAGCATAAAAGAACTATCAATAAGGGGAAATATTTATTAATTAATATTAAGAATTTTAATTCTCAATCTCTTTAGTAATCATGTCAGTTAAAACTACAAAGCGATAACATGCTGCATTATCAAAACTGATCACTTAAACTGTAAGAGTAGGAATGGGTGTTCATTAATTAGGAAGGTTCACGCACTACTAGTGGGAGTGTAAATCAATACAGACCATCTAGAATATGTCCTAAATTTGAATACATGGACAGCAATGATCCAATAATCCCTCTCTTAGTTTTATATCCAAGAAAAATGCACAAATAAGTTTGCCAACTGACACAGGTAAGAGAGTCTATCAGAATTTTTTTATTATAACTGAGAATTATTCAAATATCCATCACTTGTACAAAGGCTAAATAACTGATCAAAGTTTATTATGGAGTATTATATAACAAGGAAAAAGCAAATTTCATCTATGCATACATGTGTACGAATCTCAAGACATATGCTATTGACTAATACAAAACACAAACAAAAGAATCCAAATTATGTGATCCCTTTAGTTTAAAGTTCAAAACTTGTAGAATAGAGGTTCGTGATGCACACTAGTAGGTACTTTCAGGGAACAAAAAAGTATGTAATTAAGATGATGATTTCTTGGCTGCTATTATATCCAATTTCTTGGGCAGAATGCTGGTTTCCTTGGGTTATGATAATTCATTAAGCTGTGGATTTATGTTTTGTGCCCCCTTTTGGTACATGTTATACATGTTAGTCAAAAATATCTAAAAATGATTTTTTAAAAGGTGAAATCACAATTTCTTTTCATTTCCATCTGTTGAAATAGCTGTTTTGTTTGAGTGTGTGTGCGTGCTCAGTCATGTCTGACTCTTTGCAACCCCATGGACTGTAGCCCGCTAGGTTCCTCTGTCTATGGGATTCTCCAGGTGAGAATGCTGGAGTGGGTTGCCAGACCGTCCTCCAGGAGATCTTCTCAACCCAGGGATCGAACCTGCATCTCTTACGTCTGCTATGTTGGCAGGCAGATTCTTTACCGCTGTGCCACCTGGGAAGCAAATATTGTTTGTGTAATTAACTGAATTTAGAGAAACATGAATACCACTGATACTAACACTTACTGAAATCTGTGAATGTAATACTCAATAAATACGATAATATTTCTAATGAAAAGGAACCATATCATGGCAGAAATCTAGACAATTATCTCTCATTTGGGAAATGTCATATACAGGCAAATGCAACATTTTCCATAATTGTTCCCCAAGAAATGAGACAAGGAAAAACACTGTTTGTATAAAAATTATAACAACAATTTTAGTACTAAGGCAAGAACTATTATATCCAAGTGAGATTCATGTTCCTGATGAAATATAATGGAAATGAAGTTTTTCAAGCAAAATTATTCTAAAAATAATCTGGTTTATTGAGTTTATGACAATATACTCATAATAACAATCTATTCATACTAACAGTCTATCACTTATTATTATCATTAATGTGGCTCCATTCAGAAAAACAGAACTACTGAGTAATTGGCTGGCAAACAAGCGAGAAGTAGGCTAAATAAAATAAGGGCAAAGACGCAAGGTTTTTTTTTCATTAAAAAGTCCATGTGAGGGCGAAATGCAAATAGCATTACTCTAGCATAGTTTAGAGAAGATAGTAAAATACATTAAATAGAAACATCTCAAATACTGAAAGAGATATGATAATTACCAAAAAGCTAATATAAATTGCATTTCACTTCACTTGAGTTTTTATATCCTATAAAGCATTTCTGGAAAGAAAAAGTTGGTGAGTCTTGGTGTCTTAGCTCTGGAAAAATAGAATAAATCAAAATGCTTCTAAAAAGTTCCTCCCATACTCAATTTTAATAGTAATACAAGTTCTAATCTGAAATCAATGCAAAGAGTATATTGACTTTCAGAAGAATACAGTGTCAGGATTTCTCTTTTTCCATCATTTCTTCTAAATACAAAGAAACACAAGTTCCTTTTAATGCATCAGTTCATTTCAGTTCAGTTATTAGTCATGTCCGACTCTGCGACCGCAGGAACCGCAGCATGCCAGGCCTCCCTGTCCATCACCAACTCCCAGAGTTCACCCAAACCCATGTCCATTGAGTCGGTGATGCCATCCAACCATCTCATCCTCTGACATCCCCTTCTCCTCCTTCCCTCAATCTTTCCCAGCATCAGGGTCTTTTCAAATGAGTTAGCTCTTCATATGAGGTGGCCAAAGTATTGGAATTTCAGCTTCAACATCAGTCCTTCCAGTGAACACCCAGGACTGATCTCCTTTAGAATGGACTGGTTGGATCTCCTTGCAGTCCAAGGGACTGTCAAGAGACTTCTCCAACACCACAGTTCAAAAGCATCAATTCTTCGGTGCTCAGCTTTCTTCACAATCTAACTCTCACATCCATACACGACCACTGAAAAAACCGCAGCCTTGACTAGATGGACCTTTGTTGACAATGTAATGTCTCTGCTTTTGAATATGCTATCTAGGTTGGTCATAACTTTCCTTCCAAGGAGTAAGCATCTTAATTTCATGGCTGTAATCACCATCTGCAGTGATTTTGGAGCCCAGAAAAATAAACTCCGCCACTGTTTCCACGATTTCCCCATCTATTTGCCATGAAGTGATGGGACCAGACACCATGATCTTAGTTTTCTGAATGTTGAGCTTTACAACTTTTTCACCCTCTTCTTTCTCTCTTTAGTTCTTCTTCACTTTCTGCCACAAGGGTGGTGTCATCTGCATATCTGAGGTTATTGATAGTTCTCCCAGCAATCTTGATTCCAGCTTGTGTTTCCTCCAGCCCAGCGATTCTCATGATGTACCCTGCATATAAGTTAAATAAGTAGGGTGACAATATACAGCCTTGACATACTCCTTTTCCGATTTGGAACCAGTCTGTTGTTCCATGTCCAGTTCTAACTGTTGCTTCCTGACCTGCATACAGATTTCTCAAGAGGCAAGTCAAGTGGTCTGGTATTCCCATCTCTTTCAGAATTTTCCACAGTTTATTGTGATCCACACAGTCAAAGGCTTTGGCATAGTCAATAAAGCAGAAATAGATCTTTTTCTGGAACTCTCTTGCTTTTTCCATGATCCAGCAGATGTTTGCCATTTGATCTCTGGTTCCTCTGCCTTTCCTAAAACCAGCTTGAACATCACGGAGTTCAGGGTTCATGTATTGCTGAAGCCTGGCTTGGAGAATTTTAAGCATTACTTTACTAGCATGTGAGATGAGTGCAATTGTGTGGTAGTTTGAGCATTCTTTGGCATTGCCTTTCTTTGGGATTGGAATGAAATCTGACCTTTTCCAGTCCTGTGGCCACTGCTGAGTTTCCAAATTTGCTGGCATATTGAGTGCAGTACTTTCACAGCATCATCTTTCAGGATCTAAGATAGCTCAACTGGAATTCCATCACCTCCTCTAGCTTTGTTCGTAGTGATGTTACCTAAGGCCCAGTTGACTTCACATTCCAGGATGTCTGGTGAGTGAGCACACCATCGTGATTATCTTGGTCATGACGATCTTTTTTGTACAGTTCTTGTGTGTATTCTTACCACCTCTTCTTAATATCTTCTGCTTCTGTTAGGTCCCTACAATTTCTGTCCTTTATCGAGCCCATCTTTGCATGAAATGTTCCCTTGGTATCTCTAATTTTCTTGAAGAGATCTGTAATCTTTCCCATTCTATTGTTTTCCTCTATTTCTTTGCAAGGAGGCATTAAAAGTTATTTTATTCCATGTAATTCCTAAATTCCATTTTTATAAGTAATATTTTTTTACTCATTTTTAAATTTATTTATTTTAATCAGAGGCTAATTACTTTACAACATTGTAGTGGTTTTAGCCATACATTGACATGAATCAGCCATGGATGTACACTGGGACAGCCCTTAGGGATGGGATAGGGAGGGAGGTCGGAAGGGAGTTCAGGATGAGGGACACATGTACAAGTAATATTTCTTGAAATATTATTCATTTCTTGAAATGAATATTCATTCATTCATTTGAATGAATATTTCAATATGTCAATGTCCTTGAAATGAATATTCAAAAATATGCATTTCTTGAAATGAAAGAATCATTGTTGAAGAAATTCAAATACATGCCATAGTGACAGCGTTGTTTTAAGGTTAGCAATTATTTCCAGATAAGTGAAATAAACTCCATAAGCTTTCCTAAAGCATCTCATGTCCAGATTACAGCCTCAGCTTCTACAATGGATTAGCTCAGTCTCCTCGAATCTGCTCCGGTATAAGAAAATTTAACATTTACTGATAACTAGCTGGAGTATGTCAGAACATATCTGGATTTGCTTCTTTCATCTTGATGGTACACCTGTGCAAGGTGGGGTTTACTAAATACAGACCAGGAGTGAACCAGATTGAATCCAACCCCAGCCAGGCTCACACATCTCACAGGACTGAGGGTCTACACCTGTCCTATGTAGAAGGTCCAGCCTCTTAGTTAGGAAACTCAGATGTGAGAAGCTGAATATTTTCCTCTGTAACTATTTTGGGAAAGAACTGATTTACCGTGTTTTCATTCATGGATGCTGTGGAGGCAAGGACGTGCCCCACATTGAAGCAGAGACGGGGGAGGAGGACATGGAGTAATAAAGAACCAGTCGGAATTCAAGTCCTTATTTTATCATGTATTGTCTGCTCAGAACACTTATCCTTTACAGGTTTAAGAACCATCATCTATAAAATCTGAATAAAAAATATCAGCCTTGAAGAATTTACATGACTATTAAAGGAAATAATATAGGTGAAACAATCAGCTTAGGGCTCAGCAGAGGTCAAGGGCACGATGAGTATTAGTTATTTTTATTGTTTCTGGAACAAGGATTGCAAAATTGATAAGTTTATTTTGAGGTAGTGTTGGAAAGTGGCTCAGAAACTATATACATAGAATTTCTATATTTACAGAAAATTCCTGTATTATTGTGAAAGCAGACAAGCCTCATCCTTATCATCTGTTTCCTGAGAAGATTTAATTTTTTTCCTGGTGCTTGAGGTGAATTAAGTTTGAGTTCTAAAAATGAATGCTGTGATAATTTTCCTCAACCCTGAGCCAAATGATCTCAATTCTCTGAGAACTGACTTACAGTTTTGCAAAGAAAAAAAATTTGTTCTTATTTGGAAAATATCAGTAAATGGACTAAAATAACTCAGGTTGAAGCCAGATGATATAAAGCTAGTCATTTTCTTTCTGCCTTGAAAATTTGTTCCAATAACACATTGTCATCCTTCCTATCAGAGCAATAATGCTATTGACTGCAATTCCTCTCAGTTTGGGATGTTGAATGAAAAGACCAACGTGTGGTGATCATTTCACTGCATAGTGGAAAAAAGATCTTAGATTTCCAAACTCCAGCACTTGCTGCTGTGTTGATTATTATTACTTTGCCTTATACTCATAATCTAACCAAAACATTAAGTCAAAGCCCCTTCTTGCAGTCTCCAGAGTCCTGACAGGGCTAGACCCACAGGAGCACTGTGCATACATTTCTTGTGGGGGCTCTCTGTGCATCCCCCTTGTCCCTGGAGCCTCAGGGCATCTGCACTGCTGACTTCACTCTCCATCCTCATCTAGTCAGAAATACTCATGACGGACACAGAGTCAGCTCAGCCAAGTCACGTGTGCACCACTGACACTTTGTGCTCACAGGGGCATTGCTTCCAGTGTTTAGATTATTCAAAAGTAAGAGATACCAGTGATAACAGTAGAATGAGCAAAGTAGAACCTTCAATACCCCCCTCCTCCATAAAGGCAAAGAACACTGGAAAAAGCAGTCCAAATCATTTTTTAGAACTCTTACAATTAAATAATAAAAGATGAAATTCAAATAAAAATGGAAGATGGGTTTTCACAGTTACTGGAAGAAGATTTACAAATGGCAGTTGAGAAAAGCTCAACATCATTAGTCTTCAGAAAATTGAGATGATGATTTAAATACAAAAATGACATACACTTTGTACCAACTAGGAGAGATATAATGTTTTAAAGTATAGTCAATAATAAGTCTGAGGAATAATTAGAACACATTTACATGACGGTGAGAGTTTAAGTGACAAAGTTGCCTTGAAAAGCAGTGTTTTTGTTCTTTAAAATGTTAAACATAGGGTTATGATGCAACCCAAAAGTTCTGCTCCTGGGTATATACCTGAGAGAATGAACGCACAGGCCCACTTAAACACTTGTTCATGAATATTCACAGCAGCATTGCTCATGACAGGCCCAAAGCAGAAGCAACTCAAATGTTCATGAGCTGATGAACAGATCAATAACATATGATCCTTCCATACAATGGAATATGTTTCAGTCATAAACAGGGATTAAATACTGATACACGCACCATCATGGATGAATTTTGACAACATCATGGCAGGTGAGAAGCCACTACAGAGGCCATGTACCATGTGATTTTGTGTGTAGGAAAAGTCTAGACTAGAAACATTGAAGGTGAATGAGCGGTTGACTGGTTGGCATGTTCACTTGTCATCTCCTTTGTTTTAACATGTGGTTTATCAGTTCAACCTCCTAATACCAGATTAACAATATTTACTAATCCTGACACAGCACAGAGAATGCCAGGGACTTTTAAACTGTGCTAGGTATGGTAGTATGGATTATTCCTAACACAAGGACTAGCCTTGAATCTTCTAGTCTTTATCTTCTACCCCAAAAGTGTCTGTATTTTCTCATTCTTACAGATAACTGTCAAACTTGTCATTTGGTATGTGAGTGTAAAATAGTTGTAGCAAAAAAAAATAAAAATAAAATAAAATTGTTGTAGCTATTTTTATACTGTGCATGTCAATTTTGAAACCAGTAAATATCATAAAATTGCTTCTGATAGAGAAAAACCTGAGCCACCCAAACATTTGTTCTCTCATGAGCAGCAGATCACATTAATCAAACACTTGATTACAATATCTCTTTCTAAATGACTATAAAATTTTCTATCTTTACTCATTCTTTCTGCAAGACTTGACTCATTTCTACCCTTCTCTCCACCCATTGTCCAAACTTCAGATTTGGTCTCATTTCTTTCTTTGCTATGTAGTTTATTTGTTGTTACACTGTCATCTTTCTAGAGGTGTTTAGACCATTACAGACTTTATTTATTGATTTAAAAGTCCATTTAGTCAAAGCTGTGGTTTTTCCAGTAGTCCTGTATGGATGTGAGAGTTGGACTATAAAGAAAGCTGAGAACCAAAGAATTGATGCTTTTGAACTGTGATGTTGGAGAAGACTTTTGAGAGTCCCTTGGACTGCAAGGAGATCCAACAAGTCAATCCTAAAGGAAATCAGTCCTGAATATTCATTGGAAGGACTGATGCTGAAGCTGAAACTCCAATACTTTGGCCACCTGATGCAAAGAACTGACTTATTGGAAAAGACCCTGATGCTGGGAAAGATTGAAGCCAAGAAAAGAAAGGGATGACAGAGGATGAGATGGTTGGATGGCATCACCAACTCAGTGGACATGAGTTTGAGCAAGCTCTGGGAGTTGGTGATAGACAGGGAAGCCTGGCATACTGCAGTCCATGGGGCCACAAAGAGTCAGACATGACTGAGTGACTGAACTGAACTGAAATAAAGACATTTATGACTTTATTTCCATCACAGTTTAATCAGGAATCCATGAACTGTCATGTATGTTGAGAACTCATGATGGTTAGTTTTACGTGTTAACTTGGCTAGGCTACAGCTCCCAAGTACTTAATCAAATACTAACCTAGGTGTTGATATGGGGGTGCGTTGTCATCATGAGTAATACTTATAGTCAACTAAGAGGAAATAAAAGAGGTTTCAGAGAAAGCAATGGCAAGCCACACCAGTACTCTTGCCTAGAAAATCTCATAGATGGAGGAGACTGGTAGGCTGCAGTTCATGGGGTCGCTACAAGTCGGACACAACTGAGCCACTTCATTTTCACTTTTCACTTTCATGCATTGGAAAAGGAAACGGCAACCCACTCCAGTGTTCTTGCCTGGAGAATCCCAGGGACAGGGGAGCCTGGTGGGCTGCTGTCTATGGGGTCGCACAGAGTGGGACACGACTGAAGTGACTTAGCAGCAGCAGCAGCATCCTCGATAAGGAGGGTGGGCCTCATCCAATCAGTTGAAAGACTTTGAAGGAAAACTCTGAGATTCCCTAGAGACAAAGATGATCTATCTGATGACTGCTCTCCCATGCTCACCTGAGTTTTCCACCTGGCCTGTGGGTTTCAAATTCATCAGCTCCCACAATCACATGAGACACATTCTTTATTGTGAATTTCTCACATGTATGTTGCGTCTATTGGTGAGTTTCTCCAGTGAGCCCTGATTGATACAATCATCTTCCTGTTTCACTTTATTTCTTACTACACATTTCTGAAATGAGAATATTTTCGTTTTTCCAACTCTTGGTGAACACTTGCCTACATAATCTTTCTGAGGGGTCTACCCTTTTAATTTACCTTTATAATAGCTCAGTCTTGGAAACAAGCATTCATGCTTGTAAAGTATTCTGGGTGACACCTTAGCCAATGAGGACTTCACTACAGCTCTTAAAACACTTTGGTTTCCATTTTCTGGGCTTCCCCAGTGGCTCAGCAGTAAAGAATCTGCCTGCATTGCAAAAGCTTCAGGAGATGAAAGTTTGATCCCTGGGTTAGGAAAAACCCCTGGAGGGCATGGCAACCCACTCTTGTATTCTGGCGTGGAGAATTCCATGGATGGAGGAATGCAGGACAGTCTCTGGCAGGCTGCATAAGGTTGCAAAGAGTCCGTAAGTTTTCAAAGAGTCAGACACAATTGAAGCAACTTACCATGCATGCACAATAAACTACGACCAAACACAGCTGCTGTTAGCATGTGGATGCTTTTGGTTGTCTGTCTCTAAACCATCCATCACTGTAAACTCCAATTTTATCACTTTAGACCAGTTTCTTACATAATGGTAACAACATTTTAATGTTTACTGTAAATCTGGTTTTATTGTTACTTCTTTTTCACTTCAGATGATCACAGCCATTATTTATTTTATTTGGAAAATTCAAAGAATGGAGTATATGTTGAGAGTATTTAATATAAACTCAAGGTATCTTGTTCCGTTTCCTAGCTTGTAACTTCTGAAACTGTCCGGACCTTCATTTTCTTATGTGCAGAGTAGGGAGAAAATCACTTATCCCATTGGGTTTTTGCTGTTGTTCAGTCTCTAAGTCGTGTCTGACTCTGCAGTCCCATGGACTGCAGCACACCACACTTCCCTGTCCTTCACTATCTCCCAGAGTTTGCTCAAACTCATGTCCATTGAGTTGGTTATGCCATCCAACCATCTCATCCTCTATTGCTCCCTTCTCCTCCTGCCCTCAATCTTTCCCAGCATCAGGGCCTTTTCCAATGAGTTGGCTGGCTCTTCACATGAGGTGGCGAAAGTATTAGAGCTTTAGCATCAGTCCTTCCAATGAATATTCAGGGTTGATTTCCTTTAGGACTGACTGGTTTGATCTCCTTGCCGCCCAATGGACTTTCACTGTAAGAACACCCGTAATTATATGAGACCCATATGGACAGTCCTGGGAAGATCTGCCCATCCTATTCAGCAACAGGACTGGATGCACTTCTCAATTTCCCCTTCCTTTGTCAGCTGACCAGCTGCCTTCCTCCCGGCCCTCACGCTCTGCTCCTTCGTTCCTTGAGACTATTTCCAGACTTTACTAAATGTGAACTTATTTTTATGTCTTCCCTTTCTCACCAGCTTTATTGGGTCCATTAATTCTTCACTGCTCCGGTCTGCTGGTAGCCCTCCTCCTAGTTTTAAAGTGGTGAAATAAATTAAATTTTATTTTTATGTGTAGTCATTTATTCCAATAGAACATTGAGGGAGCAAGGTACTAAAAATATGTGTGTCATAAACCATGTTGAGTAAGAAGATAGTATATTTGATATTTTTAAAATGAGCTTTATTTTAAAAGTTTCTCAATTATTTTGAATACAACTTTGAAAAGATTCCAAACTAGGTAAAAGCTTTATTTCAGAATTGTGGAAGGATTGACCTGTTTTTAAGGTGTAAGTATTTCTGAAAATCAATCCTCTGCTAGATAATATGCACAACTTTAGAGCTTATAATTTAATAGGCAACTTTAAAGGAATACATGGATTTTCATAAACATTTGCTGTTTGTGAATTGGAAATTAACATATAAAGAACAATTATTCCTTAGGGATAGATTGCTGCAAACTCTGATGACTGAGCACCACACACACACACACACATACAACATCTTTCAGAAAGCTCTATCATTTATCTATGGCTTCATGGGTGATCTTTTACCTTTATTGCCTATAGAATTCAATATCCCTAAATGAAGCCTATTACTCTACATGGCATGGCATGGCTTATCTCTATAAAACATCTTGTAAGTCTGTTAATTTGAACAACTACCACAGATGAACAAGAACTATTTCTCAAGAACCCTCTTCATTGCTTCATGTTTTTCTCATCAGGTCTCAAAATAGTAAAATCACTAATAAACAAAGGAAGACACAACACAGTATCAATACCTTTACAACATTTTTATGTAATATATTACTACTCTAAGAATCTGTATATAGCCTACTTTATCATAACACTGAAGTGTGAGAAATAGAGTATCTCTCATGTGCATCAATTCATACTGTTTTTCTTCTTCATTTTTTGGATAGGATAATACATGTTTGTTATTGAAAACCATTTCCACTAGGTTTACATGAAAATAGCCTCATTTTCCATCATCTTAGGGAAAGACATACAGTCCAGTTCTGGCCAACCAGGGGACCGTAGTGCTGGGCTCAGCACTTGCTATGCTGTTTATTAGATAACCTAGGAAGGGAAATTGATGGAAACATTCAAGGCTTCTGTGTGATAATAAAAGAAGTGTGACTGCAAAGGCTATGTAAGCCTATAGGATCAATTGCCCTCATTCTGGCTCATAGTATGAGCTTCCTGAGAACAAATCTAGGAGCAAATAATGCAAATGGAAGAGATGAAGAGACCCAGATTCCTGGTTGCATCATTTGACCCCCTAAATCCATCTCTCCTGAAAATTCACAGCTTGAACTTCCTGACATAACCATTCAATAAACTTCCCTTTGTGAGCTGGTTTGAAGATAAATCCCTCTGCATCTGAAATAGAATTTTCTAACAGAATCAATCGGAGGCGTGGTGATAACAAGATTGTCGCTAAAATTGAGAGTTAACTGGACTGAGACGTGAGGGGGCCAGGGAGGGCTGCTCATGCTGGCTGAGAGTCAACTCTGACCTTTAGGTGATGGCAAAGCAGTCTGTTAGACTGTCGCCCAGTGACTCTTGGAACTGAGATTCTGTGTATCTATGATTCAATTCTAGATTTAGATTCTAGACTGACTTCACATTCAAGCTAAATCTAGCTTGGGGTAAAGGCAAATTAGCCCTCATAACTTGTGAAGCAGAACAGATACCATCAGCCTGGAAACAAGGAAGAACATGCATCCAGTTGCCGTAGGAGGGGGCGTGTTGCTGGAGTGGCCCCTCAGGTCTGAATCAAGGCCATCTTTGCCTATCAGGCAGTTCAGCATCAGGAAAATTGTTTCCCATAAGAAACCCAGGGATAAAGCAAAGGACCCAACAATAATCCTGTTTTACCTAAACTTCAAGTCAGTTCCATCCCTCAGGTTTCCCCAGTTTAAGTAATTTTCCAATAGTCCCTACAATGAATGTGGACATTTTGAGCTCTCATTTACTGTTCTCTATTTCTCGGGACTTAGTTATAAAATTAATCAAATATAAGAGTCTCTGTGAAAAGTGCATGAGGTATACTCTTAACTTTTAAGTAATAGAATCTCTCTCTTTCCTTAGGAAGCAAATGAACCACATTCACATCTGAGATCATTTCTGCCTCTGAAGCAAGATCAGGTCTTTATTTTTATCCAGAATTCTCTCTTCAAAGGGATTATTCGACAAAATGCTTCCAAATTACAAAATTCTTTAAATAATATTAACTTCATGAGACTTTAGAAGAGAATTTTCAGACAGACGCAGAATATCTAAAATGTGGATATGCAAGTTTATCTCGGCATCTGACTCATCCTATGACCTCTTCTCCCCTGTTTTCTTTTTGTCTCTGTCTCTCTCTGTGTGTCTCTGTCTGTCTCTGTCTCTCTTTCTGTCTTTCTGCTAAATAGAGACATAAGGACAAAGATCCAGAGACAGCAACTTCATACACACCTAATGGTTTTGGGACCCTGTGGAAAGTCAAACTTTTTCAGTAAATTAAAAATGAAGGGTGCTTGAAAGGGCCCACTTGTTATGGAAATGCGTACTAACTGGTGGAGACCTACAGCTGGCTGTACCAGGTGATGGCATTCTCTGTGCAAACATGACACTCACTCTGCTGAAGGAGCTTGGGACCAGCCAGGGACCAGCTCCACGTTTAGGATTCAGTCTGTCTCTGGTGTCAGAGTTAGACGTCTAGAGAGCAGAAAATTCGAGAAGAGCAAAGGGCCATGAAAAAATATTCATTCTTAATTGTGCATGCAAAAATTCATGTTTAATATTCCAAGCAACTACAGTGCTTAAAATCGTCCTAATGAATAATGTTTCTGTTTTCTATCCTGAGGCAACCCTCTCTTTTGAGACATGAAGTTAGTTTTGCCTTTTATTCTCATTCACTGCACAAGAATCTGATCAAAGATATTATGGCAACTGTTTTTGGCAGAGCTGTTGTTGCTGTTCATTCGCTCGATTGTGTCTGACTCTTTGCAATCCCATGGACTACGGCATCCCAGGCTTCCCTATATTTCACTATCATCCGGAGTTTGCTCAAGTTTATGCCTATTAGCAGAGCTGAATGGTAGGAAATGGTGATTGGAGACATGAGTGATGAATTATGGAAATGTTCAGTGAGGAACCTTCCTGCTTCACCTAATCCTAAATACTCTCATACTTTTCTGAACTTGCAACCTCTTTGGGTGTAAAGGTGGAACTTACCTTCCTCGCTCAGAGAGTGTGGTCCTAGACTCAGGTTCTGAGATGATCTGCCCTCCCTCACACTCAGGAGGTTGCTTCATTTATTTTCAATAGTAGCTGAAAGATGCATATTTATAAAATTAAATTAAAGTTCATATTGTGAGAAGGCTGTTATTTGAGCAATAGCTAAAGAGAGGCTCTGGATACATAATCTAACTGGAGGTTTATAGGGCAAAATCAAGAACCAGCAAGCAATTTCAACATGTGGTCTAAGGTTCATGAACACTGGACATGATGAGAAATACTGGGGTCACCATCATTAACCTAAAACTGCTGCTGATGAACAAGGGCTACAAGATGCACAGAGGTCTGGACTCCAAGCATCTGGAGACACTCATGAGGATGGAATGGTGAATTCTGCTAGGCCCACCCTTCCTTCTCTGCTGCAGAAGCTTCCAGAACCCCAACCAGAAGCTAGGCTGGCAAAAAAGCATGGGGAAATAGCTCAACCAGCATCTCCAATCCATCAACCCAACTCACTAAAATGTTTGTTGCCTGTTGTATCCCAAGACGATTTAGAATAAACACAGCATTTCAGAAAGTAAAGTCCCACTGTTAGTATCTTGGGCACTTAGAAATCTATGCAAATTTGGTGTTTTATGTACTTAAAGACTTTAACAGAAATCAGCTTCCTAGAAAAAGAAATTGGATATTAGAATCAAATTTAGAATATATATTTCAAAACTTGACTAAGGCTTGTGATTTTAAGTTGAAACCTTACAAAGGTTATAAACAACTTAACCATGTAGTTGGTCTTTCCTGGTGGATTAGAAGGTAAAGAATCTGCCTGCAGTACAAGAGACCAGGGTTCAATCCCTGGGTTGGGAAGATCCAATGTTTGCCATTTCAGAGAACTAAATTTTACCAAATATAAAGATTTTGGTTAATTTCTAAGACTTGTTCAAGTCCTAAGGAAATTCAGTCAGAAAATTGATATACTTAAGGAGAGAGCTAAATATATTTTATAAATGCAGTTAAAATGGTAATTGGTAATTGGTAAAATGGTAATTAAGTTTATAAATAGAATAAAAGCCCTGATTACTACAATTATTTAAAATTCCTAGATTCATACTTAGAATAATACTTCTTAGTGAACCTTAAAGTTTAAAGAACTGAGTTTTTTAATTGTGACTTTAATAAATTGAATAGTAATTTTTACAAACCAAAGCAAGCATGTCTTTGCTGTTGAAAAGAACTTTGAGTGCATGAAAAAGTTTAATTTTGATAGTTTTTATTTCCAGTGCAGAAAGAGTTCATAGTGGTTTCTCCTCCATTCTTGACTGTAGGGAGAACCTGTTCTCACCAAGGGGACCAGGTGATTCAGTAGATACTGAATGGTGAAGGACCACTCCATCATTGATTCTAAATAATACATCCGAATCTTGCCTTCTTACATTAATTAGTCTAACTGCCTACATTTGATCATAAAGGAGGCATTCACTCTTACCTTCCTGTCAAACTCAGTTTCAGAGCCTGGTGTAAATGCCTCATTTACTCCCTGCCGCATGGGGGTGGCCCTAGCCCAGCCCCACATGAATGGTCTGCTGCCACTGCAAGACAGAAACACATGCCTTATGAACCTATATGAACTGATTTTGTAATTTTACAGTGTGGAGATGATTCCCATGGCATTTTTGAACTGTATTTTGATTTATACTCCCTGAACAATATGTAATTTAATGTGAAGAATTATTTTTCTCTTTATTAAACGAAAACTTCCACCTCTGCAGCTTGTAGTCTGACTAGAGCAGGGTTAGAATCTGTGTGTCTGTCAAAGGGCAGATGGTCAGCTCTGTCAGGATGTTCTCTGGGACTTCAAGACATCTATCAGTGCCTGGATCATTCACAAAAGCCATCATCACCATTCAGCAAAGTGAGGAAAAGAATCATGTTTCCTGAAAAGTTAAAGAAAAGAAAAGAAAATTTAAATAACTTTTCAAAAAAGTAAAAAAGCTAAACTATAATAGAAAATTGCCCCGCATGCATGGTCAGGGCACCAAGTAAAGGGCAAGGATAACTCCATCCTTTGGTTGGCCTCTCATCCAGAAAAGGTCAGTACCACTTGAAGCTTCACATCTTGACCTAGATGGCTCTCACCTGTCCTGCCTCCCCATCTCTGTCCTTCATACACCTTCCCCACAGAGCTGAGTCTCAAAAACCTAGCACAGCCTTTGGAGAAATCCTTCTGTGGTCACTGACACACCAGAGAGTGTCTTTATTCATAGAATATATTTGGAAATGCAATGATGAAGTCCAAACAACACACAATGCAGTGACGAAGTCCAAACAACATACACATTTTGGAAGTGCTCTATAATTAATAAGTCATACACACAAATAATTTTATATGTAACTGTAATTGTCTTACTTTATTCTAAGCCAATGGAGGGGTTTAAGTGTATACTTGTAACCTATTCATAGTAAATGCAGCAAGTGTATAGCCACAGAGAAAAAAAGGGCTTTTGTGTTATGATCTGAATTGCTAGATATAAAAAATGAAGTTAATAGAAGTTATCTTATAACTACCACCATGAAGTGATTAGTGTCCTTAAGAAATTTAAAGACAATTCCTTACTATATACCATTCAGATTATATGGACTGCAAAGCATCTTCCTACTCAATAGCATCAGTGAGCACAGTCTGACAGTGACTTTTCCTGCACACCCTGATGGTTGTGTCCCTTGGTTCTCAGAGGCACCATGCTCCTGAGTACCCACCTGCAGGCAACACCCATCAGTCTGCTTGTCCGGTACCCACACAGCCCAGAGAGCCCATCCTAAGTGTGTAGCTCAGTGGAGGTGGGTCAGGAGGTGCTCATGAACTTGGGCTTTAGGAGTCATCACCATCAAGGAGCCTAAAGTGAAAGTGAACAGACAAAGTGAAAGTGATAGTTGTTCAGTTGCCTCCAACTCTTTGTGACCCCATGGACTACAGGAGCCACCAGGCTCCTCTGTCAAGAGGGATTCTCCAGGCAAGAATACTGGAGGGGACTGCCATTTCCTCCTCCAGGGGATCTTCCTGACACAGGGATCGACCCACATGTCCTACACTGCAGGCAGATTCTTTACTGTCTGAGCCACCATGAGCCTATGAAGGGTTTAAAGTTGGTCCACCAGAATGTGGAGGATGTGGACAAATAGGAATTAGGAAGACGGCCCTTCAGGTGACAGATTCTCCTTGAATAAAACCAGGGACAGCTCTCCCCCTGCACTGTCTCAGGAACTGCTTCTTATCAGCTTGACACTGAGGTGACTTCTGTAAATGAGGGGATGAGTGGCTGCACCCTACAGACATAAATGCCAGGATGTGAGAGCAGAAATAACAACACATTATGAATTGACACTGAATATTCATTGGAATGGAAACCACAATTACAGAAAATTAACCAAACTGATCACTTGCAGCACAACCTTGTCTAACTCAAAGAAACTATGAGCCATGTCATGTAGCGCCACCCAAGTGAGACAGGTCATGGTGAAGAGTGCTGACAAAATGTGGTCCACAGGAGAAGGGAATGGAAAACCACTTCAGTATTCTTCCTTGAGAAACCCATGAACAGTATGAAAAGGGAAAAAAGATATGACACTGAAAGATGAATTCCCCAGGTTGGTAGGTGCCCAATTTGCTACTGGAGAAGAGGAGAGAAATAGCTCCAAAAAGAATGAAGAGGCTGAGCCAAAGCTAAAACAACACCCAATTGTGGTTGTGACTGGTGATGGAAGTAAAGTCCAATGCTGTAAAGAACAATATTGCATAAGAACCTAGAATGTTAGGTTCATGAATCAAGGTAAGTTGGAAGTGGTCAAATGGGAGATGGCAAGAGTGAATGTCGACATTTTAGGAACCAGTGAACCAAAATGGACTGGAATCAGCTAATTTAATTCAGATGACCATTATATCTACTGTTGTGGGCAAGAATCCCTTAGAAGAAATAGAGTTTCACTCATAGTCAACAAAAGAGTCCAAAATGCAGTACTTGGGTCCAATCTCAAAAATGACAGAATGATCTCTCTTTGTTTCCAAGGCAAACCATTCAATATCACAGTAATCCAAGTCTATGCCCCAATCACTAATGCCAAAGAACATGAAGTTGAATGGTTCTATGATGACTTACAAGAACTTCTAGAACTAATACCCAAAAGAGATATTTTTTTCATCCTAAGGAACTAGAATGCAAAAGTAGGAAGTCAAGAGATACCTGGAGTAACAGGCAAATTTGGCTTTGGAGTACAAAATGAAGCAGGGCAAAGGTTAACAGAGTTTTGCCAAGAGAATGCACTGATCATAGCAAACACCCTCTTCCAACAACACAAAAGAAGACTCTACACATGGACATTATCAGATGGTCAATACCAAAATCAGATTGATTATGTTCATTGCAGCTAAAGATGGACAAGAACTACACAGTCAGTAAAAACAAGACCAGGAGCTGACTGTGGCTCAGATCATGAACTCCTTATTCCAAAATTCAGACTTAAACTGAAGAAAGTAGGGAAAACCACTAGCCCATTCAGGTATGATCTAAATCAAATCCTTTACAATTATACAGTGGAAGTGACAAATATATTCAAAGGATTAGATCTGATAGATAGAGTGCCTGAAGAAATATGGATGGAGGTTTGTGACATTTTACAGGAGGCGGTGATCAAAATCATCCCCAAGAAGAAAAAATGCAAAAAAGCAAAACAGTTGTCTTAGGAGGCCTTACAAATAGTTGAGTAAAGAAGAGAAGCCAAAGGCTAAGGAGAAAAGGAAAGACACATCCATCTGAATGCAAAGTCCCCAAAGAATAGCAAGGAGAGAGAAGAAAGCCTTCCTAAGTGATTAATGCAAAGAAATAGAGGAAAACAATAGAATGGGAAAGGCTAGAAATCTATTCTAGAAAATGAGAGATACCAAGGGAACATTTCATGCAAAGATGGGCAAAATAAAGGACAGAAATGGTATGGACCTAACGGAAGCAGAAGATATTAAGAGGTGGCAAGAATACACAGAACTGTACACAACAGATCTTAATGACCCAGATAACCACGATGGTGTGATCATTCACCTAGAGCCAGACATCCTGGAATGAGAAGTCAAGTGGACCTTAGGAAGCATCACTATGAACAAAGCTAGTGGAGGTGATGGAATTCCAGTTCAGCTATTTCAGATCCTAAAAGATGATGCTGTGAAAATGCTGCACTCAATATGCCAGCAAATTTGGAAAACTCAGCAGTGGTCACAGGACTGGAAAAGGTCAGGTTTCATTCCAATCCCAAGGAAAGACAATGCCAAAGAATGCTCAAAGTACTGCACGATTGCACTCATCTCACATGCTAGTAAAGTAATGCTCAAAATTCTCCAAGCCAGGCATCAATATTATGTGAACTGAGAATTTCCAGAAGTTCAGACTGGATTTAGAAAAGGCAAAGGAACCAGTGATCAAACTATTAACATCCATTGAATCATAGAAAAAGCAAGAGATTTCCAGAAAAACATCTACTTCTGCTTTATTGATTATGCTAAAGCCTTTGACTGCATGGATCATAAGAGACTGTGGAAAATTCTGAAAGAAATAGGAATACCAGACCACCTTACCTGTCTCCTGAGAAATCTGTATGCAGGTCAAGAAGCAACAGTTAGAACTGGACATGGAACAACAGACTGGTTCCAAATTGGGAAAGGAGAATGTCAAGGCTGTATATTGTCACCCTGCTTATTTAACTTACATGCAAAATACATCATGCAAAATGCCGGGCTGGATGTAGCACAAGTTGGAATCAAGATTGCAGGGAGAAATATCAATAGTCTCAGATATGCAGATGACATCACCCTTATGGCAGAAAGCAAAGAAGAACTAAAGAGCCTCTTGCTGAAAGTGAAAGAGGACACTGAAAAAGCTGGCTTAGAACTCAATATTCAAAAAATTAAGATCATGGCATCTGGTCCCATAGCTTCATGGCAAGTAGGTGGGGAAACTCTTAGGCTCCAAAATCACCGCAGATGGTGACTGCAGCCATGAAATTAAAAGACACTTACTCCTTGGAAGAAAGGCTATGAGAAACCTAGATAGCATATTAAAAGAAGACATGTTTCTTTGCCAACAAAGGTCTATCTAGTCAAAGCTATGGTTTTTCCAGTAGTCATGTATGGAAGTGAGATTGAACCATAAACCTAACTGAGCACTGAAGAACTGATGGTTTGGTGTTGGAGCAGATTCCTGAGAGTCCCTTGAACAGCAAGGAGATCAAACCAGTCAACCCTAAAGGAAATCAGTCCTGAATATTTATTGGAAGGACTGATGCTAAAGCTGAAGCTCCAATCCTTTGGCTACCTGATACAAAGGGTTGACTCATTGGAAAAGACCCTGATGCTGGGAAAGATTGAAGACAGGAGGAAAAAGGCACAACTGAGGATGAGATGGTTGGATGGCATCACCGACTCAATGTACACGAGTTTGAGCATGCTCCAGGAATTGGTGATGGACAGGGAAGCGTGGCATGCTGCAGTCCATGAGGTTGTAAATAGTCTTACATGACTGAGTGACTGAACTGAACTTAACAATGAACCCTGAATATTCTTTGGAAGGACTAATGCTGAAGCTGATGCTCCAATACTTTGGCCCCCACTGGGAAAAACTGACTGATTAGAAAAGACCCTGATGCTGGGGAAGATTGAATGCAGGAGGAAAAGTGGATGGCAGAGGATGAGATGATCTGTTAGCAACACCAACTTGCTGGACATGAGTTAGAGCAAGCATCAAGAGATGTTAATGGACAGGGAAGCCTGGTATGCTGAAGTCCATGGGGTTGCAAAGAGTAAGACATGACTGAGTAACTGAACAATGAGAAGAAGCTTTGCCTGGGGTTTGACTACTGAGGATTTTCACCAGCAAAGCTAGCTCCCAAGGCAAAGCCCGGTTTATGAGGACCCAAGGCTGCAGAGTCCTGGGTCCCAGATCCCGCTGGCTGAGCAGGCAGTGAGGTGGCAATGCTGGGACAGTTATGAGATCTTAATTAAAGTTAACATTCTATTTCCTGGTCAGATATCTGATCATTTAGCTTCCTGGCCAATGTTTCAAAGCCCCATGTTTGGGATTCATGACTCTTCGGCAAATAAACACAGGATATTTGAATCTCTGATTCGTGCATGTGGTTGAATAGCTGATTTCTCCTTTACTTCTTGTGTACAAACTTTTGCCTTAAATATGGTGCTTTATTTTTCCTTTTGATTGATATTAAATGTCATGAATTTCATCAATCACAAAGTTACTAATGCATTGTCAATGGTGAGGGATTTTAAGTCAAACCTAGCAGATCAAATAGCAAAGGCTACCAAAGCCACACAACAGTTTTTTGGGTCTTTTGTTCTGATCTGTGTTCTTCCCTGATAATGTCAGTTATGTTTTCCCTGTTCTCACTTGGTAATCTACTCAATGATTCAAACAAAGATGAAATTCTCCTCAAACTTCTGAATAGTGTTTGATGTTCCATTTATATGTTTTAGGCTTAAAGGGATAAGCAAATCTCCATATTTTGTGTGATAGCAATTTTCTAAGAGCAAGGAGGCTGGAGGTTTGAGAGGCAGACTTTGGAAAGTCTGGTGAGGGTAACACTGTTTGCACTGAGAGACTGTAAAGAAAATGATCAGTTTTCACTTTGTGTTCTTTTATCCTATTTTCCCACAGATGAGTATGATCAAAGCTAAACGCATAAATCAAGTCTTAGATGGCAGGTTTTGTGACTCAGTTAGAGTACATTAGTCTGCCCATTTGTAACGACCACAGAGATATTCACCTTCAGCCCCCAACCAAGCACCTGTCATGAGGTACAGTTAGTGTGTCGCTGCTGGGCTGGGCAAGAGCTCAATTTCTGACTGGCTGCTGTTGTTCAGTCGTTAAGTCATGTCCGACTCTTTGTGATCTCATGGACTGCAGCATGCCAGCTATCCCTGGTGTTTGCTTTCTCTCAGAGCTTGCTCAAATTCATGTCCATTGAGTCAGTGATGCCATCCAATCATCTTATCCTCTGTCACTCCCTTCTCTTCATGCACTCAACATATCCCAGCACCAGGGTCTTTTCCAATGAGTCTGCTCTTCGCATCAAGTAGCCAAAGTATTGGAGCATCAGCTTCAGCAACAGTCCTTCCAATGAGCATTCAGGGTTGATTCCTTTAGGATTGACTGGTTTGATCTCTTGCAGTCCAAGGGATCATGGATGGATACATTTGAAGAAATCAAAACCCTAACTGAAAATAATGTAAGCTCATTGTTATAACTGCATTATAATAAACACCACAGTAAACTTCTGAACAACCACAAGCATACAGACTTACAAGACAGAGGAAACAAACAGTCCTATAGCCTTGGAACATAATTTGTATTCAGTAACAGTTTTTAATATGTGCCTGAAACCTAGAAGAGCGTATATAATAAAGTAAGCACTGATTAGACGTGAGTTGAATGCGAGGATGAGTGTGTCAGAGCAAACTTTAGGAGCTTTTATGTCAGTAGTACTTTTGAGAAGCCAGAGTGAAGATGCTAGAAAACAAGATGATTGGGAAGGGTGACATCCACTCTGAGAAGCCTGCACGCCTGGGGGATGTTTTTAGATCTCTTCGTTAGGAAAACGAAACAAAGGTGCTGCTCCTCACACGATTCTCTCTGCAAAGCTGTGATTCACTGCTCTGCAGACAGAAGCAGAACCAGATGCACTGGGCAAGAAGCTCATAATTAAGAGCCCGGAATGTAATTACCTTCTTTCTATTGTGAAGGGAGAAGAATAATTAAAAAGCCACATCAAAGCAGGTGCTCACAAAGGGCTCTGATTGTGCGGGAGTCACGGAGAAATCTGTACTTGACAATATCAGGGACTTTTTCTTCTCCCTAAAGTGTTCCATGTTTTGTGAAATAATTGCTTCAGGTCTAAGGCAATCGTGTTGGTGCATTTCAAAAATCAGAGCAGCAGACATTTATGACATGGCTACCATATGCAGGTGTGTGTGTGAAGTTTTGATGCCTGTCCTCATGGAGCTCACAGTCTACTATGATATAATTATCCTGGAGCCAGGATACAATTTACAGCGCTTACTTAACTGCAGCTTTCTCTTTTTACCACTCAGACTGGAGGAGTTTTTATTCCTAGAAAAATAGGTCTAGGTCATGTAGAGATTTCAGGAGACCACCTATCTGGGCCTAGAATGAGGTGACCAGTCAGTGACAACCACGGAGGGAGAGAGCATTCTAGCCATGGAGCAGCAGGATCAGAAACAACTGGCCAGAAATGCTCGGCCTTTGGGGGAGAGTGACAAGAAGACCAGTGTGGAGGGAGAGAGTGTGCCTTGGCTGGAAGTCAAGTCGACAGACACTGCAGGTGATGGGTGGGGAGATCATAGCAAGTCGTTTGCAAAAATGGACAAGATCAGCTCCCTCTCTGTGCTCAAGCCACCTTCCCAGCATCTCTTCTCCAGACGTGGAGTCTGCTCCTACCCCTTGAATCTGCCCTGTCTTTGAGAGAAGCATCGAGAGGGACTGTTATTAGTGCTTATATATGGAATCTAGAAAGACTGTACTAACAAATCTATTTGCAGGCAACAGTGGAGGCGGAAACATAGAGAACAGACTCATGGACACAGTAGGGGAGGGAGAGGGTGAGACAAATTGAGAGAGTAGCGTGGAAACATGTACATTACCATATACAAAATAGCCAGTGGGAATTTACTGTATAACACAAGGAGTTCAAACGTGGTGTTCTGTGATAACCTAGAGGGTGGGAGGGAGGTTCAAGAGGGAGGGGGCATATATATATATATATATATACACCTATATATATATGTATATATATATACACCTATGGCTGATTCATGTTGACAAATGGCAGAAACCATCACAGTGTTGTAAAGCAATTATTCTCCAATTAAAAATAAATAATTATTTCCCAAACATGTATAATATCATATAAGGAACGAATCACCAGTCTAGGTTCGATGCAGGGTACAGGATGCTAGGGGCTGGTGCACTGGGATGACCCAGAGGGATGGTGTGGCAGAGGAGGTGGCGGGGTGGGGTGAGGGGGCGGGTTCGGGATTGGGAACACATGTACACCCATGGTGGATTCATGTTGATGTGTGGCAAAACCAATACAGTATTGTAAAGTAAAAAAAAATAATAATAACTAATTAATTATTTTTTTAAAAGAAGGGGCATATTGTAGCATTTCAAGCCTCCAATGCAGGAGACTCAGCTTCAATCCCTGGGTTGGGAAGATCTCCTGCAGTAGGAAATAGCAACCCACTCCAGTATTCTTGCCTGGAGAATCCCATGGACAGAGAACCCTGGTGGGCTACAAAGAGTCCATCATGACTTTGCACATAATAAAGCACAGTCACGTGATTTGTGAAAAATGGTTAATCAATCCAATTGACTTTTAAGCTCAAGAAGGTTTGCTTGTATTTCTAAGCATTCACAACATGACTGGTCTTTTATAAGTTGTGTGGAAGATGTAGTGATGATTTTAATGGAAAAAAACTGGCCAGCTCTAAAGCTGTGAGTTACATGGGACCCTGTCTATTGTTTATTCTTTTATAAAAATTTTAAAAATGAGTGCTACACATGCATAGGGCTCCTCCTTGGACTTAGGTGACTGTATCTCATCAACCCTTACACTTTGCATCCTTAATCTGCTACCTGAATTATATTTTATCTTTAAGGGAAAAATCATGATCCTTCAAAAGCTCTGTGAGCAATTAATTAATTGATTACTCATTCATATTTTTAAAATTTGTTGTCTTTAAGGAATTTGTTATATTACTGCTTCTTTTTTTTTTTTAATGTTATGGCTTTTTTGGCCAAAAGGCATGTGAGATCCTAGATCCCTGACCAGGGATCAGACCCACATCCCCTACATTGGAAGGTGAAGTGTTAACCACTGGACCATGAGAAAGTCCCCATATATATATATGTATATATATATATATATTTTTTTTTTTTTTAAATAACATGAGTTTTAGTACTTTATTTTTATGGGCAAGAGGAATCTGAATATGATCAGCCTTGAAGTACATCATGAAAAAAAGTGGATGAGGGGAATAAAAGGGATTTAAGAGACCATAAGTGGAAGAAGAAATTGAAGCTTAAAAATGGAAACATGAGTGTAATGGAATGTTTTTCATAGTTTTGGTTTCTTGTTATTTCATCACTTCTCTTTTATCTTGTGAAGGTCTTTCTACAAACAGAGGAGTGACATTTTTCCCTATCTTGAGCTCAAAGCTGCATCTTTGTTGTCTAGCACATTGTTCTGCAGCACTCAGGAAATGTTCATTAACCAAGGATATTTCTACATTAGCAAGTTTTCTACGGTCATTTTCACACACACACAAAAAGATGCTTTAAAAAAATATAAAGAGTATTTGAACAAGACTTTCTTTCAATTTGTTGTTGTTTAGTCACTCAGTCGTGTCCAACTCTTTGTGACCCCATGGACTATAGCCCACCAGCCTCCTCTGTCCATGGGATTCTCCAGGCAAGAATACTGAAGTGAGTTGCCATTTCCTATTCCAGGAAATCTTCCTGACCCAGGAATCAAACTCTTGTCTCCTGCATTGGTAGGCAGATTCTTTACCACTGAGCCACCAAGGAAGCCCTTCTTTTACATGTGTTTATTTAACTGAAAGCATTTGTTTCAAGACAGTCACACTCTTTATTATGTTTGTTCTTGGGAAAAAAAAACTCGATTCCTCACTCATATTATCTCTCACTTCAGACAGTGATTAAAGATCTCAATGGAAGTAAGAAATGTAACCTGCAAACTAGCAACATCATCTTGAACAAATGGACACTTCATGACTCTTACCTTAGCTTCTTTTATCTGTCAGTCACACAAAAATAAGGCAAACTAATGATTAGAAGTCAGGGTATATAGGTTAAAAGAGGAAGATGGTGGAGGAGTAAAACAGGGAGATCACCAGTCTCCCCACAAATAAATCAAAAACTCATCAAGATATGGAACAACTTCTACAGAGCAACCTCTAGGCAACAGCAGAAGACCCCAGGCCTCCAGGGGGACAGGCTAAGCTCCCTGGAATGAGGTAAGAGAGAGGATGGAGACAGAAAAAGGGAAAAGATGAAGAATTTCTGGACAGAAGCTTGTACCCCGAGGGAAGGAGGGAGTCCTGAAACAGGAGGAGATCCCATTCACAGGGAAGTTCCCTCACAGGTGGCCCCTTAGAAAACTGGGCAAAGCAGGGACTCAGAGGGCAAAAAACAGAGAAAGCTGCACTTCTCAGCCCATTAACAGCTCACAGACAAAGTTCCCAGAGGGCAGGCTGGGGCAACCAAGAGTTGGGAGGCATACAAACCTCTCCAGCACACACAACCCTCATGGCACAGAGGACAGGCCTGGGGAGCCAAAAGAAGACCATTTAAGCCCCATGACAAAGAAGATGGGCCTGGGGAACTGCGACAAGTGGGCACAAACCCCACGATGTACAGGGCAGGCCTAAGGATCTGAGACAAGGGCACACAAAACCTGCGAATATGAGGGCAAGCTCAGGGGGCTGAGGGAAGCCCACACTAGTCTCCGTGATGCAGAGGGCATGGTCAGGGAGCCGAGAAAAGATCCACACAAGCCCCCACCTAGCAGGCTTCAGCAGTGCAGGGTAGGACAGTGGAACAGAAGCACCAGCAATAATCCCAGCGACAACTAGGAGCTGACGGCAATGAAGATACGCTGAGACTTGAAGTGGCTGCAGAAAGAGATGTGTCTAACACTGCCAAAACCAGAAGGACTGCGGAACACAAAGACATACTGAACCCTTGCTGGTTTAGTCACTAAGTCATGTCGTGTCCGACTCTTGTGACCCCATGAACTGTAGCCTGCCAGGCTCCTCTGTCCATGGGATTCTCCAGGCAAGAATACTGGAGTGAGTTGCCATTTGCTCTTCCAACTGAACCCACAGACACCACAAAACCTACTACTGGACACTGCACTGCCCTTCAGAGAGACAAGATCCAGCTCCATCAACCAGAACACAGACACAAGCTCCTTAACAAGGAAAATATGAGAGGGCCCTAATCCAGCCCCATCAACGGGGCAGACTCCACAATCAAGAGCTACGACCTTGAGAACGGTTTATTTTTTCTTATAAATTATACTGCTTTTTCCCCCTTAATATTTCCACCTTCACATTAGCCTTTTGCAGAGCTGTGGAGTTTCCCTCTTTGTTTTTATAATTTTAAAAACAGCTTTTTGATTTTGTTTTTGATATATTAAACTGCTTTTCCTATAGTTCTTTACTGGCTGTAGCTATTCCTGAATACATATAAAACTTTTCCACATATATCTATTTATCTTTGCTTTTCTATTTTTTCTTTTATCCTTTTTTTAATTACCCTCTTTTCCAAAAAGGTAATAAAATTACCCTTTTATTATCCTATTTTCCCTCCTTTTCTCTTTTCCTTCCCTTCTCCTCTTTTTTTCTCTCTTTTTTCTTCTCCTTTTTTCCCTTCACTCTTTCCTTTTTCACCAAGTAAGTTAAATTCTTGTTCTCTTTGTTATATTACACAGTTGACACTATGTGCATACTCAGTTTTCCAGATTGAGCACTAGCTAGCTCTGCTTTTACTTGAGCAATATCACTTTTGATTTCCCTTGTTCACCAAGTCAATCTTTGGTATTCTTTTCTTTAGAATACTTTGGTTATAACTGTATGTGTGGAAGTGTGTGTATATGTCCCATTATTTTTGTAATTACCTGTCAATCTGCTTGATCTTCTCCCACTAGAATACAGGCACAAGTCACTCCTAACAAGAAATCAACACAAACTACTCAAACAAACTTTCCCTCCAAGGGCAAAAACCAAAAGGAAGAAGAAATAAAACCCTGAAGCCTGGGAAAAAGAGATGTCAAGTGGAGCAAGTTAGAAAAAAATGATGAAAAAGCAGAGAAATATAGCACAAATGAAAGAGCAAGGTAGAAACTCACAAGACCAAATAAATGTAGAGGAAATAAGCAATCTACCTGAAAGAGAATTCAGAATGATGATAGTAAAGATGCTCTGAAGACTTGAAAATAGAATGGAGAAAATGCAAGAAATATTTAACACAGTTTATACAGTCACCAAGGACACAGAAGGAGTAAAGAATAAGCAAACAGAGATGAGTAACACAATTACTTTAATTAAAAATACAAGGAACCAGTAGCAGAATAATTGAGGCAGAGGAATGAATAAGTAAGCAGGAAGATAGAATGGTGGAAACAACTGCTGAAGAGCAGAATAAAGGGAAAAGAATGAAAAGAATTGAGGATAGCCTCAGAGATCTTTGGGACAATATTAAACACACCACCATTTGAGTTTTAGGGGTCCCAGAGGAAGAAGAGAAAAAGAAAGACACTGAGAAAATTTTTGAAGAAATTATAGTTGGAGACTTCCCCAACATGGGAAATGAAATAGTCAATCAAGTCCAAGAAGAGCAGAGAATCTCTTACAGGACAAACCCAAGGAAAAACACATTAAGACACATATTAATCAAGCTTACAGAGATTAAACACAAAGAATAAATATTAAAAGCAGCAAGGGAAAAGCAACAAGTAACATAAAAGGGAAAACCCATAAGATTAACAGCGGATCTTTCAGCAGAAACTCTGCAGGCCAGAAGGGTATCACAGGATAATTTAAAGTACTGAAAGAGAAAAATCTATGACCAAGATTACTATATGCAACAAAAAGCTCATTAAAAATTGATGGAGAAATCAAAAGCTTTACAGATAAGCAGAAGTTAAGAGAATTTAGCACCACCAAACCAGCCATGCAACAAATACTAAAGGGGCTTACATAGCCAGTAAACACAAGAGAAAGGAAAGACCTACAAAAACAAACCCAAAACAATCAAGAAAATACCAATAGGAATACGTGTATCAATAATTACCTTAAATGTAAATGGATTGAATGCACCAACCAAAAGATAAAGCAAGACCCATATATATACTGCCTACAAGAGACCCACTTCAGACCTAGAGACACATACAGACTGAAAGTAAAAGGATGTAAAAAAATATTCCATGCAAATGGAAACCAAAAGAAAGCTAGAGTGGCAATCCTTATTTCAGACTAAATAAATTTTAAAATAAAGAATACTATAAGAGACAAAGGACACTACCTAATGATCAAGGGATCAATCCAAGAAGGCATAACAATTGTAATTGTTTATGCACCCAATATAGGAGCACCTCAATACATAAGGCAAACACTAATAGGCATAAGAGGGGAAATCCTCAGTAGCACAATAATAGTAGGGGACTTTAACACCCACTTACACCAATGGACAAATCATCAAAACAGAATCAATAAGGAAACACAAACCTTAAATGAAACAATAGACCAAATGGACCTAATTGATGTCTTCAAGACATTTCATCCAAATGCAGAAGAATACACTATCTTCTCAAGTGCACATGGATCATCCTCCAGGATAGACCACATCTTGGGCCACAGATCAAACCTCAGTAAATTTAAGAAAACTGAAATTGTATCAGGTATCTTCTCTTACAACACTATGAGACTAGATATCAACTACAGGGGAAAAAAAAAAACTGCAAAAAACACAAACTCATGGATTTTGTGTTATTAAAATGCATTACTAAATAATGAAGAGGTTACTGAAGAAATGAGAAGGGAAATCAAAAGATTCCTTGAAACAAGTTACAATGAAAACTCTAAGACTCAAAATCTACGTGGTTCAGCAAATGCAGTCCTAAGAGGGAAGTTTATAGCAATAAAATCATACCTCAAGAAACGAGAATAGACAACCTAACTCCACATCTAAAGCAGCTGGAAAAAGAAGAACCAAAAGACCCCAAAGTCTGCAGAAGGAAAGAATCATAAAGATCAGAGCAGAAATAAATGAAAAAGAAATGAAGGAAGCAATAGCAAAGATTAATAAAGTTAAAGCTGGTTCTCTGAGAAAATAAACAAAATTGACAAACCACTAGCCAGACTCATCAAGAAAAAAATGGGAGAAAAGTCAAATCAACAAAACTAAAAATGAAAAAGGAGAAGTTACAACAGACTACACAGAAATACAGAAGGTCAGAAGAGAATATTATGAGCAACTATATGCTAATAAAATCAACAACCTAGAGGAAATGGACAGATTCTTAGGAAAGTTCAACATTCCAAGACTGAACTAGAAAGAAATAGAAAATATGAATAACCCAATTACAAAAACTGAAAGCAAAACAGTGATTAAAAATCTTCCCCCCAAACAAAAGCCCAGGGCCAGATGGCATCACAGGGGAATTCTATCAAACATTTATAGAAGGGCTAATGTCTATTTTTCTGAAACTCTTCCAAGAAATTGCAGAAGGAACAATTCCAAACTCATTCTACATGGTCACAATCACCCTGATATCAAAACCAGGCAAAGACAGCACACAAAAAGGAAAATTACAGGCTAATATCACTGATGAACATATATGCAAAAGTTATCAAAAAAATCTAGCAAACAGAATTCAACAACACATTAAAAAGCTCATACACCATAATCAAATTGGGTTTATTCCAGTGATGCAGTCAGTCAGTTCAGTTGCTCAGTTGTGTCTGACTCTGAGACCACATGGACTACAGCATATCAGGCTTCCCTGTCCATCACCAACGCTCAGAGCTTGCTCAAACTCATGTCAATCAAGTCAGTGATGCCATCCAACCATCTCCTCTGTCATCCCCTTCTCCTCCCACCTGCAGTATTTCCCAGCATCAGGGTCTTTTCCAATGAGTCAGTTCTTCGCATCAGGTGGACAAAGTACTGGAGCTTCAGCTTCAGCATCAGTCCTTCCAATGAATATTCTGGATTGATTTCCTTTAGGATGGACTAGTTTGATCTCCTTGCTGTCCAAGGGACTCTCAAGAGTCTTCTCCAACACCACAGTTCAAAAGCATCAATTCTTTGGTGCTCAGCTTTCTTTATAGTCCAACTTTCACATCCACACATAGCTTAGGCTAAATAGACCTTTGTAGGCAAAGTAATGTCTCTGTTCTTTAGTATGCTGTCTAGGTTTCTCATAGCTTTTCTTCCAAGGATCAAGCGTCTTTTAACTACATGGCTGCAGTCACCACCTGCAGTATTTTGGAGTCCAAGAAAATAAATCTGTCACTGTTTCCATTGTTCCATCTATTTCCCATGAAATGATGGGACCAGATGCCATGATCTTTGTTTTCTGAATGTTGAGTTTTGAGCCAACTTTTTAACTCCCCCCTTTCACTTTCATCAAGAGGGTCTTTAGTTCTTTGCTTTCTGCCATAATGGTGGTGTCATCTGCATATATGTGTTTATTGATATTTCTCCCAGAAATCTTGATTACAGCTTGTGCTTCATCCAGCCCAGCATTTCACATGATGTACTCTGCATAAAAGTTAAATCAGCAGGGTGACGATATACAGCCTTGATGTACTCCTTTCCCAATTTGGATCCAGTCTGTTGTTTCATGTCCAGTACTTATTGTTGCTTCTTGATCTGCATACAGATTTCTCAGGAGGCAGGTCAGGTGGTCTGGTATTGTCATCTCTTTCAGAATTTTCCACAGTTTCTTGTGATCCACACAGTCAAAGGCTTTGGCATAGTCAATAAAGCAGAAGTAGATGTTTTTCTGGAACTCTCTTGCTTTTCTGATGATCCAGTAGATGCTGGCAATTTGATCTCCCTTTCATTATGGGGACTGTAATGCAAAAGTAGGAAGTCAAGAGATACCTGGAGTAACAGACAAATTCAGCTTTGGAGTACAAAATGAAGCAGGGCAAAGGCTAACAGACTTTTGCCAAGAGAATGCACTAGTCATAGCAAACACCCTCTTCCAACAAAAAGAGAAGACTCTACACATGGACATCACCAGATGGTCAACACTGAAATCAGACTGATTATATTCTTTGCAGCCAAAGATAGCGAAGCACTATACAGTCAGCAAAAATAAGACCAGAGGCTGACTGTGGCTCAGATCATGTACTCCTGATAGCAAAATCCAGACTTAAATTGAAGAAAGTAGGGAAAATCACTAGACCATTCAGGTATGACCTAAATCAAATCCCTTATGATTATACGGTGGAAGTGACAAATAGATTCAAGGGATTAGATCTGATAGAGTGCCTGAAGAACTATAGATGGAGGTTTGTAACATTGTACAGGAGGCAGGGATCAGACCATCCCCAAGAAAAAGAAATGAAAAAGCAAAATGGTTGTCTGAGGAGGCCTTTCAAATAGCTGAGAAAGAAGAGAAGCTAAAGGCAAAGGAGAAAAGGAAAGACATATCCATTTGAATGCAGAGTTCCAAAGAATAGCAAGGAGAGGTAACAAAGCTTTCCTCAGTGATCAATGCAAAGAAATAGAGGAAAACAATAGAATGGGAAAGACTAGAGATCTCTTCAAGAAAAGGAGAGATACCAAGGGAACATTTCATGCAAATATGGGCACAATAAAGGACAGAAATGGTATGGACCTAACAGAAGCAGAAGATATTAAGAAGAGGTGGCAAGAATACACAGAAGAACTGTACAAAAAAGATCTACATTACCCAGATAGCCACAATGTTGTGGTCACTCACCTAGAGCCAGACATCCTGGAATGTGAAGTCAAGTGGACCTTATGAAGCATCACTATGAACAAAGCTAGTGGAGGTGATGGAATTCCAGTTGAGCTATTTCAAGTCCTAAGAGATGATTTTGTGAAAGTGCTGCACTCAATATACCAGCAAATTTGGAAAACTCAGCCCTGGCCACAGGACAGGAAAATGTCAGTTTTCATTTCAATCCCAAAGAAAGGCAATCCCAACAAATGTTCAAACTATCTCACAATTTCAGGGATGCAAGGATTCTTCAATATACATAAATCAATCAATGTAATACACCATATTAACAAAATTGAAAGATTAAAAACAATATGATCATCTCAGTAGATGCAGAAAAAGTCTTCAGCAAAATTCATCACCCTTTTATGATAAAAATGCTTCAAAAAATGGGCATGGAAGGAACCTCCCTCAACATAGTAAAGGCCATATATGATAAGCCCACAGAAAACATAATTCTCAATGGTGAAAAACTAAAATCATTCCTTCTAGGAACAGGAGCAAGACAAGGGTGTCCACTCTCACCACTATTTTTCAACATAGTTTTGGAATTATTAGCTACACAATTAGAGAAGAAAAATAAATAAAAAGAATCCAGATCAGAAAAGAAGAAGTAAAACTCTCACTATTTTCAGATTACATGATCCTATTGGGGAAGGCAGTGGCAGCCCACTCCAATACTCTTGCCTGGAAGGTCCCATGGACGGAGGAGCCTGGTGGGATGCAGTCCATGGGGTCATGGGGAGTGGACACAACTGAGCGACTTCACTTTAAATTTTCACTTTCATGCATTGGAGAAGGAAATGGCAACCCACTCCAGTCTTCTTGCCTGGAGAATCCCAGGGATGGGGAAGCCTGATGGGCTGCCGTCTATGGGGTCGCACAGAGTCAGACATGACTGAAGTGACTTAGCAGCAGCAGCAGTAGCATACATAGAAAACCCAAAAGAAACTATCAGAAAATTACAAGAGCTAATCAGTGAATTCAGCAAAGTTGCAGGATACAAGTTCAATACACAGAAATCACTTGCATTCCTATATACTAAAAACGAAAAATCAGAATTAAGGAAGCAATCACATTCAGCATTGCAACAAAAAGAATAAAATATCTAGTAATAAACCTACCTAAGGAGACAAAAGACCTGTAAACGGAAAATCATAAGACCCTGATGAAAGAAATCAAAGATGACATAAACAGATGGAGAGATAATCCATGTTCCTGGGTAGGAAGAATCAATATTATGAAAATGAATATACTACCAAATGCAATCTACAGATTCAATGCAATCCCTATCAAATTACCAATGGCATTTTTCACAGAACTAGAACAAAAATTTCACAATTCATATGGAAACACAAAAGACCCCAAATAGCCAATACAGCCTTGAGAAAGAAGAATGGAGCTGGAGGAATCAACCTTCATGACTTCAGACTATACTACAAAGCTACAGTCATCAAGACAGTATGATACTGGCACAAAACCAGAAATACAGACCAATGGAACAAGATGGAGAACCCAGAGATAAACCCAGGCACTTAACTTATTTTTGACAGAGGAGGCAAGAATATGCAATGGGGCAAAAATAGCCTCTTCAAGAAGTGATGCTGGGAAACCTGGACACCTACATGCAAAAGAGTGAAATTAGAACACTTCCTAATGCCACATTGGGCTTCCCTGGTGGCTCAGTCAGTAAAGAATCTGCCTGCAATGCTGATGACCTAAGTCCTATTCCTGGGTTGGGAAGATCCCCTGGAGGAGGGCGTGGCAACCCACTTTAGTATTCTTGCCTATAGAATCCCATGGACAGAGGAGCCTGGCAGGCTGCAGTCCATGGGGTCACAAAGCATCAGACATGACTGAGCAACTAAGCCCATTTCCTAATGTCACACACAAAGATAAACTCAAAATGGATTAAACACCTAAGTGTAAGACCAGAAACTATAAAAGTCTTAGAGAAAAACATAGACAGGACATTCAATATAAATCAAATCAAGATCTTCTTTAACCTATCTCCTAAAGTAATGGAAATAAAAACAAAAATAAACAAGTGGGACCTAATTAAACTTTAAAACTTTTGCACAGCAAAGAAAACTACAAACAAGGTTAAAAAAAAAACCCTCAGAATGGGAGGAAATAGTAGCAAATAAAACAACTGACAAAGAATTAATTTCCAAAATATACAAGCAGCTCATACAACTCAATACCAGAAAAACCCAATCAAAAAGGGGAAAAATAATCTAAAAAGAAATATCTCCAAAGAAGACATACAGATGGCTAATAAGCACATGAAAAGATGCTCAACATCACTCATTATCAGAGAAATGCAAATCAAAACTGCAATGAGATACCACCTCACACCAGTCAGAATGGCCATCATCAAAATGTCTACAAAAGCTGAAGAGGGTGTAAAGAAAAGGGAACATTCTTGCATTGCTGGTGGGAACGCAAACTGTGGAAGATGGTATCAAGATTCCTTAAAACACTAGGAATAAAACCACCATATGACACAGCAATCCCACTCCTAGGCATATACCCCGAGGAAATCAAAATTTAAAAAGACGCATGTATCCCATTGCTCATTGCTGCACTATTTACAATAGCTAGAACATGGAAGCAACCTAGATGTCCATCGACAGATGAATGGATAAAGAAGCTGTGGTACATCTATACAATGCAATACTACTCAGCCATAAAAAAGAATGCATTTGAGTCAGTTCTGATGAGGTGGACGAACCTAGAACCTATTATACAGAGTGAAGTAAGTCAGAAAGAAATACAAATATTGTATACTGATGCATATATATGGAATCTAAAAAGATGGTACTGATGAATTTATTTTCAAGGCAGCAATGGAGAAACAGACATAGAGAACAGACCTAAGGACATGGCGGGAGGGGAGGTGGGAAAAGGTGAGATTTATGGAGAGAGTAACATGGAAATTTACAATACCATATGTAAAATAGATAGCCAATGGGAATTTCTTGTGTGACCCAGAAAACTCAAACAGGGGCTCTGTGACAGTCTAGAAGGGTGGGCTGAGGAGGGAAATGGGAGGGAGAGTCAGGATAGAGGGGACATGGATGTACCTATGGCTGGTTCTTGCTGACATATGACAAAAAAAAACACAAAATTCTGTAATTATCCTTTAATTAAAATTTTTTAAATAAAATATGAAAAAAAGAAGTCAGGATATAAAAAGGAGAACAAATCACAGAAAAGCCAGAGCATCAACTTGCAAAAATTCCTCCACAGAGGGTAGGACTGCCTGCCTCCAAAAGAGTGCAAAGGGACACACACACACACCACACCCCCAACACTAGATACAGCGGTCCATTGAAAAATTAACAGCCACCTTCAAGTTAAGCATCAAATTCATTCTTTTTCCAACGTTATAGATCATACTATTGTGAAATTTTTTGGTTTCTGATGTGACCCGAAATGTTTTAAGTGACTATGTATTAATTTTATAATTTGAAAGCAATGAAAGTATCTTCATTATGAAAAATGTAATATGAACATTTAGAAAGCTCACTGAAATATTTAAATTAATTCTTTTGATTAAAAATATGGTACTACCATCAAACTAGTCAAAGGAAATCAACCCTAAATATTCATTGTAAGAACTGATTATGAAGCTGAAGCTCCAATACTTTGGCCACCTGATGCAAAGAGCCAGGCAACTCATTGGAAAAGACCCTGATGCTGGAAAGACTGAGGGCAGGAAGAGAAGGGGAAACAGAGGATGAGACAGTTGGATGGCATCACCGACTCAACGGACATGAGTGTGAGCAAACTCTGGGAGAATAGTGAAGGCCAGGGAAGCCTGGCATGCTGAATTTCATTGATTGCAAAGTGTCAGACATGACTGAGCAACTGAACAACAACAGTGGTACTAGCAACGTGCAGAGAAGATTTACTAACATATATAACATCTGACATTTCAGTCACATCTTCAGCTGTTTTTTTTTTATGGATGTATTCCAAAGCTAACTAAATATACTATGCATTTATAAAAGTGCAGAAATGGAAATGAAATTCCAGAAGAATACTAACTTATGTGGTTACAACAGTGGTGACTAAAGTTTAATTAGTTAAATATTATTTGTTCATAGCAATCTCTTATTTTTGTTTTAGAATTTCCACACTTTGCCCTTAGCAACAACCATTAATGCAAAACCTCTACCTAAAACTCTGTTCTCAAGCATGCTCATTTCTTATTTTTTTTTGAGTCATAAACAACAGAATCACAGAAATATTAATGACTTGTTTACAGTCAAAGATTCCATGCATTTTCTGTTTCACCTACTTGATTTGTTTGATCTGACTAAATTTGTAATTTTTGTTTTTCTGAGAGATGTAATTGATTCACAGGAGGATATAAAATACGAGTAATGAAACACTTTGTAAGAGAAATATTTGACTTATGAAATCATAACAGATAGAAACAGTAAAGCATGCAGATATGTTCCCAGCACATACAAGAGACTAATTTACAGACATCATAGACAGAACAAAACCTCTGTCCAGCCCTAGCCACCAACTCTTGTTAATCAGTACTGAGAGCTAATGGTCGTCTCCTTCTTTCTGCTGCCTTTACAGGTGGTTCAAACATGCTTTCTCTAGTTATTTTTCTTGAATGTTTATTTAGTAGAAAAATCCAGAGTACCTGCTTATAACTATGTGTGTGACAAGACTGTAAAATATAGCATTTTGCTTCCAATATAATGGAGAACTTATCAGAAAACCTCAACTGTGTATGAGCCTGTATTTTTCTTCCCATGTTGTCCCCACAATTGTTATTACTTCTTCACCTAAGGGAAAAACAGAAGGGTACATAGAAAGGAAAATGTACATTTGAGGTTTTAGTTACTGACCATAAATCTCCCCATTGTTTTAGTACTGCCACAATAGAAATACTTGGAGGAAAGCATCTTTATCATCATTTTTTTAAAAGAAAACTGTATTAGAGTTATCTGCGTTTGCACTGCAAATTTGGGAATCTTTCTATGCTTAGAGACATGTGTGTTTAATTACTCTGGTAAGCATTTGGCCACTCACTGTCCCAGGTGGCGCCAGTGGTGAAGAACCCGCCTACCAATGCAGGAGACATAAGAGACATGGGTTCAATCTCTGGATCAGGAAGACCCCCTGGAGGAGGGCACGGCATCCCACTCCAGTTTTCATGCCTGGAGAATCTCATGGACAGAGGAGCCTGGCGGGCTGCAGTCCTTGGGATCGCAAAGAGTCCGACGTGACTAAAGCGACTTAGCATGCACACACGTCACAATTGAAAACCATCCCACAGCTCAGTTTTCCCAAAGCTGTGGTTTATTCTTTCTACACAATACGTGTGCTGAGTGTTGGCAGATCCAAGCAGGGCTGGGCATGGCTCATCCCCAGGGGGAGGTTCCCTCCAATGTCTCACGTGCCTTGGACAGGGGGCTGCCTGACTATGGTCTTCCCAGGCTGAAGGCAAGTTAAAACCAAACCTTCCCTCCTACCAGGTCTGCTAAAGTCCACTGGATAAAGACAGACTTGGACATCAGTGTGGCTGGGAAATAGTCTCAACCTTATGTGGGAGGAGCTGCCAAGTCATGCGGACACCTGGAGTGACTAAGGCTTTGTGAAGGGAATGCATCGACTACAGCCCTGTCACCTGTGACATAGTTTTATGTGGTACACAGTTATAGTAACATTCATACAAATTCATAAGAAAGGTATTTGCACATTTCCTGCAACCATGATGAATCACAATTTTAGAGCATTTAAATAAACAGGTGTCCACGTGGCAGGTTTTCTGGTCCAGGAGTCAGCAGTCGGCATGTACATGCTAAGTGGATCACGGTGCCCTTAGGTGACATGTCTGTAAGGTGTCTGTAAGGTGACACCCACTCACTGCTCTGCTCTGTGACTTCATCTGACTGGGTCTCCTACCCGCCTTTCCTGACATCATTCAAATCAAGATCCAGAAAGAAAATTTTAAATCCTGTCAGATTTAATGATAATATGAGGGGGGAATCTTGTTCTGAGTTTGAAGACATTGTTTTTGCTCCAACAACTCAGACATCCTTCTTACCAGCTACATGAGGTTCCTGTTTGCAGGCAGAATGCACATGTAACAGTATCTATGTTACAACTTCAACTGCAGAAAAACTGTGATGACTAGATATCTGTAAGTGACAATCATTTGAATATCCTGGAAGCATTTTAGATATTTTAATGCTAAATGCATCTAGTCAATTCTCTTATTGGAGCTAGATCTATTTAAATAGTACAAATTTAAAACAATTACTTTAATTATCTTTTTTGTCTTTCAAGAATTACTTTCCTTGAAACAAAAATGAAACCATTTCACTTAGAATTCTCTGACAATCTGTCACACATTAAATGTGCAGATCTCATGGGAGAACACTTTATAAAACTATATGATGTTAAAAAGTGAATACTTTTTTCTAATGTGACTCGTTATTATAAAATAGATTTATTATTTCTGATACTGGAATCTTAAAATTTTCTATTTTTAAAGATATATAGGAAAAACGTGGTTTCCAGAACTTAAGGAGTAAAAACACAAATGCATTTATATAGAGAGAGTTTATAGAAGATATAGACTCATTTTAATAGCTGATAAAACACAAGATGCAATTATTCATTAACTATATGAGTAATTTGAATAATGAATTAAATCAACATTTACTGAAGGCATGTCACCTATGCCAAGTTATGGGTACAAAATATGGGTAAAAAACACACCTCTTTAACTTTCAGAAATCTGATCATTGAGGGGTTCAGTGCTGAGGAAACAGATAGAACCTAGGAAGTGGGATTACTAACTATCATATAGAAATAGAAAGTTGCTCAGTCATGTCCGACTCTTTCCGACTTATGGACTATACAGTCCGTGGAATTCTCTAGGCTAGAATACTGGAGTGGTAGCCTTTCCCTTCTCCAGGGAATCTTCCCAATCCAGGGATTGAACCCAGGTCTCCCACATTGCAGGCAGACTCTTAACCAGCTGAGCCACAAGGGAAAAATGATGCCAAAAGTGCTTCCAAGAAATATTCTTCCCATCCCCTAGCACTGGAGCCAATGTTGCTCTCAGTGCAGAGGGAAATCAGAAGGTATTCGTGTCACCTATGCGCTCTAGTTGATGATGGACAGGGGAGCCTGGCGTGCTGCAGTCCATGGGGTCGCAAAGCATCAGACATGACTGAATGACTAAACTGACTGACTGATCAGCTAGAGGGCCACAGCCCCTCCTCAGCCTTCCAGTGTATTACCAGCTGTAATTTTCCACCCAATTCTTTTCTTTAAAGTCTAGGGAAATCCCCTCAGTAAGTTCAAGGTGCTAGTCTTTCTGTAGTGCATTTTTCAATGAAAGTCTACATTCTGAGCCTTTTAAAATAATTTTTAAATAATCCATTTCTGTGTATTTATAGTCATAACAAAGATTAAATGTCTTATTGGGTAGAAAGACAAAAATTAAGTGACCAAATATTTATTGACACACAAATATGTTATCTAGGAGTTGGCAAGCAATGTTTCCATGCATTTACATCATTTTAAATTCAAATTACTACTGGTACTTGTGGCCAGCAGACTTGCAGTTGAACTCCAATCACACCCACTTCTTGGACTCACAGCCTTGTATGCATGAAGGACGTCCACATCTTCATGTGAATCTGTCCACAACCCTGCCTGTGGGCAAAAGTGGGACTTGTTTCTTTTCTAACCAATCAAATATGGTGCAAGTGCTTAGACATCACCTCCATGATTGGCTGTGTTACATAATCTTCTGTCTCAGCAAAGGGTTGTTCTTCTCTGCTTCAGTTGGCGATTCACACGCACTGTGGTGAGGGGCTGCTAACTTTCAGCAAAGGCTCCAGCCTGCATCGAGTTACTGCAATTAAACAGACCCCATCAACCACCTCCTGCCCTTGGAAGCGGGCTCTTCCAGCCCAGCCTCTGGGAGAGGAGGCAGCCCAAAAGCCAAGTGACAGACTCTGAGCAGAGGCACCACCTGGGCCCACACTCCTGACCGCAGAAATGGTGCTGCGTCAAGTGCTGTTGCAGTCATCGAGGTGCAATAGCAAACTCAGGGAAACTGAATCGAAAACCCAAGTGACGTGCGGAGTGCCATGTCCACTGAGCCTTCTCCATCGCTTCTCAGCAGGTGTGTCAAAGCCAATTATTCTCTTTAGGTGTGCAGAAACTATGCCAATATTATGGATAACAATAGTCTTTACTTTAATCAATTACCATCTGTACCAGTGAAGCATCATGTGGTGCTATTACACCCTTCTCTACAGCCAAGAAAAATGATTATTTTGATTCCAGCAGATCCACTTATAGTATCAACAGATTTTTCAAGCATTCAAGTTTTTCACAAATTACCATTGTATGCCAATAGTATCTTTGAAAGAAAACCTGATGTAGGAGTCAATAAACTTTTGTTCAAGGCTGATTTCTGTCGGTTGTAATCCTGTGACAATAAACACATTTTCTTTACTTTCCAACCTTCTGCTTCCTCATTCTGGTTCCCACCACCTATGACACTACTGTGAGCGGCTATCTGTTGAATAATTGTTTCATCTCAGTGGTATATGGAGATGACACAGCATTCTTTTCAGTCCTTAAAATAACCTCACAAAGAGGGTATTATCATCTCCATTTTACAGATGAGGAAACAACACAGTTATCAGGTAAGGTGTCCACCTGTTAAACAAAATCACGGGCATTTGAATCCAAGTTTCTCTGGTCCCAAAACTAGAGGTCTTTTCTCCTTATGGTTCAGTATTTTTGTAATTCACACCTGTTAACAATGAGTAAATGGGCTTCCCAGGTGGCACTAGTGGTAAAGAACCCATCTGCCAATGCAGGAGGCTTAAGAGACATGGGTTGGATCCCTGGAACCGGAGGATCCTCTGGAGGAGGGCACGGCAACCCACTCCAGTATTCTTGCCTGGGAAAATCACATGGACAGAGAAGCCTGGTGGGCTACAGTTCATGGGGTCCCAAAGAGTGGGACATGGCTGGAGTGACTTAGCACACACTCAACAAATAAGTACTGGCATTTGTGCCCAGTTCTTACTCGTTAATGATAAAAGGTTGTATTTCCTGATGGATCATGTAATAGTTATTTCAGAACCCAAGTATAAAGAAGACAAAAATCACCACATGCTTATTAGAAATAATCTGTCTACTAACAGATTTCTTTGGCCTGACTTGTCAGAAGGATAATAATGACCAATGTTTCCATGCTCTAAATTTGAACAGTGTTAAATTGCAGCATTCAATATCCTTCTTATTTCTTTCGATTTACATTTCTCATTCTTGGTCGCTTCATTCTCAAATTCCCACATAAAAAGAATAAAGAAGGGCTTTACAAGATAAACCTGTATCTTATTCTGGATTAATTTATTAATTCCAAGGGATCTTCATTTTTCCATTAGTGACTAATAAAGGCTATCAGAATTTCTCCTTAAGGTTGTTTTTAATGACTTTCATCTGCAATACTAATTTAACATAGATTATGTGATGGCAAAATAACTGAATTAGCATTTCCTACTTTGTAATCCAGACATAATGTACTAACTTAGTAAAGGTTACCATTTCCCCAAAACACCTACATGTATCTATGTATCTTTTCCATCACAATTTAAAAATCCTGGTGGTCCCCACCCTTGACAAGGATGGCTGGAGCAGGTCTGAGACCCTCCAGACAGCTAGTCATTCACTTTTCTTCCCTCTATGGAAAAAGCACAATGATACAAGCTACTTTTCACTTAGAAGGAAATTTAGAAATTGCTAACTATATAAAACTCTTGATAAATAGATTAAAATATGTATCAGTTTGTGGCTGCCTGCTAAGTTGCTTCAGTTGTGTCTGACTCTGAGATCCTATGAACTACAGGCCACCAGATTCCTCTGTCCATTGGGTTCCCTAGGCATAAATATTGGAGTGGATTGCTGTTCCCTCTTCCAGGGGATCTTCCTGACTCAGGGATCGCATCTACATCTCCATGTCTCCTGCATTGGCAGTCGGGTTCTTTACCAGTAGCACCACCTAGGAAGCCCCTATGTCAATTTAGCATATTTTAAATGAATAAGCCACGGCTTTCTGAGCCAGTGTGATGAGAAAATTATGAAAAAATCTAAGCCTGAATATCGGTCATTTGGTAGAGAATCTGTGATGATGTTTACTAGACAAAAGGATTCAGTTCAGTTCAGTTCAGTTCACTTCAGTCGCTCAGTCATGTCCGATCCTTTGCAACAAAAGAATTAGTAAGGCAGCAAATGTGAATTTTGCTTTACACAAAGTTCTCATAACTTATTTTAAAAGGTTAACTGTTAGCTTGGCAGGTTGTCCCTGTTCCCTCGGTCATCATTAGTATAAGAGGAGAAAGGAGCCAAACCAAGAGGAAATATGGCCTCATCCTCACAAACTTACTCAGTGCCAATTTCCACAGGTAAATTTCCAACCTGAAAAGTGAGAGTATCTTCCACAAAGCAGGAACCCTGAGGAGCTGAGAGGCACGAAAAGGTATTTTTACACAGAATATAAAATAAGTGAAACTCTTTTGAATTGCAACTGAGTGTAGGCCTTATTTGTGCCAAGAATAGTTTAGTGTGGCTTTTCTACTCAGCACAAAAAGAACATTTCTTCATGGTGAAATAGGATGCATCATCCAAGAAGACTGCTATGGAGTTACTTGGATGGCAAGCTATGGCCCTGAAAAGAGTTTGTCAGCAAGAGAAGCTGTAGAGCTGAGCTCAGGGTGGGACTCGTATATCTGACCAGTCTCATCCTTTAATAGCAGTGGGTCTTTTCATTTCTGACATGGACATGTGGCAGAGCTCTTACCTCAATAGCCTCCAGCCTGGGGCAGGAAGTGCAGGTACACATACTTGCATGGCCTTGACCTCAGGAAGCTTCACAGCTCTGCCTCTTCTAGAGTATTTTATTACCTCAGTGCTCAGTTGCTCAGTCGTGTCCAACTCTTTGGGATCCCATGGACTATAGCACATCAGGCTCCTCTGTCCACAGGATTCTCCAGGCAAGAACACCGGAGTAGGTTGCCATTTCCTTCCCCAGGATATCTTCCTGACCCAAGGATTGAACCTGCGTCTCCTGCATTGCCAGCACATTCTTTACCACTGAGTCACCAGGGAAGCCCTAATTGATGATGTAGAATTCTTAAGCTTCACTATTAAAATGAAGCCAAGATTGAGCAGAAATTGGAGTCTTATACTCAGATTTCTGTCTGACCCCTGCCCAGGTTGCAACCAGAAGTCACCTGATTTCCCTGGGATCTGGAACACAAGTGTCTAATCCTGACATGTAGGAAGGGCCCAGAAAATAAGAGGCATTATTTTATATATTTAGAGATGACAGAGAATAGAGACAGAAACCTCAAAAATGTTACACTACATACACTCAGGGAATTGGTCTACTGTAATCTGCATTTTTCAAAACTATTTGTTGCCAAAAACTAATTTTTTTATTTTCTTTCCTCTTTAATATGTCACTTATTGTAGTCACATCTTAATCCCACCAACGTTTGTCAGGATAACTCTGAAGGTACAAAGCCCAACACAACTAAAAATATCCTCCCCTGTGAGCTGTGCCATGGGGCTTGGTGGTTACAAAGAAGGAGTGAAAGGGCTTAAAGAAGTAAAAATGCCGGATTTATTAATATTAAAATCCTCTAAAGTTAAAAAAAATAGATTGATGAAATAAGCTGATATTTGTAATCAGTATCACTTGAAAGAGAAAATACTATCTTACGTTCTAAAGACAATAATGTCCTGATTATTATCCAATCTGACTGGGCTACGGTGAGCCCCTTGATGACATAGCTAAATGTAAGTGAGTTCATTTGAGGGGAAAATATACTCTATTGTAATAAATTAGCATTTGCTTCAGGGGTTTGAAATAAAATGGAAAAAAATTATAACATTTTTCTTCCTTACCTTGTATAACTGAGCAATTTTCTTTCAAACTTTGTGAATAACTCACTCTGTGGATATAATGATATTCTTAGTACATTTGCAGAGCAAAAAAAAAAAAACACTGCTAATCACTTACTGAACAACTTCACACAATGAAATCATGAAGCAGCTTTGTTTTTGTCTTTCCTTGTTCATTCAAATATATTCTCTGGACCTAGTTTTTCCCTTGCCCCTGATGAAACTTAGAACATGTCCCATTACTCCTGATTTTTTGTTTTCTAATGAGTAATACAAGTTTCTCCAGGTGGTAATAACTATAGTTAGTCAAAGTTGATACAACTCAAAACTTCGTTCAAAGTCACAGCTCTGACCACGTCCTATGGAAAGAAAGCCCCTAAAAGCATAAGGAAGATGTGATTGGGGAAGAAATATATCTTCTCACTCTGTTTTCTTGATAAAACAGATTAACCACTTTGACACTGAGTTCCCCAGCAGACACTGGGGCACCATCCATGGCAGCAGAGCCTGGTCCTCACGTCTGGAGCAGGGAGATGGCAATGATGAAGCACAGGGTCCTGAGCGACCAGCCTGGCAGCCAAACCACAGTCTCTTCCAGACTCAGCAGATGCCGGGACCTGAGGGCTAGCCCTCAGCTTGCAGAACCTTACCTGAAAACTCAGAGGGAGAGAGGACTTTGGGGAAGCCTTCATGGGGACAGGCAGCAGAATCAGCCAGGAATGCGGAAAAGCGAAGGAAGCGCCTTTAGACTTGGAATCCCAGGAACCATGGGGGAGGCTGGAGGAAAGTGATGGTTTGACTACAAATCTTTGTCCCTGAGGCCTGAGAAAGAGGAAATTGTACAAAGAAATGTATTTACAAATGTTTCCTAACACACATATAATCTGAGACCAAACTTCAGAAAGAATTCAAGAGTATTCCCCACACAGAGGTTTCCACCCCTCTCCCCACCCCAGAGCTCCCAAGTGATTCCCGTTCCCTCTTTGTTTATGTCTTGGAGACCCAAGTCCAAGTCTTTATGAGTAGCAAAGAAGCAAAAGAGAAGTAAACAGCAAGATCGTGAGAATTGTTTTCATGTTGCACAAAATTCCTTCTAACTCTGATGCCGCAGAGTAGCCGGAGGCCGTATCCTTGCAGGACTGAACACCACTGCTCCGTCTGTCACCTCCTCAGTGGTACCTGGGCAGGGAATGCAGACTCTCTGTAAATTCACCTTGTCAGAGATACTCAGAGCACAGCAAGAGTGCCTGCTCCAAGCTCCGTTCCAGAGATGATCTGAATCAGAGACCCAAACTGTCCTGACCCTCCTGTGGAAACACCCGTCTCAAGCCCTGGCACCATCCCCTCATCCTTCCTGTTCAGTTTCTAGCACATTGATTTTGGCCCCTGCAGAGACACAGAGGTGCTGGTCTGAAGGCTGGGTGCTGTCCTGTTCAAAAGAAAGCTGTGGCCAGGGGAAGGGAAATCAGAGATCACGTCATGTTTTCTAAAACAGTTTCCTTTGATATTAGCTTCTCTGATTCATGGTTCAATGTTTTTAAAAAAAAAAATAAGCGCTGGACTTGTAAAGCATACTCACTCATCCTTCTGAAAATGTTTTCTTTTCGCAAACAAGGGGCGATTTTATTTTTTAGGCTAATGATGCCAGGAAAGATTGAAGGCAGGAAGAGAAGGGGGCGACAGAAGATGAGATGGTAGGATAGCATCACCAACTCAATGGACGTGAGTCTGAGCAAGTGCTGGGAGATAGTAAAGGACAGGGAAGCCTGGCGTGCTGCAGTCCATGGGGTCTCAACGAGACAGACAGGACTGAACAACTGAACAATAACAACAAAATGATAGCACAACACATTTCAGGATCCACAGGGAACAAGCACTCTGCCTGGACTCAGCCGCCATGCTCTGCTAACGTGTTTTTACAAATCTGGAAAATAAGTTTTCTCAGTGATTATATAATTCTTTCCCCAGAAACACTGAAATTTAAATTGTCAAGAGAGAAAAACTAGATTTATCTTAATACATATCGAATAAACAATGCCAAGCTTTATAAACCCATGTTTGAAAACAATTCAACTGTTTCAACCAGATAATAGGCCCAGAACACTCTTTGTGAAAAAGGCTTTACATCTGCACAAGAAAATTTTGAGAGAGAGAGAGGCCACATTCACATAACTTTATTCAGTATGTTCTCATCGTTCTATTTTATTATTAGTTACTGTTAACTTCTTGCTGTGGAGTGAGTGGAATAGAACACGCAACAAGACTGTAAAGCTTGTTTTCTTACCAAGGTCCTTTGTTTTTTCTTGAGTAAATTCCCCTTGCATTACTTTACACTGTTATACACCGAGCCCGTATCTCTGAACTGACCGAGAGAACAAGTCCACCACAGTAATGCAAAAGCAAGAAGGGAGTTTATTTCTAGCGCGCTAGGGCCCAAGTCTCATCCAGCACAGTGGAATCCGACAAGAGCCCCGAACAAAGGAGTATGGTGGCTTATATACAGGCAGCTCTTTGTCTCAGTTACAGGAGTAGCTGGTGTTACATGATTGGCTAGGCAGGATGAGCGCATGTCCTGTCTCTTTCTGGTTGGTGTGTACGGGAAGTCTTCCTAATTTGGTCAAGGAATGTCCTGTTAAGGAAACATAACTCAGGTCCTGGGCTTAGTGTATCTTGCTGAGCTTGTCATAGCCGGGGTTTGGCCCCTAGCATACACCTTTTGTCAATCTCAAGATTTCTGGAAAAGTTATTAATAAAATTTATTAATGATAAAAGTTATTAATAAATTTATCAGTGCTTTTCTGTAGGGGTGAGCTCTGGAAGGTTTTTGTGGTTTCAGAAGTGTTTCCCGTGATGGCCCCTCCTTTCATTCCCCCCTCTTCACCCCCTCAACTTCCACACCCCACTCTCCACTAGAGGTAACTGTCTGTCCCTGGGTAAATGTGTAGAGAGGAGAGCGGATTGGACAACTCTACCCATCAGCCTGATGGCACCAGACCTGACTTCATCCTCCTGCTAAAAGAGGAAAAGGTTTTTCCTTCCCCTTGACCAATACAAATTCCTTCCTTTCTGTGTGCATCTTCTCATTATTCTCATCTTGCAGGAAAAGAAACTCCAAGTTGGAATGTTTAAGTAATTTTTAAAAAGATCACAAAGCTGAGAGGAGTTAAAACCTACTGGTTTTGCCCTTCTCTTCTGGTCTGTCTAGCATTATCACAATGTCTCATATTATTAACAAATCATCAGAGGTTTTGCAAATATAATTGTTACTATTGTTCTCACAATCTTTAAAAATATTTCTCATCATTTCTGCAATACACTCAATTTTGAAATTACCCATTTTTATTTAGTCTTTAGACTTTCCCAGGTTCCCGGTCATAAAGAACCTGCCTGCCAATGCAGGAGACATAGAGTGACGTGGGTTTAATCCCTAGGTCAGGCAGATCCTCTGGAGGAGGGTATGGCTACCCACTCCAATATTCTTGCCTGGAGAATCCCTTGGACAGAGGAGCCTGGCAGGGTCCATCAAGTCACAAAGAGCTGGACATGACTGAAGTAATTTAGCACTCACAAATTTATCCTTTAGTTTTTCACATCTAGCTACACTTTAATTCAAACAATTCAAAACTTATAAACTCTAAACTCTATAGTGGCTGTTGGTCATACTGGTTTATATTTATTCATAGTCATGTCTGACTCTTTGCAACACCATGGACTCTAGCCCATCTAGTTCCTCTGTCCAGGGGATTCCCCATGCAAGAAAACTGGAGTGGGTAGCCATTCCCTTTTTCAGGGTATCTTCCTGACTCAGGGGTCAAACTCAAGTCACCTTCATTGCAGGCAGATTCTTTACTGTCTGAACCACTAGGGAAGCCCATTTATTCATAAGAGAAGTTCATTTCTCACTCACTACAACCTGGATGTACTGGATTGGCAAAGGCTCCTTCATGACTTGGTTCAGGGGCCAGATCCTATCCACCTTCAGGCTTGACCATCCTTCCAGAATACCTTCTTGTCAGGAGCCTCGTTAGGCATTACTGACAAAATGAAGGCATGGCCCCAGCCCCCTCTCCTCATTCCATAGGCACGGACCTGGGATGAAGGAGTTAGGCCTTGTAATTCTGACTTGTTTTTTCCTTTCCTTGGCTGAGTTGACTGAAAAGGAATATTAAGGTGCTTATTGTTCTTGAGAGGAGCATGAGAAGGCAAAAAGCCTTCTGCAGCTGTGCTTAGAGAATAATTCATAAAGTTAATCACTGACATTTGTTCAAGGACTTTTACAAAAGAGTGTTCCAGGATGAGCACATAGGCCGTAGCTTGAGGCCATGGGAGGGATTGCTATCTGAAGTCTATTTGTGAGGAAAATGTTTATGGCAAAGGAGTTTACTGAATATAGGGCTTAGAAATAATTAAAATAGAAGTTGAAGATTTAAAGAATGTTGTAATGTTAGCATATTCTACTATAGCTTATAGAGGTTAGGAATTTTAGAGATACTATAGCTAGAAGTCTTTTTAAGAGATAGTGAGCTCAGGATGTTAGGGGCAAAGAGGATTTAGAAAGATAAGAAATAAACTGAGGAATGTAGCATGAGTTACAATGTAATCACAAGTTAACTATAGGACACATAAGAGGAAGTAGATAATAGATGGTAAAACTGATTCCGAGAGAATCGCTGAAGCAGGAACTCTGTTTAAAGAGCAACAATGATTTATGGAGATAATAAATCTGGGTGAGGGGAAACTGAAAATGTCAAACCTCTGACCTAATGTTTTTGTAAAAGTATAAAGTGAAAGTGAAAGTGAAGTCGTGTCCGACTTTTGCGACCCATGGACTGTAGCCCACCAAGCTCCTCTGTCCATGGGATTCTCCAGGCAAGAATACTGGAGTGGGTGGAGAGAATCTTAAACTTGAAATAAATAGCCAGTCCAAGAAAACTGAGAGGCTGCCTCATCACCGACACCGTTCATCTCTTCAAGTTGAATCCCTGGCTGCTGAAGCTGGACTCCAGCACCTTCTGAGGTAATGTATTTGTCTGTATGGAGTCAACAGAAGAGGAAATTATGTATGTGCCAGGAGTGACTGTGATCCACAGAAGAGAACTGTGTAGTTGGGTGACACAGTTCAATGTCACTTGGAAAAGTAAGTTTGCTATGTGGACACTTAACCAGTTTCAGACACGATGTGGTATCATTATTAGAACTCACATGATTTGAAAAAAATGGAAAAATATGTATTTCATTTAAGTTTTATGCTAATATTTCTCGTTTTCCTCTACATTTTTAGGAATACATTCATAGTAAAATCCTACTTGAGTTTTATTTCTATTTCTCTTATAATTATATTAGTCTCTTGAAGTTTGTTGACAAGCAAAGTGATTTAAATGGGATCATCTTATTTTCTCATTATCTCTACTACAAAATTTGGTCTAGGAAATTTATAAAGTTAGATGGATTTTAATCCTGAACATTTTCATTCAAATGCTGAAAACAGAGATTCTATCAGTCTCTCTAGTGATTCCTTGTCTCTGGTTGGCAATAGGCAAAAATATATAGGAAATGACAGCCTTGCTCACCGTTCTGAGAAAAGGCTATCATGACTTACCAAGTGACTGTTTCAGTTTAGTTCAGTTCAGTCGCTCAGTCGTGTCCAGCTCTTTGTGACCCCATGAACCGCAGCTCACCAGGCCTTCCTGTCCATCACCAACTCCCGGAGTGAGTGTTTAAATCCTCTTAAATCTGGACAGAGAGGGTATGCAAGATTTACCCAATGCCTGTAACAGCCATTTACAATTAAAGTTCATTCTTATAATAAACTAAGAATGTAATTCTGCTACTAAAACTGTCCCCAGAGGAATTTTCTTGTAATGTTCACATGAAATTCCCATAAAGTTCTTTAAATTATGGTGCTTGTAACAGGATATGAACATCAGTGTCTAAGCAATTGGAGTGTTTCCAACTCCCCTGAGATAAGCCCTAAAGTATGACCTAACTCACTGCCCCAAAAAAGGTTATGATTGAGCAAAAAAAAAAAACACCATAAATCCAAGTGTGTGTGTTTGAATTCAAATTAAAAGAACACACAGAGACACACAGGGTTTAGAAAGATTAGTTTTAAAATCCTGATTAACTGATAGCCTGAATAGATCACTGGGTTATATCTATACATAAAAATTGTTTTGTTTTGTAAAAACCAATTTGTATTGAGGATACAGTCGAACTCAGATCAGTAATGCTAAGTTCATCATGTACACAGTATGATCTCAAGGGTTTATTCAAATTCACACCAAATGTTAAATTCTTTACATAGAGATATTTAACTGAGTGCACTTTGAATACACAGGTGATCCTTGAATAACATGGGTCAATCTGAGTATAAGTTATAGTCAGCCTGTATGTCTCAGTTTTGTCCATCTAGGGAGTCAGCTAACCATGGACCTTGTCTCATGTTTACTATTGAAAACTACCTGCCTGTGAGTGGACTGGTGCAGTTCAGACTTAAGTTGTTCAAGGTCAGTTGTATATTTTTTTTTCATTTTAACCCATACTGGGAATTCAAGGCATAATGTATTCAGATCTGACCACACTGAGGGCAGCATTTTTTTCTGAGGTTGTTGCTTAGTTGCTAAGCTGCATCCAACTCTGTGATCCCTTGGACTGTAGCTCTCCAGGCTCCTCTGTCCATGGATTTCTCCCAGGCAAGACTACTGGAATGAGTTGCCATTTCCTTCTCCAAGGGATCCTCCTGACCCAGGGACCAAACCTCCATCTCCTTCACTGACAGGTGTATTCTTTACCACTGAGCCACCTGTTATGGAGGCAGGTGGGTTTTTTTTCAGCCAGGACCTTGACAGGTTGTTATCATCTAGCTATCTCTTATGAGCTATTCTTATTTTTTATTGCTTCTGCAAAAGACTATATTTTTCTACTCTGCTCACTCCGCAAAATGATTCTTATTCTTTTCAGGCAGTTGCGATGTTAGGAATTGTTATACAGACAAAAGGTCACTCATGTTTTGGGAAGGTAATTTGTTAATGTCCTTAACAGTGAATGTTGCTACTAAGGAAATGACCTAAAATTTCTCCTCCTAATAAAAAAATAGGTGAAAGTTGTATTTGCTCAATTCCAGGCTCCTCTGGCCATGGAATTCTCCAGGCAGGAATACTGGAGTTAGTGGCTATTTCCTTCCCCAGGGTATCTTCTCAACCCAGGGATCAAACTCTGGTCTCCTGCATGACAAGCAGATTGTTTATCAGCTGAGCAATCAGGGAAGCCATTTTTCATGCCAAGGAAATGAACTAAAATTTCTCTTTCTAATAGAAGAATAGAAGAACCTCATTTATATTTGCTCAATTTTACTATCTAGGTTAAAATATGCCCCCCCTTTTTAAATTTGAATTCACATATACAATATGAAAATAACATGTATTTAAAATTCATTAATGGCAAAAACTGAACCAAGCAGCAAGCAAAGAAAAATTGACAATTTTGCTCAGTGTTTAACAAAACAAAAACGAAGCACACTGTGAATTAACGTCCGTCAGTAAAGTACAACTGCCCTGAACTACCCTTCCTTCTTTGCTTCCACAGTGTTTCATTTCTGCTCAGAAGACATAACCTTCTTTGCTGCCAAAAAATTTTTTTTCAGGAAGGAAGATTCTTATTTTATTTTATTTTCTTCTTTTTCTAATTTTAATTGGATGCTAATTACTTTACAATATTGTATTGACTTTGGCATACATTGACATGAATCCACCATGGGTGCACACGTGTTCCCCATCCTGAAACCCCCTCCCACCTTCCTCCCCATACCATCCCTCTGGGTCATCCCAGTGCACCAGCCCCGAGCACCCTGTATCATGTATTGAACCTGGACTGGCAATTTGTTCCACATATGATAATATACATGTTTCAATGCCATTCTCCCAAATCATCCCACCCTCTCCCTCTCCCACAGAGTCCAAAAGTCTGTTCTATACATCTGTGTCTCTTTTGCTGTCTCGCATACAAGGTTATCATTACCATCTTCCTAAATTCCATATATATGCATTAGTATATTATATTGGTGTTTTTCTTTCTGGCTTATTTCACTCTGTATAATAGGCTCCAATTTCATCCACCACATTAGAACTGATTCTAATGTATTCTTTTAAATGGCTGAGTAATATTCCATTGTGTGTGTATATATATATATATATATATATATATATATATATATCACAGCTTTCTTATCCATTCGTCTGCTGATGAACATCTAGGTTGCTTCCACGTCCTGGCTATTATAAACAGTGCTGTGATGAACATTGGGGTACACGTGTCTCTTTCAATTCTGGTTTCCTCAGTGTGTATGCCCAGAAGTGGGATTGCTGGGTCATAAGGCAGTTCTACTTCCAGTTTTTTAAGGAATCTCCACACTGTTCTCCATAGTAACTGTACTAGTTTGCATTCCCATCAACAGTATCAGAGGGTTCCCTTTTCTGCACATCCTCTCCAGCATTTATTGCTTGTAGGCTTTTGGATAGCAGCCATTCTGACTGGTGTGAAGTGGTACCTCATTGTGGTTTTGATTTGCTGCAAATTTTTTTCAAGCTCTTGAGATTATATTTTCTCCTTCAAGAATAAAAACCAAATAAAAAATTAAAAGCATTTAATTTTTTCCCAAAATTCATTTTATGGGATTTTTTCCTAATAAAAGCCAATTCTGATTTGATAATTATCTAGGTTTTTTTCCCTTCATGAAAGTATCATGTAATTAAGTGTACCTAATATACATCACCTTTGCAATAAATAAATTTGAAATATTTAACCCTTTATACAAACCTAAATGTACTTTGGAATAAATCTATTTATTTAAATAAATCTCTTTATGAAAAGAGAAATAATGTTGGGTTGAGTGGTGAGAATTTTTTCTAGTTTGAGTTGACTACAAACCGTATATTTTAGATCACTTCTCTAGCATTACATCTCAGAACATCTCTTCAAACTTCATTTTCTGATTAAAAAATACTGTTAACAGTTTTGAAAGTTTCAGAAGTATGCCTGGAAAACATTGTTAGTAAACATATTGAAAAACAGAGAAAGACTAGTCTCTTTCACAATGACATTCATACTACAAAATAGACAGTAATTAAACCTGGGCGAATACTCATCACCCATAAAGAGTCTGATGTAAGATCTTGTGAGAGGAAACAATACAAAGTGGGAAGTGGAGGTACTAATGAATTGAATGCAAAACCACTGACCATTCAGGGCTTATGTCATCTAACTCAGGGCTGGACACTAGCTTGACCAAAGAGGTTTCCAAACAAATGTCTAGGAAACATCCTTTCATCTTCTTGATTTTTACGTTAATTCCATCTTAGGTCAATTACTCTAAGCAACTTAAATTTCTTGGAGCTACTACACATGGGTTCATGTGCATCACATATATGGGCATCTCACCAGCTTGGGATGAATAATAGGGGTGTGTTTCATTTAAATGTTCTGATTCATGTCTCCTTTCCCAGAGCCAGTCTGTAACATTATAAAAATATTACACATAGAATTTGCTGAAGATGGTGAAGGAATAGGATAGGGAGACCACTTTCTCCCCTACAAATTCATCAAAAGAACATTTAAACGCTGAGTAAATTCCACAAAACAACTTCTGAATGCTGGCAGAGGACATCAGCCACCCAGAAAAGCAGCCCATTATCTTTGAAAGGAGATAGGAAAAAACATAAAAGACAAAGAAAGAGACAAAAGAGGTAGGGACGAAGCTCCATTCCAGGAAGGGAGTCTTAAAAAGAGATAAGTTTCCAAACACCAGGAAACACTCTCACTGCCAAGTCTGTGGCGAGTCTTGGAAGCACAGAGGGCAATATAACAGGGAGGAAAAATAAATAAATAATTAAAACCCACAGATTACATGCCCAATGGTAACTCCCCCAGCAGAGAAGCAGCACAGACACCTGCACCTGCCACTAGCAAGCGGGGGCTGGGCAGGGAGGTGCGGGCTGCATTGCTTAGAGTAAGGAGCTGGACTGAATGCCCCAAGGGCAATCTGAGTGAACTAAATTGGGCTAGCAAACCAGACTGTGGGATAGCTACCACACGATAGGCCCTAAGACACCGCCAGGCCCACTCACAGAACAAAGGAGTGAACAGAACTAGCCAGCTGCAGACCATCCCCCTCTGGTGACAGGCAGCCAGAACCAGAAGGGGGCAATCGCAGCCCCAGAGAGACATTATCTACCAAACTGCAAGCAGGCTTCTTTGCTAAGACTTCTTGGGGTTCTGGACAGCCAACATCCACCTGAGAAGGTGTGCCAGTTGTACACCCAGAAAACCAAGTTGCAGGGATGGCGGAGGTGATAAGTCGCGGTGACCGCGCTTGCCAAACAACTCATCATCTGAGCTGCTTGGACCTGGGAAGGGCACAAAATGCAGGCCCAACCAAGTCTATTCCTCTGAGGACTACCCAAGTGCCTGAACCTGAGTGGCTTAGACCTGGGAGGAGCATGCAGCCCAGGGCTGGCCTCGGACGGTTCCCAGTGGAGCAACCTAGAGCCTGAGCAGTGTGGGCAGGGAAGGCACGCGCGCCGGGAGTGGGGGCAGGCCCAGTGTGGCTGAGGCACTGCGAGCACACGCCAGTGTTATTTGTTTGCAGAGTCCCTCCCTCCCCACAGCGTGACTGAACAAGTGAGCCTAAAAAAAGTGTCCACCACTGCCCCCTTTATGTCAGAGTGGAAATCAGACACTGAAGAGACCAGCAAACAGAAGAAGCTAAAACAGAGGGAACCGCCTTGGAAGTGACAAGTGCAATAGATTAAAACCCTGTCGCTGGTACCGACTACATAGGAAGGGGCCTATAGATCTTGAGAAATATAAGCCAGACCAAGGAACTATCCGAAAATGAACTGACCCCACAATACCCACAACAACACCAGAGAAAGTCTTAGATATATTTTTACTATTTTTACAATCATTCTTTTTTTTTAATTTTTAAGTCCTTTCTTACTCCTTTAATTTTCACTTTTATAACCTACTATTACTTTGCAAAAAAAAAAAGACCCTATTTTTTAAAAGCAAACTTCATATATATTTTTTTATATAATTTTTGTCACTTTGCTTTTTTTTCTTCTTTTCTTTAATATTGTATTTTTGACATTCCAAACTCTACTCTAGACTTTTAATCTTTGCTTTTTGGTATTTGTTATCAATTTTGTACCTTTAACAACCCAATCTTCAGTACCCATTTTTACTTGGGAGCAAGATTACTGGCTTGACTGCTCTCTCCCTCTTTGGAATCTCCTTTTTCTCCACAAGGTCAGCTCTGTCTCCTCCCTACCCTCTCTCTTCTCTACCCAACTCTGTGAATCTCTGTGTGTTCCAGATGGTGGAGAACACTTAGGGAACTGATTATTGGCTGGATCTGTCTCTCTCCCTTTGATTCCCCCCTTTTATCCTCCTGGCCACCTCTGTCTCCTTCGTCCCTCTTCTCTTCTCTGTATAACTCCATGAACATCTCTGAATGGTCCAGTTGTGGAGTGCACATAAGGAAGTGATTACTGGCTAGCTTGTTCGCTCCTCTATTGATTCCACCTCATCTCATTCGGGTCACCTCTAACTCCCTCCTCCCTCTTCTCTTCTCCATGTAACTCTGTGAACCTCTCTGGGTGTCCCTCACTATGGAGAAACTTTTCATCTTTAACCTAGATGTTTTATCAATGGTGCTGTATAGAAGGAGAAGTCTTGAGACTACTGTAAAAATAAGACTGAAAACCAGAAGCAGGAGGCTTAAGTCCAAACCCTGAGAACACCAGAGAACTCCTGACTCCAGGGAACATTAATTGACAGGAGCTCATCAAATGCCTCCATACCTACACTGAAATCAAGCACCACCCAAGGGCCAACAAGTTCCAGAGCAAGACATACCATGCAAATTCTTCAGCAACACAGGAACACAGCCCTGAGCTCCAATATACAAGCTGCCTAAAGTTACTCCAAAATCATTGACATCTCATAACTCATTACTGGACACTTCACTGCACTCCAAAGAGAAGAAATCCAGCTCCACCCACCAGAACACCAACACAAGCTTCCCTAACCAAGAAACCTTGACAAGCCACCTGTACAACCCCACCCACAGTGAGGAAACTCCATAATAAAGAGAACTCCACAAACTGCCAGAATACAGAAAGGCCACCCAAAACTCAGCAATATAGAAAAGATGAAGAGAAAGAGGAATACCCAGCAGCTAAAGGAACAGGATAAATGCCCACCAAACCAAACAAAAGAGGAAGACATAGGGAATCTACCTGATAAAGAATTCCGAATAATGATAGTGAAAATGATCCAAAATCTTGAAATCAAAATGGAATCACAGATAAATAGCCTGGAGACAAGGATTGAGAAGATGCAAGAAAGGTTTAACAAGGACCTAGAAGAAATAAAAAAGAGTCAATATTAATGAATAATGCAATAAATGAGATCAAAAAAGCTCTGGAGGCAATAAATAGTAGAATAACGGAGGAAGAAGATAGGATAAGTGAGGTAGAAGATAGAATGGTAGAAATAAATGAATCAGAGAGGAAAAAAGAAAAACAAATTAAAAGAAAAACAAATTAAAAGAAATGAGGACAATCTCAGAGACCTCCAGGACAGTGTTAAATGCCCCAGCATTCGAATCATAGGAGTCTCAGAAGAAGAAGACAAAAAGAAAGACCATGAGAAAATATTTGAGGAGATAATAGTTGAAAACTTCCCTAAAATGGGGAAGGAAATAATCACCCAAGTCCAAGAAACCCAGAGAGTCCAAAACAGGATAAACCTAAGGCAAAACACCCCAAGACACATATTAATCAAATTAACAAAGATCAAACACAAAGAACAAATATTAAAAGCAGCAAGGGAAAAACAACAAATAACACACAAGGGGATTCCCATAAGGATAACAGCTGATCTTTCAATATAAACTCTTCAGGCCAGAAGGGAATGGCAAGACATACTTAAAGTGATGAAAGAAAATAACCTACAGCTCAGATTACTGTACCCAGCAAGGATCTCATTCAAATATGAAGGAGAAATCAAAAGCTTTACAGAAAAGCAAAAGCTGAGAGAATTTGGTACCACCAAACCAGCTCTCCAACAAATGCTAAAGGATATTCTCTAGACAGGAAACACAAAATGGGTGTATAAACTTGAACCCAAAACAATAAAGTAAATGGCAATGGGATCATACTTATCAATAATTACCTTAAACATAAATGGGTTGAATGCCCCAACCAAAAGACAAAGACTGGCTGAATGGATACAAAAACAAGACCACTATATATGTTGTCTACAAGAGACCCTCCTCAAAACAGGGGACACATACAGACTGAAAGTGAAGAGCTGGAAAAAGATATTCCATGCAAATAGAGACCAAAAGAAAGCAGGAGTAGCAATACTCATATCCAATAAAATAGACTTTAAAACAAAGGCTGTGAAAAGAGACAAAAAAGGCCACTACATAATGATCAAAGAATCAATCCAAGAAGAAGATATAACAATTATAAATATATATGCACCCAACATAGGAGCACCTCAATATGTAAGACAAATGCTAACAAGTATGAAAGGGGAAATCAACAATAACGCAATAATAGTGGGAGACTTTAATACCCCACTCACACCTATGGATAGATCAACTAAACAGAAAATTAACAAGGAAATACAAACTTTAAATGATACAATAGACCAGTTAGACCTAATTGATATCTATAGGACATTTCACCCCAAAACAATGAATTTCACCTTTTTCTCAAGCACACATGGAACCTTCTCCAGGATAGATCACATTCTGGGCCATAAATCTAGCCTTGGTAAATTCAAAAAAATTGAAATCATTCCAAGCATCTTTTCTGACCACAATGCAGTAAGATTAGATCTCAATTACAGGAGAAAAACTATTAAAAATTCCAACATATGGAGGCTGAACAACACTCTGCTGAATAACCAACAAATCACAGAAGAAATCAAAAAAGAAATCAAATATGCATAGAAATGAATGAAAATGAAAACACAGCAACCCCAAACCTGTGGGACACTGTGAAAGCAGTGCTAAGGGGAAAGTTCATAGCAATACAGGCATACCTCAAGAAACAAGAAAAAAGTCAAATAAATAACCTAACTCTACACCTAAAGCAACTAGAAAAGGAAGAAATGAAGAACCCCAGGGTTAGTAGAAGGAAAGAAATCTTAAAAATTAGGGCAGAAATAAATGCAAAAGAAACAAAAGAGACCATAGCAAAAATCAACAAAGCCAAAAGCTGGTTCTTTGAAAGGATAAATAAAATTAACAAACCATTACCCAGACTCATCAAGAAACAAAGGGAGAAAAATCAAAACAATAAAATTAGAAGTGAAAATAGAGAGATCACAACAGACAACACAGAAATACAAAGGATCATAAGAGACTACTATCAGCAATTATATGCCAATAAAACGGACAATGTGGAAGAAATGGACAAATTCTTAGAAAAGTACAACTTTCCAAAACTGAACCAGGAAGAAATAGAAAATCTTAACAGACCCATCACAAGCACGGAAATTTAAACTGTAATCAGAACTCTTCCAGCAAAAAAAGCCCAGATCCAGACAGCTTCACAGCTGAATTCTACCAAAAATTTAGAGAATAGCTAACACCTATCCTACTGAAACTCTTCCAGAAAATTGCAGAGGAAGGTAAACTTCCAAACTCATTCTATGAGGCCACCATCACCCTAATACCAAAACGTGACAAAGATGCCACAAAAAAAGAAAACTACAGGCCAATATCACTAATGAACATATATGCAAAAATCCTTAACAAAATTCTAGCAATCAGAATCCAACAACACATTAAAAAGATCATGCACCATGACCAAGTGGGCTTTATCCCAGGGATGCAAGGATTCTTCAGTATCCACAAATCAATCAATGTAATTCAGCACCTTAACAAATTGAAAAATAAAAGCCATATGATTATCTCAATAGATGCAGAGAAAGCCTTTGACAAAATTCAACATCCATTTATGATAAAAACTCTCCAGGAAGCAGGAATAGAAGGAACATACCTCAACATAATAAAAGCTACATATGACAAACCCACAGCAAACATTATCCTCAATGGTGAAAAATTGAAAGCATTTCCCCTAAAGTCAGGAACAAGACAAGGGTGCCCACTTTCACCGCTACTATTCAACATAGTTCTGGAAGTTTTGGCCACAGCAATCTGAGCAGAAAAAGAAATAAAAGAAATCCAAATTGGAAAAGAAGAAGTAAAATTCTCACTGTTTGCAGATGACATGATCCTCTACATAGAAAACCCCAAAGACTCCACCAGAAAATTACTAGAGCTAATCAATGAATATAGTAAAGTTGCAGGATATAAAATCAGCACACAGAAATCCGTTGTACTCCTATACACTAGTAATGAGACAATAGAAAGAGAAATTAAGGAAACAATTCCATTCACCATTGCAACGAAAAGAATAAAATACTTAGGAAAATATCTACCTAAAGAAACTAAAGACCTATATATAGAAAACTATAAAACACTGATGAAAGAAATCAGAGGACACTAATAGACGGAGAAATATACCATGTTCATGGATCGGAAGAATCAATATAGTGAAAACGAGTACACTACCCAAAGCAATCTATAGATTCAATGCAATCCCTATCAAGCTACCAGCAGTATTTTTCACAGAGCTAGAACAAATTATTTCAAGATTTGTATGGAAATACAAAAAACCTCTAATAGCCAAAGCAATCTTGAGAAAGAAGAATGGAACTGGAGGAATCAATCTGCCTGACTTCAGGCTCTACTACAAAGCCACAGTCATCAAGACAGTATGGTACTGGCACAAAGACAGAAATATAGATCAATGGAACAAAATAGAAAGCCCAGAGATAAATCCATGCACCTATGGACACCTTTTCTTTGACAAAGGAGGCAAGAATATACAATGGATTAAAGACAATCTCTTTAACAAGTGGTGTTGGGAAAACTGGTCAATCACTTGTAAAAGAATGAAACTAGAACACTTTCTAACACCATACACAAAAATAAACTCAAAATGGATTAAAGATCTAAACGTAAGACCAGAAACTATAAAACTCCTAGAGGAGGACATAGGCAAAACACTCTCTGACATAAATCACAGCAGGATCCTCTTTGACCCACCTCCCAGAATACTGGAAATAAAAGCACAAATAAACAAATGGGACCTAATTAAACTTAAAAGCTTCTGCACAACAAAGGAAAATATAAGTAAGGTGAAAAGACAGCCTTCAGAATGGGAGAAAATTATAGCAAATGAAGCAACTGACAAACAAATAATCTCAAAAATAACAAGCAACTCCTGCAGCTCAATTCCAGAAAAATAAACGACCCAATCAAAAAATGGGCCAAAAAACTAAATAGACATTTCTCCAAAGAAGACATACAGATGGCTAACAAACACATGAAAAGATGCTCAACATCATTCATTATCAGAGAAATGCAAATCAAAACCACGAAGAGGTACCATTTCATGCCAGTCAGAATGGCTGCTACCCAAAAGCCTACAAGCAATAAATGCTGGAGAGGGTGTGAAGAAAAAGGAACCCTCTTACACTGTTGGTGGGAATGCAAACTAGTACAGTCACTACGGAGAACAGTGTGGAGATTCCTTAAAAAACTGGAAGTAGAACTGCCTTATGACCCAGCAATCCCACTTCTGGGCATACACACTGAGGAAACCAGAATTGAAAGAGACACGTGTACCCCAATGTTCATCACAGCACTGTTTATAATAGCCAGGACATGGAAGCAACCTAGATGTTCATCAGCAGATGAATGGATAAGAAAGCTGTGGTACATATACACAATGGAGTATTACTCAGGCATTAAGAAGAATACATTTGACTCAGTTCTAATGAGGTGATGAAACTGGAGCCTATTATACAGAGTGAAATAAGCCAGAAAGAAAAACACCAATATAATATACTAATGCACATATATGGAATTTAGAAAGATGGTAATGATAACCTTGTATGCGAGACAGCAAAAGAGACACAGATGTATAGAACAGTCTTTTGGACTCTGTGGGAGAGGGAGAGGGTGGGATGATTTGGGAGAATGGCATTGAAACATGTATAATATCATATATGAAATGAATAGCCAGTCCAGGTTCAATGCATGATACTGGATGCTTGGGGCTGGTGCACTGGGACAACCCAGAGGGATGGTACAGGGAAGGAGAAGGGAGGGGGGTTTAGGATGGGGAACACATGTATACCTGTGGCAGATTCATGTTGATGTATAGCAAAACCAATACAATATTGTAAAGTAATTAACCTCCAATTAAAATAAATAAATTTGTATTAAAAAAATTACACATATTCACACTACTATATATAAAATAGGTAACCAACAAGGGTCTACCATATAGCAAAGGGAATTCCACTCAGCATTTTGTGATAACCTATAAGAGAAGAGAATCTGAGGAACATGTGTGTGTGTGTGTGTGTGTGTGTGTGTGTGTGTGTGTGTGTGTGCATGCGTGTGCTCATTTGCGGAGTCATATCCAACTCTTGTAGCCCGAAGGACTGTAGACCACCAGGCTCCTCTCTCAATGAAATTGTCCAGGTAAGACTATTGGAGTGGGTTGCCATTCCTTCTCCAGGGAATTTTCCCAACCCAGGGATTGAACACGTGTCTCCTACATTGGCAAGCGAATTATTCACCATGGTACCACCTGGAAGCCTATGTATGTGTGTATATATTTAAAAAAATCACACACACACACATATATGAATCACTTTGCTGTATACCTGAAACTAACAAGATATTGTAAATCAACTATACTCCTATAAAAACTAAAGCAAAAGACAAACTTAAATAATTAAAAATATCAGGAAAACCACTCAAGCCAAGGGTTGGTCCCAGTGCCCTGTACCTTGCCCTTGAAGCCAGAACCAGTCCACCCCTGCACCCCCACCCCAAGGCTAAAGAAGCCATGTGGGCTCTGGCACTAAGATTCCAGGAAAGCCTGTCTGACCGTTTTCACTGGCAGCTCAGGAGGCAAGTCAGGGGCAAATGAAAGCTGGACAATCCCCATGGGATCCCTCACAGTTCTAGATGCTGTCAGGGCAAAACTGACCTGGATTTATCATAACACTGTTCTGTTAGGATTTGGCTCTTTCTCTCTTTCACAAACACCCAGCAACACAGACAGAGCTGTCCCCTCCCGGACACCCATCAGGGGCTCCTGAGGCAGCCACACACCACACCCCAGGAGCAAAATGGAGAAGAAAAAATTCATGGTGTGTTTCCCTTTAAGGTAAAGGGTCACTCAGGTGCCCAGTGATTTCTGTTCGGCTGCATGAATCAAAGGATTCCTTCTCACCAGGTTGAACCTGCCAGCAGGAGGAATGAGAGCTTGGTTCTCTCACTGGAGATGCTTCAGCTCCTGAGAAAATATTCCCACCACTTTCCACACACATTGAAAGCCACGGTTCTGGAGAAGGGTGGCCTTTGCCAATATTAGCAAATGTTTCATTGCCCTAGGAATACCTTGCTGACTTTTAAATGAAAACATTTTATTCCAAAAATATACTTCAAATGTAACCTCTCAGCTCCCTGTCACACCAGTCCTACTGATCTCTCTCACTGACCGTTCTGTGATCTGATTTTGTAGCTATTGCTGAATTGGTGGTTTGGGAGTTTCTACAGGGTCTGCTGGGACCGTGGACCCTCCTAAGATAGCACAACATCCAGTCCCCAGGTTGCCAAGACATTTAGTCAATTTGCTCCTCATCAATTTCTAACTGAATGTTGTTTATGTAGCTCTGACTGGAGATTCTAAAGCATCTCAAATGATCGTTTTGGACTGTAAAGAAATTTATCATGTGAATTCAATGAGTTCCTTCTTAATTGACATATATTTCCATACTTGGGCTTTGGTAAATTTATCTTATAGGCCTTCAAATTAAATTAACTAGAGAATTGATTAGTCATAAAAGAAGAGCAGACACTTTGCTGACGAAGTCCATAGAGTCAAAACTATGGTTTCCCAGTAATCGTGTATAGATGAGAGTCGGACTGTAAAGAACCGAGCACCAAAGAACTGATGCTTTCAAATTGTAGTGCTGGAGATGTTTGAGTCCTTTGGAGAGCAAGGAGATCAAACCAGGCAATCCTAAAGGAAATCAACCTTGAATATTCATTGGAAGGACTGTGGCCTTCCAATACTTTGGCCACCTGATGCAAAGAGCCAACTCATTAGACAAGACCCTGTTACTGGGAAAGATCGAGGGCAGGAGAAGAAGCGGGTGACAGAGAGTGAGATGGTTGGATGGCATCACTGACTCAATGGACATGAATTAGAGCAAGCTCCAGGAAATAGTGGAGGACAGAGAAGCCTGGTGTGCTGCAATCCATGGGGTCACAGAGTCAGACACAACTTAGTGACTGAACAATAACAAGAAAGAACACATTTGTAATCGAAGGAAAACCTTTTGTTCAATAAAATCACTTTCATCATTGGTTAAAATCACATTCATCATTTCAACACCCAGTCTGTGATTCTGTCTTGGTATAAGATTCTAGGAACCCAGCTCTACTAACTGAGCTGGTTCCCCTCCTCTGTAGGCAGCACTGACATGTGGTGAAATCTGAACATCAGACAATGTAACTTTCACTCTCTTCCATGAAAATATTCCTGTTTTACCACCTCACTATTCACCATGACCTTTCACTTCCTGGGCCTCATTTATTTCTCAATTAGGCAGGTGATGGCTCCTAGTTTTGTAGATAATCCAAGTTTACAGTCTTTCTTTTTCTCTTTTCCTCTCTTTTCTTCTGATGTTGATGCTTAACATCTTGTCTCCATGTCTTGTAAGGAGGAGGGTAATTATAGGAGAGAAGAAGAGAAATATAGCAGTTGACCTAAATTCTAAAAATGCTCCCACCACTAAAACTCTGTCATTTTAGCCAATTTATTGAAATGCTCTGGGCTTTGATTGACAACGAGAATTAAAAAACAGTTCTTCAACTCAACGTGCTAAACCCTGTCCTGGGAGCTGTCATGTCTGCTTTCCCGTCTGCGGTAATTCCACTTTCAGTGGATGCTGACCCTTGGTTTGAGACTTACCACGTGCACTGCCATTATATGAGGGCAAAACCAGAACAGTATGTATTTAAAAGACACAAGGCAATAGTGTGATGCAAGAGTGGTAAATAATTTCTAAAGGGGGAATTCCTGAAAACATAACTTTCCATGCTCCTTGTCACTCCTGATTTTCAGTGCCATGGACAAGATCATGTAATGAAAATGCAGCATCACCATCACCTTTTTGACAACTGGATCAAATACTGGTGGACTAGTATTAGTAAAAACTAATGTCTAATTGCAATTGGACATTCCAATTACAGAACAAAGGTTGACTCCAGGGGAGATGTTCACATGTCTCGGGTAAAACTTGTACATTTTTAAAAAGCCATTTCTGAGTCATTTCCCCCCTCAATCCACACCTAGGAAATGACCATGAACTCCAATAGTTCAGGCATCAGAATGCTGCTTCCCAACTGGTATGTAATTAAACCATCCTGACTGTTATCCTGATGCAATATCCAAATCACTTTTAATACAACTGCTTGTTCAAAAATTTTATGTAAGTGCTGCTAAAACTGACTAATTACTCATGTTTCTGTTTGTATTTAATTCCTCTGGGGACACACAGAACTGAATTTCTTTCAGTATGATTTCATTTCAAGTCACTGTTTTCCCATTAGAAAAGTCTTGAGAAATTGGTACAGGAATAGACCTCATAGTCCCTAAGAAGAATATTTTTTTAACTTTGCTGAGACCAGGCAAATGGTATTTTCCATCCCTCAGTAATGTCACTTACACTCTACCTTCAGGCTTTTTCCTGGTGTTTTCTTCCATGAGAATTCTGTCTCTAACAGTATTTATAAGTGTGCTAACTCAGAAACCCTTGCTATTTCTTCCAGTTACAGGTTTTTGGTGGTTGTAAATTATCACCATCAATGTTTTACAAGAAAGAAAAACAAGAAAACACTAAAAAAATAAATAAATAAATAAAGCAGCCCATGTACTTCTGAATATGCATTATGCAATGAAATTTACATTTAGATTTTCAAAAGCAATCTTCATTCTTATTTAAACTCATGTATATATAAGTACCTATACTTATATATGCATGAATACCCACACATAAAACTCAAAATGTTCACTTAAAACAAAACAACGCATGCTTTGAAATGTGTTTCTAGCATTAAAAGCTTTAAGGAAATGGATATGCTTTTAAAACAACAGTATTAATCCAAACTACAGGTTTAAAAATAAAAGAATGCCACCTAAACTAGCAAATATTTTTTGTATAGGCCTTCCTGTTTAAATATTTACAGAAGCAATGGGAATTAATACATATGACTTGGTTTTTGTTTTTTTTTTTAGTATGTGCATAGCAGAAAGTCCCTGCAAAGTGAACAAAGAGCACGTTCTTTTTACAGGGAGAATACTGAATTTTCTCTGTTGCATGCAGTGACCTTGATAAAGTACTTTTTGGAGGGTCAAAACATCAACCACATTTTCATTTGTCTGGCAAAAACACAGATGCAAAATAAGTGTTCCACTGACTCAGGAAAATAATAACTGTGAAGTTAACATTTCAATAAGCCAGTAGATCCTATTATAATTAGTATTAATGCCCTACTCATAGCTTCACTATTTGTGTTAAATTTTCTCTTGCCCCTAAGAGTGGAACTAATTTCACTGACTCTTAAACAAGGAAACATCATTCATTTAAATAAACACTATGTTTGAAACATTCATTTTCCAGATTAGAAGAAGAAGCTTATGCCAAAAAGTGTTATCCACCATTTGAATATCCTGCTCCCATATTTTTCTATATTTAGATTTTGTGTTTTTGCATTTCACAGTTAAATTGCAACTGCAGATTACTGGCTTATGTCTTCAAATTTATAGACACTGATGTTTTAAATAATTAAGTAAAAATATTTTATTTAGAAAGGAAATTTTGAATTCAAACCCGAAAACTTAGTTATGAGCAGGTTATGTTCTCTAGCTGTTTTAAACCATACTATGATTGTTATCAACTTTAAAAGGTCTAGGCTCCTTTTTTTCAATATCCATCTGTTTTTAGCTTTCTCAGCCACAATTATGAACAGATGAACAGAAGAAAAGTACCTGTGATTTAGCAAAAGCCTAGAAGTTATTTTTTTTTAAGCCAGATAGTTAAGGAACAGAATGTGTGGACTTTTCCAGAATAAACACAGTTCCTCAGCACAGCTTCGCTTCAAGTATGTTTTAGCTGCCATGTCTAATCCACTGAAGAAATTCACATTATTGTGCTTCTGTGGGTTTTCATGAATTAAACTGGCACTTTCTATTATAATCTTCTATTTGGGGGGGTTTATAGTAATTTCACTGGAAAATGTAATTTGATACAGAACTACACGAAATTGCAGCTAGAGGACATCGAGAATAAATTTAAAGGGAATGAAAGTCTTTTTGGCAGCTTTAATTTATACAGGTTCAAAGACAAAATAGACAGTGTGCTGGACCTGTGACTATCTTAGAGTGATGTCTGCTACGGTGGGAGCAATTTGCATACCATCAAAGTACCACGGATGCATCTGACTCCCCAGCACCCAGGTCCTTCATCGGACCCCATGAGGCTCTTTCTCACTGGCTTATTTGGAATAAAAGTTGTCCAGGCAAAGTGTCTTCACCAATGCACTTCACTTAGCACTCATTCTTTCAACTGAAAATGCCCTTTCAACAAAGCAGAATTATCCTTATGTCTGGAACACCCCTGAGGCAAAGGCCTGAGAACCTCTTGTCCACAAAGCTAGCATCAGCTTTGATCTTCTTTTTTAAGACCTAGACATTCCCACCAAGGTTGGAGAGAAGAAAATGTGGTTTAGAAGATCAGTTGGTATCAGAGCCAGCAGAAGCCACCATCAGATAGAGCAGAACACCTGTTACCTAGAAGACACACAATAAGCATTTCTTTAATTGAATTGACAGATTACATAAAAATAACTACAAATGGGGGGATAAATACAGATTCATAAAAAGAATGTTTTCGTACTAGGAAAGTAACAAATGTGGTGAGGCAAGTTTAAACCAAGCCATATGCAGCACAGATGAAGGAATCAGGAATGTTTTGCCAAGAGATTTCATTCAGTGAAATGATGACATAATAGCTTTTATATGCATGAATAATTTCCATGTGTAAAGGAGATTATATATATTTAGGAGGCATAGACAAAAGTTGCAGCGTGAGATGAATAGTCATTTTGAGAAGCAGAATTTCAGCTCAATTTGAAACACAAATTTCAAGCTTTGAAAAATCCAGGGAATACTGCCTTGTGTTGGGTGGTGCTCTCTCACGGTGATGTGCTGAGAACCAGGATCCATGCACCTTTGTTATGGTGTTCTTAGGAGACAGAATCACAATGAGACTTCTTTGGAATGTTCATAAGAATGGTGTAGAAAAAAAAAGTTTCAAGGCCAAATAAGTTTAAGAAACCCTGGGATATCATTCATGAGAACTATGAACATCCAGAGGACAGGCATGTGAGACCCACCTCACCTGTTGGTCCATGCTTGGTGTTACTGCAGAGGATCCCACAAATGCCTCGGGAGAAGGGAAACCACGAGAGATGCTTCTGGGGGCTGAGAGGCAAGATTGGACAGCGAGTACCTTGTTTGGTTTTGTTTCCCATCTCTTACACTGCGGTGCAAACACATGTGAGATTGACCAGGCGGGAAATGAGAGACAGGAAGAAAAAGGAGAGAGATGGAAGGAGGAAGGGAAGGGAAGAGAGAAGGAAGGAAAGAATGGGGGTTGGAAATTAAAGATGAAAATGGAGAACGGGAGGAGAGACTGGAGTGAGGAGGTGAATTCAACCACACAGTTGTGGCTACAACACATTATTTTTTCCCAGACTTTTATTGTGCAATAAAATATGTATCCCCAAAACATACAAAAGAAAACAGAAATGCACAGCTCTATGAAGCGTGAAGCCTCTCTGAGCCAATCTCTGCCTGTGTTATAATCCCCTTGGGATCACCAGAGTGGTGGGCATGACAACGACCACCACGTGGCCCCACTCCCCAAGTTCAGCCAGGTCTCCAGCACAGGAGAACGCTCTCCTGAAGGAATGATTCTGAGTCCTATTCACAGCCTGGTGTGAAAGCAAGGTGCTATCAGGGTGATTCAGGGAAGTGGCACTTTAACAAAGCACTTAAGAATGGGCTCTTTTGCAATAGATATGCTTCATGGTTACTTAAGGAAAAAAATCAGTGTTGGAGAAAAACACGCTTGGTTAGGCAGTTACTTTTTCAGCAACCAGTATAATGAGTATCACAAAAGGTTAGAAGTACTGACACCCCAAAACCATTAGATTTCTACACAGATGAAGGATTTGCATAAAACCCATTTGGGGCTAAGTAAGCAGCAGAGTGTTGATGCTGCTCCCTGAGCACAGAGAGGCTGCAGATGAATTGCTTCACTTCATGCAGGCAAAACCATCAGGGGACCTGCTTACGGTTAAAGATGACTTTGAAGAACGAGCAGAATCAACAGTCCTGAATACAGGAGTCAGTGGAGCAGCCCAGACCTGCACTGGGCGGCTTTGCTTTCATTAGCAAATGAGTGGAGTCAGAAGCGGTCCCCACAATGGGTTTATGCATACACTGCCTTGGGGGTTCAGGCAAAGACATTATTTCAAAGGTAAAGATCAATTATACGCTAATTTCCCAGCTGGTGCCACTTCCTCCACAGGGAGAGAGGCACACTTTGTGCACAGGGGACAGGAAAGGTGGACGTCAGCATGTACACCTCCGCCTCGCTCTTTCTAACAAAAAGGCCACCTGATCTTGTTGTGCGTCTTTACAACAGCTGTGCTTTAAACAAAGAACTCTGTTTCAGTTGTGTCTGGGGTGCCAGATGCTCACACATTATCACTTTATTATCCTAGGCTTTCTCACTGGACCTCAGGTGAGCAAGCATTTGCAAATTTTGCATATTAACAGTCTACTTGAAATGTGATCTCTATACCACCTAACATTGTAGGTCGCAAGACTGCAGGTGGCTTGAGGAGAAAGAAGGAAGAACAGGGGGAAGGTTTCCCATGTTACCTCCAGCACTGGGCGTGACAGTGAACTCAGGAAACACTGCTTTCACAACTTTATTATGAAGGAAATAAGCTGAAAGACAACACCCTCATGTTTGATGCAGGTTAGAGACATAAAATTAATTCTTCTTTTAAAATAAAGGCACTAAAGTCTATATTTTAATCTCAGAGGTGTTGAGAGCAGTGCATCAAGATGCCACGTATCTAGAAAATTAGTGTGGAATTCCACTCTTCAACTGTTCTATATCATTGGATGTCCACACAATTTCAGGGCTTCCCCGGTGGCTCAGATGGTAAAGAATCTGCCTGCAATGCAGGAGACTCGGGTTTGATCCCTGGGTCAGGAAGATCCCCTGGTGAACAGAATGGCAAGCCACTCCAGTATTCTTGCCTGGAGAATTCCATGGACAGAGGAGTCTGACAAGCTTCAGTCCATGGGGTGGCAAAGAGTCGGACATGACTTAGAGAATGAACAACAATCGCAAAAGTTTAGTAGATGTATGAGAGCATCCTTTGTCTTCATAATGCTGGTAACCGGTGTTGGTACAGGGAGTTCTCCCCCTGCTCTGTCTCTGCTCGCCGGCTGTCATCCTCTGACCCTTCGCTCATCTGTGACACCTGCTGCCCATGACCCAGTGTGCAGGAGACGACCAGAGAGTTTAATTCCCACAAAAATTATTTCTTATTACCAGAGTTTAACTTTCTGCCTCCACAGGAAAGTGGACAGAGGAAAGTATGCATGGCACCAATAGACCTAATAACGGCTTCCCCGGGAAAGTGAAACCCAACCACAACATGACGATATTGACAGAGGGCTTTAAACAGAGGAAAGCAAACAGCTGAGGCTTTATATTTAAATAACCCTTAGATGACTTCAAAAGAAAAGCACAAACTTCTAATTTCAGCGTTGTCACTAATTTTTAAAAACAAATACTTGGCAATAAAAGGCATAGATGACAGTCATGTATGGATGTGAGAGTTGGACTATAAAGAAAGCTGAGTGCCGAAGAATTGGTGCTTTTGAACTGTGGTGTTGGCGAAGACTCTTGAGAGTCCCTTAAACTGCAAGGAGATCCAACCAGTCCATCCTAAAGGAGATCACTCCTGGGTGTTCATTGGACTGACGTTGAAGCTGAAACTCCAATAATTTGGCCACCTGATGCGAAGAGCTGACTCATTGGAAAAGACCCTGATGATGGGAAAGATTGAGGGCAGGAGGAGAAGGGGACAACAGAGGATGAGATGGTTGACATAATCGACTCCATGGACATGAGTCTGGGTGGACTTCAGGAGTTGGTGATAGACAGGGAGGCCTGGCGTGCTGCGATTCATGGGGTTGCAAAGAATCAGACACAACTGAGCAACTGAACTGAACTGAACTGAGACAGTCAGATCACATGTAAAGCACCTGTGAGGATGGGGTTTGAAGCCAGAAGACGTCAGGGCTGACTAAGTGTAAATAGTGGAATTTTCTTAGTACCTATAATTTTAAACTAGAAAATGGTAATAATAACATCATTGCTCAAACCAGAAGATGTGCATGAATTATTACTTTAAACAATACCTAAAAACGCAATTTATAAACTGCTAGTTCAAAATAAATACTTTTAAATGCACTATTTTAAAATGTGCTATTTTTTAAATTGATACAAATGGGCTTAAAAGAATTTAAAAAAAAAAAAAACGAATGTACACTCTGATTACTTCTTGGATCTCCAAAAACATTTTCTTGTCCATTTCTTTGCCAGAGAAGCACTTGCAGGTCACCGCTCTGCTCTTTTTCTTCCTGATTGTACACTCATGGTCTGTCTCTGCCCATCACATCTCACAAGGCTTCCCACTGAAATGATACCACTTCCACTGCTTGAATTCCCTTCACAGAAGAACCACAGGCAGGAGGAGAAACTGTCTAGAGCAGCAGCAATGAGAGTGCACCAGGGAGATGTCCCAGGGCCTGAGGGGTGGCCAAGATGCCTTCAGGAAGGAGTTACTGCCCAACATCACTGAAGGAGCCCAAGAGTCCCCTCTGTCACCCAGACCCCTCATCTCGACACAGAACATCCACACAACCGGCGTTTCCCATCTGAGCCTGTCAGGTCCACATGCCCTTCCATCCTGCTGCCCTGGTGCAGGCCCAGCCTGCCTCCCTGAATTCCTTCCTGAGCCCCTCCCTCCACCCAACCATCACCACCAGGCTCCAGACAAAATGCCAGCCCATCAAGTCACACCATCGCTGAAATCTGTGCATCTGATTCCAGTTTCTCTGGATGAAACTTGAACTCATGATCACAGAACCTAAGACCCTCAGAGATTTAGTCTTGGTCCTGTCTCTGCCCTGGGGTCTCTGCCTCCTAGAAGTTCTCCCTGCCTCACTTGGATGCCTCTCCTAACCATTTTTAAATGTTGCCATGTCTTAACTGAAATATGATTTCCAAACCCTACAATTGGCCCATTTTTCAAGTGCTCACAGAGCCACGTGGCCATCTAAAGGGTTGACTTTAGAATATTCTCATCACTGGGAAAGAAACGCTATGCCTCTCACTCTAGTCCCCACCCCCCCACCCCAGCCCCCCACCCCCCCGCCCCATCTCACCATCCTCCTCTCCCCCAGGCCCTAAACAACCCAGAACCTGCTTCTGTCGTCATGGATCTGCCTGTCCTGTGCATTCCATCAGAATCATAGATTATGTGGACTTTTGCTTCCAGATCTTTCACTCAACATAACATCACTATCAGCCACATAGTGTCACACTGGTATCAGCCTGCATTCCTGCTCACAGCTGAATGACATTCCATTGCATGAAAGCATCACAGTTTGTTCATCAGTAGAAGGACATTTGAACAGTTTCCACCTTTTTGGCTACGATGGGAAGTATCGCTGCTATAAACACATAAACTCACATTTTTGTGTGAACATATGTTTCCACATCTCACCTATGTACCTGGGATTAGAATTTCTGGGTCATATGGTAACTTCATGATTAATCATTTGAGGAATTGTCAGACTATTTTTTAAGACAATTTTTTTATTTTTTAAGGACTAGGTATCATTCTAAACTCCCACTTCCAGTGTATGAAGGTACAGAGATGACTTATGAAGACTGACCTTTATTCTGGGGAATCCTTAGGGTCAGCCATAAGCTTTTGTTTCATGCTATCCCAACAGAGAGCACAATTTTGAACATAAGGTAATGCTGAAATATAGACAAACCCATTCAATTACTGAGTGCAGGAATATTACAGGTAAAACCTGGAAGACTCAGACATAAAAGACCTGGAGAAACAGCAGCAAAATGGAAAAAATAAAGGTGCTAAATAAAAAGAACTTTATGACAGGAGACAAATTTTTTTTTTTTTTTACTACACATGTGTTTTTTTCTGAGAAATATATCAATTGGAAATAAATGTTTGAGAAGATATTTGAGTGCCCGACACCTAACCGAGCCTGGCAGGAGTGTGAGTTTCCACTGCAGTGTCATGAGAATCACTTTGCTCTCTGGCAGAGCTTTGGGAAGAGGTGAGAGCATGGTCTTCTCATTTGTTCCCATCTGGGATGCTCTGCGAGTGACATAGCAAGTTCGTATTTGTGTTTCATATCTTAATCTTCTTTTTGCCCCTTTGACAGTGTCATTTACCAAGTTATGTCTCAACACCAACATTTCCTGAAGTGTGTGCTGGTTATAAAAACTCCCCATGTATCAATAACAGAGGCCTGAGCAGAGGGTCTGCTGCTCAGGGTCCCAGGGTACAATTAGGGGACAACAGGACCCAGCCTCGAGAAACCCTGGATCCTCAGCCTCCAGTTGTGAAGAGGCAGTCTCTGGTGATCCATTGCTGTTTTTCAGTGTATGAAGAGATTACAGCTGCTCATTTAGAGAATGCCTCTTGTTCCAAACCTCACATACTAGTCTGACTTTCTAAGTGTGACCCCACCCTTGCTTCATAGGAAAGGCGTCACACCAGTGTGATCTGAGAGCGAGGTGGTCCCCGCACAGTGGGCACCTGGACCGGAGGGCACCTTCTGAACCCTGCCTGCCTGTCCTCAGCCCCTCTGAGTGGACCTTGCCTTGTTTGACCACACTGAACACAGGAAATGGAGGCATAGCGGCTGTGGCTCAGACCAGCTCACAAATTAGATATGCACGAAACTGACGTTTAATGAGGGAGTCTTGAGAGCCTCTTATATCCCAGCATTGTTATGGGTGCTGAGGATACAGAAGTCACAGAACACGAGATGTCTTGTCTTCCATGACAGCAAGTAAAGAGGACACCAGATATCCACAGACGTAAACAAGCAGAAAAAAGCTGTGCCATTGGCTGTGCCATGCAGAGGACTGGGCAATGCATGACAGACTCCTGCCTCAGTCCCAGAGACTTCCAGGAGTATGGAAGCTCCAAGTGAGACTGAATGTGCCGTTTCTAGCAGAGGGATTTTCAGTGCTGGTGTTAACCAGGCATGCCTGGGTCAGCTATAGCTTCTCCAGCTTGAGTCTCCTAATCTGTGGAAGTTAGGGGTATGTGTGTGTGTGTATGTGTGTGTGTGTGTGTGTGTGTGTGTGTGTGTGTGTTGGTCACTCAGCTGTGTCAGACTCTTTGCAACCCCATGGACTGCAGCCCACCAGGCTCCTCTGTCCATGGGATTCTCCAGGCAAGAATACTGGAGTGGGTTGCCGTTTTCAGGAGATCTTCCCAACCCACAGATGAGTGTCCTCATCTGTGACGGTGAGATAATAACAGCATTAGCTCATGAGGTTCTCATGAGGAAAAGAGTTATTACAAAATATATCTGCCACAGTAGCACCCATAAGAGGAGGCATCACTGGAATTAACCATCGCTGTTTTGCAGTGGTTGTTACTATGAGCTTTCACGTTCAGTTCCAAGAAGGAAGACACCAAGAAGAAAAGTTAGTGATGTGGGTTCACAAACAGAGACTCAATTCACACAGATTTTAACCACAGGAGTAAGGAAGATTGTGTGGTAATTCAAAGTAACCTGGGCAGTTAATACACATGTCCATCTCCTTAGAGTCTTAGAATTACTCACCTCATAAAACCTTCCCTCACTTCTCCTAAGGTCACTTTCTCCTACATACCACTACACTGGTACATACATTTTTCATTATATAATGGCTGAAATCAGAAAGCAGCCCCAAACTATCACAAACTGGATTTAATCTAAATTCACTGACTTAGTACACATTGTACCTTGATCTTAGAGAATACTTACAACCTTCAAAAAATCACCCAATTACACTCTATAAAGCCTTGAACAAAACATGAACTTTGATTTGTTAAGACATCTTCTCAGATGCAGCCAACGCCCATTACCTTCAGTTTTATGCAATATTCTCCACCCTGGTGCTTCAAATCCCAATTTTATTAATTCTTTTAAAAAAAAAACGCCACCCTCTTCCATTTTGCACTTTCACCCCCTTATCAGCACTTCCCCATCTGGTCTTGTTTAAACAGTACTTCTTGGTGTAAATACTCTTCAGTTCAAGAATTCTAGAGCACCACTGCTGTTTAGGATTCCCCTGGTTCAGACATCTAAATAAAAGTACTTTGAGATAATCTTTTTAAACTTGAGGATTAAAAAAAAGAAATCAATTTTTAGCAATAATTGAATCCACAGTGTGATAAAAAATCATATTAAAATAATTAAACATATATGTATAGATATGTACAATGACATTCTGCTTACTACAACACTGCTAAGGACATCGAGCCTAACTCAAATCTCACTTGCCTGACTGTACACCGTGAGGTGAACAGCAGTGATGATTCGTTTCAGACAGAATAATCACGAAGTAATCCTAGACCTATTCATGCTCTGGAGGATGGAGCAGCTGATTGGACTTGACCCAAATTGAAGTCCTTCCCTTGGGAGTTGAAATTAAAGTGAAGAGATTCCAGACACAGCTTGAACTAAATTCTTAACAGAGATGTGACAAATGGGAGTGATGACAGGACCAAGCGCTGCCTGGTCAGCTGTGCGGTAGACAGAGCAGCAGCCGTCGACGTGGACAGGGGACAGGGGACCCTGGACAGCACAGGGGTCATAGCCACTGTCTTGCAGCGACTTGTGACGGAGCGTAATCTGCAGAAATGCTGAGTCACTGTGCGGCACACCTGAAACTAATAAATATTGTAAATCAACTATACTTCAATAAATAAAACTAAAACACATTTTATTGCTGAAGATTCCAGCCAAGAGAATAAAAAAAAGTGGAGAAATGGAGAGAACACACCTGGGCCCTTGACTCATAGTTTCCAATTCTAGCTCTTTCCTACAACCTGGCTGCATTTTCTCAGACATCCAGTATTTCCCTAACTAAATCCCTGGTTTTGATTTTTTTCAAATCAGTTTTTGTTTTTTATTTTGAGAGGGTTCAAATCAAGACATTTAGCCAGACTAAGATTAATTCTGCTAAAAGGAATGGTTTAGGATTAAAACTTGGGCAACAATTTGACAGTGTGATTGGAGACTGTGGACTGAGATAGAGAACAATATTCTCAAGTGAGAATAAAGGATAAAAAATGCAGAGATGGGAGAGACTAGGTGTTTGGGGAGCAGTGACCATCTTGAGATGAAAGGTATATTGTGCAGAATGGGACAGAATGAGAGAAAATTCGGACAAAGATGAGGTCAAATAACACAAGAACTTAAATGCATTAGAAAAATGTTAAACTTCTATTCTGTTATCCATGGGTGTTCAACGACTTTTGTGATTATGGCTAGGGAAAGTGTTCCCTTCCAAAATTCTGCACAAATTATTTACTTTTATATTCCGCCCCCTTTTCCCCCGCGTACTTTTTTAAAATGCCATTTCCATGATGTGGATCTTGACAACTTGAACATAATTGAGAATTACTCTAGGATGTGGTTCTTACAGCCATAATCCCACCTTCATTTTTCTGTGTGATACAAAGGATCCATTTAATAATGACAGGATTCTTTCAGATATTCTCCTTCCTTTATTTACCCTCTTTTACAGTGACAAACTGCCTCTCAGAATATAGCAGTGATTGTTCAAGACCTCTTGGCAGGGAGGTTTAGGGCCTAGAGACAAAGTCGAGTGTAGCCCTCATCAGTGGTTACTGGACAAACTCCTTAGAGGAGCAAGAACTTGATTGCATCCCAGAGAAAAGAGATGGTTAGAGGCTCTGAGAGGAGGCGGAGGCGGGGCTGGAGCAGGCAGGCAGTCTGGAGCCTCACCGTCCAGTCGCTGGGGGTTCTGTCTGAGTCTGGGGCCCTCACCATTTAGGGGACCCTCTTCTCTCGTCCACATGGTAGAGCGCTTGAAGGGGTAAAGGACGCAGTGAAAGGAAAGCATCCATGCCCCAAATCTGCACTGCAGGATAACCCGACCAAGTCCACTGGGCTGTGGAATCTGCTTGTTGTGGAGAAGCCTGGGCCATCCCTGGGGCATGAGGACAGGGAGGGTGATCCAGGGAGGCCCTGCCAGGACCTGCAAGGGGGCTCCCTGTACTGAGCCCCATTTGCCTTTTACAAGGTGACTCTTCACCCATAACTGTCCTCCAGTGACTTCATTTGTGCTTTTTAGATCTTCTCCTAAGTCAGATGGTCGTGAGCCCTTAGATCCTGCTCAAGTGTGTCCACTACCCTCCTGACTGGGCAACAAAGTAGCCTGGGCTTGGTTCTGGAGTCCCAGGTGCTAACAGGTGTAGTACTGGAGACCAGTGGGCACGTGGCCCATGGAATCTGAATCCTGGCATCACCACCATCCATACTCGCTTGTTCAGTGGTCTGGCTATGTATTCTGTGAAGACTGAAGGTGCATGGCCAGAAAGCAATCAGTCCCCCAGGTGGTTTCTGAGCACGTTCTGTAAGGTCATCATGTGCCCTGCAGTCTAACTGCACAGGGGTGTGTGTGCTCTGCAAAGACGAGATCAGAACACCAGTGCCACTTAGCTTGGCTGGAAAATTCCCATATATCTTCCACTTGAAAAGAAAAAACAACACTCTGCCACTCATAGTTCTTCAGTTTTCTCCTAATGTTCTGGAAACAGCCTTGATTCTTCCCCTAACTCCACCCCCTCTCCAGGGTAAAGGTTAGTACAGAAACCGTGAGGCTCCTTCACTCATCTCAGGCCCCATTTCTAGCATAAACAATACCTGTTTATTGTTCTCGTGGGTTCTTATCAGGATCAACATTTGCAGTATTTCCTCTACTAGATATCCTCTGGAACTGGAACTGCAGCTGCTGTCTGTGCTACACTTTCACACGCTGTGGTCTGAGCACAGGACATTTGGTTTATTTCTGTTCAACTTTGTCTCCAAAACAGCCTTGATACAAATGCTCTCTGCCATTCCTCTGAGCTGCATTAACTCCTGGAATGTGAAGAGCATCTGATGAACTCTCAAAGCAAGACTGTAACTTTCTACAAAGGGTATAAAGAACATGAACATTTGCCCACCAATAGGAAATATACTGTCAAGAAGCCCCAGCAAATGACTTAATACTGTAGCACAGATTCTATTTATAAGCTTATTAAGCAATTAGATTTTGCTATCATAGTCTATAGGGATTCCCTGGTGGCTCAGACAGTAAAGCGTCTGCCTGCAATGCGGGGGACCTGGGTTCGATGAGATACACAATTCATCTTTAGAGGTGAATATGCTCTAAAAGACGTAAATTCAAGAAATCAGCCTCAGTGATATTAGCTTTTGTACTAGGGATGGAAGGCTGCAGGCGGCAGTGCAGATGCAGTGCATCTTGATCCACCACAGTTCAGCCGCTGGACAACGTGGCTTTTCTAGAGTAAGTTAACCTGGCAACCAAGGTCACTTAGTGATGAACTCACTTCACGCCCTTCCTTCCGTCGTGAGGACAGTGGCCACTCACCACAGTTCATGAGAAAGCAGAGGGACCTGGACCTCTGGTATCTCTGGGTCCTCTCGGCCTGCTTTGATGGGCAAGTACAGCAACCCAGCCTGGAAAGTGTGCTTTCCCCGGAGGGATGAGGGTCCAGCTCAGCAGGAAGGAAAATCCTGGGGTGGAGGCAGGGGCTGCCCCAGGCTGGAAGGAAGGAAGCTCCTGAACTCTCTGACCAGAAATCCTGGGCAGGCTCCCCCAATCCCGCCCCACCCTAGAGAGAGTGTACCTAACGTGAGAAGCAGGTGGATCCAAGAGCCTGGAGGACAGACCGAGACAGAGCTGCCAGGGTCTGTCTGTCTCCTGGCTGTGCCTGCAAACCCACTTGCCTCTGATCCTACACAGCCTTCCCTGGAGAATCAGCCCCTGCTAGAGGAGCCCACCCACCCCAAAACCTGGGCGTGTACATCAGACCCCCCACACACCCCAGGTTCCACCACTGGTGATGCTGTGGGACCAAGTCTGACCCACTCTCCTCAAGGCAGAATCATCGTGTTACTCACGTCACATCACGTATAGTATTCACCCAACTCCCCTCGACTTGGTCAACCAGATCCAGAAAAGGTGGGCTCTGTTGAAGACACGTCGCACTGGGGCCGTTGCTCTTCTCCATCCTATGTCCAATCCCCCTAATACATCCTGCATCTAGACAGCTCGATGTTAATATTGGCTCTGAGGGAATTTAGTTTGATCATTTTTACTCCTACAGAGAATCCTGTGGGATGTATTTATGTGTCACTGAGGGTGCTTTCAGGAGTGTGGCTCTAGTTTGGGGAGTGGACAAGTCTAGATCTCATGCCCAGTAAATTCACTTTAGGTATAGTCTCTGATGACTGGGAAAGCATTCAGCATTGAACAGGATAATGAGAAACGTTTGATGACAGAGGCAATTATTTGGTCTTTTAAAGTTGATTTTTATAGAGGATATGTTAGCTCAGCTATAACATATTTAGTTAACCTTTACATTTAAATTTTTTTTTTCTTTCTATAACTGTTTTTTCTGACCTCCCCACTAATCACACATCCTCCACACAGAACCATGAATGAATCTTCAAATGAGACCCTTTTCTCTCTGTGCTGAGAGCTCTGGAGGGGCTTTATGGGCAACTAGTTCCATCCATTTCTTATGTGTTTTAGGTGTTGAAATAAATTGCCTTCTTTGGCTATTGGGCAATCCACCACTGAACAGCAGAACCCGGCCTGCAGCTTTCTTGGAATTCTTCCCAGAATCTAACCAGAGTGTCCTCAATCATAACTGATTGGAGGTTGGAAAAGGGCAGGTGGAATTCACATACTGACAATGTGTTATCAGAAGATGCAGCCACCTTTAAAAACCACATGAAGGCCCAGATTATTTTGTGAGTTTACTCAATTGCAAGTGGCCAAATGTGATTGCCTACGAGGGCCGATAGGTGGGAGACGGAGGAAAAGGAAAAGGTGAAAGCTACCCAGACACTGGCCATATACTCAGCTCACACAGCCTGAACATTTCATCCTCACAACACTTCATGGATGAGAATTACTTATTCCATTTTACAGAGTGGAAATCTAATTCAGAACTATTGATACAGAGTAATTTGGATGTGGTTACCTAGTAGCTGAGCCAGAACTCAGGAGAAGGAGAGTTGAAACATCTGTTCTTTCCATTAAACCCTTGCCTCTGTTGAGATCCAAGTAACCTGAAATTCTGTAATTTTGCCACCATTTAATGTGATGTTTACTCCTTAAGATAAGCTTCCTCAATAAAAGCATTGTTTGTGCATTTACATAAACCGTGAGCACTTATAATGCCTGGGATTCTGGGAAATACTCTGAGAAACATATGAACAGTGAATCTTAAATTGGAACTCCCTTCTCAAATTTCAGCGTCTTCCAGACTAAAAGAGGGAAGGCCTTTGCCTGGGGGATGGACAAAAGGCATGACCATCGTTCCTCAGGGTTTGTGGGACATTGATTCCAGGACTCCAACAGACACCAAGAACCACAGACACTCGAGCTCCTTGTATAAAATGGCAGAGTCAAATGGGTACACCACCCTTGGTGCCCAAAAGGGCTCTGCATCCACGGATACAGCAAACCTCAGACAGGGGCTCCAAAGAGGACAGCTATCCTCTGCATTTGAAATGCAAATTCTGCAACTTCCCTTCCACACCCCACCAGAGTGAAGAACTCCTGCTTCAGAAAGAATTGAATTGTCCTAAAGGTAAGACTTTATTTTGGGGGGCTCCAAAATCACTGCAGATTGTTACTGCAGCCATGAAATTAAAAGACGCTTACTCCTTGGAAGAAAAGTTATGACCAACCTAGAGAGCATATTCAAAAGCAGAGACATTACTTTGCCAACTAAAGTCCATCTAGTCAAGGCTATAGTTTTTCCTGTGGTCATGTATGGATGTGAGAGTTGGACTGTGAAGAAGGCTGAGCGCCAAAGAATTGATGCGTTTGAACTGTGGTGTTGGAGAAGACCCTTTAGAGTCCCTTGGACTTCAGGGAGATCCAACCAGTCCATTCTGAAGGAGATCAGCCCTGGGATTTCTTTGGAAGGAATGATGCGAAAGCTGAGACTCCAGTACTTTGGTGGACTCATTGGAAAAGACTTTGATGCTGGGAGGGATTGGGGGCAAGAGGAGAAGGGGATGACAGAGGAGAGATGGCTGGATGGCATCACTGACTCGATGGACGAGAATCTGAGTCAACTTCGGGAGTTGGTGATGGACAGGGAGGCCTGGCCTGCTGTGATTCATGGGGTCGCAAAAGGTCAGACATGACTGAGCGACTGAACTGAACTGAACTGAAAGGTAAGATGTTTAGAATTAGAGGGGAAAGAGGGAGCGGTGTGTAGCTAGTCGAGGCAACTTCTTCAAATAATGGGAAGTGATGAAAGCTGACATTTTCATCCCAGAGTCTACTTGCTGCACACTTTGTGAATGCACAGCAGATGCAATACCCTCAAAAGGGATTTCCTGTGGATTAATTTCAAACACTCAGGAACCTGGGCTCTGCCCCAGAAAACACCTTCTGCCCACAGTTGGCCCAGGAGCAGGTAGCCACCGCCTCCAAGCCTATACCATCCATGTCGACCACCCCTGGACCAAAGCTCCTGAATGTTTAGAGGAGGTCCGGTCCTTTTCAGATGACCATGAGGAGCTGAGCAAGAAGGCGGCATTCCAAATTAAATGATGACACAGAATTCCTGACCAGATCGGCAGCATGGGGAGCTCAGAGCACATCGTATTAGAGAGAGATTAAAGATGAAGGACTTTACCCGTTAGAATAGGAACTAAAGCTCTTGTGGGCTGGAGCAGTTTTTTCCTTGCTATCTCCACCCCTCCACCTTCAGGCCCCCAGGGACCTCGTGCAACCTCAATTATAAAAACAAATTCATTCCCATCAAGTGGTACCCGACTCTAAAAAGATCATTCTATGCTCTCTTGCAAACTGCGTTTTACTAAATTTTAAAATGAAAAATAGAAACAAATGGGCCCTTTTTACGTGGCTCTTGCAAACATGAGACTCTACAGTTGGCAGACTCATGCAGTTTTTAGCAACGAAGCCAAGTCTTTGCAAATAAATTCGATGATTTGAGGTAGAAAAGGGAAGTTAGCAGGCTACGTAAAGATAGTTTCCAGGAAAACTCCTGGTGAGAAGAAGGTGATGAGGCAGAACCCACAGATGCTGCCTGCAAGCTTAGGGGAGGCTTGGACTCCTTTCTCAGCCTTGAGGACAAACTTGGGGGCCGGTGCAGCCCCAGGTCTGGAGGGTCAGCACCATGAGTGCCAATGGACGCAAAATGTAATTGCTCTTTTTAAGGAGCGGACATCAGCTGGAGTAGATACAAAGAGAATATGTCTGTGTGTGTGTGCGTGTGTGCGCACAGTTGCTCAGTCATATCTGACTCTTTGCTACCCCATGGACTGGAGCCCACCAGACTCCTCTGTCCATGGAATTTCTAAGGCAGAATACTGGAGTGGGCTGCCATTTCCTTCTCCAGAGGATCTTCCTAATCCAGGGATCAAATCTGAGTCTCTTGCATTGGCAGGCGGATGCTTACCACTGAGCCACCTAGGAAGCCCTACAAAGAGAGCAAAATAATCTCAAAAAAAAGATGTGCAGATGAAGTCGGCACATGGGGAGTATCCCTGGTGTCTGTCCTAGAGAAGACGCCTGCAGTTTTAAGGACAACAAGGTCTCACCCTGAGAGTGTGTGTGGGGTTGCGGTCGGGGAGGGGGGGTGTGGCGGGGCTGCGGTGGGAGCAAGTCAGCCAGGAGACACTGACATTGTAACAATCCCTTGTTAAAGTAACAGATGGCATTGCAGAATGCCTGCTGCGTGCCTGGCGTGGCCTTAAGTCCTGTCTTTCAACTATGAATAACAGTGTTTAGAGTGGCAGCACCAGGTATCACCCATTTGAGAGGAAAGGAGATGCTGTTTCATAATCATGTGGAAACAACAGGTATCAGCCATGGCTTTCAAGGAAAAATAGAGTAAACATTTATCATTTTAATAGATTTTTTTTAATGAGATGCAGAAGATTGTCACTTGTCCAAAGGGGGAGATTTTAGGAGGGCAGTGCTAGGGCCAGGTAACTGGGGAGAAGGGCAAGACTGTACAGGTTGAGAGCAGGTGAGAGGCAGCTTAGAAGTAAAACGGACAGATGTGGTGACTGGCTGAGCGTCACAGGCAAAGAAGTCCAGTGAATTCTGGCCTTGGCAGACAGTGGACAGGGACCAACTGGCCCGGGTGGGACCACCGAGAAAGAAAAGCTCCAGTGAGAAATGCTGAGTTCCAGGCAGCCTTGGTCAGACGAGTGTGCAGTGAAAAAAAAAAGGAAAATATGGCCAGCAGCGTTGGTATGTTATGTGTACACTTTAAGTTCAGTGGAGAAATTAAGAACATGAGGAGAAATTAAGAGATGAGGGGAAAAAAACCTAGATGCATATTGGAGCTGGTTGAATCAAGTAAAAATGCTGATAGCCATATTGTTTAAGGACCCAGGAAAGAGAAACAAAATGGTTCACCTGTGCGTCACCCAGATTAATCCCCGAGCTCCACAGGGTTTACTCTCTTCATAAATTAAAAGCTCTACCTTTTAACTGGATTCGAAAAAAATACTTTTAGGACATAATTTGGGACATCGTTTATGCAAGACGTAATTGGAAATAAGCGATAAAAGTATTGATCCCCAATTACCTGTTAATACTAGCTTTAACTTTTGCACTCAAAAAGAGCCTGGATTTGAAAAATCAATGTTCAACCATTTCACCTTTGCAGTGTTTCTTCCTTCCTGGCAAACGTCCTAATAAGCGTGTCTTCCATTCATTGCTTCTAAACTTTGACACTTACCTGAATTTTATTACAAAGGCAGACGTTTTACTTTCTCAGCTCTTTTATAGACAACGTGTGAATTTTCTCAGTTTTCAGTAGAGCCAGCAAAGTAACAACCACAAACAAAGAAGCATCTGCAGATGCTTCTTACTCAAAGGTTTGTTTGTTTGGTTTTTTTTTTTTTTTTTGGTCCAAAGGATTTTAAGAGTAATGTATTGTTTTCTCCTCACAGTTATTTCCTGTGGTCCTGTCCCCAAATTGACTGTTTATTTCATTTTCAGATTGTTCGTTAACTGTGTGTAAAAATACAGTTGATAGTTGCGTGACGTTGTGGTTATGATTCGAAAGTATCACATACATCAGAAGAAACGGCACCAGATCCACATGGTCCTGGCACCCGTGTTCCTAATCTTCCATGCAGTGGCTTACCCATGCACTCACTCAAGCTGATTGATCACTGGATCTGATAATACCCTGTTCGTGACAGACAGCTCTAACTGTGCTTTCCCTGGGTCCACCCCAGTCATGTCTGTCTCTACTCATCTCAGAAACATGGTGGCAGCAGCTACTTTTAACAAAGCTTAGTTGTGACTGCTCCAGAATGCCAGTTGATTGTTCTATAGGAGACTTATGAAGCAGTGTTGTCCATCACAGATGAGTTTCTAGATTTACCTTATCAAGTTTAAGAGAATAACACCATTTTGATCTATGAGACTTTGTCAAAGGATATAAAAATATGACTTGAATTTTGCTTTTCTTTTGTGAAATCGTTCTCCATTGTAGCTTATTTAGACAATGTTACCATCTTTTAAAGATGTACAGAGACTGTTACAGAGCTGTAGTATATATACAGTAGTGAAAGCGTGTCATTAAATACTAAGGATCAAGGTGATAACCATGGTAACACTTCAGCGTGCATGCTAAGTTGCTTCAGTCACGTCTGACTCTCTGTGACCCCAGGGACTGTAGCCCACCAGGCTCCACTGTCCATGGGATTCTCCAGGCAAGAATACTGGAGTAGTTTGCCATGCCCTTCTTCAGGGGATCTTCCTGACCCAGGGACTGAACCCGTGTCTCTTCTGTCTCCTGAATAAGCAGCCAGGTTCTTTACCACTAGCACCACCTGGGAATCCCAACACTTGAGCAGCTGAGGTCAAAAGGTATTTCATAACAGTCAGCTTTGCTGGTTCCTTCAATTTTCTCTCTCTAAACTCAACATATAACATTAAGGATTCCTGAGTCTAATCCTGAGTCTGCTGAATCCGAGTCTCTTTTCTGGGATCCAGAAATATCCTCTATTAATACGCCGTCTTCGTGATTCTTAAATACTTTAAAATTTGCATGCTCAATCTCTGACTTTGCATGTAAAGCCACGACAAGGTAGTTACTCAAGGGCTCAGCTCCAGTTCAAATCTACTCTAGAATTAACTTGAAACTTGTAGGTTGATTCCTTCATATCTCTTCTTAGTTAATTCCTACCTTAGGAAGGATTTCATTTACTAGGTCCCTTCTTTCCCTTATACCTTCTGCCCCATGTGTGGTCAATGCTTTGACTCCTAACACATCCACTCCTTTGGGGCTACGATCCTTCTTCCCAGCCCCATTCTTCATCCTAACTCTTCCCAGAGAAAGGGTCCCCCATGTTTTGCCCCCCATGTGCTACTCTAGGCCACCTTCACACAACACCCCAACCCTGAGCCACCTACAACCCCAAAGGAAGCTAAGAATGAAAGAGACATTTGGAGATTCTAAAGTCAGCTCTGGCTTTTACCACCCGGTGAAAGTGGACCCAAGAAGCCATCTCACTGAAAGGTACTAGAACCAGCTCCGGCCACATGCTCTGGCCCTTACATCCATAATAAAACACTTGTATTAGACACTCTTGTGCCATCAACTGTACTTAACAATTCATGTGCATTTGGTGGCTTCATCTTTTCAGCACTTCTCCAACCTAGATGGTCAAGTCTGCCATTATTCTTGGCAGTAAAAACTCTAGATATCAAAGCAGCTTTTGGCTTGAGCTTATTCTGCAATTTTTAAAATACTGAAAAACAGCTGAAGGAGGGCACTTGATCAATGCTTTCATGAAATATTTGGAGTTTTAGCTCACAAACAAGTCTGAGTAAACAGCAAAACTGAAATACTGTTAAGTGTTAGTGCCAAACAAATGCCCCCAGGAATGGTGCCAGTGGTATGTGTTTATGTTTTAAATAAACAATTTTAACTACATGATTATGTTTAAATAAATTATATAAATATAATAACATCTGAAAGCTCCAGGAAGCCACCTTCATATTACACCCTAAGTAAGTGGTGCGCTGTTATGCATAATGGGTGATAGTGAAGAAATATATAATTAATTTGAGATTTATTACCAAAGAAAAAGTGTAAACAGTCTGGAAAAGTTCAAACAAGCCAGTTAATGCAAAATGTTTCCATCACAGTAAAATAAAGAAAGTCACCATCTCAGGGCCTCCTCTCCCTTGATTCTGGAGGTTGAATCTGGGCAGAGGTATCATTAGCCCTTTTGTCTTTCAGACGCGGGGTGGGGGAGGGGGCAAGCGGGAGGACGACCAGAGATGGAAGAAATGAAAATGACAGAGAAGGTGGGCTGGCTCCTGCCTCAGGGAAGATTCTGAATTCTTTTAGCTTCTACCGGGTCTTTGTGGCATTACAGATGCTCCCCAAGCAGAGGTGCTTTAATTAGTTGACAAAGCAAAGCTTTAGGTCTTGTTTCTCATTCAGTCCAGTGGTTTGGGCCCTTGTCTGGAAACAAGAAAAGAGCAGCAAGAGCTGAACCAAATGAGAATATTTTCATATATTGTTTTAGGTGGAAGAAGAGCTGCTTTACAAAGCTGTGTGAGTTTCAGGTGTACAGCAGACTGATTTTTCAGATTGTTTTCAATTATAGGTTATTACAAGAAATGGAATACAGATCCCTGTGTTGTACATAGGTCTCTGCGTTTATTTTGCATATAGTGTTGTGTATGTGTTGATCCCAAACTCCTGATTTATCCCCCCACCTGCCATTCTGAGTCCAAAGGCCTGAGGACAAAGGGCAGCAGTGGCAGATCCACCGTCAAGCAGGAAAGCCCGGGTTCCCACTGCTTCTGCCTTTTTGTTCTGTTCAGGCCTTCACCCACGTTGGGAGGGCAACATTTTACGGTGTGCAGCAACTCAAATGCCAGTTTCATCCAGTAACACCCTCTCGGATTCTCTCAGAAATAGCTGCATGCTCTGAACACTATTGCACGTAGAGAAGCTAATGATGGTCTTAGACTTTTCCGAGGCTCCTGGAAGCATCTGCTTGCTACCTGGCTTGTTGAATACTCAGCGCTGAAAGGTCCTCGACTCTGACCATGTTTAATCACTGGGAAATGCAGACCAGAGAGGGAGGCACATAGAAGCACAGCTGGTAGATTTGCCTGGATTGACAGTTTGGGGTGGGGGTGGGGAACTTTGCAGGATGCTACATTTACAGGATCTTGGCAAGCCATCCAGATCTCAGTGGGAGATTCTTATTACAGTAAGGTTAACCATGCCACAGAAGACTCTGCCCTAAAAGACAACCATTTTCCCAGAATCACCCTCCTCTTATTCTTTTCTGTGTAGTAATTATTCCTGAAAAGTGTTTAAAGGGAATGATTGCTTCCAATTGTCTTTAAACTCAATTCAAGCATAAACCACTTGCTAAATCTGGATGACTGGAAGAAATACTTTGAAATGAGAGGGGTGACCCCACCACAGATTCCTAAGTGTGTGAGGAGGTTTAGAGCTTGGTTGCTCGGAGGAAAATACGTGAAGTTTTCCCAAAACCCCGGGGAAGCAGCAAGCATAAGTATCTGCTGAAGTATCTGCATAAGCAGCAGAAGTATCTGCTGTTGAGCAGGAAATGCCCTGACCTTGCTCCTAGACCATGTCCTGATGTTGAGCTCTGTGGTAGGCAGAACAATGCCCCACAAAGATGCTCACAACATGCTCCTCCCTGGACCCACAGATAGGGTCCTGCAGTGGCAGAGACTTGGCAGGCATGCTTCAGTTAAACACCTGCAGGTGGCAAACTATCCTGGATTATTAGTGTGCTTCTAATGTGATCACAAGGGTCCTGCCATCTTGAAACGAAAGGAAGAAGAGGGACAGCAGGATGGTACCTGGTGAGTCCTCAGTACTGTGCCGCTGTGTCTGGATGCAAGGGGTGGGGGGACTGCCGAGGTGGGCATTCTGAGAGCTGAGAAGGCAAGGAGACCACCTTCCCAGGAGCCTCCAGGAGGAACACGGTCTTGCCAGACTCTTCATTCTGGACTCCTGCCCTCTAGAACTGTAAATGGATACATTTGTGCTGTGTTATAGCTCCTGTTTGCAGTAATTACTTAGGGCAGCCCTGGCACATGATCTCAGAAACCCCCTCCTTCTTCCCCACCCCAACTCAGAACTAACCAACAACCATTCCGAGGTGACACCCACCCTCCCACCTCAGACTTGCCATCTACGGAGAAGCCCCTGGGCTTCTCCCTCATCCACTAGGTCATGACCTGAGTGACCCTTGACCCATACACACAAGTGCATTAAGTCCGCAGGATTCATGACATCACCCAGCTCTGGATGCTCCCATGAGACAGTGAAGGCCTTCTAGGAAGCTCTCGGGCCCTGTTACCTATGACGTTCAAGAAATACTGAAGTTCTCTTAACTTCTCTGACACTACCCATTTAACCTTAGATCACTACGGCTCCCCTTGTCTTAAGGTCAGCAAAGAAAATAACCCCTTTGCCGTGGAACCATAACCAACACAAAACGCAGAGAAGTAAGGGGAAGTAACTGATAATTTTCTTAGTCTCCAGATCAGTGTTTGGTATGAGATGGTCTTGTTAACACGGCGCAAGTGTCAGGTAACCAGCTGATGGTCTTGCAGCTACTAATGGACAAAGTCAGGTCTGGGCACCTGCCTCCAAAGCAAGAACGTTCTCTGCTTCATCATGCTGACTCCAACCTCACGGGGATGTCAGTAAAGCTTCATCAGCACATGCTGTCTAACCATGTAGAGAAATGGAGAAATATATCAGTATTCCTACTACTTTTCTTCCCATCTCATCAATGCACCTTGTCAGGTTGCTATGGAGATCAATGGATATATGGGCAATGCCTCTGCAAGAAATAAAGCACTACTGCCTTCCTTCAAATATTCAGATTATTTTATGACATTTAGAAAATGTTTCCACTTAAAAAACAGAGAACTCTATACCTAAAAATCTCCTTAGCTAATTAACATGCTCTTAGCTAATAAGAGGATGTTTGATTAGAACATTACCTATTACCTTAGCATGCGCACACATGCACATACTGAAATAGCTAACTATAAATCAGCTAATACCCATGAAGTGCTTGTTATATGCCAGGCTCTGTGTGGGAAGCTTTAGGAGCGTTATTTTTTATCTCATTACAATAAACCAGAATGATGGTTTGGCAGTTTGTTTTTAATTATTCCAGCCTAAAGATTAGAGAAATGAGATTTAAAGTTCAGAAAATTCTTCCAGGTCACACAGATTGTGTTAAAGGTGAGAATTTGACACTTGTAGTTTGAATTTTTCAGTTTGTAAATCCAAAGCTGAATTGTGATATAGGCTTAGATTTGTAAATTTTATCTTCATGTAAACCACTTAGTGTTTAATTGCAACCTAAGTTCTATCCCAGAAAAGATGTTTTGTATATAATTATCATTGGTCCCAAGGGATCTGGTAAGATATTTTAAGCAGATAATTCCAATTAATTAATCCTGTGGTGAATCACATTCAAAGCACGTATTCTAGTGTGATGGCATTGTATATGTTTATTGCAAACACTAAAGTTAATTATCCTCATCCTGGCTGTAACGTATGAAGTTAAGATGAGCTAGGACCAGAAACTGGAGAAGGAAATGGCAACCCACTCCAGTATTCTTGCCTAGAGAATCCTATAGACAGAGGAGCCTGGTGGGCTGCTCTCCATAGGGTCACACAGAGTTGGACTTGACTGAAGCAACTTAGCATGCATGCATGCATTGGAGAAGGAAATGGCAACCCACTCCAGTATTCTTGCCTGGAGAATCCCAGGGACGGGGGAGCCTGGTGGGCTGCCGTCTATGGGGTGGCACAGAGTCAGACACAACTGAAGCCACTTAGCAGCAGCAGCAGCAGCAGGACCAGAAATGCCAGCTTTAATATGGCAACATGAATAGTCCTCCTGGAATTTGTCTAAGGTAAGCAAGACACAGAAAAACAGAAATGAATAATCAATCTTCAGCAGAAATGGAGACTTTTTAACATGGGGACCACAAATATGAGGAAAGAAAGATAAAAAGGAAAAACTAGTGAAGATGAAATAAAAGACACTCAGAGAAGGGCTGGGAATTTAATAAAAAGTCACGGGCTCATCCTTGTGTCTGGGAAATGGTGTGGCCTGGGGTCTGAGACCAGCAAACCTTAACTGTTAACAACAGTCATAGATGCAGGGCTGACAAGGTTCCAGTCCCTGATCTTTAGTGCAGAGTCTCAGCGAGCAGAGGAGACAGACAAATGAGCGATTGCACAGAAGAGCCATATTTCGAAAGAACAACATGCTGGTAGAACACGGGTGGAGGAGAGGCACTTGGTGTCACAAACAGTGCTGCAGGGGCAATTTTGCACTGTATTTGGAGAATGTGGCTTTGAGGGCTCACACCGACACAGACACACATACAGACACACAAAACTCAGTGAATAAAGAATTCCTGTTTGTTCAGAGCACGCAGCTCCAGCTCATTCCACTTGTGAAGCTCCTGCCAAAAAAAAAAACTAAAATAATTTTAAGCCTCTTGTTTAGAAACAACTTACTTTGTTCAAAAGAGATTAAGGGTATAAAAAGGAACAAGCTCAGAACATCTGAAATATTCTACAGGAAATAAAGGCATATTGTAAACAAACTGAGTACACCACCACAACAAAAATGTTACTAAGGTTGCAGATGAAAATTTTGACCAAATATATTGACATGAATAAAAATAGAAAACAAGGAAGGAAGGAAGAAAAGAAAATATAACCTCCATGAAACAGGATCAAAAAGCAGAAGTAAAAAAACCAAGAGGGCTATAGAGATTTAACAAAAGAGATGAAACAAACACAAGTGAAATAAAAAAATTAAAAGTATTATGGCAATCAAGATCAAATTACTCACAGTAAACAAGAGAGTAAAAATCACAAAAACAGCAAGAAACATGGAGGGCAAGAAAGAGAGAAGCAGGCAAATGAAATGGAAACAAGTCACGCAGAACACAGAAGTTAGGCCAGTGAAAATGGCAGCTTAGAGGGTTCCAAAACTACGTGGTTTCATGAAAGCAATGAGAACAATCATAAAAATGGTCAAATCAACTCTTTTAGAACTTTGGAAATGAACCAAAGGTTTGCAACAATCCAGAACATTTCTTTAAAAAAAAGAAAAGAAAAAAAGGAATGAATATTGGTAAGAATGTGAACACTAGCAGTTTATTCCCACATTCCTCTCCCCAGTTCTGTTCAAGTCATGAAAGCCCCAGCCCCCGTGGTGAAAACTAGCAGCCTTCTTCAGCTCCACATACATTCTTCAAGGCTAGACCACCTCAGAGCAGAGCCCACACGGTCCTCAGGGAAAGGAATACAGTCCAAGAATTTCAGGCACAGCCAAACAACAGTGCAAGCACAAAGAAAGAATTAAAGACAAACATGCCGGAGTGCGGGTGTCCAGGGAGCATTGTTCCTACAAGTTATTCTTCAGCAAAATATCAGAAAATGAACCTCAGCCAACCAATTAGTGAATTAAATTATTATGGCAAAATTCCAGCATTGAGAATTGAGTATGTGAATTGTTTGATGGAAGTCTGAAATACATATGTTAATTATGATTACAGGAAAAAATGTAAAAATTATAAATCTTGGCAATGTAGAAATGATATTAAATTGCTAAAATTGGAAAGAGAAAGAGTGTAGGAGATTCTGTACAGCTCTGAGTTTCTCAATTTTTAAAAATAGCTGATTGACAGAGATCGTTAAATACTGCTAAGCCATATGGTGGAAATATAAGTATATTTGAAGTTGCAAAGATAAATAAAATAAAAATAGCATAATCAGTTAAATACATTTGGTGGAGAAGAAAGAAGAAAATACTGTATAAAGGTCTATAATCCTCTTTCTGAAATTTGTAATTCCTGATTTTCAAGATATTAATTTATTTAGACAGTTGTTCAACTCAAAACCTAATTTGAATGGGAGGCTTTCTATAATCTCCTTTTTCTGCCCTCTGTGATCATACAATATTAACATTCTTAGTTCTGTTTGTTGGTATGTCATGCATGGGTAAGCACTTACACCTTCACTCTAAAATTCTAAAAATTTGAATTCTAAGCTTGTGCCCCAAGGATTTTGTCAAAGGGGGATTTATATGAATTCTATTGTTGTATAGAGGAGAAAACAAACAGGTATTGTCTGGAGTTCTAACAGCATCTTTAAAAGTTGTGATCGCCTTGCTAACCATTAGAGCAAGGAGTAATACAGAGCAGAATTTTAAAGAAGGAAATTCAGTGAGTCAGACAGATGTAAAATTTATTTTTAAATCTATGCAAATAAAAGCCACGGGACAATATGTGAGCTAAGAAATAATATCAAACATGTCTATTGTATATAAATAAATATAAATGGTCTAAACTCATATGCTAAAAGAAAAAAGAAAAAATTAGAATTTAAAGTAAATCTAACTTTGCATTGGAGGCAGACACTTTAACCTCTGAGCCACCAGGGAGGCTCAAGTGGTAGATAAGCAATATCTATAAAACAAAGAAATAGAAAAAGTTTGTGCAAAAAACATTCAAAACATTCCAGACAAATGAAAGTAAACAAAACTACATATATTGTAATCTTTAAAAAAAAAAAGTGACAGAATTCAGGATTGTAAATAAGTAAATAAATATCTGTCACAATGGGCACTTTACAGTGATGATGAGCTCCTTTTATTTTTATGTCTGACAAGTGAATGCAGGTAAAGTCTTACTGCAAATGCTCTGCAGCTGGAGGCTCCCGTGGGTACCATCCAGGTGTGTACTCCCCAGTGAAGGAGTCTGAGTCTGGGATGCTGTGAGAGACAGTGACCAGAACATCAGCCAAATGTGTAAGAGCAAAACATCTCCCCCTGCTGACCCATTGGGGTCAGTAGCTCAACAACGCTGTGTTTGAGGTGAAAGGAAAATGTATACCCTTATATACCCATAAGCTTTAAAATTTTCACATGGAATGGAAATAAATACGCTCCAACTGAAGAACTGAAAAATATAACAAAAAATATATACAGGGAAAACAAAATGGTAGATAATACAAATGCAAAATTTTAATTTAAGATCATTATAGTAAGGGTAAGACTAAAAATACTAATGCTAGCTAGTTATTTGTGATAAACAATTAAATATACAAACATTTACCACCCAGTAGAGAAAAAAGGATAAAATATTTTAAAATAAGAAATATTATGATGGGGAGAGTATAACAACCCTTCAAATTAAAAGAATACCAAGAAGTTATTTTGATCACTTTTATGCAAATAAATGTGACAACCTGTATGAACTGAGTAAGAATGATGAAGGGATGGCAGAGATGCAGCTATTCAGAGAGCTGCCCACCGCCCTTCCCCCCAGCAACCTCCCTGTTTCTAAAAGGCTGCACTTTCCAGTGACTTTACTGGATAATTACACCAAATCATTAGGGAACAGATCATGCCAATGCTTTTAACCTCTTCCAGAACTTAGAAAAAGAAAAAAATATTGCGAATTCTTTTCAGGACATAAAGCCAACATTAAAACAAACTCCAAAATGGTATCACAAGGGAAGAAAATTATAGATCAATTTTATAATTAAATGAACTGAGTCATAGGCCCATAGATTAAAATGAACTCCACAGACTTTTAAATGCACTTAAAACATCATCATCCATTCTTCATTTGAAAAAGCTCTTAAATAGTTGCATTCCTTAAAGTTTGCAAGATGCTTAGTGAAAAAGCCACAGCAAGACAAGGTTCCTGATTGGCACCCCAAGGATCCTTGTGCTGTAGGTCAGGGTGTTTTCAGGGACACAATGTCCCCTCCCCAGCTTGTTTAGTTCAGCTGTGAAGGTCATTTACCTGAAACTGATATGGATATACCAGACTACACATCTGGACACGAGGCAGAGATGGCATATAAAAACCAGGAAACAGAAGGTAAAGTAATGGTTTGTTTGCAGATTTTATGACTGCTTATTGTTAATTTAAAAATCAACTGAAAAACTATTATAATTCATTATATGCCTAAACAGAAAATTAATATACAGAAATCATTAGTCTGCAATAGACAAACCCAAGCAGTTAGGAGATGGAAGAAAACCCATAAAATATCTAGGAAGACAATCAGCTCCCAAAATACATAGCAAGGTGAGGAAAATTTTAAAATGGAGCTGAAATGCAATGAAGCCTTGAGCAATAGAAAACCATGCTTAATCTTTGGGGAAATAATTAATTCAACAAGAGTGAACATCCTCCCTAAATTAATCTCAAAAGTTAATGCAGTCACAATACAATAGCAACAATATTTTGAGAGGAAAAAAAGGAGGAGGGGGTAAAAGGCAAAGTTTTCAAACTTTATATGGAGGAGTAAAAATACAAAGTAAACGTCTGAAGAAAACTAGTACAGAAAGAAAGACTTCCACTTCTTGGGAATGTGGAGGAGGTGTATTCCTCCTGTGTGTGCTTAGTCGCTCAGTCACGTCCGACTCTTTGTGACCCCATGGACTGTAGCCCGCCAGGCTCCTCTGTCCATGGGATTCTCCAGGCAAGAATACTGGAGTGGGTTGCCATGCCCTCCTCTGGGGGATCTTCCTAACACAGGTCTCCCACATTGCAGGTGGATTCTTCACTCTCTGGGCCACCAAGGAAGCACATTCCTCCTGTAAGTAAAACTAAAAACCCTGATGTTATATATAAAACAAGCACAGACGTCTCAGAGAGGGGAATGGCCATGTTCTCAGAGCCAAGGAAGGACATGGGGGTGAGTTCCCTGGGTTTCATTTCTCCCTAATGTATCCTAAGGTCTACCCTGGTTGTTCAGTGGTTACAAATCCACCTACCAATGCAGATGTGGGTTCAAGTCTTGGGTCGGGAAGATCCCTTGGAGTAGGAAATGGCAACCCACTCCTGTATCCTTTTCTGGAAAAACCCATTAACAGAGGAGCCTGGAGGGCTATGGGGTCACACAGAGTTGGAAACGACTTAGTGACTAAGCAACAGTGTACTTCTAACTGAATACTGTAGGAGCCGGCAACCGGGAAACACCAATGAGGGAAACAAGCAAACAAAAAGCTATAGTGAGCCTGCTCTGTCAGGTCAGAGGCCCAGGCAAAGGGCCTGCTGGCCAGACCGACAGTTTTGTAATAATCTCTGTCCTGCAGCCAAAGAGCACACAGAATCTTTAGCTGCACCCACCTGGCCAGCAGAGGCGAATGGGACCCCATCCCACACTTGAGGCTCCAGGGGGTGACCACCCCACCACAGAGTCTCAGTCCACAATGACTTCACTCAAGTGCTCCAATTTTTTAAAATTAAGTAATTTTATAGACTGCCTTTCTAACATTTATTTTGTCAGCCATACTGCTATCACAGAAAAAACTGTTATCAAAGATGTGTAACATGCATTTTATTTGACAGGTGTGCGATGGAGATAAATCAAGAAAAATGATCGTTTCCTTAAACTGCATTTATCTCTAACATGGGTGAATTAGGGTCTGAAAAACAAGAAGTGCATTTTAATTTTAAATGAGCAGTTATTGGTAATCATTACCATTTGAGGATGGAGAAGAAAACTGTCTCCCCGAGGGGAAAGTCCTTCCAAACTCCAACTCTACTTCCAAAGGCTGAAGTCGGCTGGTTGTGCATGTTCAGCTCCTGCTGCTGCTGCTGCTGCTGCTGCTGCTGCTGTTGCTAAGCTGCTTCATCGCGTCCAACTCTGTGCGACCCCATAGACGGCAGCCCACCAGGCTTCCCTGTCCCTGGGATTCTCCAGGCAAGAACACCGGAGTGGGTTGACATTTCCTCCTCCAATGCTCCTCATTTCAGTTCAGTCACTCAGTCATGTCCAACTCTTTGCGACCCCATGAATCACAGCACACCAGGCCTCCCTGTCCATCACCAACTCCCGGAGTTCAATCAGACTCACATCCATCAAGTCAGTAATGCCATCAAGCCATCTCATCCTCGGTCGTCCCCTTCTCCTCTTGCCCCCAATCCCTCCCAGCATCAGAGTCTTTTCCAATGAGTCAACTCTTCGCATGAGGTGGACAAAGTATTGGAGTTTCAGCTTCAGCATCATTCCCTCCAAAGAAATCCCAGGGCTGATCTCCTTTCGAATGGACTGGTTGGATCTCCTTGCAGTCCAAGGGACTCTCAAGAGTCTTCTCCAACACCACAGTTCAAAATCATCAATTCTTCAGTGCTCAGCTTTCTTCACAGTCCAACTCTCACATCCATATATGACTACTGGAAAAACCATAGCCTTGACTAGGCAGACCTTAGTTGGCAAAATAATGTCTCTGCTTTTGAATATACTATCTAGGTTGGTCATAACTTTTCTTCCAAGGAGTAAGCGTCTTTTAATTTCATGGCTGCAGTCACCATCTGCAGTGATTTTGGAGCCCAAATAAATAAAGTCTGACACTGTTTCCACTGTTTCCCCATCTATTTCCCATGAAGTGATGGGACCAGATGCCATGATCTTCGTTTTCTGAATGTTGAGCTTTATGCCAACTTTTTCACTCTCCTCTTTCACTTTCACCAAGAGGCTTTTTAGTTCCTCTTTGTAAGGCCGGACCCTGGGGGCCATGATGGGCCGCCCCTCCTCTCCCTCCTGCCGGCAGCGGGGGAGTCCCTAATGGAAAGAGCCTCCCAGATCCCGGGGACCAATGACAGCACAGTTCACCAGCTAAAGCCGCCCCACCCCAGCCACGTAGAAGGACCTGTCAGCCCGCGACACCTCGGCCTGGCGACCTATCCGAACCCCTGTCCATCTAGCCTGACATTCTCAACGAATGTGTAAAAACCACCCCCAACACAGCCCAGGTGTGGACTTCCTCGACCTGCCTCGTTGGGGTCCGGGAACCCAGCCTGGGAGCGCTTCCCCGTTAAAAAGTCTGTTAGCCACTCTGTTGGTGTCCTGGTCTTTTCCCTAACACTCTTCACTGTGGTGTCATCTGCATATCTGAGGTGATTGATAGTTCTCCCGGCAATCTTGATTCCAGCTTGTGCTTCTTCCAGCCCAGTGTTTCTCATGATGTACTCTGCATAGAAGTTAAATAAGCAGGGTGACAATATACAGCCTTGACATACTCCTTTTCCTATTTGGAACCAGTCTGTTGTTCCATGTCCAGTTCTAACTGTTGCTTTCTGACTTGCATATAGGTTTCTCAAGAGGCAGGTCAGGTGCCCTGGTATTCCCATCTCTTCCAGAATTTTCCACAGTTTATTGTGATCCACACAGTCAAAGGCTTTGGCATAGTCAATAAAGCAGAAGTAGATGTTTTTCTGGAACTCTCTTGCTTTTTCCATGATCCACCGGATGTTGGCAATTTGATCTCTGATTCCTCTGCCTTTTCTAAAACCAGCTTGAATATGTGGAAATTCACCCCTTCTTATTTGAAACAATTTCTCCATGTTACATGATCTTGTGTGCAGTTGCCCAATGTGCTCTCCCAGACCACTGAGTTCTTAATGCTAAAATGACAACCACACCTAAACATAGTACTAATAGTAGTACGTAGTAACATAGTAGCTTGTTTCCTGAGTTTGGGGAAGGGGGTGGTTGCAGTTTATGTCAATCTAAGAAAGTGCTACTTTTTAAATATAAATTTATACATTTATTTATTTTAATTGGAGGCTAATTACTTTTCAGTATTGTATTGGTTTTGCCATACATCAACATGAATCTGCCACGGGTGTACACATGTTCCCCATCCTGAACCCCCCTCCCCCCTCCCTCCCCATCCCATCTCTCTGGGTCATCCCAGTGCACCAGCCCCAAGCATCCTGTGTCCTGCATCAAACCTGGACTGGTGATTCTTTCACATATGATAATATACATGTTTCAATGCCATTCTCCCAAACTATCCCACCCTCTCCCTCTCCCACAGAGTCCAAAAGCCTGTTCTATACATCTGTGTCTCTTTTGCTGTCTCTCATACAGGGTTATCATTACCATCTTTCTAAATTCCATATATATGCATTAGTATACGGTATTGGTGTTTTTCTTTCTGGCTTGCTTCACTCTGTATAATTGGCTCCAGTTTCATCCACCTCATTAGAACTGATTCAAATGTATTCTTTTTAATGGCTGAGTAATATTCCATTGTGTTTATGTACCACAGCAGAAAGCACTACTCTACACATCAGTTGCAAGTCACCAGGAGCCTCAGTAGAGAATAAATCCCCAGGCTGCTACTCAGGGCCCTTGGTTTCAGATTCCTGGAGATGCAGCCCTGTGTCTGCATTTTATCAGGCTCCTCACGCGGTTCTTAGATACACCAGATTTTGAGAATTGCATGGTTGCAGTTTTGCTAAAATAAATTGCTTCCTGTTTAGGCAACATCCAAGGGTTTTATGAGGTTTTTATACTTTTGTAATATATGTCCAGCCTGTCTCTCTGTCACCTGTCCTTTTAATCATTTAGCATCAGAGTAGCTGCTGCTTCCATTTGAAGAAGCCCAGTACTTCAAGGAAACACTGCAAAGAATGACTTATAATAGTAAGCTGGAGAGACTCAATATTTTGAAATTTAATGCTTTCTAAAATATTAAAATTTAATATTTTTAGAATTCTGAAAGGAGGAGGATTCTGGAGTCCTGTAAAAGGTGGTTTCCAAAAGGAAAATACTTGAATTGGAATTAATTGACCAGTTACAGACTGGTTAAACTTTTTAAATATATTTAAGAAAAATTTATTAACCCCATAGACCCCTAAATCCCTCTTCCTCTTCTAAAGTGCTGCTGGGAATGAAGTCTAATTTGCTGTCAGTTTTGGATACAGCTCCCACGGATTCCAGAATTCAGTCTTCTTTCAGCTCCCTGATTCACCATCAGATAGACTCGGGTCCCACCTTAGGGACCCCCCCGAGCGGAGCCAACCTGATGCAGCTTGGAGGCAAGACCCTCTATGTATAAGGGGGAATGTGGTCTCCTCCAGGATGCTCAGCAGCATCAGTGACAGCAGAAGATGGACAAGCATTGGAATCCATCAAGGATGACATAGGACAACGTAACATGATACATCTACTTGGTGGCCTTCCTCTGTATTCTCTTTTCATGGTGAAATTTAGCTTGAAATCTGAAGATAGATAGCTCCCTCAAAAAGTTATTTTAAGACTGCACAAATATTTTCAAAGGTAGTTTATTTGAAAATAGAATGTTTGTCTCTTTCCTTGCAAAGGAATTTCAACATCCTAACCTTTGCTTGAGTTGGCATCCAAAATGTAGTTCCAGTAACCACTCATTTATTAATTCAAAAACCTCTGCTAAGCATGTAAAAAAAGATAAAATATTTATGAAACTCACACTCTATGGCTCTTAGTCAAATAATCACTATAGTGAAAAGGATTTAATATATTTTGTGTTTACAACCTGAAGGCAAATAAGTTTCAGTATATCCAATTAAAATATGTTGAAGCAAAACTTTTACATTCCACTGATGCTAAATAAAGGGCTTCTTTGTTGGCTCAGATGGTCACTAATCTGCCTGCAATGCAGAAGACACGGTTTCAGTCCCTGGGTTGGGAAGATCCCCTGGAGGAAGGCATGGCAACCCACTCCAGTACTCTTGCCTGGAAAATCCCAGGGACAGAGGAGCCTGGTGGGCTGCAGTCCATGGGGTCGCTAAGAGTCAGACATGACTGAGCGACTTCACTTTCACTTTTCACTTTCATGCATTGGAGAAGGAAATGGCAACCCACTCCAGTGTTCTTGCCTGGAGAATCCTAGGGATGGCAGAGCCTGGTGGGCTGCCATCTATGGGGTCGCACAGAGTCGGACACGACTGAAGCGACTTAGCAGCAGCAGCAGCATGCATTCATGCCTCCCTTCCTCCATCAACATTTTGAGAAACAAATAAGTAACATGAAAAAAATTTTCAGGTGCCAAACCTAAAATACATTCTTTCTAAACTATTGAGAAAGGAGCGTAACTGTGTAGTACTCTATTTTTCTATGTAGTACAGAATAGCTCTATGTTTTGAACAGAAAGTAGAAAAAAATAAGAGCAGTACATGGTATGAGAGGCGGGAAGACAATGACTTCTGAGACTGGAGACCCTGGTGGGGAGGGCCTTCGGGTGATCGGACTTCACACTGTTGCTGCACAGCGTGCCTTTGGACAATTCACTAGATCACAGATTTCTTAAGAAGGGAGCACAGAACTCCAGGCCCCACCATTTCTCACCCTGGGCTTAGCTGGAAACAATGCTGTAGATGATGTGACCTCCACAAGAACACCAAACTCGCCCAAGGCTGCTGTCCCCTGACAACAGTGTCACGAAGTACTGGAAACAGGTGGACAGCGTGGTCAGTCACGGTCTGGTGTCTGCAAGAGTGCCTTGCACAAGGTGGCCACTTCCCCCCTCAGGACCCAGTCCCTGCCACCTTCCCTATGAGTCTTCTCCTAACCAAACCAATCAAAGCCTCTCTGCCTCCATCTCTGTCCTGGCCTAGTCGCACTTCGACATAACACCTTGTTTCATCTCCTTTACAGCACTTACCACTGCAGTAAACTATATTCCATGTTGATTTAGTGTTTACTCTTCTCTGCTAAAATGTGACGCTTCTTGGGAATGACCCAGCTCTAGCCAAAGAAGCAGTGTCATTCATTTGACCAATATTTATTGTTATGTCACAAGCTGGGGATAAAATGTCAAGGAGAGCAGACGTGATCCTTGTCCTCATGTGGTTTATGGTGCAGTGGGGAAGACGTATATTATGGTGCCGTGGAGAAAAGACATAACACAACACATGTAAAATTATAACTGTGGTGAGTGCCGAGAAGGAGAGAAACACAGGCCATCAGCCTGTGATGGAACATCTAATTTAGCTAAGTAGATCGGAGGTTTCTCTGGGGAAGAGGCTTTTGAGCTAAGATTTAAGATGCATAGACATGAATTAAGGGAATAGAGTGGGGGCTGGGGATGCCCCATGGCAGGAGGGAAGATGGTGCCAGAAGGATGGACAGAGGATGATTGACGGGGCTGGACCACCGGGCACTAGGGGCATGAGAGACAGGAGTGGGTGGGATGGATCTATATGGCAAGAATATGCGGCGGGACAGGGCAGGGTGTGACTTTATCCTGAGAGTAATGGAACCATCGAATGTTGTGGCGGTGTGAGTATGCCTCTTCTTGTGTTCCTGGAGAAAATTAGCAGATTTGGGTTTTGTGAAGATGACTGTGATTTATTTATAGAAGAGATTTAGAAAGGACAGAGGTGGACCACTGGAAGGATGTCCTGGCAGTGCCCTCAGGAGACATGATTGCAATTTGGATTCAGTTAGTGATGGTGGGAAAGCAAATGAGTAGGTAGATCCTAGAAACACACAGAATGAAATTTAAAGGGCTTGGTGTCGGATCGGTCATAAGGGAACCTCACCTCCCTAGTCATCTGGGCTGATGAGTGGGGCTGCCAGTCTCAACTATAGGGGACAGTGTGGGCCTCAGAGAATACTGTTGGGGGTGGTGATGGATTAATTATGACTGTTACAGTGTTAATTATAACATTATTTTTTGGAAAGATTCCTAATATTTTTCAGAGGATCTATAGCTATATGACATTTCTTGAATGTCTATGAGTTAGAAGTTTAGCTCTATGCTATTCAACCTGGACAATTATTTATATCCTCACTCTCTAGTACCCCAATGGAATTCTGCAATTATATTTCTCATAACCCTTGTTGTTGTTGTTAAGTCACTAAGTCATGCCCAACTCTTTGTGACCCCATGGACTGCAGTATGCCAGGCCTCTCTGTCCTTCACTATCTCCTGGAGTTTGCCCAAGTTCATGTCCATTGAATCGGGGATGCCTTCCAACCATCTCATCCTCTGCTGCCCTCTTCTCCATTTGTCTGCAATCTTTCCCAGCATCAGGGTCTTTTCCAATGAGTCAGCTGTTTGCATCAGATGGCCAAAGTATTGGCCTAACAACCTAAACTTCTACAAAATGTATGAAGCATCAAATAGGCCTAAGCTCCAGCAGAAGGACTTCAGAAAGAATTGGACTGGCTGTTGGCGGCTTTATCTGTAATGAATATGGGGCCAATGATATCCAACCTGCCATCAAAACCACTTCACAAAAAGGTTAGTGGAATCTCAACATAAACTTCCATAGAAACTGAGGGCACATTATCAAAGCTTTGTTTCGTTTGATACCAACATCCAGGGCCAGTCAAATAGCATTTCATAAATCACGCTAGAATGATCATAGCTTGTTTCAGATCACATGGACACCCCTCTGACATAATTACCTTTACTATTTATTATCTCTTCAGTAGGCAACAAAGCCAGGAGATGTTTTAACTAAAACAACAGTTAATGCTGAGACCTATATCTGAGGTACTTTTTAAAGTACAGCCCCAAAGTGTCTGAATATTGGGAAAATTGCATGAGAATCAATTATCTAGAATTTACCTAGGAGACATTCTGTTGTCACTATTTCTTATCATCATAATTCTGTAGAAACTCTGGAATAGCACAAAGCAAGCCTTTCAGTTTTTAATCATTGTATGTGGTACAGTCGCAAAGTCATGTCCGATTCTTTGCAACCCCATGGACTTCAGCCACCAAGCTCCTCTGTCCACGGGATTCTTCAGGCAAGAATACTGGAGTAGGTTGCCATTTCCTTCTCAAGGGGATCCTCCTGACCCGGGATTGAACTTGAGTGTCCTGCATTGCAGGCAGATTCCTTACTGACAGAGCCACCAGGGAAGCCAAACATTATATGAGTTCACTTTAACATTATTTTTTGGAAAGACTCCTAATATTTTTCAGAGGATCTATAGCTATACATCTATCTATCTGGCAACTACAAATCTGCACAAACAGATGTAGTGTGTGTGTATATAAACATTACTCTAAAGTGCTTAATAACTATATATGTTCATGATAATATGTTGGATTTAAAACCTTATGTAAAATTTAACTATCTTAAACAATAATAACCTTCAGTAACAGCACTAAACACATTAAAAATACTGCAAACACAAAGGCAAAATGTAACTTAACAAACAGTATCTTTCTAAGTAGACAAAGTAAATACCGACTTGATAGCTTATTTGGGGTAATTTACCCAATAAACTAAACAAGCCATCTGTTCACACATATCCCAAGTGATTACCAAAAAAAGGAATTTGTTAATAATCTCAAATTAAAAACAAAACCCCCCACAATTTACCATTTTGTTTCACTGCGCTTTTCTCTCACTTTGGAAAAATTCAGTCTTCAATCATGCTAATTTGATTTTAGAGTAAAGGCAAATGAAATGTAGAGCTCAAAGGTTTAATGAGCCTCCACTAATGCATAAAAAGTGTAAAGGCAAGTAACCATTAGAAGAGCAGTAATGTCAGCAATGAAGTACTATTGGGCCTCAGGGATGTTTGAATCCCTTCACTGACAGCAAAGTGATGAAGGAACGTGACTTAGAAGGAGAACACATCCCATCTGGAGGGACCGGTGAGGGCTGGTGAGGTGTCCATCACTGAGGAGGCCATCCTGCCATGGCTGCGTGGTCCTGTGTTGGCAGAAAGACAGTGCTCCCTTCAGGTGGTTAGTGCACCGTCAGCCACACCAGCGTGTACTGGTGTCTACCTCTGGGTGAACGCAGCATCCCTAACTGCTAAGACTGGCAGCTTACGTTGAAAGATATTTGCAAGCAGTATCAGAAAACCTTCAGCTGAAGCTCCTTTAGCATTATCTACCAAACATGAAGGAAAGAAGGAAATATTCTATCTGATGTCAGGAATATTCACATGCAGAAAGTGTATTCCAGCCCTCCTCTACGTATTCCAAATTATACACAAAAACATGATCATATTAGTCAATTTGAAAAGGTACAGAAAAATACAAAGAAGAAAATGAAAACCACCCAAACTCCCATCTCTAAAAATAACCATTGTTACCATTTTGATATATTCCCTTCCAATCTACTCTTAAGCATATATACCTTTAAATATGACAAAGTTCATATCATATACAGATTATCCTGCTTTTTTTCATCCAACTTGGTATCATCATGGTTTTCCATGCTGTTGAAAATAACTTACAATCATGAATTTTAAAGTCTACATAACCAAATATGTACAGTAATGTATTCAACAGATAATGTATTAATGGGTATGTTTTCTATTTCCAATGTTCATGATTAAAAATATAATTTCTACAACTCTTTTTTTACACTTCTGAATCCAGGACTCTTAAAACAATTATGTTAGGCATGAATGCTTCAGTTTTCAGGCATAATAAAACAATTAACAGATGTAATGAGAGTTTAACAAGCTTTTTGAAAATTAACACACAATTTTTGATTTTTAATTATAAGGGTAATGAAAAGGCTATTTCACATGAATCTTTGTATATTTGAAGGTATCATGTATATTTGAAGGTCACGTGTTTGCAAAGGCTTTTCCAGTGTTCTCCACGTAGCTGACACCGGTGGCAGGAATACTCTCAACATTGAAGAAAATGCCTAAACTTTTGCCGTGTGTGTGGCTGCAGTGGTCTTGTCTTGTAAGTGAGATATCCAGAAGGTTTTCATCTTCTTATAAAGGAGACGATCACCAGGAGTAGCTCAGGTGCTAAAGGGTCCGGGGGTCACACCTGCAGGGCCTCAGAGGGTGGCTATTACATAGAGTTGCAAACAATGGTAATACTTTGCATAGTGTAGTTAACTGTTACAACACTGCCCTCCAAACCGCAAAGCAGAGATCTTCAGCTGAGAAATGCTTATTTGTAAGCTAGGTTGTCTTCACAGTCAAGGTAAACTGGAAAAATATTGCTGAAATAGTCCCAGACGTGCCCAATTCATTCCCGTGTCATTTTGATATATCCCCATCATTGGGGGGCATTTGTACCTTTGGGGGCATCCTGAAATGGTCCAGGCTTGTCTTTTACTGTTTTACTGTTCCAGAATCAGCCATTTCTCCAAGGAGCTGTGATTCCTCTTGTTGGAGTAGAGAGTAGTTATTTGTTCCTAAAGGTACCTTGCTTCTGCTTCCTGGTCCATTCCCCCTACACCATAATAATAACAGCATATGAGTTTTCCATTTCTCTTTAGAGATAGAATGCTCAGATCTGACCAACGATTAACTAGAAGAAACTGCGTCCCCACCTCTGCCCTCAAGTACAGGTCACATCAAAGACTTCACCTTCCAGAGAGGACCATGTTTTCTCCCTGTCGGTTGATGTGACAATTATGACATGCACTGTTTTCATCTGAAAAGGAAATCTTCTTATCGGAAAAAACTTAAACTTACCCACAAGCAGACTGATCTTCTCTTTTTACATTTGAAAGCACAGGTACAGACTGAAAAAAGGATTTAAACCACCAGGTGGATTCTGCCACTTCGGGTGATCCTATCAAATAAAATGCACATTTGTGGTTCAGTCGCTCAAGTTGTGTCTGACTCTTTGTGACCCCAAGGACTGTAGCACGCCAGGCTCCCCTGTCCTTCACCATCTCCCAGAGCTCGCTCCAACTCCGGTCCACGTGTCAGTGATGCCATCCGATCACCTCATCCTCTGTCACCCCCTTCTCCTCCCGCCATCAATCTTTTCCAGCATCAGGGTCTTATCAAACACAATTGAGAGATGAAAAACAAAGGGAAATAGGGAGGGTGATGCTTATAAGAAGTAAACTACATACCTAGCTGGGCTTTGTCATCACCTACGAAGTTGGCAGAATCAGGGCTAGTTAAAGAGGTGCCTGAAGAAACACTGGCCTCTGTAGGAAAGAAACAATAATAAACAAGCAAATAAATAATAAGCCAACACAGATTTTTACATATAAACTCTCAAGTAGCATGGCCTGAAATCATTTAATCCTGGATTATAAACTGAAAATTTGGTTATAATACCAGCCAATCAGAAGTCTCCCAGAATAATGCATATTACATTTGTATTAATAAAGTGTGTTCCTTTCCCTGGTGAACAACTCTCACATAGATATTAAGTAGAATTTAAAATATATAGTAAATGTTATCAAATTCAAAATCTTAAAAAGTACAAAATCAAGAATGAATATTATTGTACTATATTAAATATATTACTTGTATATGAGTCATATATGATGAATTATATTTAAATAGCCTACAGAAGTTATCAAATTTAGAAATAAAAGAATCATTTTAAAAGAAAAAACATCTATTGTCATATCATACTTGTGTTTTAAACCTAAGTGTTCTAAAAGATAAGAATAGAAAAATAACTTTTAAGAATGTAATAATTCTAAGAACATGGGCATAGATTAACTTTGGGTGGGGGAGAATAAATTAGTAGATGTTTCCATCTCTTGTCTACAAATAACCCCTGAAATAAGACTTTTCTACAAGCTGGTATGACTTCAAAAAATGATAGCCTGGTTCTGAAATGATTGTTTCATTTTATGAAATGTCTGAATTTTCTTTGAGAAGCTATACTTTTCCATTCAGCTATAAATTTTCACAGATGGAGAGATAAATAAAAATAAAACTGGCCAGGTAGAAGCTGACCGATTAACCACAGGAGAAAATGGAAATGAGAGAATCTCTGAAACACACTTGCGCTACTTCTCTTTTCTCAGAAATGAATATTTTATTTATGTAAAATTATCAGGTTTTAGTGTATCCTATTAAAGGCAAGGCACATGAAAGTAAAACCCACAGGAATGAGTTGCCATTTCCTCCTCCAGGGGATCTTCCTAACCCAGGGATGAAACCCTCGCACCCTGCATTGGCAAGGGTATTCTTTGCCATTAGCGCCACTGGGGAAGCGCGCCCACCCTCCCCACAAGCCCGCCACAATTGTGAAATATAAGCTTCTTTTTACTTATCTACATGTTAATGGTTTCATGGCTATAACAAAATATAGTTAAAGCAAAGTGATGAGGTTTGACAGTTTTTACTAATTCGGGGAGTCTCTGATAGGTCTATTCCTATTTTCTTCACTGTCACAAAGAATTGTCATATTCTCCCTTTAGGTCTGACAGGACGTGGTACGTAGGTTAATTATACCCCACAAACATCACCTGAGATCATGTTGTCTAGGGCCACCCTCTAGATTTGTTACGACTCACTTCGATAATACTGATTTCTGGCCAGAAGACAACCAGCGGAAGGCACGGATGCCATTGTCCCCTGAGCAGGAGCCAGTGAGTTGGTGCCCGGCAGCCTGCAAAACGGGCGGTGAGAGGCTAAAGTTAATCATATTGGGTTCCTGTTCCTTTTCCCACGAGTATTTTTTGTAAAGCAACATAACTTACCATGTAATAAATACCCCATAAAGAATTAAAGAGTTCACACAAAATTGTAATCAAAATCATTGCCATAAACAAAAAATGCAATTCATTAGGTGAAAACACAAGAAAAAATTTATATCCAAGTGTAACCATGTCCACAGCTGGCTCCAGAAGTGTCAGCACAGCCCTGACCATCACTCACCTGCCTGCTTTCTTCAGCCTGCTCTTCCAGTGAGCGTGGGTCTACAGCTTCTTCAGAAAATGCAGAGTTGGGAAGGGCTGATTGATGGTGATCCAGGACAGACCTGCTCTGGGGCGAGGAGTGAGCCGTCAGGGAGCACAGTACCCCTCGGTCTGGAAGGCAGAAACCTGAGCTGGGAGTAGACGCAGGTGGGCACTGGGCCACCACAGGCGGAGCCAGAGGCACCCTGCCTGCCTGTGTGCCCTTGACTGGGTCAGCTTGCCAGGAGGGGCTGTGGGCCAGGCAGGTCTTGGCCCGGACGTGGTGTTGTCCAGGCCCCCTGGACAGTCCTGGTTCAGGACTGCTGGCTTGACAGGGAGAGAGGTAATAGCCACTCTGGGGACAGAGACACAAACTTGGGGTCAGTCACACACTTGGGGACAGCACCACGCTGGGCTCTGAGGGGGACACCATGGACAGGCTGCAGGCCAGCAGGGGGACTGGATGTCATCACAGCCACGGGGATGCAGCGCAGAGTCACAGGGACAGAAAAGAGGTTGGGGAAGCGTGGGAGCCTTCCAGAGGAGGGCCGTTCACTGCATCCGCAATGGACAGCGGGTTAGAGAGTCCAGCAAGAACAATTCAAGACACATGGAAATCATGGAGACTGAGGAAACAGGAGCTTGATAGCCTTCTAGCAACAATGTTGGTTGAAACAAAAGCTGCATTTCTGTTCTGCTTTTAGCAATGGTCCTTACTTGAACTGTTTTGCCATTTCCTAGACTCAGTTTGCCAAGAGGTCCAGCTGTGGGTCCCCGGATATTAGGAGGAAGATGCTGTCAGTTGATGATTCCGTTCATTTGGTGGCTGTTGGTTACACCGGCTTAAAGCAATTTTGGCAACGTATACAGAATTGCTCATCACCTATGTTCAAATTTACTCAAAATATTTGTCTTAGTTTGCCATTATGGTTCTTTTTAAATACCTACTCTACCTGGTTGGGCTTCCCTGGTGGCTCAGAGGTTAAAGCGTCTGCCTCCAATGCAGGAGACCTGGGTTCGATCCCTGGGTTGGGAAGATCCCCTGGAGAAGGAAATGGCAATCCACTCCAGTATTCTTGCCTGGAGAATCCCATGGACAGAGAAGCCTAGTAGGTTACCGTCCACGGGGTCACAGATTCGGACACAACTGAACAACTTCACCTTCACCTTCACCTTCTACCTGGTTATGACTCCTTTCTGTTGCCAGTATTATTCATTTCTGCCTTTTCTCCTTTTGTCTTGATTAATTTTGCTAGCGGTTTCTCTATTAAATCGTTCTTCCAAAGAACTACCTCTCTTGTTTTTAGGTTTTATATTTTATTTCCTGTCTTCTTTTATTCTTCTTCCTTTTATTTACTTTAAGGTTATTCTTGTTATCTATTTCAAAATATTTTTACTGCTGTTATGACATTTCTTGAATATTTGAATTATTTAGTGATGCTTTTCTAGACATATACTTTCTCTGGTAGCTTAAAGGGTAAAGCATCTGCCTGCAATGCAGGAGACCCTGGTTCCAACCCTGGGTTGGGAAGATCCCCTGGAGAAGGAAATGGCAACCCACTCCAGTACTCTTGCCTAGAAAATCCCATGGACAGAGAAGCCTGGTAGGCTACAGTCCATGGGGTCACAAAGAGTCAGACACTACTGAGTGACTTCACTTTCACTTCCTAGACATATAAATTTTCTCAGTTATCTTTTAATTGATGATTCCTAAATACCCTATATTGTCAAGAGAGTCTTTTCTTTTTTATTTATTCTTTCAAATAACTTTGGAAGTGGCTTTCTGTGTATTAATAGTAGTAAATATTCTTCCATTGCACAGTCATGATTTTGTATCTATTTGATTGTGTTACTTAATTATGTTAAACAAATGATTTATGTACTTACTGATGTCTTACCATCTGCCCTCCCAGTTTGTAGCGCAATTGCATCAGTTGAGTCTGTCCATTTTGGCTTCATGTGTTTTGCAGCCGTGTGGGCAAGTGTGCACAGAATCCTGATGTCATAGCTTCTTGGTGGATCTTGGATTTTACTTTCCTTTATCAGCACTAAAGGTTTAACTTCAGCCCTAGATTTTCATCAGTCTAATGCTAATTTTGTGGCACCTGCTTTTTTATATGCAATCAGAAATTATCTCCTTTCATCTCTTTATTTTCTGCTATCTGTTCTGTTTCTTATTAAAAATAACTTATTAGCTCCCTTTAGCTACATTATTTTTTTCTAGTTTTACAGATACACTTTCTGTCACAGTTGTTGAACTGTTGGCTGAGTTGCTTAGCACTAAATTTCTTCACAAATTTTGGGATGTGGATTTGCAGGTTCTTTCTGAGTGGTAGGCAACTTCCATTGCTCTGTCTAGCTGTGCACCACCCCTGGCCACTACACCACACCTCTCTCCTATCTGGTGGTATCAAGGTTTGAACCATGGTTTTAGTTTTTGAAAGATTCAAAAATGAGCCTCTCAAAGACAGGCGGTTCACTTCCATTCACTCACTCAGTCGTGTCCGACTCTTTGCAACCCCATGGACTACAGCATGCAAGGCTTCCCTGTCCATCACCAACTCCCAGAGCTTGTTCAAACTCATGTCCATTGAGTACGTGATGCCATCCAACCATCTCATCCTCTGTCATCCCCTTCTCCTGCCTTCAATCTTTCCTAGCATCAGGGTCTTTTCTAAGGACTCAGTTCTTCCTATCAGGTGGCCAAAGTATTGGAGTTTCAGCTTCTACATCAGTCCTTTCAATGAATATTCAGGACTGATTTCCTTTAGGGTGGATTGGTTTCTCCTTGCAGTCCAAGGGATTCTCAAGAGACTACTCCAACACCACAGTTCAAAAGCATCAGTTCTTCAATGCTCAGTTTTCTTTACAGCCCAACTCTCACATCCATACATGACCACTGGAAAAACCATAGTTTTGACTAGACAGACCTTTGTTGGAAAAGTAATGTCTCTGCTTTTTAATATGTTGTCTAGGTTGGTCATAACTTTTCTTCCAAGGAGCAATCATCTTTTAATTTCATGGCTGCAGTCACCATCTGCTGTGATTTTGGAGCCCAAGAAAATAAAGTCTTCACTGTTTTCATTGTTCCTCCAACTATTTGCCATGAAGTGATGGGACCGAATGCCATGATCTTCATTTTTGAAGGTTGAGTTTTAAGCCAGCTTTTTCACTCTCCTCTTTCACTTTCATTAAGAGGCTTTTCGGTTCCTCTTCACTTTCTGCCATAAGGGTGGTGTCATCTGCGTTATCTGAGGTTATTGATATTTCTCCTGGCAATCTTGATTCCAGCTTGTGCTTCATCCAGCCCAGCATTTTGCATGATGTACTCTGCATATAAGCTAAATAAACAGGATGACAATATACAGCCTTGACGTACTCCTTTCCTAATTCGGAACCAGTCTTTTGTTTCATGTCCAGTTCTAACTGTTGCTTCCTGACCTACATACAGATTTCTCAGGAGGCAGGTAAGGTGGTCTGGTATTCCCATCTATTGAAGAATTTTCCACAGCTTGTTGTGAACCACACAGTCAAAGGCTTTAGCATAGTCAATGAAGCAGATGTTTTTCTGGAATTCTCTTGCTTTTTCTTTGATCCAACAGATGTTGGCAATTTGATCTCTGGTTCCTCTGCCTTTTCTAAATCCAGCTTCAACATCTATAAGTTCTCGGTTCACATACTGTTGAAGTCTTGCTTGGAGAATTTTGAGCATTACTTTGCTAGCATGTGAGATGGGTTCCCTATATATTTTTGCTTTAGCGACACCCAGTACAAAACCGAATATATACCAGAGCTCCTGTTCTGAAAATCTAGCAAAACCAATGTGGTCTTCCTCCTGTGTGTGGTAATGAGGGTTATATCCTCGGCTAACGATTAAAATGTTATAATAGGGCTCCAATTTCCACACTGCAACCATGACATAAGGCAGGCTAATTTCTCCCCGATTGTTCTCTGACCCATGTTATTTTCCAATATCTCACTATTAAAATTAGATCCATCCACATTTCACTGAGTCTTTTATCCTAAAATTAAGTTATGCAAACATTTCTCTTTGATTATAACACACACTTCAAACTTAATGGACATCTCATTAAAGGAAGAGAAAGGCGTATTTAAGAAAGACTAATTACTAGTCATAGTCCACCATAGTCTCTCTGAGGGGTGACCAGTTTATTCCATGTGGGACACTATTACTCTTTCTGGGTTTGTTGACGATGGATGAAGTAGGAGGCAGATATCCCATCGTTGTTTTGTAGAGCATGGAAATTCACAGCAGAAAGAAGGTTGTGCTTATAGCTAATTCACTGCCACCCCGTGCTGTCAGGCCACTGACCAGGTGAGGTCAGTCTGGGTGACTTCACTGCCTCTGCCTCATTCCAGCTCCAGTCTGACATGTCTGTGCATGCACACAACACATTGGGGGTCTTAAACATGCAATGACATTGGAATCAATGAACATGCCCCACTAAACAGAAACACTCTGTTGTTGTTATCCACTCAGTGTTGTCCAACTTTTTGAGACCTCGTGGACTGTAGCCTGCCAGGCTCCTCTCTCCACAGGATTTCCCAGGCAAGAATACTGGAGTGGGTTGCCATTTCCTCCTCCAGGGGATCTTCCTGACCCTGGGATCGAACGTGCATCTCCTGCATTGGAAGGCAGATTCTTTACCACTGAGCCACCAGGGAAGCCCAAAACCATACACAAGGCCTCTATAATAACCAAAGCTTCAAATGAACACTGTTCAGTTCAGTTCAGTCACTCAGTGGTATCTGAGCGACCCCATAGACTGCAGCACGCAGGCCTCCCTGTCCATCACCAACTCCAGGAGTTTAGTCAAACTCATGTCCATTGAGTCCATGATGCCATCCAACCATCTGTGGCAGGTACTTTATTGGCGAATGACCCTTCACCCCCTCACCTTCCTCCTGTGAGCTTTCCTAAGAAAAGAAACCTGCCTGAGTCACCAAGGGCGAACTTACAACTCGCAGTGTCGGATTCAAGTGGCGCCAGGGGACAGCTGTGGACCTGGGACCGCGAGGGTCCCACCTTGCTCACACAGCTCAGGATTCTGACCCTGAGGCTGTTGGTGACCCTGCCTGACAGCTGCCAGAGGTGAGAAATCCTTCACCTACAGATACACTGGTTAATAGTCTCTCTCCTTTCACAGATATTTCCAGTGTGTGGGTGCCATCCCACTATGTCCAGCTCATCCCGATGTCCAGTGATAGCTGTTTCTCTGACCATCACACCCCTGAACAGCCATGGATGCTAGACCAGCCCCTGCCACAGTGCCCCCCACTCCTCCACCCCCAAATCATCACTGGTAGAGGCTGTAATAGCCACCCTGGTCTGCTGGGGCTTCTGTAACAAAGCACCAGAAGCGAGGTGGCTTAAACCATTGAAATTTATATTTTCTCTTCTCCCGGTTCTGGGGGCAGCGTTGGGTTCTTCTGGGGCCCCTGTCTTTGGTTTGTAGACTGTTCTGTGTCTTCACAGGGTTGTCTTCTGTGTGTCTGTGTCCTAGTCTCCTCTCTTAATGGGTACTCAGTCATACTGGACCAACGTCTCATCCTAACAATGACATTTGAACTTAACCACCTCTTTAAAGACCTTATCTCCAAATATAGTCACATCCTGAGGTCCTGGGGGCTAGGACTTCAACACATGCCTCAGCCTGGAATGGCCTGCTGGAGTTTCCCACGGGCTGTGGCACTTCACCCATCACCAACCATGGGGGCCACACAGCTGCCAACCAGGTGAAAGGTGCTCCAAGTCTGAAACCCCAGTCCCAGGTCACCCTGTCCTTGGCCAGGTTCCCTGGAGAGCAGAAACTGAGACACACATGGGGCAGAAAGAAGCCTTGGGCATTATCTGTTCAATCCATCAGTCTCATCAACACATCACGAGATCACTCAGACAGCTTGCCAGGTAAAGCAAGATTTCAAACACAAAGTGTATGCTAAGCACAAAAGCTTTCATTTCAGACATGAATTGATTGAATATCCTGAATTATATCCATTTTGATGTATCTTTATCCATAAATCTGGGCACTGCTATCGCTGGAACATGATGTACATAGTTTCTGACAAAAAATTTCATATGCTGTGGTCATGTTTCCACTGATCCTTTGACTAAGCTTACAAGAAATAGTTTCTTATTTAGAATTAAAACCAGAGAAGCCATGAACTTTAGAGGCAGAAACATGAGATTCATTTTTAATCGACTCATAGTAATTATCAAAGAGCACAAATCAACCCAACATGTTGAAAACATTAGATTGTGCATTCTTCCCTCAAAATAAATATTTTAAGTCTGAGATTTACAAATAAAATGAAACAATATTTTTCACAGTGATATTTATTTTACTGTCCTTTTCACTCCTTGTGCCTGATGGAGAGTCGAGTTTTTAAATGTGGCATTTTTCACTTCCTATCTGCTTTTTTTTCTTTTTTTCAAAAATAACTCTGCTCAACTTTCGGATGAAATATCAACTTTTATCAGATGATCCAAAACACAAGTGGATTTTGAACTTCAGCCCAGGGAAGGAAGGCTATCTCTATGAATTTCATCACCAGAGAGGAAGGGGAGGAAAAAAGGACTTCTGGCAGAACTTTCCCAAGCTGTTGCCAGGAGCCACAGAAAGCTCACTTGTATTGCAAACCCATTATAACATTATAAAATAGTTTTACGTATTCAAGGTAATTTATGAATGGTTAACTACAGAAAGGCAGGAGCAATTAAGGTTACGTGAGTCACAGGGTGATTTTCTAAAGCGTTAGATTCTAGCGGTGTCAGATCTATGTGTATGTAAATGTAGGCCCTCAATCACAAAAACATGCCTAGATGTGAAATTTTAGCTGCTTGTATAGTAAATGTTTGTAAAACTAGTTTTATCTGAAATCCAGAGAAAATACTGGTGAAATATTTGCTGAAAATTTAATTGCTTCAATCGGTGGCACAACCTTCTGTGTATACATCTATAATGCAAAGATAGATGTATCTCTATGTAAAGATAAAATAAAGATTTTATCTTTAGGATCCTTTCCTGAATCCAGGCTCATTTCAGATGAGGGTGGATTTTCACAGGTGTTTTGATGTTTTATAACTCTTCACTAAGGCTGCATCACCTTCCCCAAATCATCCCCCAGAATCACCCTACATTATTAATGTTTAGTCGCTTCAGTTGTGCCCGACTCTTCAGCTGTGACCCAATGAACTGTAGCCTTCAGGGTCCTCTGTCCATGGAATTCCCCAGGCAAGAATGTTGGAGTGGGTTGCCATGCCCTCCTCCAGGAGCTCTTGCCGACCCAGGGATCAAACCCACGTAAACCAGGACAAATTTCCTTATATTGACTTCCCATGATGGATAGTTTCCACTTGTATCTATTGGGAAAGAAAGCTAATGAAATTCAGAACCCAGTCCATTTAGGTCTGGATTTTGCGTAAAAGTGCTGGGTAAGCAAGATGGCATGCATCTCCCTACATCTTTATTTCTTTTTGTAAGAACAGGACTCCTAAAGTTTAAATATACTTCAAAGTATTGCACCCAAGGATCTTTAAGTTGGTCTATGCTCTGAAAAACATGACACAAGATGCCCCTCATTAGCGATTCAATCCAATTAGTGTTCTCCTTTTACTTAAAAATTAATCTCTAATTGTACATTAGGTATCTGTGAAAAATCATGAACTATTGTAGCCTCTTTTAGCAAATCTTCAGGAGAATATGTCTACTGGAGCTGGGTTATAGAGTAAATAACCATATTAGAGGCCAAGGGCTCCCTTCAATGAACTCTGTAGAACTAACTTTCCTTGATCATTAAAAACAGTCTGCCTTTGTAGCAATTTTACATCCTTGGTGAATGTAGCCCTTTTATGAAGCAGCTCCACTGAAGTATCTTTGATTTGATATTTTATTGAGAATTGAACAGAATTAGGACATGTTTTCTGTAGGGCTTATGCTACAATACACCCAATGACTGCAAATTCACTGATTTCATTTTATTAAACATAATCAGTAATGAGTTTAGAGTAAACAAAACAGAAGCCACTCTTTCATGTCTAGTGGGAATACTCTGGGTTTGTTTTAACTTTTAATTAATTAAGATTTCCATACAAGGGATAAAGTGTTTATGATTTTTCAATGAATATTTATGAAAGCTCATTGTCCAAAATTCACAATCATTCATTCAGACTCATTAAAAACGTTCATGAATATTTCACCCAAAACAGAGATCATGAACTGAAGCACTTTGTCATCATTTCAAGGGCCACGTAAAGAACATCCATGAAGGTAAACCACACATATGTTGGTGAGCATCAGTATTTCTTCCTTTGGAACATATGTTGCACCTCTTTACTTGGGATCAGCAGTGTTTTAGGCCCCATCTGTCATGTTAGCAAGAGGTGTTCAATAACTCTCAAAAAGTTGGGGGGCAGGAAAGACAAAGTTCTAATACTGAGTTTACAGGTGACAGTTACCAAATCCTGAAACACTGATGAATTCATTTTACAATCTAGAAGTCAGAAGTCAAACGTCATCATCAAATGACAAACTAAGATGAGAATGAATTTTCCAGCAAGTAGATCCATGTCACAGCTATTTACAGAGTGGTTGCTATGTGTCAGGCACCAGGCTACTATTTTTAATTTTGAGAATCTTGTGGACTCAGTGAAGACTCCTGAGGATTAACAGAATGTCACATCTCTGTCTACAACAGAATGGAAAGTAGGAGTTGATATCACAATGGCATTTTCAACAGACATCTGGTGTTTATCACCCATGGACACTAGTCTTTCACGGATATGGTTCTACAAGGAGGTGAAACTCAATATTCTGAATCCTCAGCACCCACTGAAACTCAGATTTGCTTGCTGTTCATTCCTCCTAAGGTGTTTTTTAAGCATGTACTATGTAGCGGGTATCTCACCATGCTGACACATATGGTAGCCAAGACAACATCCTTGATCTCATGGATGCTAGGAAGTAAACTAGTATAATTCCTAGCAGGGAAACATACTTCAAGCAAAAAACAGATAACTAAGCAGGCAGGATGTTCCCTGGTGACTCAGATGGTAAAGAATCCACCTGCAATGCAGGAGACCCAGGTTCAATCCCTGGGTCAGGAAGATCCCTTGGAGAAGGAAACAGCAACCCACTCCAGGATTCTCGCTTGGAGAATCCCTTGGACAGAGAAGCCTGGCGGGCTAGAGTCCACGGGGTCACAAGAATAGGGCACGAGTGAGCGACTAACACTTTCAGTTTTTCACAAGCAGGCAGAGCACTGGGAGCTGATTTAGGTGAGGTAGAGAGAACAGCCTCTCTGAGAGGGTGAGCCGGGCAGAGTCTGAGTGAAGGAGCTGACTCATGCCTGGAGTCAGGGTGAGGGCAATCTCAGACAAGCTCAGTAAGGGGGCGGCCATAGTCGGGGTTTAGGGTCAGGACATGACGTTTCCCAGACAGAAAACGCAAAGAGATCATCTCATTTTAGGAAAATTCAATGATTTCAGTCTTACACGTATTTGTTTATTCTTTTCTTTATTACTCTGTGTTCTTTTTTCTTGCCGAGTAGCATTCCGACATGTGACTTTACCACACTGTGTGTGTCCGTTCTCCTGTTGACAGACATTTGGGGGTTTCTAGTGTGGGATTATTGTAAGTAAAGTTGCTAAGAACACATGTTTACAAGTCTTTTTGTAGACAAGTGTTTTCATTTCTCTTGGGTAAATACTTAAGGGGTGGAACTGCCAGGTCATGTGTTTAACTTTATAAGAAGCTGCCAAACAGTTTTCTAAAAATGGCTGTAAATTTTCACTCTCTTGCCAACAATGTGTGAGAGCCTAGCCCAGGGAAGGCTGTGCTCGCAGCGTGTGTCTTTGTCAGGGCTCGTCATCACCCGTCCTGCTGGGGTGAAATGGTGTCTAACGATGCTTCTCTTCTGTATTTTCTGATAATTGATGATGTCGAGCATCCCTCCCTCTGCTTCCTGACAACATATTTTCTTTTCTGAAAAGAAAGCATCAGTTCAAGTTTGTTTGTGTTGCATTTGGGTTATTTGCCCTTGGTTATTGACTTATAGGAGCAAGCTTTCATTCTGAACACAGTTTTCTCTCCTTCGTGAATATTTCCTTTCGTTCTGTGTGCTGCCTTACAGTTTTTCTTAGTCGTGTCTTCTGGTGGGCTGAAGTTTTTAATTTTGTTGAAGACCAGTTAATCACTTTTAAAAAGCAGGTTTTGTGTTTTTTTGTATTCTAAGAAGTCTGTGTGTAGCCCAAGGTGGTTAAGATATTTTTCTATTTAGGTGTTGAATACCTTTATATTTCAGGTTTAGATGTAAAGTCCATCTAAAATCATTGTTATTAAACATTTATTTTAAATTATGTACTTTCATATATTCTGGATTCTCTTCTTTGGTTAAATCTTTAAATGTCTGATGATAAGAAGACATTTATGACCAAGTGTTGCAGGTTTGGGGCCTAAAATATGATACCCCTTTGATACAAACACATTTCTAATCAATACCAAGTGACTGGTCGTTTTGTAAAATGAGTGTGACTGAATTAGAAAATATTTCACTCTGTACCTTTGAAATTTAAAAAAAGAAAACTTTTGTCTCACAGTACTACTTCTCGAAACTTTGTTTTTGCTGATGATAATCATTCTTTGTTATGGAGGGATTCAAACCTGCCCTTCACCTACTATTTCCTTTCTTGTTCCCTTCTTCTACTCTGTGTGTTTCCGTTTGGTGCTTAGAGTTTTTGAGCTACCTGCTTCATGAACATGCTAGTTACTTCATGTATGGATGCTTCTGGGAACTCTCAGAGCGCCAAGGCTGAATTAGGAGAGCAAAAAGTGTAACTGTTGTTGCTGAGTCGCTCAGTCGTGTCTGACTCTCTATGACCCCATGGACTACAGCACGCCAGGCTCCCCTGTCCTTCACTATCTTCCAAAGTTTGCTCAAACTCATGTCCATTGAGTCGGTGATCCCATCCAACTATCTCATCCTCTGTCGTCCCCTTCTCCTCCAGCCTTCAATCTTTCCCAGCATCAGGGTCTTTTCCAATGAGTCAGCTCTTCTCATTAGGTAGCCAACGTATTGGAGCTTCAGCATCAGTCCTTTCAATGAATATTCAGGACTGATTTCCTTTAGGATTGACTAGTTTGATCTCCTTGCTATCCAAGGGCCCTCAAGAGTCTTCCTCCCAACTGAGGAGCCACCAAGGCATGAACCTCTGACCCTGATCTAGCAACAGAAGGGAGCTCAGGGAGGCTTGCCCCTTCCTGTTTGAGGTCCTGGTGACAACGTCAGGCAGAACTCAGTGACCTGGGTCTCCTCTCCCCACGGAAGCTGACACCCTCCTCTGCCTCCTGCCTGGGGGACAGATCCAGGAGCTGCTCTGTCCCTGTGTCCCCACTGTGGTCCCTGAGCCAGGTGGCAGGACAAGAGAAAGGAATAGAGTTCTTCCTTAAACGTGCCTGTTGTTCCATTAAGGATGAAAAGTCAGTTCCTAAATGATGCTAGGACAACTGGTAGAAAAACTGGCCTCGGCCCCAGGCATCAGAAGATCAAAACGGGAAGTTAAATCAATAATTCAGAGAGGTCCCTGGGTGGATACAAGCCAAGATGCACAGAAAAATAGACGTGAAGGGTGGAAGCTGCTGGCTCCCACAACAGTGAAGTGAGAGCCAAGTCTACGCAGGGTAGATGTAGAGATGGGGGCCGTAACCAGGGGACTGGACAAGGCAGTTGTACCCTACGGAGACTAGGTTGTATTGGCCTCTCCAGGCCAGGCCCCTTGACATGACAATGAAAGGTTTGCCAAGAAACAAGAGGTGAGGATAGTGGTGGGGTGGGGGCTGTGGCTGACCCAGGGACAGTGGGAAGGAGGGTTACAGTGGGTTCTAACCCCCAGCAAGGGGAACCTGGAGGGGAGCTTGCAGTTCAATTCCCCAGGAATCTCTAGAAAGAACAGAACACGGACATGAGATGGGGGTCTGAAAACATGGGAATAATCACTGTTCATGGAGCAGCCACATGTCCCCGTAACAACCCACCACCACCATACCAGATGCAAAGGGCTGGTGGAGCAGCCTGGACCCAAACCAGCCGTGTTCCTCTAGCAGCAGCCAGGGTCTGACACCCAAAATGGCCCACCCACATGGTGGTAACTGGGGCACCCCACTCCCCCAAGTGAGTCTGCTCTGACACGGCGCCCAGCAGTCCATTCAGCCCCATCCATCCAGGCAGCACCAGAAGACACCTCTGCTCCTGAATCCAGCCTAGAAGGCAGGTGTTGCTGGCATCTCAACACGTAAGTCAGACTGTAGGCATCCTCGACTGAGTGACTAACACATCCTTGAGAACTACTGTTTACCTAGCATGGATGGGAAGCCCGAGTTCCACTGGCATCTGTAGGCAGTCATCTTTCAGGCTCTGGATTAGGGATGAGCTGCCCGTGGTTTGCATGTGTGTGATTTTCCTATGCCAGTTCCATTCTTGAGAGAGAGATTAGCAAGTTTGGAAATTGTATATAATTATAATAAAATAATACAAATATTAATATTGTTATATAAACATCCTTATTATACAAAAATGAGAGCAAATATATATTTATACTAAAACAAATCTTTTTCCCAGAAAATGCTGCACTACTAATTATACAACATCAGACTTTGACCCGTTGCTGCCGTTTGAAGGAGGGAGCCATGAGCTGTGGAGTTCAGGGTCACAGGCAGCCCTGCAGCATCTCCAGGCAGCTCTCACGTGTGGGCTGTGAGACACTCACAGTCCAGGCAGGAGGAAGGTAGATTTACTTGGTTTCTAAAGTTCCTCTAGACGGAGAGCAGGGCCAACAGTGAGTGGGCAGAGCTTGGAGACTGTGTTCATGGACATTGTGTGTGTGTGCATGTGTGTCCGTGTGTGTGTGCATGTGTGTATATGTGTGTGTGCGTGTTTGCCTGACTAGTGTGTGTATATGTGTGTGTGTGCACTCATGCCTGTGCTTTCTTTGCATGGAACATATCTAGAATTCACACAAACAGAACTAACTGAAAAGAAGAGAAATTGCTTTACTCTTTTCGTCAGTATAATATCTGTGAGAAGCAGAATGAAAAAGAAACAGAACCAGCTGCTCCCGTGAGTTCTTTGTGCCAGAGATGAACCAGGCGGACCTGCCTGGTGAGCAGAGGGTCAGGGACGCAGCAGGGACTGCCTGGACGGAGGGTGGTTTCCAAACCACACCTGCGGTCACCACTGTCAGAACAGAGCCCTCATATCAAGATGGGAGGTCACCCCGTGACCTGCCTGTGGTGTCTCACAGCTCCCCTCTGCCCAGTCTCAGGGTCCACACTTCTCCATACTGCATAACTGCCCTCCTCACCTCGGGAGCTCCTGGGGCCTCAGAGAGACCTACAGCTCACAGCTCAAGACTCCATCGTGACAATGCCACTTCCTCCAGGAAGCCTTCCCTGACTTCCTGCCCCCAGAGCTGAGGAGGCTCTGTGTGTCCACTGTCTTGATAGCCATTAACATCGGCTGCAAGCATCAGGCTCTCAGGGGCAGACCTTTTTGCTTCCCAGGACACCCACAGCCAGCACACCTGTCCCCCCAGGGCAGAGTGAGTGAGTTAAAGTCTCTCAGTTGTGTTGACTCTTTGTGACACCATGGACTATACAGTCCATGGAATTCTCCAGGCCAGAATACTGGAGTGGGTAACCATTCCTTTCTCCAGGGGATCTTCCCAACTGAGGGATAAAACCCAGGTCTCCCTCATTGCCGGTGGATTCTTTACCAGCTGAACCACCAGGGAAGCCCAAGAATACTGGAGTGGATAGCCTATCCCTTCTCCAGAGGATCTTCCTGACCCAGGAATCAAACCAAGCTCTCCTGCCCTGCAGGTGGATTCTTTACCAGCCAGGCTACCAGGGAAGCCCAAGCCCCAGGGCATGAATATCAGCAAAACAAGGAGACAGAAGCCCAGGAAACAGAGATCAACCAAGGGGACAGGGTGGCAGGGGAGAGGGAAGGGGTGTCTGAACGGTTGTCACAGGTTTTGGGGTCAGCATCACAGGACAGAGGCCCAGTCACCCTGCTGAGTCCTGTCCCCAGGCTAGGAAGCTTCTGGGCCAGGTGGCAGGCAATAGTCCCTTTCATGTTTATAAAAAATATTCAACCACCATACTTTGTCATAATAGTTAAGCAAATATCACAGGCCCACCTATATATAATGCAAATAATTTTAAAGATTTCACCTACTACAGAATAGATTTTTGGATCAAGTTAGAATATTTTCCCTTTTTAATAATTCCAGGCCAACTGTAAACCCATACTACCCTCTGCTGGTCATTGTGTGCCTACTATGAAAATGGATGTGGACCTGGTCTGTAGAGAAGTATCAATAACCTCAGATACCCGGATGACACCACCCTTAAGGCGGAAGGCAAAGGGCCTCTTGATGAAAGTGAAAGAGGAGAGTGGAAAAGTTGGCTTAAAACTCAACGTTCAAAAAACTAAGATCACGGCATCCAGTTCCATCACTTCGTGGCAAATAGATGGGGAAACAATGGAAACAGTGACAGATTTTATTTTCTTGGGCTCCAAAATCACAGCAGATGGTGACTGCAGCCATGAAATTAAAAGACGCTTGCTCCTTGGAAGAAAAGCTATGACCAACCTAGACAGCATATTAAAAAGCAGAGACATTACTTTGAGACAAGGGTCCATCTAGTCAAAACTATGATTTTTCCAGTAATCTTGTATGGATGTGAGAGTTGGACTATAAAGAAAGCTGAGCACCAAAGAATTGATGCTTTTGAACTGTGGTGTTGGAGAAGACTCTTGATAGTCCCTTGGACTGCAAGGAACACCTGAGTTCTGTTCTTGACTTCACTGCTAGCTGATGGCCTCTGACAATGTAAATGAATCTGATAAATAAACCAGTCCATCCTAAAGGAAATCAGTCTTGAATATTCACTGAAAAGACTGATGCTGAAGCTGAAAATCCAATACTTTGGCCACCTTAAGCAAAGAACTGACTCACTGGAAATGACCCTGATGCTGGGAAAGTTTGAAGGCAGGAGGAGAAGGGGGTGACAGAGGATGAGATGGTTGGATGACATCACTGACTCGATAGACTTGAGTCTCAGCAAATTCCAGGAGTTGGTGATGGACAGGAACGCCTGGCACACTGCAGTCTATGGGGGTCTCAAAGAGTCAGACACGAATGAGCAACTGAACTGAACTGAACTGAACTGAGTCTGTGAAGAACCCAGCATTCCCCAGAAAACAAACTATTTTTCCCGAAGTGAATGAGCTGTTTCCTGAAACTTATTTTCCAACAAACAATATTTTCAAATTTTTATTTTTATTTTTTATTTCTTTAATTTTTAAGCAGAGCTAGTTACTTAAAGGTAATCTTAGAATATTTTTAGACTATTTATAATTTATCTTAGAATATTTTTATCTTTTATCTTTTTATAATCTTAGAATCTTTCTTAGAATATTTTTATCAAAATGTCACTGATAAAAAGTTAAAACAATAAAATATGTGCAATAGAACTTTTCTCAAATTAAACATATTTTAAACTTTTTTAAAATATTAAACATATTTTAAACTTTTTTATTTCATGCTTTTTATTTTCCATTTAATATATTTTCACATATGAACATAATTCTAAGATAAGGCTATAACCAAGAAGTGCCATATATTTCACTAATTCTCTAGATAGATTGCATCCACCAAAATGGATGGATTTAACTCACTAATTTATTTTTTCTCTTTCTTTTTCATTTTTTAAATTATGAAAATATTTACATGTTAGAGTTTGATAAAAGCATCACAGACAACTGAAACAGAAAGTAACAGGCAGCCAGGATTTGAAAGTCATAGATCACCTTGCTTTCTAAGAACGTGACCTCAGGCAGATATTTACTGTAACTCAGCCTCAGCTTCCTCATCCTCAGACCACAGGTAGCACGGGATCACCGCATCATTATTCTGAGTAATAACGCGTGTTTCACAGAGTGTGATGCTGCCTGCAGTCACCCAGTCTTCCTGTGCAGAGCTGGGGCTCAGGAGCTGCCACCTCTTCTGTCTTCCTTGTCTGAGCAACAGTTCTCATGGGTGTACCTTCCAACACTGGCACATGCTAGGCTCTCAATAATACTGCTGGTGAGTGGATATTTTTAGCAAATGATGGCTGCAAGTGGAGAGATTTTAGCATATTCTGGGGTCTGTGGCCAACCCAAATGCTTTTCTCATTCAACACATTAAAGGAGTTCTAATGGAAACAAAACATGAAACTATGGATTTATGGCATTGTTCCTGAAAGCAGCGGAATATATAATGCATCTTTCTTAGTCTTTGTTTGGTTTCCATGGAAACAGCTGTGGCAGGTGAGATGGCTATGTATTTATCACAGACAGTTACCTCTATTACTTCTATTTCCTTGTTGTAGAAATAAGAGAACAGTTCAGAGGACAGGGATGTGGAGAAGAATATCCGTACCTACAGGTGACGAGTGCCTCACGTGCCTCACAATGTCCACTCATCACCTGCAGGCCCGCGCCCAGCGCTGCTCCATCTCCACCTCTCCACTAAGTGCCCTGCCTCCGAGGGCAGCTGACTGTCTCAGCTGACTGCATCCTCACAGGCTTTCTGTACGAGGAGACTTTGTATTTAGGGCAGCCGAGTCCGAGCTCGCCAGGGAAGGGTCAGTAACACTGGCTCTGTTACACAGTTAATTTGAATGCTTAAAAAAGATCAGTGAAAGCAAAGGGCTCTTAATCTTCTTTGAAACAAATAGAAAAAAAAAACTGAAAATACACATATTCATGCCAGTGGGCTACACATAGAAATAATCATCGACGGCACAGTCTGAGGGATTTCAGGCCCTGCCTCTGTCCTAAAGCCCCACACATATCACCTCATGCATCTTATCACATCCTGTAGAGGTTTATTATCTCAATTTCATTCTAGCGATGATCATAGAAGAAATATGGCATGTGTTTTAATAAAATAAGCTTTGTGATCAGAAACACCTGGGTTCTCTTCTTGACTTCACTGCTAGCTGATGGCCTCACACAACTTAAATTAATCTGATAAACCAAGATTTAAATTGTAATATCCGTTTTCTCTTCTACTAAAGACACATCAGCTGTAAAACAACAGTGTACCTCGTGGATGGCAGTGTGGCTGCGGGAACTCGCCCGCAAACCGCCTCTGAACACAAATGGCTTGGGTTTGATAGCTGGAAGCTTGGCATTTGCATCAGGAGCCATGAACACATTTGTACCCCTTGGCCTAATGATTTTACCTCTAGAACTGTTTTCTGTGTCATCAAACATATTCATTGTAGCATCATTTGTAACACTGAACAGAAACAAACAATGTCCACAAACAGAAGACACTAAAACACATAAGGATCTGTCCATGTGATGGAATATTGTGTGTGTGTGTTATTTGCTCAGTCATGTCCGACTCTTTGCAACCATGGAATATTATGTAGCTAGTTACATTACAATCCTGAGGAAGATTTAATAACAGGAAAATCCTTAGGGTGCAATGCTAAATAGAAGAGCAGAACACAGTTCTGCTGGACATTATTATTTCACAACATATGCAATGTGTATAGAAAGAACTTTGAAAATTAATACAACAAAGTGTTACCAAAGGCTCTATTAGAGTGCTAATAGCAATATAACAAATTTTTCTCCATTTCCCACATCTTTCAAAAACTGTATATTCTTTTTAACAATGTAACATAATTTATTTTTTATAAATATAATAGACAGTAGCCTTTTTTTCTTTTCCAAGGATCTGCAGTAACAGTATTTCCTTTAGGGGAAAACATACTTGATCAATTTAAAAGCTGGCATTTTTTAGCCTTTAACAAAACCTCCAAGAAATAAAAAACAATACATCCAGAAAATATGATATCACTGGGCTGCTTCACATGGGTATCAAATAGTTTAGGATCTCTTAATACATCAAAAGATTACAGTAAAATAAAAAAATAAAGAAACCAAAATGTAAGAGAAAAAAAAATGTTACTTTTAAAGTGTTACAGTTCTCCAGTCTTTGGAAGGACGGATGACTTCATATTAGACAGCTGGGACAGCCTTCATCAAAGCTGTGACTTACAGTTGGAACCCACCGAATAGTGTGTTCATTTGCTTAAAAGGCAAACAGAGAAACTCCAGGGCCAGCGGTTCTGCTAAGCCTGCTGTGCGTCCAGCTGATAAGCTGAAAATAAACTGCACAGTGTTTGGGGAGCCCATTTCTTCCAAGCATCTCTCATTCCTTCTAGGGGGATGAACGCGCAAGGATTTCATCATTCTTTCAGTCTTCCCTGAACAACCCCTAAAGCCGGCCATGAACCGGGATTAGACCCAACACTTGAAAGGCTGTGATTACAATCCAGCCGAACCTGAGTGGTTTGCGGTTCCTGGACGCCAACTCCACAGCTCCTGTCTGGGTGTGATACTCGTGATATTTGTGTTTGTTTAACACAGCCTTGTTCCTTTACGAAGACTTTTTTTTTTTTTAAGCTCAAAATAAAATTTAAAAAAACAATAACAAAACATATTTTAACTGTGGAAGGAAAGCTGATTGAAATTGATTCCTTTGGTGGTGTCCAGTGGCTGAAGGACCCATGGGCGGTTGAACCATGAGGGACGGCTTCCTGCCCTGGTCACACAGGCACCATGGGGTGAACCACAGAAACCCACGATGAAGCCTCCTCTCTCAGCACATAATCTAAACCCCCACAGAATTTAGTAGATTGTGAATAGATTACAGTCAGATCAACAGGGGGCTCAGTTGTGAGATTGAGAAATACTACTCTTTTCTTTCCTTACGAGGTCGCCACATGAAGGTCTTTGGGTCAGTTGCACCCAGATGCTGAGCAAATGGATTTCCAGGCCCTGCATCCTTGCTGTCTCGTCAGGAAGCCACGAGTCATCTGCCGTGAACCATCGGATCTGCCGACAGCTGTGGTCCCCATCCGCGGGACCAGCACTTCCCTGGACGGGATGTCCCTCTCACCCGGACTTCCCTCTGGCTCAGTCTCACCTCTGTTTCTATCCTAGTAACATACTGGGTTTTCTCAAGTGCTTTTTTTCAGTCTCAATTAAGATTTCCATTTGTTTCTAAATCTATTCATACATTAAGAAGAAAGAATTCAGACTTTGATTCCCTGAGACAGAATAACATCCCTAATCTTGGCTCCTATTTTATTCTGGGAAGTGCAGAGAATGAGAGAAGAGAGAAATTACAGATCATATTCCTCATTCTTATTTTGAGTTTCCTGTATTTTTCAGACTTTCAACAGCATTTTAAATAAGATAAGCATGTTCCCACCCTGAGTTTTTAACGCTGTATATAAATATTCAATTATTCTTTTATTTATACATAACACTTCAATACTAAAAAATGTTTAATTTACAGTGATCTTGTTTCATAATATAGACAAAATATGTAGTAGCATTTGGGAGATATAATTCCTATATTATACTGTTCAGCTAAGGAAAGTGTACAGCTTCATGATTATTTCCTTCTCCATTTCCTTCTCCAAGGGATCTTCCCGACCCAGGGATCAAACCCAGGTCTCCTGCACTGCAGGTAGACGCTTTAACCTCTGAGCCACCAGGGAAGCCTCATGATTATTAGTGTTGCTAAATCTGTGGGATTGTGCAGCCACCACCACGGTCCACTTGACAACATTACCCTCATCCATCTATCCTCATATCCTCATCAGCATTTATTTCCAGTTCTGTCCCACCCCCAAGCCCTGTGCATCCATGAGTGTATTTTCTGCCTCTAAATATGTGCTGGGACATATCAGACAAATCGATGTTTCTTTTCATTGTTTCACAATGAAATGCCTATCCATTTATTGCAGGATTTTCTTTCTTTAAATAAGGTTTTGTAATTGTCAGAGTAAAAGTTTTCTACATCTTTTGCTAAATCTGTCCTCAAGTGTTTTATTAATTTTGGTGCTACTGTGAAGCTGCTAACTTCCTTTTCAAGCGGTTCACAGACTACTGATACTTGTATGCTGGTCTTGTATCCTGCTTCTTCGCTGGGCAGGTTCACTAGTTCTAATCACGTTGCAGGAGACTCCATAGGATTCTTTATGAGCCAGATCGTGTCATCTGAAAATAGAGAAAGTTTTAGCTCTTCCTTTCTCATCTCAATGCCTTGTTCTTGCCTGAATTCCTGGCTGGAACCTCCATACCATGTTGAGCAGAAGTGAGGAGGCTGGACATCCCCGTGCTGCTCCTGATCTTAGGGGGAACATTCATCCTTCATCATTAAGTATGTGAGCTGTGTGGTTTCTTTTCATCAATCTCCTTTGTCATGTTGAGAAAAATCCCTTCCATGTCTAGACAGTGGCTTGTCTTTATCACACACAAGAACAAAATGTTGGATCTTATCAGGTGTTTCTACTTCATCTGTAAAGGCTCTGCTAGTAGGTGCATTTAAGTTGGAATTCCTATAACTTTTGAATGGGCTGACCACTTCTATAATAAAATTTCCTTTTTGTCTCCAGCAACATCTGAGTCTCTTGTGTGATAGTCATGTAGCCACTCTAGTTTTTTATGGGTGCTGTTTGCACACACATGTTTTTTTCATCTTCTTCATTTCAAACTATATGAATGCTTGAATGACATGGAGATCCGCCCCTCCCCCCCTGCCAAAAAAGGCACTAACTCAAATTTCCCCTCTCTGATTATAACCCTTAATCACCTCAACTTGTTACCCTCGATTCCCTAGACTTCTTCTTAAATCTCAAAAGACTTCAGTGTATGGAGTCCTCTTGTTTTCTTTCCATCAGCCTTGTCTTTTCATTACTCTTCTGTTTAATAAATTGGTTTATTGTATTAATAATATATTTGCTGTTAGTTTACAGTATAGTAGATTTAGCTTGATGTATTAAAAGTAAAAACAACACCATAGATGTTTATTTCTCTCTAACTAGTAAAAAAAAAAAAAGACAGCTGTCAGTTACTTAAAAAAAGAAAACTATCAACATGGAATTTGTTGAATAAGTACAGAACTAATATATATATGGTCACGTTTCCTAAAGCCCACACACCTCCTCACATAGAATGTACAAACTCCAGCTTTGAGAGTAAGAGCAAAGCAGAAATTAAATCTATCTCCGTAATTTATTGCAGTGTAACAAACTCTATCCCAGCAATACTCAGGCTGTAACACCTTCATACTTACAACTCCAGTCCCAAGAAATAGGACCAATACTTGTATCACAGACTCACCGTCTTCATCGAGACTTTGGCAGGCATCCTTGTTATGTTTGGAAGACTCTGCCTGACCGGCATTATACCAGATCTGAGGATGAGTCATGTCGTAACAAGGATCTACTGTACTGCTCAGGTTTGGTAGGGGAATGGCAGAGGTCTCAATAGCTTACTTTGGCTCAGCTCCACTGCCTTCTTGGGCAGCAGTGAAAACACCAACCTGAGGACCCAGGGCAGTAAGGGTAGGGACAGGACCTTATTTCAAAGAAGCCCCAGAGTTGCTTCTACCCCAGACTGTCAGAAGATGTTTCAAAACAAAACAAAAAGTAACCAAGGGTCACCTGGCACCTAGAATCCTGGCACCGAAAGGCCAACGATTGCTTTCCTAAAGCAAAACTGCTGCTGGATTTGCCAGGGGTCAGCATGAAAGTCACAGTGTCAGTCATTCAGTCGTGTCTGACTTGGTGTGACCCCATGGATTGTAACCCACCAGGCTCCTCTGTCCCTGGAATTCTCTGGGCAAGAATATTGAAGTGGGTTGCCATTTCCTTCTCCAGGGATTCTTCCCAACCCAGGGATCGAACCTGGGTCTCCTGCACTGCAGGCAGATCTTTCACAGTCTGAACCATCCCAGAGCTCCTTTTAAAAATATTTCTATAACAACAAAAAAAAATGTCATTTTTAGGGTGCTGTATTATGGAACTCTAACAATAATAGCTGTCATTCATTCAACTTCTCATCAGCAGGTCTTACTGTCAGAGAAGCACAGGGCATAACATTTGTGTTCAGACTAATTGGACTCGAGTCTTGTCCACAGGACTGACGGGTGTAACTTGGGCAACTCGTGTGCAAAATGAGTTTTATTCCAACTAACTCAAGACTAGATTAAAGGGATGAGGAGAGGATTCAACAATATCTAGCACAAGGTAAGCATAGAATAAAGGGTCGCTCTTAATACTCTGCTCTGTGCTGAGCACTATAGTTAGCACCTTACACACAACATCTCAAGTCCTTACAACAGCTCTGAGAGACAATCGTCAATATTCTCATTTCACTAAAGAGTAAATGAGAATGAAATAATTAGCCTGAGGTCACTCAGCTACTATGTGACACTAGTCATTACTCAAATCCAGACCTATTGAACTTCAAAGTCTGCGAACATTTCTAACTTGAAAACTGCATAATTTAATGGGCACTCAGGCTGGGTCATATTATTCTTTATTGTACCCTTAACCAAACACAATTACCCAAGTCTGCATAAGGGCTGTTATTGTCTGATTTCCAAATACTCAGAGGTCAATAAATGGTCGATCTGCTAATATTCAGTGTAAAAGCCAGTAGACTTAGTGTTAGAACAACTGCCATGTGTATGAAGTCTAGTTCTCAGTCTCACCAGCTGTGAAATAATAAATTATACCTGTCCTAGACAGTTGTTATGAGATGGAAATAAGATTCATAAATATAGTTAGTGCAATTCTTGGCTAAAGGTAGGCACTCATTAGTGTTTATTTAAAAAAAAAAAAAAAAAATATATATATATATATGCATGTTCTTAAAAGGATATAACAGAGAATGCAATGGCAACCCACTCCAGTATTCTTGCCTGGCAAATCCCATGGACGGAGGAGCCTGGTGGGCTTGCAGTCCATGGGGTCGCTAGGAGTCGGACATGACTGAGCGACTTCACTTTCACTTTTCACTTTTATGCGTTGGAGAAGGAAATGGCAACCCACTCCAGTGTTCTTGCCTGGAGAATCCCAGGAATGGGGGAGCCTACTGGGCTGCCGTCTTTGGGGTCACACAGAGTCGGACATGACTGAAGCGACTTAGCAGCAGCAGCAGCAGCAGCATAAGGATATAAAATCCATAAGAAAGAGGGAAGAAAAGAGAAAGAAGGAAAGAGAGCAAGGGAGGGAAGGAGGGAGATGGGAGGGAAGGAATCCAGTTCTGCTCATCCTGACCCTTGACCACCAGGAGGCACCAGCCGGAGAGATGCCTCCAGGTGTCTGTTTGCATCAAGGACCAGAAGCCTCCAGGGGAAAAACAACCAAAGGGTCAAATCTGAAGGCCGCTGGTTCAAGGCTGCAGCAGAGAGGCCTTTTGGCCTCGAGCACTGCATTTGTCAAGGGCTTGTCGTCTGATCAGGCCCCACATCCTCACATCTCTGTTCTGGATCCCAGGGTGGGAGGTGAAGTCAAGTGTATGGGAAAGGCAAGGCTGTGGGAGACCCAGGGCCAGGGATTGCTGCTCTGTCCTGTCCTCCATGTTATCCAGGAAGTGGAGACCAAGGCAAGTCCGGGTGAGGTCCCAGCTCCTGGGGATGGACACCATCTAACAGGACACACCTGACATGGATGGACAGGAGCTGAGGGTGGTCTCAGGGGGTTCGGGAAGGGCTTCCGCAGCCTATGGGCATGGTCAGCCACCTTGGTGGTCAGAGACGGAAACAGCCATCAAGATGGAGAAGCACCATGACACTCAGGACTCCAGGCAGGAGCTGGGGACCCTGAGAGGAAGCCTGTGTACACGGCTGGTGGGACAAAGCAGGAGAACCGCTTTTCAAGTGCTTCTATTCAAACCCCTTTTTATCCCCAGGCTGACAGATTTTCTCTTACTTGAGAAAATGTAAGTCCCCTAGAAACAAAGGATTTATAATGGATCATCTTTAATTGTCCTTTCCAAGTCAAAAACTGACTTTTCCTTACCTGAATGTACCAGCCATCATGTTGAAGCTTCGTTTGAGTGGTTGGTCTACCTGGACTAATCGTAGGTGTATCTGGTAAAATATCTTGAAAATACACAAATTTCAGGGTTGTTACGGAAAAATGATGAAGATGATGAAGATAAAGGTAAGCACAACACTTCCTATGATTTCGAGATTACAATTTGTTAGGCTCACTTTGGAATCCATTTAACTCACTGCTAGTGAAATAGCTAACATCTCTATTCCAAGTATCTGAGGAGATGCCCCACATCCAAGAACAAAGGAGAAGCCCCAGCAAGATGGTAGGAGGGGCAAAATCGCATTTAGAATCAAACCCATACCTGCCAGAAATGCTCAGAGGGCTCAAAATTGTGTGCACCAGGACCCAGAGACCCCAGAGAGACTGAGACAGAACTGTGTCTGAGTGTCTCCTGTGGGGTACGGGTCAGCAGTGGACTGCTGAGGGGCAGGGGCTCTGGATGCAGCAGACCTGGGTATGGCATAAGCCCTCTTGGAGGAGGTTGCCAATAACCCCACCATAGAGCCACCAGAACTTACACAGGACTGGGGAAACAGACACTCGGAGGGCACAAACAGAACCTTGTGTGCACGAGGACCCAGGAGAAAGGAACAGTGACCCCACAAGAGACTGACCCAGACTTGCCCATAAGTGTTCAGGAGTCTCTGGCAGAGGCTTGGGTCAGCAGTGGCCTGCTGCAGGGATAGGGGCGCTGAATGTAGAAGTGCATGTGTGGGACCTTTTGAAGGAGGTCACCATTATCTTCATTACATTCACCATACTTTGGCCCCAGGTAAATAACACGGATAGAATGTGGTCCACTGGAGAAGGGAATGGCAAATCACTTCAGTATTCTTGCCTTGAGAACCCCATGAACAGTATGAAAAGGCAAAATGAGAGGATACTGAAAGAGGAAATCCCCAGGTCAGTAGGTGTCCAATATGCTACTAGAGATCAGTAGAGAAATAACTCCAGGAAGAATGAAGGGATGAGCCAAAGCAAAAACAATATCCACTTGTGGATGTGACTGGTGATAGAAGCAAGGTCCAATGCTGTAAACAGCAATATTGCATAGGAATTTCAAACGTCAGGTCCATGAATCAAGGAAAATTGGAAGTGGCCAAACAGGAGATGGCAAGAGTGAACGTCGACATTCTAGGAATAAGCGAACTAAAATGGACTGGAATGGGTGAATTTAACTCAGATGACCATTATATCTACTACTGCGGGCAGGAATCCCTCAGAAGAAATGGAGTAGCCATCATGGTCAACAAAAGAGTCCAAAATGCAGTACTTGGATGCAATCTGAAAAACGACAGAATGATCTCTGTTCGTCTCCAAGGCAAACCATTCAATATCACAGTAATCCAAGTCTATGCCCCAACCAGTAATGCTGAAGAAAGCTGAAGTTGAACGGTTCTATGAAGACCTAAACAAGACCTTTTAGAACTAACATCCCAAAAAGATGTCCTTTTCATTATAGGGGACTGGAATGCAAAAGTAGGAAGTCAAGAAACACCTGCAGTAACAGGAAAATTTGGCCTTGGAATGCGGAATGAAGCAGGGCAAAGACTAATAGAGTTTTGCCAAGAAAATGCACTGGTCATAGCAAACACCCTTTTCCAACAACACAAGAGAAGACTCTACACATGGACATCACCAGATGGTCAACACCGAAATCAGATTGATTATATTCTATGCAGCCAAAGATGGAGAAGCTCTATACAGTCAACAAAAACAAGACCAGGAGCTGACTATGGCTCATGAACTCCTTATTACCAAATGCAGACTTAAATTGGAGGAAGTAGGGAAAACCACTAGATCATTCAGGTATGACCTAAATCAAATCCCTTGTGACTACACAGTGGAAGTGAGAAATAGATTTAAGGGCCTAGATCTGATAGACAGAGTGCCTGATGAACTATGGACACAGGTTCATGACTTTGTACAGGAGGTAGGGATCAAGACCATCCCCGTGGAAAACATTTGCAAAAAAGCAGAATGGCTGTCTGAGGAGGTCTTACAAATAGCTATGAAAAGAAGAGACATGAAAAGCAAAGGAGAAAAGGAAAGATATAAGCATCTGAATGCAGAGTTCCGAAGAATAGCAAGAAGAGATAAGAAAGCCTTCCTCACCAATCAATGCAAAGAAATAGAGGGAAACAACAGAATGGGAAAGATTAGAGATTTCTTCAAGAAAATTAGAGATACCAAGGGAACATTTCATGCAAAGATGGGCTCGATAAAAGACAGAAATGGTATGGACCTAACAGAAGCATAAGATATTAAGAAGAGCTGGCAAGAATACACAGAAGAACTGAACAAAAAAGATCTTCATGACCCAGATAATCACGATGCTGTGATCATTCACCTAGAGCCAGACATCCTGGAATGTGAAGTCAAGTGGGCATTAGAAAGCATCACTATGAACAAAGCTAGTGGAGGTGATGAAATACCAGTTAAGCTATTTCAAATCCTGAAAGATGACGCTGTGAAAGTGCTGCACTCAATATGCCAGCAAATTTGGAAAACTCAGCAGTGGCCACAGGGCTGGAAAAGCTCAGTTTTCATTCCAATCCCAAAGAAAGGCAACGCCGAAGAATGCTCAAACTACCGCACAATTGCACTCATCTCACACACTAGTAAAGTAATGCTTAAAATTCTCCAAGCCAGGCTTCAGCAATAAGTGAACAGTGAACTTCCAGATGTTCAAGCTGGTTTTAGAAAAGGCAGAGGAACCAAGGAGAAAATGGCCAACATCTGCTGGATCATCAAAAAAGCAAGAGAGTTCCCAAAAAACATCTATTTCTGCTTTATTGACTATGCCAAAGCCTTTGACTGTGTGGATCACAGCAAACTGTGGAAAATTCTGAAAGAGATGGGAATACCAGACCACCTGACCTGCCTCTTGAGAAACCTATATGCAGATCAGGAAGCAACAGTTAGAACTGGACGTGGAACAACAGACTGGTTCCAAATAGGAAAAGGAGTATGTCAAGGCTGTATATTGTCACCCTGCTTACTTACCTTATATGCAGAGTACATCATGAGAAATGCTGGACTGGAAGAAGCACAAGCTGGAATCTAGATTGCCAGGAGAAGTATCAATAACCTCAGATATGCAGATGACACCACCATTATGGCAGAAAGTGAAAAGGAACTAAAAAGCCTCTTGGTGAAAGTGAAAGAGGAGAGTGAAAAAGTTGGCTTAAAGCTCAACATTCAGAAAACAAAGATCATGGCATCTGGTCCCATCACTTCATGGCAAATAGATGGGGAAACAGTGGAAATAGTGTCAGACTTTATTTGGGGGGGGGGGGGCTCCAAGATTACTGCAGATGGTGATTGCAGCCATGAAATTAAAAGACGCTTACTGCTTGGAAGGAAACTTATGATCAACCTAAATAGCATATTAAAAAGCAGAGACATTACTTTGGCAACAAAGGTCCGTTTAGTCATGGTTTTTCCAGTAGTCATGTATATGAGAGTTGGACTGTGAAGAAAGCTGAGCACTGAAGAATTGAATCTTTTGAACTGTGGTGTTGGAGAAGACTCTTGAGAGTCCCTTGGACTGCAAGGAGATCCAACCAGTCCATTCTGAAGATCAGCCCCGGGATTTCTTTGGAAGGAATGATTTTGAAGCTGAAACTCCAGTACTTTGGCCACCTCATGCAAAGAGTTGACTCACTGGAAAAGACCCTGATGCTGGGAGGGATTGGGGGCAGGAGGAGAAGGGGACGACAGAGGATGAGATGGCTGGATGGCATCACCGACTCGATGGACGTGAGTCTGAGTGAACTCCGGGAGTTGGTGATGGACAGGGAGGCCTAGCATGCTGCGATTCATGGGTCGCAAAGAGTCGGACAGGACTGAACTGAGCTGAACTGAAATAACAGGGAGAGAACACAGCTCCACCCATCAACAGAAAATTGGATTAAGATTTACTGAACATGGCCCTGCCCATCAGAACAAGACCCAATTTCCCCCTCAGTCAGTCTCTCCCATTAGGAAGCTTCCATAAGCCTCTTACCCTTTTCCATCAGAGGGCAGACAGACTAGAAATCACAATCACAGAAAACTAACAATTCTGATCACATGGACCACAGCCTTGTCTTAACTCAATGAAAGTATGAGCCATGGTGTGGGGCCACCCAAGATGGACGAGTCATGGTGGAGAATTCTGACAAAACGTGGTCCACTGGAGAAAGTGAAAGTGAAGTCGCTCAGTCATGTCCGACTCTTTGCGACCCGTGGACTGTAGCCCACCAAACTCCTCCGTCCATGGGATTCTCCAGGCAAGAATACTGGAGTGGGAATGGCAAACCACTTCAGTATTCTTGCCTTGTAATCCCATGAACAGTATGAAAAGGCAAAAAGCTAGGGCACTGAAAGATGAACTCCCCAGGTCAGAAGGTTCCCAGCATGCTAGTGGAGATCAGTGGAGAAATAACTCCAGAAAGAATGAAGAGAGGGAGCCAAAGCAAAAACAACACCCAGCTGTGGATGTGACTGGTGATGGAAGTAAAGCCCAATGCTATAAAGAGCAATATTGCATAGGAACTTGGAATGTTAGGTCTATGAATCAAGGCAAATTGAAAGTGGTCAAACAGGAAATGGCAAGAGTGAACATCAATATTTTAGGAATCAGCTAACTAAAATGGACTGGAATGGGTGAATTTAACTCAGATGACCATTATATCTACTACTGTGGGCAGGAATCCCTTAGAAGAAAGTGATGGAGTAGCCATCATGGTCAACAAAAGAGTCTGAAATGCAGTACTTTCATGCAATCTCAAAAACGACAGAATGATCTCTGTTGGTTTCCAAGGCAAACCATTCAATATCACAGTAATCCAAGCCTATGCCCCAACCAGTTATGCTGAAGAAGCTGAAGTTGAACAGTTCTATGAAGACCTACAAGACCTTCTATAACTGACACCCAAAAAAGATGTCCTTTTCAATATAGGGGACTAGAATGCAAAAGTAAGAAGTGAAGAAATACCTGGAATAACAAGCAAATTTGGCCTTGGAGTACAGAATGAAGCAGGGCAAAGGCTAATAGAGTTTTGCCAAGAGAAGGCATTGGTCATAGCAAACACCCTCTTCCAACAACACAAGAGAAGATTCTACATGTGGACATCACAAGATGGTCAATACCAAAATCAGATTGATTATATTCTTTGCAGCCAAAGAGGGAGAAGCTCTCTACAGTCAGCAAAAACAAGACCAGGAGCTGACTGTGGCTCAGATCATGAACTCCTTATTGCCAAATTCAGACTTAAACTGAAGAAAGTAGGGAAAACCACTAGGCCATTCAGGTATGACCTAAATCAAATCCCTTACGATTATACAGTAGAAGCGACAAATAGTTTCAAGGGATTAGATCTGATAGACAGAGTGCCTGAAGAACTATGAATAGAGGTTCATGACATTGTACAGGAGGCACGGATCAAGACCATCCCCAAGAAAAAGAAATGGAAAAATGCAAAATAGCTGTCTGAGGAGGCCTTACAAATAGCTGTGAAAAGAAGAGAAGTGAAAGGCAAAGGAGAAAAGGAAAGATATACCCATTTGAATGCAGAGTTCCAAAGAATAGCAAGAAGAGATAAGAAAGCCTTCTTCAGTGATCAGTGCAAAGAAATAGAGGGAACCAACAGAATGGGAAAGATTAGAGATTTCTTCAAGAAAATTAGAGATACCAAGGGAATATTTCATGCAGAGATGGGCTCGATAAAGGACAGAAATGGTATGGACGTAACTATTAAGAAGAGCTGGCAAGAATACACAGAAGAACTGAACAAAAAAGATCTTCATGATCCAGATAACCACGATGGTGTGATCACCAACCTAGAACCAGACATCCTGGAATGTGAAGTCAAGTGGGCCTTAGGAAGCATCACTGTGAACAAAGCTAGTGGAGGTGATGGAATTCCAGTCGAGCTATTTCAAATCCTATAAGATGATGCTATGAAAGTGCTGCACTCAATATACCAGCAAATTTGGAAAACAGCAGTGGCCACAGGACTGGAAAAGGTCAGTTTTCATTCCAATCCCAAGGAAAGGCAATGCCAAAGAATGCTCAAACTATCACACAATTGCACCATCTCCCACACTAGTAAAGTGATGCTCAAAATTTTCCAAGGCAGGCTTCAACAGTATGTGAATCGTGAACTTCCAGATGTTCAAACTGGATTTAGAAAAGGCAGAGGAACCAGATAGCAAATGGCCAACATCAGTTGGATCATCAAAAAAGCAAGAGAAAAAAAAAAAAAAAGCAAGAGAGTTCCAGAAAAACATCTGCTTTATTGACTATGCCAAAGCCTTTGATTGTGTGGACCACAACAAACTCTGAAAATACTTAAAGAGATGGGAATACCAGACCACCTGACTTGCCTCTTGAGAAATCTGTATGCAGGTCAGGAAGCAACAGTTAGAACTGGACATGGAACAACAGACTGGTTCCAAATAGGGAAAGGAGTACATCAAGGCTGGATATTGTCACCCTGTTTATTTAACTTATATGCAGAGTACATCAGGAGAAATGCTGGGCTGGATGAAGCACAAGCTGGAATCAAGATTGCTGGGAGAAATATCAATACCTCAGATACGCAGATGACACCACCCTTCTGGCAGAGAGTGAAGAAGAACTAAAGAGCCTCTTGTTGAAAGTGTAAGAGGACAGTGAAAAAGTTGACTTAAAACTCAACATTAAGAAAACTAAGATCATGGCATCTGGTCCCATCACTTCACGGCAAATAGATGGGGAAACAGTGGAAACAATAACAGAGTTTATTTGGGGGTACTCCAAAATCACTGCAGATGGTGATTGCAGCCATGAAATCAAAAGATGCTTGCTCCTTGGAAGAAAAGTTATGACCAACCTAGACAACATATTAAAAAGCAGAGACATTACTTTGCAAACAAAGGTTCATCTAGTCAAAGCTGTGGTTTTTCCTGTAGTCATGTATGGATGTGAGAGTTGGACTATAAAGAAAGCTGAGCGCCGAAGAATTGATGCTTTTGAACTGTGGTGTTGGAGAAGACTCTTGAGAGTCCCTTGGACTGCAAGGAGATCCAACCAGTCCACCCTAAAGGAAATCAGTCCTGAATATTCATTGGAAGGACTGATGCTGAAGCTGAAACTCCAATACTTTAGCCACCTGATGCAAAGAACTGACTTATTGGAAAAGACCCTGATGCTGGGAAAGATTGAAGGTGGATGGAGAAGGGGACGACAGAGGATGAGATAGTTGGATGGCATCACCAACTCAATGGATATGAGTCTGAATAAACTCCGGGAGTTGGTGATGGACAGGAAAGCCTGGCATGCTGCAGTCCATGGGGTCACAATGAGTCGGATACGACGGAACAACTGAACTGAACTGAACTGATTCCAAGTACAAAGGGAAAAAAGCAGCACAATCCTATCCTTAAAAAAGAATGCACAGCAAATAGGTTGTTGTTCAGTCATTCGGTCATGTCCGACTTTTTGCAACCGCGTGGACTGCAGAATGCCAGGTTTCCCTGTGCCTTACCATCTCCCGGAGTTTGTTCAAACTCATGTTCATTGAGTCAGTGATGCCATCCAACCATCTCGTCCTCTGCACAAAGGACTAGCTTCCAAACTGGTTGGAATCAAGCGGGCAGTGCACTAAACTTCCTGTAGGGCCCTGCAATCGCTGGGCTTCCACCCCTGTGTGGAGTCCAGCCCTGCCTCCTCCCAGCAGGTTTCTCTAGGGAGGGGCCCACAGAGGCCTGCATTTGGGGAGCCTTCCTCACAGGGCACCTACTCACTTTCTTCCGTTGCTTAACCTTGGGGCATCATCCATGTTGACTTTCAACATCATAGTGTCAAGTTGGGGCTTCCCAGGGGCTCAGAGGTGACACTTGCCAGCACGGAGTCTCCATTCTGACACAACACAGCTTTGATCCATGTCGTGGAGACAACAGGGACAGTTGACTCTGAGCCCTCCAGAATCAGGGACCTGGCCTCAGCCTACATGTTTAAAGGTTATGGCTACCAGAAACCTGTTTCCTTCCTCTTCCTTAGCGTAACTGAACAAATATACGTCATCATCTTCTTAAGAACTGCGGGATGTTTGTGTTGTACCAGGGGGTCAGCATGGTTGTAGGTTCCCACAGGAGGGACTGGGTGGGGCTGGGGGGCCTTCCACGACCCACGTGGCCAGTCTCATGAGAACACAGGTTTGTCCGGTGCTTTGGCAGGTGTCAGGGCAGAGGAACCATGTCTCCACCTTGGAGACAGCCCCATCCTCACGTGTCATGATATCCATGAGTATCACCTACTCATGAGCCAGACCAGCCTGTTTGAAGTGCTCCCCCAAAACAGCTCAGTGTCCAGGGGAGTCTCCCTGCCAGTGATCATAAAGAGCAAACCAAAAACTGGGGTCTGGGAAGACCAGATTGAGCTGTGCTCCTTGCCCTGTAGGCTGCCCCTTACACAGAGGCTGTTCCGCTGCGGGGCGCAGTGTCCAAGTCTTCCTTTACACTCAGAACCCAAGTCTCTCTGCCCTCTCCTCCCACAAGTGAGGGTCTCTCCTGGGTGGGAGCACAATTGCCATCTCAGCGGCACCTGCTGTCTCTTGCAATCTCTGCATAGCGCCGGGACATCTGATGTGCAGAAGGAGAGGAGGTAACCGAAATTAACCATGCAGGTGGCATCTTCACGGAGGCATTAGGCCAGACCCCCTCCTGGGCTCGGGGAGGACAGAGGATGGCAGGATGCTAAATGCGCAGGAGTTCTGAAGTTGAGGCTCATTCTTTCTATTGTGATGCCTTTAAAGGCTTTGGAGGAGGGTCTGCAGATGAATCACATCCCAGCACAAGGTGGCCTGGCTCTGGGCACTGTGAAGACCTCTGTGGGTGCCTTATCTGGAGACCAGCAGTGTCAGATCTAATCCCAGTGAGGCTGAGAAGGTCCACACCTGGGCAGGGCCAAGGGGCAAGGGGCAGTCCTGCCTCGGACCCCCTGTTCCCGTGCTTCAGCCCCTCCCACACTCAGTTCCCAGTCCCAGTATGAGGTTTCTTCGTGATAGCCCGGATCAACCACAATCACCCTGCTCACCAACATGTAAGGGATATAACGCATCTGTAAACACCACCTGTGTTTCTACAAACCAAGTAAGCCATCGTTAGTTCAGAAAAGTTTTTTTTTTTTAAGTCAAGGTTTAAATAACAGTCTCCTGAAATTGGGGCAATTACAAAATGAGGTCAAGTTCCTGTCCTGGGTGCACAGACTCTTGGTCCACCATCGGCAGGTGACAGGCCTTGCTAGAGTCTGGAAAGGAAAGCAAGCACTCACCAGCAGGGGTCGCTGTGCACCCACAGATCCCGAAGCCGCGGAGCGGAGGACAAACACCCGCTCTCTGCAGTCATTCCTGTTCCTCTAACTGCAGAGTCCACAAGTACAGAGAGGACATTGGGGGCCTGGATGTCTGACCTTGAATGACACAGTAACCGCGGGGCAGCCGCCAGAGGCAAGAGGGACACGAAAACCGTAGCTGGAAATGAGGGTCAGAATCCAAGGGATTCAACACAAAATGCATCTCGTGCTGCTCCCACGCTCAGCAAGATTTTCTGTTTGGTGTCAGATGCACAGCATTTGTGGTGTCTCCTGACCACAACATCAGAGCCAGATGGACTCACACAGAGCCTGTGGCTGGGAGACTGGCATTGGAGGCCCCGGACACCCAGGAAGGACGAACATTGACATACCACACAGGACAGAGTTCACAGACAGCACGCTTCCCCATGGTTCCTTACCCCGGTTCTCCCTTGCGTGCGCACACACATACACAGACGCTCACGCTGACGTCCCTCAGCAGACACACGTGTGTACCTGAGTTCCATCCACATCCCTGGAGGAAAGGGACCCTGCTTATCACGAAGCTCAGAACATCTTAGTTGAACCCGACACGCACTCTGATTGTCTCCCTTCTGCCTTGGGAAATATTTGTCCCCAAATCACCATAAAAGAAATAAAGGAAGAGTACCGAACATAATTTACAGACAGAGAAACCC